>NC_136865.1:25056275-25653775 GCF_951799975.1 Gobius niger | reverse complement strand
GTCGTTCCTTCTGATGTTTGGGAGCCAGTCCCTGCCACCCCCTTTGCCCCCCCGCTGGAGAACCCCACTGTTATATATTTGTCACGATTTTCCCCGCGTTTGTGGGGAAAAAGGGACAGTAAGAAGTGCGCCTTTCCCGCGGTCCCTGAATGCATCTCGCACGCTGCCTCCACTGACCAAAACAACAGCGCGTGGTTCCAGCAGCTACACCATGGATAAGTTAAGGCTTATTTACAACCTTAAACATGTAAAATAAGCGGTGATGGGCGCGGGGCAGGTGGAGACAGGCCTGTGTTTGTGGATTATAAAGTTTTTCCAACTGGAGCTGAGGACAGACCAGACGAGTGAGAATCATGGATAAAGAGGTTTAAGAGCAGCGAGTTCTACGACTGATCCTCAGAAGATCGAGTGCACAGTGAGTGTAGTGTTTTTATGTTTATTCTGTGGCGCAAAGTCAGCCCAAATGAAGAAACGAATATTAACCAGAAAGAAACGCAGAACAACTAACTCCAACTAAACACAACACAAACTAGAGACGCTAAGTGAACGAAATTTAACCGGAAAATGAACTAATAATACACCAGAACAAGCGTATGAACGAAAAAACTAACAAAAGGCGAGCCTCCAACTACACACCTAACCGCACGGACTGCGCTGTTGCTGGGCTTGTAATCAGACGCGCGCATGTGTTCACTTCAGGCGGAGCCACTGCTGCGCGATTCTGTCGGGAAATAAAAACCTCTGCACTGTTGCTGCTAAGCATTAAGATATGAATGAAAATAGTTTCCTGATTCTGTTTGTGCTTGACAGTGGAATAGTTTGCCTACATTTCTCTGAAACTTGAGGCAAGTCTCACCTCTTTCCTCTCTCCCGGATTTTATTTCAATAGCCTACGTGTGGGTTTGAGTGTAGTACCTGACTGTCCAGCGATCATGTCATTAAAACATATTTGTTTTCCAGTGGGTCCTTTATTTTGCCCGCACCATGTTTTCATAAGTTTATTGAAGCATAATAATTCCTCTGATCCGAATGCCTGGGCTCGGGGAAGGCATTTCAAACCATAGGCTGCTTGACATAAAGATTTCATCTTTTCCGTTTCACTTGTCTCTCGTTGATGTACTAGCCTAGGGGTTGTTATGTTGGTCCAAATTCAGATGATCAATACATTTTTCGTGAATGTGCGTTTTCCCTCCGCACACCGCGATCACGCCGCTCTGAACAGCTGACGCGCGTTGATTCCCACCGCTCTTCCGCTCTGCCTTCTCGGTCCTGATCCAACGCACATAGCTGCACTTTGTATGAAAAGCGCTTTATTAGTAAAGATGAAAGAAAGAAATAATACTGTTGTTCCATTTTTGTTGCAATTCGGGACACTACAGATCATCCACGAACACACAACATTGATTCAAAAGAGTTAGCCTACTTCAGGATATGTTTGATTGTAGTTTTTGTGACATGATAGTGAGGTATTGTAGCTGCCAACAGAAACGGGCCAGGCTAGGGGGTGCACCAAAGGGAACTCTGGTCACATTATGCAATGATGTTTTATTTAAAAATAAAAATAAATGGAATACCTGTGGTATTTCAACTTAAAACAAAGTGTGAAGACTTGATTACTATTTTTGCAAAGCACTACAGCTAAACAAATATGTGCCTGGAATCAAGTGTTGATCTTGTGGATATAGTAGTAGTGATGATTGTGCCAGGCGAGTAATCTCTACTTCACAGTGAGGCCTTTTGGTTTGGGTCACACAATTCTATGTTATAGTCGACCCGGCCCGGCCCCCCATCACTGTCAGGAACGATAATTTGGCCCCCAGAGAAAAAAGTTTGAGGACCCCTGCTTTATATCATTGTTTCAGAAATGAGAGCACAAGGATGTTAATGAAGCTTAAGGGTAAATTCAACCTGAAAACCTTCCTGCAGCCTCATCTCCAGCTGCTCCTCCGTGTCAACCTATCACTGCAGAAGCACGTTTCAGCGTCAGCCAATCACCGCCCAGGATTCTCCTCTTCAGCCCCGTTCACTGCCTCTGCTGTTTCCCATCTGTGCTGCGCCTCTCCTCCACCCCTCTTCTTCCTGGACTCTCCTCTACCTAGCTCATCATCCACTGGCCGCCTTGGATTGGGATCTCGTCCTCTTCCACCACCAGTGTCCGGACTCCAGGGAGAACAATTCTCTTTCATTTGTTAATCTTGCTCATGTGTGTCATAGCGTTTATTGTTTGTCTTCCACCGGGATCTGAGCGCGATTCATGCCCAATAAAACCTCTCTAATGCTGCTTTGTTTCTGTCAGATAATTAATCTCTTGTATATTCCTTTTTTTTTTTTCATTTCTTATTATGTTCAAAATTATGACAAATATACTACATTAAAAACAGTTTCGCCAACTACTACAGAGTGTAAGGGCGAAAACATGTTTATTTCAATACATCTGTTTTTGTGACTACGTAAATCTAGATGCAGATATTTTAACCTCGTGTACAGAATATTATCTATTTTTATTCATGTCAGACTTCGATTCCAATAGAACAACACTCTTACTTCTGTTACAGTGACTTAGTATGACTCATGGATGCTCTGTTGTGTTAATGGGCGGGGAGATTTACTTTGTTCAGTCGAGAAGCTCTGAGCAACGGTAACAACTGATTCAGATCTGCCACATCAGATTATTAAAAAGCATTAATTTTTAACTCAATGGGCTCATGAATGTTGCTTTGTTGGCAGGTTAGTTTCTTAATCTGATTCCAGATGGTCTTTGAATTGTAATTTGAGTTTTCCATGACTGAAATAAAGAAATTAGCTTTTGCTTTTTTGCTTTTTTATTTTATGGCTAATTTAAGGACTTGATCACGATCCTTTATCAGTTTTTTCATTTCTTCATTAACTCATGGGAGAGTTTGTTTCTTGTGTTGGGTGTTTAATTGTAACTGAGAATTAATTGACAGTAGACTCATACCCGTCGCTATGGGCGGGCCATAGGGGGCCGTGCCCGTCCCCCAAGATGCTTGTGCCCCCCAAGACACAGATGTGGTGTCGTCTACGTGATACGCAGGTATATGCCGTGTAACCACGAGAAGCCACTACAAATTGGGCAAAGATAGGCTACATCACTCATTTGCGCAGTGTTACTTTTGCGCTTTCTGCCCGATTAGAGACCAGCCCAAACTCCACAACAAGTAACTATTTCCTCCCCTGACACCGAGAGAGGGGACCGGCGGCATTTCATCCCTCTCTCTCTTTCTCAGGCACGGTTCCCTCTAAGCTGGCCCAGCATTGTCTGGGCACAAAATAAAATATAGCTGATATGATAGAGGAGTATTAACGATCATCCTCCGCTCTGAGAGTCCACGATGTCAGCCTCCTTCCGCTCATTTCCCGTCCCGGCTCGTGAGAGGCAAAGGCAGTGACAGGTGCTCGTGTGTATTTTACAACAAAGCGCTGACGTCCGCCGAAAAGACCCCGCGTTCGAAGTGTGCGTTTTACACTCTTTAGCTTTAGTGAAGGCTGAGAGAGACTGAAAAGTGGACGCGGCCACAGCACTGACCGAGCCATATTCATGGTCCAACAACGGTGGCGCGAGTGTGGGGGGAGTGTGGGGGTACAGGCGCTCGTTCTACAGACCCAGAGTCCGGTCGTTTTCCACGCTCAGAAACGTGTTTTCGTTGCATCCGCGCAATATTCTGCACAAACGCAAGGCCCAGCTCATTCAGCTGCTTTTGAAAAGGACCTCACTCTCATAAATTCAAGTTTGAGTAGAAGGATGTGTGGATGAGGAGGTTCAACTCGGAGAAACGCCACCTGCAACATACTGACGTTTGCAGGCTGTAGTTGATCTGGTCATATTTGCTGTTGATTATGTTTAATGTAATGATCAGTGTGCGCCAGGGCTACGTGAATACCATATGAAAAATATGTATTTAATAGTAAATGTGCCCCCCCATGGATTTCATATGCCCCCCTTAAGACTGATGTCTGGCGACGGGACTGAGTAGACTGTACAATATATTCTCAGCATAAGTACTATGGCAACTACGAGGACTATAAAGTCTGAAGTACAAATATGACATAACATGATTCATTCTGTACCTGTTGGTACCGATAACACTTTAATCATGCACTACAGGGAACCTTGTGGAATATGTGAAGTCGACGAGCGCGCAGGGATAGAAACAACAAAAATTTGTCTTAATTAGAAATGTAAATAGGCAGACAGAGAAAGTTTGAAGGTCCAAACTATGATGGAAAAACCTCAGAAAGTCTTTGAAACCGCAGTTCGGGTAGTCTGGTTTCCCCACCGCTAAAAACATGTACAATAGTCCAGGATGAATGAGAGTGTGTTTGAGTGTGCGACTGGGGGACGACGGATGCAAATGATCCCATGGCCACAATCCGGCGTGTTTACATGCATGAGACCCATGTGTGTTCATTAACATGCACTGTCTTTGTTTATACAGGGAAGGGCCGACAAGAGTATGAGGCTTTTTTTTATGATTGTCTTGTTTATAAATAACTGTATAACAGGAAGCAAACAAACAAAGAGGCAAATTTGTCCCTAATATTAAAAATCTTTCTACCAATATCAACTGTTTCTTCTAAAACTGACCAAACTTAAGTTGTAAATGTTAAAACAATAAAGGTTATTGCAGGTCACAAAGATGCTGATTCATCAAAGTTAATGATTAATCAAGTATCATAATATATGAAGGGAGATGTAATTGCTTCCCCATAAGTGCTGCCACTTTGTCCTGGTGAAACATCACTCGGCGCTATGGGTTTGGTGCGAGCAGTCATCGTATGTGCCGTTTTAGGTGAGATATTATCAATTTTATAATTGTATTGTGTTGTATCTTTTCTTTATCTTTGGGTCTGTGCTCTTTGGAAATCTATGACAAGAAGGTCACAGTGGCTTTGGCCAGGTTTAGGAAGAATAAACCTCTAACTTCATTATCTGCTTTATCCATGATACAACTTTATACACAGTCATTGTGAGTGAGCAAAATAGTATGAATACTTCATGTGACTTTCTTGAAGCCAATGATATTAACAAACAAACGCACCACAGAAAAAACGCTTCTTCACAACTGTTAAATGGGCAACATGTTACACTGCACAAAATCCAGTCATTTAAAATGTGCTTTGGATGTTCTTATGTCTAAATTACACTCACCAAATCTTCTTCAAGCAGCTGAAAATGGTGTATAATTGTCTTTCTACACATGCAGTTGTTGTTCTACACTAAAATGCCACTTTTCGAGCTAAATATTTAGTGTGTGAAAAGCAGGTGTCTGTGTTCCCTTCCCTAAACTGGTACAGAATGACACTGATTACTTTGTAGGTGTTAAATCTAAAGTGCATCCAGAAAATATCCAAACTCCTTCACTTTTTCCCACATTGTGTCATGTCACAGCTTTATTTCAAAATGGGTGGGGGGATCTTATTTCTCCTCATCTATGATGAAAAAATCAATACATTCTACAAATGAGCAATATTTTAACAAGATTTCCATATGCTATTGTATCAACCAAAGAAAGTGATGTTTGTTGTGAGGGACTTTCTTAAGTCTGTATAAGATTAACAGTATGGTTTTTGATGTGTTGAAAATGAGCAAAAATCGATTGTAACATTTTCTTTTCTCTGTCAGGTTTGGCTGAATCGAACTTTCTGAAAAAAGCTCCCGGGGAAATTGTACTGTTCAACACAAGTCGTGCCCTAGAACCATATATATCATTTACCTGGAGGTTCGCAGATAAAGATACAGAAATTTTTTCTATAAACGGCTCTGGTAAATTTCCAAACCCCGAGTATGCAGAGAGGGTCACTTTGTTCTCCAATGGATCCCTGGAGCTCAGAAAACTCACTTTGGATGATTCTGGCACCTACGTAGTCCACTTCACCCTCACACCAGTTACAGGGCATGCCGTATTATATAGCCTGGAAGTGCTTGGTAAGTCTTGCAGTCAGGTGCTGTCTTGTGGTAGCTGTGGTGGTAGAAGCAGCACCAAGCATAGTATAATCTGGGTAAAACGTCTACACCTGAAGGAATTTATATACATTTTCTAACTTCAATGGTGCTACAAAGTGTGTAATGTTCCTCCCCAGTGCCGGTCTCGGATGTGAGAGTGTCTGCCAGTGCTACAGACCTGATTGAGAACACTGAAAAAAGTACCATGTTGATTTAACACAATTTAATTGTGGACATTGGTTCCACACATGTAGTTTGTGTAGATGCTACATGATGCAAATTGTGTTGCATCAACATGAAGTAATTCTGAAGAATTGACACAATAGATTTATGTTCAGTATGCAGAACTAAAATGTGTTGAAACTACTCAATTTCAGATGGTTAAATCGTGTTACCCTTACATAATTCTAATCATGTTGTTCTTACTTGATATTAATCATGTTGTTCTTACTTGATATTAATCATGTGACTTTTACATGATTCTAATCATGTGACTTTAACAAGATACCTCAAATCTATTCTCATTAACCTTAACTGAAGTAAAATACAATTTACAATAAATGAAGGATGACAATGCAAATGAAATGCATACAAAATGAGAAACAATTTCAATACTTTTTTCACCTTTATTTGATATAAATGTGAAAGAAACATAGTGCCAACAATTGAGCATAAAACTACACTTATGTACACTGTAAAATCAGTGTCAGTGAACACACAAAAACATGTTTGCTGTGGGAAGTTGAACAGGAAGCTCTGAAAGTTCCTTGCTGTAGTGACATTTCCATCCCTCGGTTGAAGTTAGATTGAAAACGCGTTTGTCTTACCATATGCTATATTGTCCCATTATTCCCCCTTTTGCTATTTTTACTTCTCTTTTCAAAAAATAGGAGCCAACAGCAAAAGTCCAGCCAGACTGCATAAACCAGGTTCAGTGAGCCCTGCTGAACACTATGGGGGAAGCCACACAGACTTAGTTCATTGCTATAATACAGTCTATGTTTGGAGTCAGGCTGAAGCTAAGCCCCACCCCCTCAGTCCATAAAACACAACTCCCACAAATGCATCAAAAGATACAAATAATTGCTAATATATAAAACAATGTATAACCTTTAACCCATTCTGACCATATCCATGAGTGCTTTAGGAATTTAGATTCAAACATTTTTTTTTGAATAGATGTACCATAGATTTCTCCCTCATCTCCTCACTGTCAGAAATAAGCAAGTCAAGACTTCGTCAAATGATTGTTTTCAGTAAACAATATTTCAATGCACAATTAGTCCCACATGGACAAAGCTCAGACCGGTTTCTTTGAGTGAATTTAAATCATATGAAGTCCACATAATTTTAGTCCCTTTTGCTTTTTAGTTTTTGAGTCATTTTTGGTCTTATTTTAGTCAGCAAGAACACTGAAGCATGGGGCAAAGTTTAAATGCTATACAATGTTGACAACAACACAATACTGAACCACAACTAATATCCCTCCAGGAGCCCAAAAAGACAAATTGTTCATTTTCAGGGTGCAAGTTTTTCTGGACAGCAGAGTTGGCTCCAACTCCATGACGAGTTTATTCTCACTTCAAGGGCCTCGTTGTCCGGGTCATGGAGGACGACCTCACCTCAACACATCAGAATACTCCAACTTTGGATCTTGCCTGGTGGATCCTCACAGTGGTGGCCTTTTCTGAGCTTCATGTCCATGTTCTAGTGGGAATAAAAATAATAATAATAAAAATAAAATATGTTAATTTACAATGTTACAAATTCATAATATATCTTGCATAAATATTGGACAATAATCCGTCTTGGTCCATTTTAATCGGTCATTAATTAATCTCTCGTTGATGTGAGCGTGCATCATGTTGGAACCATCAACCATAAAAGGCGGTTTAGTTTACATATGAAATGCAAAGTGAAACTGCGTGCTGCTCCACAGTGATGTAGCTTTAGAGCAGTGCTGCTCTAAGTTTGTGACATAAAATCATTTTCTGCTAAAATGTCGACAGAACAAAAGAACACGAGCGGGTTTTGAGGTAGCCTTATAACTACGCAATAAAACAGCACAACAGAAATCCACTGACTCCACTAAGTACTTACAGGCATTTTAGCAGCTTGGACTTCGAGCTTTATTCCATGCAGGCTGGAGAGCTTCCTGGACACGTTCAGAAGATTTGGAATCCAATAGTCCTGTTGTGACAGGCCTCTTGTTGTACACTTGAACTCTGCATTTATCTGCAAATATACAATATCACACATTTCAACAGCTGAAATTACAATAAGAAGAATAAAAAAGCCTCCAAACATTTACCTGAAATGCACTGCAAATGTATCCCATCGCTGAGCGCCTCAGTGGCCGAGCTGCTTCACAGAGAGCAGGTGAGAAGAGGCTGCAGCCCTTCCTCGTTCTCTATAATGAAGATATTTCACAGCCATGAAGGGGACACAGAACACAGAACTATTTCAAAAGGGGTTTTCATTGACTGGCTGATGTTAAAATTCTCAAAGGACATGTAGCAGTAATCAACTCCAAATGAATCAATAAATAAATATTTTCTAAAATGTAAAGCTTAGAATTGTGGAAACTATTACACAATATTGCATAACTATATTGTTCCAGCACCATGGGCTGACTCTACAAACTACAGCACAATAAATCAAAATGTAAATTATAGCATACAATGGACTAAATATTAAAATATTGTTATTGATACTTACATAAATGAGGGCCTGGCCTGACTCCATCCCCAGTCATCACATGTTGTATCAAACTACAATAAAATAAAAACAAACTTGAGGACCAAACATGACAAATGTAGAGGTTATTGCTTATTCCAACTATACTCCTATACCACATTTTATAAACATGAGAAGTGAAAATAATGAAGTAAAAGCTGGAGGAAGCTGCTTGGATCGTCAGGTTCAGACAGCCGCCTCCAAAAATCAACCCAAGATAAAGCTCAAGAGAATTAATGGTAAAACAACAAATATTTCTTACCACAGACGTGAGGGAGAGCCATGTCGAGTCAACTTGAGTTGAGCCGCGTTGTCACAATCTGCAACAACAACAAAACTGTCATCGTTCACATAGCAAGTGGCCCTCATCAAACTTTAGATATTGTTTTTAACTTGTGTTGCCTATGGACAGGACTGCTTTGCACCAGACACATCACAGACTTCCATTCTTTCCCAAACTCAGTTCGATATGTAGGAAAGCGAACAAGTTCACATAGCAAAGGACACCAGGAGTAAAGAACTTGACAAAAAAGCGCTTCAAATCCTCTTCGTCCTGATGCATGTCTTTGCGTGGCTGGAGCGAGACCGCGGCGCGAGCCTCCACCCGGAGCGGGGATGCAGCACGGGGCTCCACCCGGAGCGGGGATGCAGCACGGGGCTCCACCCGGAGCGGGGATGCAGCACGGGGCTCCACCCGGAGCGGGGAGGCAACGCGGGGCTTCGCAGCACGGGGCTCCGCCCGGAGCGGGGATGCAGCACGGGGCTCCGCCCGGAGCGTGGACGCAACCCGGGGCTCCGCAGCACGGGGCTCCGCCCGGAGCGTGGAGGCAACGGGCAGAGCCTCGCTCCAGCTGGGGATGCGACCCCGCGGGGCTGCAGTATGGGGCGGCTAGGGGCGAGCGCGGAGCGGGCAGGGAAAGCGAGAGCCAGCAGGAGAGGGGAAACGCTTTTTAAAAACAGTGACAATACGTTCTTGTAAACGCGTGTAAACTCCACAGAGGCAAAGCCAGCGCTCTGTCTAGCTAACATTAGCACTGCTGAAACAGCGGCAGAAAAAGACGTTGTCCCCCCCCCCCCCAAAAAAAAAACGTTGGTCACAGAGACACGAATGTAACAGGCCATTTCCACAATTATGGATATACTTTAAATACATGTACACTCAGAGGTCAGTTTATCTGTAAGGAGTAACTTTTTAAAAAAGGGTAATGACCACAAACGAAGAAAATGTTAAATATGAAATTTTCATTTCAAATTTTTTAGTAATGGCGTATGATGAGATTCATTGGCAGAAGCCACTTTTTCCGGCCGAACGCTTCTTTGACATTAATAATAATAATACAAAAAATACAACATTCCTTTATCTACTAAAAACAAAAGTATGTAGCTCTCATAAATGTGTACTTACCAACTTTTGATGGTTATTATTCGTATTTTTTGCTGCTGCTGATTGTCAAGACCGCAGTCTCCGGCTGTCTTCTTCCCATGATGCATTGCAAAAGCCCGCCTCTGTAGTCTTCGGCGGGAAAATGAATTGCGTTACTGTAACATGGACTGTTCATGTTGAGCTGACACGTATCTAAGGTGTAAGCGCATTTTATCGCCCTTTGTGTCAGTTCAACACAAAACTAACGTGCTGAAACACAGAACACGTTACAATAGAGTAGAAGTAGCAAAATAAAATTTGGTCAATTTAACAGACGGCCTTTCCCATTTCTTTCAGTGAACCAGAGCTCTGTGAAACTCACTTGCTTGGCAACAGGAACCAGTCTGTGGTACTACTGGTTCAACCGCACAACTTCCAGCTCCGTCACCAGTTCACCAGTGCTCATTCTGACCAACGTGAGCCGCTACGATGGGCCGTTCAGCTGTAGGGCCTCTAATGGGCTGAGTAGCTCCCTCAGTAAAGATGTCAGCCTCAATGTCAGCTGTAAGTCTGTCCATTTTAAGTCTGATTGACCAACTTAGAGCATTTTCTGAATATGTACTCTTTGCTCACGGCATTAAAGGCCCTTAACCTCCTCTGATCAGAGGATTTTTCCTCCCAGGTTTGGGCAAAAACTTGCCAAACTAAGTTTTCTTGGCCCCATGGGAAATGTTGTGTATTTCGCTCCAAAAATATGATCTGATATTTCCAGATGGTCCAGATGTGAAATATGTCAAAGCTGACCCTTCAAAGGACATCTACTACGAGGGATCAAAACTCACTCTGTCGTGCGTAGTCGACTCTGTACCTGAGGCCGCCATTACCTGGTCTTTCAATTCGGACCCACTCCCAGTTACTGGAGCAGAGCTAGTTCTGGATCCCCTTACAACAGAGCACGGAGGGCTCTACCACTGTGAGGCCTTCAACAGCAAAACCATGATCCGTAAATCTTCTCAACCTCTGGCCATAAAACGTAAGTGGTAAGAGGTTACTTACATGATGTCATAATAACAACGTTCTTTCGGCCCAAAACATTTTTATATTTTGTGTCAACTTGTTGCTTCTTAGACTAACATCAAGTGATGGCAAATGATGTATTTACTTTCTAGTTGTCTGAGCAGAACATTTGCAATACTGATAAAACCTCCATAGCAGCAACGAATAATTTTGTTTTTAGTTAAACAGATGTAAAGGATGTTTACTTATTTATATGTAAAGTTAATTTTAATATTATTTACTTTTTAACATGTTTTGAAGAGCCTCTCTCAGACGGGACTATTGCCGGAATATCTATCGCTTGTATTTTGGTTGCTCTTGGAACTGCTGGTGCAATTCCCCATGTGTGATTAAAAGAAAAAAGTAAGTTTTAGTATTATTTCTTTATATATATACAAGAGAAACTTACATTTTATATCATTGTTTCAGAAATGAGAGCACAAGGATGTTAATGAAGCTTAAGGGTAAATTCAACCTGAAAACCTTCCTGCAGCCTCATCTCCAGCTGCTCCTCCGTGTCAACCTAAAGCACGTTTCAGCGTCAGCCAATCACCGCCCAGGATTCCCCTCTTCAGCCCCCTGTTCACTGCCTCTGCCCTCCTCCACCCCCTTCTTCCTGGACTCTCCTCTACCTTGCTCATCATCCACTGGCCGCCTTGGATTGGGATCTCGTCCTCTTCCGCCACCAGTGTCCGGACACCAGGGAGAACAATTCTCTTCATTCGTTCATCTTGCTCATGTGTGTCATACGTGTCATATGTGTTTATTGTTTGTCTCTCCACTGGGATCTGAGCGCGCTTCATGCCCAATAAAACGTCTCTAATGCTGCTTTGTTTCTGTCATATAATTAATCTCATGTTTATTCCATTGTTTTCATTTATTATTATGTTCGAAATTATGAAAAATATAGCCTAATACTACAGAGTGTAAGGGCAAAAACATATTGATGTTGTTTCAATACATCTATTTTTGTGACTACGTAAAACTAGATGCAGATATTTTTACCTCATGTGCAGATTACAATCTTGTTTTATTCATGTCAGACTTTGTTTCAAATAGAACAGCACCATCTTGACTCTCGGCACCGTGTTTCTCTTTGACTCACCTTTGGCTCATTTCTATTCGACCAGTACGAGTGAGCTGTTCTGCTGCATGTTTTGCTGAAAATCATAGAATTAATAATTTATTGTTATGGGCTACAGGCTTTGCAGCTGTTTGTGAGAATTATTTGTATTTTAAGAATGGGATGACAATGTTTCAGTGGTAACTGGTTCAAACTGGAATCAGATCAAGGAACCAACCTGGCAACAAAGCAATATTCATAATCCGGTCGAGTTCAAAATTAATGGTGTGACTTTTAATCTGATGTGGCAAATAATCTGAATAATCTGCTTTGTAGACTCGGTCGCTACCATTGCTCAGCCTCTCGACTGCAAAGTAACATCTCCCAGGCCATAATCACAACAAAGCATGCGTTAGTACCAGTCACTGTAACAGAAGGTACAAAAATAATATAATCTCTCATCAAATTTCAGATTCATTAGGTAAAGTTTATCAATGTAAGCAGCAAAAATGTTTTTCCATACACTCATTTCACATACTGTCTAAGCTGCTGGATACAACACAGACAAATCAACTACAAAACTAGATTAACCTCTTAACCCCCGCCTGAGCCGAGCATGTTTTCTCCAGTTTGCCTTTACCCAAATCTAAAAGTGATGTAAAAGCAACAAAAATGCTAAAAAAGAGCAACAGAGAAGTGACAAATGAGCAATGAGAAAGTGACAAAAAAAGCGACGAATATGCAACAAATAGGGGTGTAACGGTACGCTAAAATTGTATTCGGTTCGGTTCACAGTTTTGGAGGGCTCGGTTTGGTTAATTTTCGGTACAAATAAATAACAACTAACAAAAAATTTCTTTTGAAAAGCTGCCAATACACAATAGAATTCTTGCAGAAAATAAATAAAAGCGACCCATTTTGGTGATATTTTAAATAAATTGCACTCTTATAATGAAATACACATTTTGTAACATTTAAAATAAAAAATTAAATACTGTAAGTAAGTGATACAGTAAGCGCACTCAAGCGCAGCTTGTTGACCACATCAGTTTGAGCTTTTTCATGAAGTGCTGGTATAACTTTTTGGCTGAAGCGCGGACGTGATGGGATATTGTAGCGAGGCTCAAGACTTTTAATCAAATACTTCAAGCCAGTAACCTGGCTAACGCCATGCTGCTGTGTGCGCTCGAATTATTTCGAACTGCACAACAGCCTGGGGACCATGGCCAAAATTTTCGCATGGATTTGGGAACCAATCACAGAGCGAGGAGGGATGGCAAGACGATGACACGCTATTCAATATACGGAAGCTTGTAGTTTATTTACAGATAAAAAAAAAAAAAGTTTATTTACGGATCCAACGTGACAGCAGCAGACACGATGGTATTTTTCGATCAAGCTTTAGACCTTGTTCTAAATAATTTAGCTCAAAAGTTTACAGCGGGTACGTCATACGTCATCTCATACGATGATACGATTAGCTATGGCTACGTGTAGACCCATGATAGACTTTTTGTTGTTGTTGTATTGCCCAATAAACGACTATGGACGACCATAAACCACACCTCTCCTACGAGAAAATGAATTGGTGGTGTTAGCCAGGCTATAAAGCCAGCGCCTTCAACAACTGAATATGGGCGCAAATCCGTAGCGATGAATACACCTATACCATGCGTGATTGCTTTTGCCTGATCCGAACTACTTGACAGGGGTTGTTTGAATGCCGACGTTAGCGGTGTTGGACAAGGCTGCTTTTCTTCAGTAGACGTGGTATTCACATTCGAATGATGCCATTTTAAATGCGTTAACATGTTTGATGTGTTACCTGCTGCATACCCGATCTCCGTGGAACAACGTCGGCTTACAACTTTGGATTTATCCACACGTCTGTCCCCGTCATGAATTTTAACCAGAAAGCCAAAGTGTTCCCAAACAGGAGACTCGCGTAGGAACTTTGTTCCGCGGCACTTAATATGACGCTAATAATAAATTTACATTATTTAATGAAAATAATAAGTGGACCGAACAGGCTGAACCGAAACGGTTCAATACATCCCCGTGAACCGTTACACCCCTAGCAACAAAAGAGCAAAAACGGCTTTGAAGGAACAGGCCACCGTTTTTCCATACTGAGATATGTTCTTACCTGAGCTTAGATGAGTTGATACGTACCTGTCTGGTCTTTGTGTGTGCACTAAGTCACGCACAAAGACCAAAGATGTTGTTGGCATTTGGCCTCTCCCAGCATATTCCTATAAACAGTTGGAAGCGACCACGCTCTTCCACGAGCCAGCACAAAGACCAGACAGGTACGTATCAACTCGTCTAAGCTCAGGTAAGAACTTATCATGGTATGGAAGAACTGTGTGCCTTCAGTCACGCAAAACGACTAAAGATGTTGTTAGCAATTGGCCTCTCCCAATATATTCCTATGGCTCCAAACGGGGGTGAAGTTGGAAGCGACCACGCTCTTCCATGGGCACAAAGACCAGACAGGGACGTCAACTCGTCCAAGCTCAGGTAAGAACATATCTCAGTATGGAAAAACGGTGGCCTGTTCCTTTAACCTTTTAGATTTGCATAAAGCTCAACTGGAGAAAACGCACTTGGTTGAAGCGGCGGTTAATCGGTTAAAAATCCGTACGTTTTCACCATTACTTTTGATTATTACTATTTCATTCTTTTCAAACCAAAATACATCTGTCGTTTTAATGATTGCAAGATTGTTCCTTGATCTTATCTGTCTTACGCAATAAACATCACATTACGAATGGTCATCAAACTCAGCGAAAACGAGTCGACTGAGAGCTTGACGCTGACGGTTCTACTTTATTGCGCGGAAGGCAACAACGAGGGAACCCTAAGCGCTGGCTGGCTGGCTGGCTGGCGCGTGCGCGGAGGGAGACAGCATCCTGAGCGCCGCTGTGCCGGAACTACCTGGCCGGCATCACCTCCTCCCTCCCTCTCTTTTCTCTCCCTCTCTCCCGTGTCCGCCTCCTCCTCACACTCAGCCTCTGCGCTCCTCCATCACCGCACACGCACGGGCCCTTTTTCTGTTCAAAACTACAACTACTACCGCTTTACCCGAGGCGTTCAGCGATACTTTGCTTCCCCACCGTCATCGTAGGTCCCTGTTGTTACGCTCTCAAAATATGACGATTTAGGCTGCGTGATTTCCGTTAGCGAACCGTTAAACAGATTCGGTTCTTCCTTCATCAGAGCAACAGTCATCAACGGCTGGAAGGGAGGCTTTTTTTTTCTTCTCACCCTCATTTTTCTGTGTCATCCGCCAGCCTTAAAGCCACATCTGGTGCGAAACATCCCCCGTAAACCCCGGTTCATCTTCTGAGGAGATCCGACTGACAGCGCCGAAATGGGGGTAAGACTGCATTGTATTGCATTGTATTTTTTTTTTTTTTTTTTTAATAAACCCGTGCAAAATATTTCATCTTACACGTGCCTTTCGGTTAGGCATGTGCCCACAAACAAAAAAAGCTTTTACGACAGGGTAAATGCGCTCGGATGTTAGGATGACATTGAGCGCAAAATGCAGCACTTATCTGAGCTAGCACCCCCGGTTACGCTAAGCTAACACTCCCCTAATGATCATTTCCACGCCACGCGCGCACAGTCATCTTTAAAACAACGCAGAGATCACCCCGTAAAAAAAAACAACAACGCCTAAACGTGTGCAGCCGGCTCGGTGCACACCCTGGTGGAGTGAACGGGCTGGTCTCTGCTGGATGCTGTCATTTTTGCAGAGGACGTGCGCCAGATATGTGAGTCAGTCTCCGCCGCATGCAAAAAAAAAAAAAAAAGCGGGACTGGGACGACCCTTTTTCGATTTGGCCCCCAAAATATACCAAAATGCGATCCCCGTCTTAGCCCCAGACGTCTGCACCAAAGAGGGCTGTTTCGTGTCATTCTTCCCCCCCGAAATTGTGGCGAATTGGACAGATAATGATTTTGTGAGAAGGCAAAGACCACGACGAGCCCAGAAATAAGCTTTGATGTGGTTGTGGAGGCACGTAGATCGGCTGTCAATCACTCGAGGCACCGATTAATGTGTTGTTTGTTCCCATTTTGACCCTGTAACGACAAGTAAACCTGCAAACCTGCAAAAAAAAAACCCCCACCAAAAACAGGGCTTTATCTGCGTAAAGAGTAGCTTTGACGCATGGTGTTGCCCCGGTGAACAAACAGTTGGCTTTACTGTAAATGATTTCATAAATGCCAGGGGGGGAAAGCATCTGTTTGTTGCGTTTTGCAGAGGACGGAGAGCTCATTAGTTTGATGGTAACAGGTCCAAGGAGGAGAGTCTAAAGCCCATGCCATGCCTGTGGGTCGCTGCTGGCATTGGCAGGTGCGCATGGATGGATGGATGGATGGATGGATGGATGTAAGAGCTCTCTGGCGTGAAAGCCACAGCCTTGACTATTCTGCGGCAGAGCAACATGTTCTATAGTAGTCTGATTCTGACTGCAGCAACTCCTAATCACTCTCTCCACTGCTGGCTGCAGCCTCCCTGACACTTGTTGTAAATGAATACGTGGTGGACGTTTCTCAAGATGCTGCACTGCTATGAGGAAAGGTGGTGGTGGTAGTTTCATTTTGGTTAAGCAAGTAACGCTTTACAGTTTGGTCTTTTCTCGGTCTCGCCCGGGTCTATTTTCGCCCGTTTGTAGACGTGCTTCAGTCCGGATTTGGTCGTGGTTCTGGTCCAAGCCAAATATTTCATGAGGTGGGACCGAGGTGGGGAAGGTTTGAGAAGCACTGATCCAGAAAAAGTAGGGTCACACAAAGTCGATTGTCTCCCCTGTTAGTCAATTTAAAGAACAGGCAACCCCACCTCATCCATGCGTCTGATGTGATGCATCACAGGGGAAAGAGTTGGACTGCTGCAGCAATTAACAATTTAAAGCAACATGTTCTATCTCATGATTAGTCAGTGGTGCAATGGTAAAAAGATTGTCCTGAATGGCATCTTCTCTGCACCCCTAACTCGTCACGTTTCCTTCACCCATGCACCAGGTCATAAAGGACATCCTGTTCTGGACTCTAAATTTAGCTCCTGTGATGTCATTCCCGCCCAAAAGTAGCGTAGGAGCCTCGGCACACGCAGGGTCTGTTCGTGTAGGGTGGTGTAAATATTGCATGCACCGTTGGTTCCTGGTGTAAACTCGTGCTGCTGCGGTGAACATGCTAACAAAAAGCGCTCTATTTCTGATGCCATTGACCGGGATTATGATGGGGGAGCCTCCTGGGCGGCTGCTGTGTGTCCTGGTTTGGAGAGGGAAGAAAGGGGGGCAAGAGGGCGGGATGGGAGGAGGGGGGGCATGTTGTGTGATGCCGTCCACTAAAACGCCACAGGGGAAACCGCTCTCAGCTCTGCAGGGACAGGGAGGCAGAGAGGGGAGAGTGGAAATCCCGTGTCCAGCCTGGAGGAAAGAGTGTGTGGGTGAGCGAGGGGGACAGAGGAGAGCGGAGGGGGGGGGACAGGGACGAGACGCTGGGATAGAATTGATCGACCGATCAATGGGATGGTATTACATGAGAGACAGTGTTGTCACATGGAAAGGCCCTGTTCAAAAACAAAGCGGTACACTGAAACTACTTCATGCTTTACAAATGTTGTTAGGGCTGCACAACCTGAAGAAAAGTACTTTGTACTGTGGTTCTCTAGTGGGTCACAGAACCAGTGTGTGTGTGTGTGTGTGTGTGTGTGTGTGTGTGTGTGTGTGTGTGTGTGTGTGTGTGTGTGTGTACATTTTAAAATGTTAATTGTGATCCAAACTCATTAACTCCCTAACTTTCCTAATGCATTTTTAACATTCCAAATCTTTTTTTTGACAACTTTCAGGTAACACTAGTTTCACAATAACATAAAAACAACTAGCTACTAGCTGCAAACAAATAGTTCACTATTTTGAGATTTTTTCGTATGGCAATTACGATTAAAGTAAGGCAAGAATATATCATACAACAACAAGCTAAATGCCATAAATGGGTAGTTTAATACGAGACTGTGAGGAAATACTCTGAGAGTTGTGTCAGACTGATCTAAAGGCTCATTCATATAATATAAGACACAAGAACTTTGTTCTTGCATTGAGAGCAAATGAAGTCATTTTTGCCACGGAAATGTCTTCAGTTTCAAGACATTCCCATGGTCACAAACAGAACTGATCTCAGTAGCTCTCAGTAAAAGAACAAAGTTCTTGTGTCTTATGAAGGTCAGCCTTTATATTAGGAAGTATGAATGAGCCTTAAGTCTTATCCTTCTAGCACAAAACAATGAACAAAGGTGCAAAAATGAAATTTGCAAACAGTGCCTCATTCAAACCAGGATGTAAACATTAGCCAGTAAGTACATTCTGAGATTTTTGTATTCATTTGTTTCATTTGATATGGACAGATACAAAAACATAGATAAATTGTAACATAAGTCTGATGTATGTACTGTATCGTACTAGTGCTTATAGCAGAAGCAAATTTGCAGCACTTGTCCCTAGATGGATTTACAAACACAGTAAAAAGGTACAAAGCATGTTAAAAGGGGAAGACAATGACATTTACAGACACTGAACTGTGCACAAAAAAGACAGGGACACAACACTGAACATGAGTGCAACGCTGCTGAGATCTTTCCGTCAGTTGAAGAAACTGTATTTCACTACTAGAAAAATAAAAAGGTGTACCATTGTTCTCAAAGAGACTTCCAATGTTACTCTATGGAAGAACAATATTGAATTCTAGGAAGTTAATTGAAGAAAGTCATGCAGGTCTGTGTTCGTGGCTGACCCAGACGTGAGGCGTGTGGAGAACACTGAGCTGGGTTCTATGTAACAGGATTTTCTGGTCCTGAATGAAAGTGCGGCTGAAGGAGGAGTCTGTGGTGAGTCACCTTGAGAAGGGCGAGTGCGAAGGGAAAAACTGTAGAGTTGTGTGTTGGAAAACACAGATATGGAGAAAACTGATGCAGAAGAGTAAATGCATCAGGTCTTACCCATAATGCACTGGGCGTGAAAGCATCAGGGGAGCGGCCAATCAGAGCGCAGAGCTGTAGGAGGCTACACTTTGGTCGTGAAGAGTTCGATGATTCAGAGCTCTCTACCTTCAACAATAATCACCATAATAATGAATATAATGATGATAATTGTAGTGGTAGTCTGTTTTTTTCCCTGCTTCTGTTAGAAAATATAACTGATGTTTTGTGACACTTTTATTCTTGGATATATTACTGCCCTCCTGCTCCTGGGCATCCTCTTCATTGTGGCTTATGACCTTCATCAATTGTTTATTTTAGGCTCGATGTGACCCCTGTTGTCTCATTTACTCTGCGACGACTTTCACTTCCACATTGTTGTTGCTGCTGTTAGTCTCATACATTTAGTTGATGTTTGTTGGAGTCAAAAAGTGAATGTGGCCACGCTGTACATGATCCACGGCTAATGGAAGCACTGGGACTTTAGTTTAGTTTTATTCCAGCATGCGCCGGTCAGCCGGTGTTTCCTGGTACCGATCTTCCCCTGCAAGCATTGGGGAACCTTCAGACCCAGGAGGTACCAGTTCCCCAGCCAGCTGTGGCATCAGAGCCATTAGTGAGTATGCAGGAAACTGCCTGGAAGTATCACTGTTCCCCCAAAGCCTGGAAGGAGGGAGCCTCAGTACCACGTATTTGAAAAGGCTGTTCCCTGGTACCTCTCTCTTCCCCTCTAGGTGTTGGAAACATCAGTATGCTCCCCAGCAAATGATTTGCATCAATTGATCTAGTGGACAGGGTTGTGATTGCTTTGGTCACAGATGGCCTCCCTCTCTCTTCATTTCCCTGGAGTTAAAACATGTTGAGTGATGTACGATGTTACAGACAGACTAAACATTTCTCCTGTTGAATGTGTTGCATAATTTGGCTCTGGTCTGTCAATATGTCCTTCAGTGTTTTACTATTGAGTGGTAACCCCTCCCCCAGCACCCTATGCTTTTCCATCTTTCCCCATTCAACAGTAATAGTAGTGTTACTGACCCGTTAATAGGTCAAACAGACATCACTTCCTGTAACAAATACGGGAGTTTTATTGACATCACATTCAGATAAGGCAGAAAAACACTAAGGTTTAGGTCAAAATGTATCACCAAAATATTATCTTAGCAATATTGGGCACTATAATAATACTTCTCAAAGTCGGTAACGTCTACCCTTTTATTGCCTCAAAGCAAGACATTTATCAAACCTTGATTAGACATAGTAGACAGTATTCTTTCCATTTTGTATTCCTCAAATATTTAATATGATCAAATATTTTAGTTACAGTTTGTCTCTATGACACAGAATGGAAGTCATTTTACCTGCCATTGAAAGACTGCAGTGTGGTTCCATTAAAACTGTTTGAATGTGTAAAATACTATGAGCGTTACACGACCAACATTAAAAATTAAAGTGGCTTGTCACACTGGGTTTAATCATTTAAATGAGCTCCAGTGATTGGCTGTTGCCAAGACACCACTAACCTCCATGTACCAGTGCAATGAGAGGCTGTCAATCTGATTTCACATGGCCCACGCACTGGAGCCACATTATCGTCAGGACATGTCAGACACTGTTGGAAATTATCATTGAACTGAAATAGCATGACATTAATACTTTATACACATGTATGGGCGCTTTTTTTTTACTTGTTAGAGGCAAATTTTGGTTTTATATGGTATCGAATTTCCCTGTAGAAGACTTCTAATTAATTGAGGGTCAAAAAGGATCACACACGTTTTATTGTGGATTTATAAGATTAATAAACTCACACTTTTCAAATTATGAAAACAAATGTGACTGATTGTAAATTGTTATTCTTTCTGAGTCTTTTTTGTAATTTGTTTTAGCTCTAAGTTGGACAGTTTATTTCCACTGTAGGCAAATCTGGACTAGGTTGTATTATTGTGGTTTAAGATTTGAATACGTCCAGCATCAAATACCTGTAAATGTGTAAATAATGGAAAACTTCCTGTAAATATTATTATTTTAAGCCATGATACTCTATGTTGTAACCCATTATGAGCGCTGTAAATATTTTTTTATTGTCAGATTCTTATAAATGCACTCAGTGTTGCAGTTGGACGTACAGATGAAAGGAGGCAGGTGGCGCCGCAGCAGATGGACCACCTGCAGAGACCTCATGTAAACACCGAGAGACAGGCCAGGGGTCCAAGATGGCCGCCTCCTCTGTGTGACTCTGTGAGAGTTTGTAGGTCGGACACTGTGTTTTGATGCCTGGAGCAGTGCAGTGAGTGGTCCGTTCTCTTAGTGCTCGGTGTTGGTGAAATATCCTTCACGTGTCGTGGGAGCGTTAGCGTTAGCGTTAGCGTTAGCGGTATGAGGCTGAATGAGTGTAGATTGAATGATGCAGAGAGAGTGATGCAGAGGATTATTACTGTTCAGTGGGTTAATCTGGGCGTGTAGTAAACAGCCGTAATCTGAGATTTAGTGACGAGGAGCTGGGGAGCGCCAGAGCTGCACCCCGACAGATGGACTCACACACAATACACACAAGTACACACGAGTACTGACAAATACACACAGTCACAGAGACGAGCACCGTGTTAGTTGTGACACAAAAGACTGAGACTGAGTCCAACTCGAGGGACAGATGTGAGAGCACACGGGCAGGAATAGTTACAAAAGTGTCATTTAAATCGAGGTATGACTTTTCACTGCAGTTTAAATGCCATATGTATCTGTCAGAAATACTGCAGATTTTGGTCGTGGCTTTGAGCAATGGTAAAGATGTTGGCAATAGTCGCTCATGTATTGTTTCTGAATTAGCTCCTTCATTCTAAAATAGCTTTTATGACTCACTACTGAACATAATGTGGATGAATTGTCTGGTGCTACAAATGCAGGATGATCCATTTTGTGAGTGTGAATAGGAGCCCAGTGACAAGAACACAGGAATTACAGTAAACCTCTCTTATAACAAGCCTAGTTTAGGAACATTAATCCCTTAACAAAACGCTACGTCCCTGCTACTTTCAAAGCGACACCTACATTATTCTGTCCCGCTGTGATTGCTGTTTACCAACCTGAGTTTTTTTTAGTCCTGAATAAAACCTCCATCAAATCAGAGCGAATCCCTGTGGCCCCGACTAATCCATGTAAGAGCTTTCCCAAAATAAGTGTTCCGTCATGAAGCAAGGTTAAACTCCAGGCCGCAATAATTTACAGACTTTGTTCTCTGTAATCAACAAAACATAGCGTCTGATAGCGTCCAATATTTCGGTGTTTCTACAAAACCATTTCAAAGTTGCATCAAAACATAATTTAAAAAAAACTCAAAACTGAATTTCTGAGTATTTTTAAGCTTTTGTTTTGGCTGTCTTTGCGTTCGAGTGTATACTCCCTGCCCGATGAGTCCCTGTTTGCTGATGTGAAATGCAGTGAAAGTCATTAATCTTCTCCTCCGTCACACCTGACCTATAGCTGCAGGTTCCTATTACGCCGGTGTTAATAGCAACATGCTTCATCCACTGCTAATGGCACACAACGTACTACAGTGATTTGTCACTCGGAGCGGGAGGGAAACTCCTGTCAGCTGTTGTAGTTTTGGCTTGGACAGAATGTTAGTGCTAGTTAGTGCTGCACAAATGTAGTCATAAATCTATGCGCGATATTTTCGGAAGAGTATTGGGATTATGTTTGACATTTTAAGCAAATATAGAAACTAGAGATCCAGCTTATTTACTTCCGATACCGATACTTGGGGTTTGATTATTTACCGTTATCCTATGCCAACCGATACCATGAGAGATTCTTAAAAGTGGCTGAGTGAAAAAGTGCCTGGTCCAATTACATATCATCTGTTTATAAACTGTAAGATAACTGTTACATTAAGCAAGGATGACATGACTTTTCTGTATTCTCGGCTACATGACAGGCTATTAAGCTGTGGTAATATACGTCCTATAGACAACTCAAAGGGATCGGCAAGGCGTCATATTAGCCATTTTCTGGTGGAATATAATCTTATTTATCCCACACAAATAAAGTCAAGCCTGAATCGGGTCCATATGGGTGTTTTTTTCACAGCAGATTGTTCAGTAGAAGCGCAAAAAACGGCAGTCATAGCTAGCGTTAGCATGTAGCATGATGAGGACATGAAGCGCCATGTTAGCATTCATGTTAGCATCATGCAGAAGGAGGTGCATTTGTTCTCTGTAGTGTAAGTGTTCATCGTTTCACCTCTCATCCAAGAAGCTTTGTCACTAGTCTGTGACACTAATGATCTTCTCTAGGCATCAGGCATCATGTTAGCATTCTCTCTTCCTTATTTATGGATTTATGGGCTGTTGAGCCACTTCGCTCCCCTCCATGTCTTTGTATCTTTATTGAGTAGAAAACTATATTCCTAATTCAGCATTTGTTAAAGTAGTTTTGGAGTAAATATAGAACGTTTACATTTTTTCTCTTCTTTGTTTTCCTCCTCAACTGTTTCAAACATGACCATACATGGGCCGTCTGTATCTATCAGTTGACAGCATTTCATAAACTAAATTACAAACATGGAGACCTTTATCAGTTGCCAATATTATGATTGTATTATTTTAGTCCTAGTTTCTGTCCCAGTCTTGATTAGCTGATAATAATTACAGTCTATGTGTTTTGCTAACTGTAATCACTGAAATTGCACTATTGACTTGACTTGCCTCGTTTGTGGCTAGTGTGGATTTAGTGTAACCCCAATTGTTCATGCTGTCCTACCCTCCATTGAAGGCATGGTTTAAAGGTTCTGAATCAAACATTTCCTGTGTGTTCGAACTGAAAAAGGAAATGAGCTTGATATTTAAACTGTTAGCTGTATTTCAGACATACTCCTAATCGAAAAGTTCTTTGTGGGGGAATTTATGAGCACGTTTCATTGTTTTCTGGCAGAAGAGTAATGTTTACAATATTTGACCCACACCAGGCTGCCATCAAAACCATTCATAATAGCTCGATCTAGTACCTATACTTACAACCGTCAAAGCACTTACATAACTGCCCCAATACATCACTGTTTTTGAAAAATTCCACTTGTCATCTGCCTGTAATGGAGTCTGTTCTACCTTAAGCGGCTCATTTCTCTGCCTTTTAGTCCACGGTTCCCTCCTCCTCAGACCAGTTTGGCTCATATTGCGCTGCTGCTGCTGAAGAGAAGTCTGTCTCGGTTATTGCTGCTCGGACATGTCCCAGTGCCCTTCAGCTCAGGGACACTGTATGCAGACTGCTCCTTTCTAATTATCACACACTGACTCTCCTCCTCTCCTCTGTATTAAAGCTTTGTCACCTTCAACACCAGAGTACTCGTCTTTTACACCTAGAGGAAAATATTTTGATTGAGTACAGCTTTGGTTTGAATAAGCTCTTCACCACCGGCCTCATTACACAGATGGAAATAGAGAAAATATATAAATTGATCAAAGTTAGCCTTTTTACATTCTTTTTCAAATTGAAGTTGGACTCTACAGATCCTGTGCTCGGTTCAGCCGGAGTAGTGCATTTGTTTTCTGTAGCTTAAGCGTTGAACGTTTCACCTCTCATCCAAGAAGCTTAGTCACTAGTCAGCGACACTAATGATCTTCTCTTGGCATCAGGCGTATGAACCTCCTCATTGTTGGATAGACTTGGCCAAACCAGCCTGCAGATCTCCACCTCTTTCACAGTTCTTTCTGCTTTCCTATGCAAACTTTAATTTGACTCTTGGCAAAATAATTTTGATGCATCAAGTCATCAAGTACGTTTAATCTCTCTGAACCAAGTGAGCTGGACACAATCTGTTTGGTAAATATAGAATGTGTTGTAATACTGTATCTTTGTGAGTATTAACTGTATTAACTGTGCAGGGTGTACAGTTAATGTGTACACCTCTATGTCCAATATTGATGCAGCTATCCCACCGTCCAAGTAGCACTAGTAGCTTACAGGGAAGACGACTGGAAATGTTTGTGCAGTTAATAATCTCGCTCTGGCTCCCGGTTTCCACTGCTCGGGTCGCCCTCTCTCTCTTGTCTCTGAACGCTCGTGTTGCTGCTGAATGACAGTGGCCTAAAAAGCGCTGCCGCCTCAGACTGTTGAAGTGATGTGAAGTGAAGCTCTCGAGACACAGCCCCCGTCATGGATCCAACCGAGACTCTCATGGCGACCTATTTTAGTCCCAACAGGGGATTTAGGAGCAGTCATTGACCCAGGACTCATTTTTATCATTACCTTTAATGGTGTAATCACCCCACACTCCTCCGAATGTCCAAAGTCATGCATTTATTGAATTGGTATCTTTAGTGATGACTATGAAGTGGCTCACACTCAGCTTCAGCATTCAGTGTGAAATGTCACGTTAACACACGAGTAAAAGCTTGAAACTATGCTCGAAATGAGGTTTGAAAAGTGCTTGAGCTCTGTCTTGATAAGTTCTTGATGTGCTTAAATATTCTGGAAATGTAAGTACTCATCAGTTAAAGTTACTTAACGTAGTGAACTAACCTGAGGCCTGTGTGGTTGTGTTGCAGTATGGACGGTCGGACAGTTACCGCGTGGCCACCACGCAGGACAAAGATGAGAAGGAGTCGCCCAAGAAGAAAGGAGGCAAAGACCTGGACGACCTCAAGAAGGAAGTGCCCATTGTACGTATTCACAAAAGCCATTATTCATAATGTACTCAGTTATTATGTGTTTAGATAAACGGTCAAACATGTATGCAAATAACAATGTCCAGATTGGCCACTGGGCTTTGTGTCCTGGTTAATTCACCTTCTCTCCATCACATTATGGAAATCCTCATTGTGTGAGAAGAAGAAATAACTGAACAACACTGGACAGATAGAGCCCCCGACTTATTGTTTTTTGTTGCTTAGTGCTTGCAAAAATAGTCTTTCCGTAAAATGCCTCTCTATCATTTATTTACGAATGCATAAACTGGTGTCCCTGGAGAAGAGGTCTCTCAAAGTTCACCAGGCCTCACTGCAGGATTTTTTGAATCATTTGACAAAAAGAACATTGTTTTTCAGTGAAGAATCCTTATTCAGGGACTGCTGTTTGTGTGATTTGGGGAAGAAATGGAATCACAACTTTTCTTTTTTTCGGTTCAGCTTGGTTCAGGTTTTTATAACTGACTGACGATGTAGTCATAGCTTTAGCCTTCATTATTTTATTTCAGCTCAAATATTCTGCTGATAAAAATGATGACGAACATAGAGTTCTCAGAGCTGGACGTCCCAGTGTAATTGAACCGGGCAGTTTGAACAGAAATAACTCAGATGTTCAAAGCAGCTGTTCAGTTCAAATGACGGAGACTTGTAATCCTGCTACAGAAGGGGATTACGTCTGTTTCCAAGTGAGTGCAAACTCCAAGGAAGAGTCAGATTAAGATTTGTATGAAACTTGCATGAATTAAATGAAACACCACTCAAAGTCTGTTTTTGATGAGAATATACTACAAACAATTCAGCTTGTAAAGAACCGGCCAGAAGCACTGATGTAAAGTGGATGGAAGCGATGTCACAGCATGGCAACAAAAGCCCAAACAGTGCTAAGTGTGCTTTGATAATTGGATTGGTAATTGGAATTGGATCCGGAACTTTGAGGTTTCTGTTGAAAATGAAAAATGACGGAAAAGCGTTTGAGAGCGAACTGTGGGTGGAAAAGCGCTATAGAGCATTTACCACGTACAGGATGTGCATACTCTCGATGTTCTAACTGGATCGATGTTGAGAAGCACTAAGCGTAAAAGAAGCTACTTCCGTAAAAGGGATTGTTGGTAGAGCTGGGTAGCACTCACTAAAGTTGTCCAATTTTTTCACAGACGGAACACAAAATGTCCGTGGAGGAGATCTGCCGGAAGTACAACTCTGATATCGTCCAGGTAAAGTACTCAAAGTACTTTTCCGTGTATTTCCGTGAGTAACTGTCCTAACAATGTCTTTGATTGTCCAGGGTTTGACCAATGCCAGGGCAGCAGAGTACCTGGCTCGCGACGGCCCCAACGCTCTGACCCCGCCCCCCACTACCCCGGAGTGGGTCAAGTTCTGCCGTCAGCTGTTCGGCGGCTTCTCCATCCTGCTGTGGATCGGCGCCATCCTCTGCTTCTTGGCCTACGCCATCCAGGCGGCCACGGAGGACGAGCCCGCGGGTGACAACGTGAGTGGACACACCCATAGACATTTACATTTTTACTATGTCACAATCTGATCCTTAAGTCAGATTCATTCAACTTCTATCTATAAAATGTCTACAGCGAGTAACCCACAATAATACACGGAAACTAGAAATTTAAATACTTTTGAAAAGAGATTAAACAAGAAAAAAAAACTCTGTAGAAACACTGCAGACCCATTCCATCACTCTCAGTCTCTCAGTCATAGCTGCCTGTGGGTTTTGAACATTGATAAAGTAAATCATTGCCCATGAGACAAACAGGATCAGCCACTCTGTAAATCTCAGTGTAAATGTTTTAGTCTCAGAACAAATATTTGAACGTTTCTGTATCAAACCTCACAGTAACACTGATGTTATAGAGAGGTGTGAAAACTTCCTGAACTCACTTTATATGTGAAACTATGTCAAATACTGGCATTCTTCCTCCCAACACCGCGATAAATCAAAATTTAATCTCAACTTAGGTCAATGTCAATAATCGTCATGGGGCTTTGTTAAAAGGTCTGTCTTGTTTACCTTAATGAATCATGATAATACCATTTTAAAGTTTTCATAGAATACAGTCAAATTGTATCAAAAGTGGATCTTTAGTAAAGACACAGCATTTGCAAGTTTTTGAATGTAGCTCAAAGAGAGCCTGGTCTAATTATAACATTTAGTGAATGTTGGACAGCGTTAAAATAGCTTTTAGTCATGTTGTTGACAGTCACGTTTTATTTTTGGGTCGCTTCCCGCGGATGGAGCCTCAGTGAAGAGGCGTTGTCTAATTGTAGCTAAAAGATGCCTGCTCATTGTGTGATTCACTCATTTAGGCCGGTGAAATTTGTTTAAAAAAAACATAAACATCTGAGAAAAGACTGAAACACAAACTGCTAAACCATAGCATTTGTATTTCTAATAATGCCATACTTATCTCATACCATTTGACTCACTTATTATCGCTCAGTGTAGTGGAAGACTGACCTTCAACCAAGTGTGCGCTGTTTGTCCTGTAAGTGAGTGGATGAGTCACATATTTCCTACAGTGATGATGACTGTGGGAGGTCATCATCATGACACCCACCAGTCGGACACAGGAGGAGTCAGAGCCATATCATTCAAGGGTCCAAAGGGTTTCTTGCCTGGTCAGATAAGTCAGATATAAATAATGCAATCACAATGTTAGCTTATCACTTTCTCCTGTGTCCCAGTGCGACCTACAGGAATGCAAGGCTATGAGCTGTTTTCATATTGTAGAATGCTCATATGTCACACTCATATTAAGTTGAGGATCAGGTTTTCTGACAGTGATATTAGTTAGATATCAAGATGTAAAATTCACAAATGAATACAACAAAATCCAAATTTTAAAGCTGCATTACCTGAATCATCCCATATATATTCAAATCTTTATTCTTGCTCCCCAAGCACCTTCCTAGCTCACGCAGACCGTCCTGCACATCCCCATTGTTTACAGTCATTTAGATTTGACTTGACAGTGGAGATCTGGTGGCAAAAGAAATTTAGAATCAAATCACCTGATCTCAAACCTTACCTTACAATACCTTCCTTAATGTACTTTCACATGTCAATTTTTATATTTTCCAAGTACAGTCTTGTAACTTCTAGGGCTGGGACAAAATATCCGATCGGACTTGGATCGCAATAGTTTATGCTGCAATAGCAAGTATCGATACTTTATCACGTATTGCAATACTTTCAAAACTTGTGTTTGGAGGCATTTTTTATCATACATTCCTTTTTTTTCCAGTAACAGGTACATTGTTACATCAATCTAAAGACTTCAGTAAATGTCAAATATCATTTGGTTTAACATATCACTTATAATTACTTACCGTATCGTAATATGGATCGGATCGGCTCCTGAGTATCGTGATATGTATCGGATTGTGACAAAAGTGGATCGTCCCAGCCCGAGTCTGAGCCTTTTTTTCAAATTGCTTTTTTAGGTGACATTTTTGGGACAACATTAAATTAGCTCTTAACCTCATTTATTTATTCATTTATTTTCAGTCTTCTTAATTAGGGTTCTGAAGATTTGTGGATATCTAAGTCATTTTTATCTGCCTCGATTCCAAACCCAGCGATGCTTGTGTGTCCGATAAACGTGTTTCTTTTCTACCATCACAATCTGATGTGACATAATGACGCATCGTTTTCACAGACGGCCGGCTGCGGAGCATAAGGCCGGTCAGGGGGTCAAACTGCTGCTGTGAAGAGTCGACTGCGGCGCGCACCCATCACACTACGCTCATGTCCGTGTGAGAAGGGCATCTGTAAATGGAGGATTACTAAACTCTAAGTCCCTATAAAACAGTGGTGGAGCAGACAGAAACAGATGGAGAGCTTTTCAGGGCGAAGAGTCCACGTCCAAAACACTGTCACAAACGCCACAGGGAAATTGAAATGATAAAGACTCTATTTTGGGCTCAGAGTCCAGGAATAGCTGTGTGTCTTGTCAGAGTCAAGAGTTTCATGTCAAAATGTTTGTCTCATCGAATAGCTTTTTCATAATACACATTTAGATCAAAGATAAACCCATAATAAATCCATGTACTGAGCCTTGAATTAATTTGCCCATCTCTGCCTCTCTCTCTCTCTCTCTCTGCAGTTGTATCTGGGAATCGTGCTGTCCGCCGTCGTCATCATCACCGGATGCTTCTCATATTTTCAGGAGGCAAAGAGCTCCAAGATCATGGAGTCCTTCAAGAACATGGTCCCACAGGTAACACAGGCCCATAGCCTTTACATACAGTTCACACTAGCCCTTTGGCACACATCTTTCCCATTTTCTTGCCCAATCTAAAATATAAGCTGTATAGTGAGCTGGTGAATTCAATTATGCTTGTAATGTATTTAAACATAACAAAGTTTCATTACAGCTAAGATTCAAATAGAGGGATTAAGTGACATTTTTAATCCAGAAACTGTAGAAACTGAATAGTCTCATCAGGCGTCTGTGGGAAATGCGATTATTCAAATGAACTTAATGATAATGGGCAAATATCCGGTTGCTTCATGATGATCATTTCCTTCCTGTCATGAAAAAAGGATTCTTAAGCTTTCTTAATGTGTTGGCTGATCATGTGCTGGCTTATCTACACTGACCACATTGTTTCGTGTTCCAGCAAGCCCTGGTGATCCGCGAGGGGGAGAAGATGCAGATCAACGCGGAGCAGGTGGTGGCCGGAGACCTGGTGGAGGTGAAGGGAGGAGACAGGATCCCCGCCGACCTGCGCATCATCTCCTCACACGGCTGCAAGGTACGGGATCAACAAACGCCATGTCGATCTCTCCATAAAGTACGTTTAGTGTTTACTTGGTGAGAGATAATCCAGCTTTGCCTAATACTCTTTTATCTATCTTGATAAATCGTGACTTCTTAGCACAAAACAAATCTTCAACCTTTTTTTTTTTAAATAACATTTCCCAATATGCCTTTTTATTGTGTTTTAAGCAGTTTATGGCTAAATCTGTGTGCCTGAGATATTTTACTGTGAAGCCTGTCTGTTGTCTTTGTTCGGGCTTTTAAATCTAGACTGAAAAAACATTCCGGTTTCAGTTTATGAACCAAACGTAATGTTTTGTTGCTATTATCTGTCTTATTCCTTTTCTTGGTCTTGTTTTTCTTGCTGAATGCAGGTGGACAACTCCTCCCTAACCGGAGAATCAGAGCCTCAGACCAGGTCACCTGACTGTACCCATGACAACCCCCTGGAGACCCGCAACATCGCCTTCTTCTCCACCAACTGCGTCGAAGGTTTGGCCATCATCATCATCATCATTCATTCAGCGAGCGATCCCACTATGTACATAACTGTAAAGGCTATATTAATCTTAGTACTTTCCAAAGCCTGACTGTGCCAATTGAATTTTATAAAAAACTATGATAAATTTGCAACTCTTTAAAATGAAACCCATTTGAGTGTTTGACGACTAGTGACGTCTGTGTCCGTGAGTTGACTTTGCTCATTGGCTCTCATGGTTTCTATAGTATGTTTGTATTGTTCCACTCCAGTTCACAGACTGATCACCTTTTACTGCAGGTCACAGTCGCCACATGTCAGCAAGCTGTTACTGAGACTTAGAGAAAGGGCGCCCCCATGTGGTAGTCCATGATACAAGATACACTGCATGACCACAAAAAGAAAAAAACTGTTGCCACGGAACAAAGGTTCCACGCTGTAATATTTGGTTAAACCGCCTCTAGCTTTGTTTGCAACACAATCACTGTGGCATTGTTTCAAAACCTCGACCTCGAGTCCGTAATAAAGTTGAACTGAATAAGCTTCTGGGATGTCAAAAGATCCAGTGTTGCGTTCACTTTTCACCAAGATTATTGATGATGGGAGAGTGTGGTCTTGTGGTTGATCAACTTCGTCTGATTTCTTGCTTTATCGCCTCGTCTTCCTTGTGCTCAGGAACAGCCCGTGGTATTGTGGTCTGCACCGGTGACCGCACGGTGATGGGACGCATCGCCACCCTCACCTCCGGACTGGAGACTGGCAAGGTACAACAAGTTTATTCATCTATCATTTTTATTTTACTTTGTTAGACACTAAAATGGCAATTGGATTAGACAAACTCTGACTTGTGAACTGATGGTCTGGGGTTCATTTGTAAACATATCTAATTGCAAGTATTGTTTTTAGATATGCAATGTATGTTTTCAAAAATAAAGAGCTAGTACCTGATATTTTTCCTTGGAGTGGAATGAAATATTTTGTCGGTCTCCGGTAAATTTGAATCACAAAACTTTTTACTGTAAGTTCTCACCTGTGTGTTCAAAACAAACGTCTGACTAATGAGAAATCAAAGTGAAAATGACCGACTGCCATCCCTGTGCGGATTCTTTTGTCCTCTGCAGACGCCCATTGCGAAGGAGATCGAGCACTTCATCCACATCATCACCGGAGTGGCGGTGTTCCTGGGCGTGAGCTTCTTCGTGCTGTCTATTATCCTGGGCTACAGCTGGTTAGAGGCCGTCATCTTCCTCATCGGCATCATCGTGGCCAATGTGCCGGAGGGTCTGCTGGCCACCGTCACTGTGAGTACAAGACGGACAGGACGCTGCAGCTGCCTCAGATCGAAGTGTTCACCTTACGTTTGTGTAGTATACGTGTTTTCTGTGAAGGTATGTAGCTGTGTTTCAGATCACACGGATGTCATGTCACCCAGTTTAGTGATGACTTAGAGGCGGTCATCACTAATGTTACCAGTTAGCATAAATAATAAGAAAAAAGGCAAAACCTGTCAAAGGTACAACATGGTTTCACAGATAAGGCTTCCATAATGTCAGCCTGAAGCAGCGCTGCACACTAATGTCAGTATGATAGGAAGAGAAATGTCTGGCGGCAGGTGAGAATTAATTGGCTGCAAATAATTAATATGAGAAGAGCCCTGAAGCAAATTCAAAATAGCACATAGTGAAATATGATGTGAGAACATGTATGTTTAAAATAAGTAGAGTCACGTATAATGGAGGAATGTGACTTACTTACTCATATAGGAAAGGGCTTTTTCATGATAGACGGTGTTTAAGTAAATTAGCTTAGATCACGCCTTTACTCGAGTATTGTCTGTGTAATCCCTCAATAACAGTACCCGCTCTGTGCTAACGTGTGACATGTGTGTGTTTGTCGTGACGTACAGTATTGTGGCTGACCTTGGCTTCTGTCTTCTCTGGACCGGTGTTTCCTGTGGCTTTGTGAACTTTGTGAGCCTCTTACATTTGTGCTGTGACTGTGGTGTTTCTGTTGACCCTGTGACCCCCCGCCCCTCTCTCTCCTCAGGACGTCCCATAAGTGTGTCTCTCTCTCTCTCTCTCTCCATCTATGTCTCTGTCTTCCAGGCCAGTCAATGTACCGTGCTCTCTGCCTTCGCCACGACTGGCTAAAAGTAATAACTGTAGGATATAAGCATAAGACTCTTTAAGTATCTAACCTGAATTGGACCCTCTTTGCTTGATAACAACTTGCTTGTTTTGGGGTTTTTTAGCCCTTGGCTCTTGCCGTAACTTCAGCATGAACCATAATGCACCCTGCATCACTGCTTCATTGCTCATTTCCGCGCTTGCTCTTCGGACTGTGCTGAAATGGACAGTGAATTTTGGCCCGAGCAACATGAGCACCTCCAGATAAAAGTGACTATTTCTCTTCAACAATTGCATAACTAGCATTGGGGTCGGTTGAGCAGCCAAATTATGTACTCAAGTAAGACGAGTTACAATGTTGTTCTCTCATCATAAATATACCTGAGCTAGTGCATCTTTTAGCCATCTTTGGAACTTCTTCTGTGGCTGTTCTTTGCATCGCAGTAGCAGTTCCCAAAAAGCTCCTCCAGAGGTCCTAGCTATCCAGGAAACGCTTTTCTCACCTCTTGATCTTTTGCTAAGCTTAAGCCTTTCATCGCAAAGTACAACACACTCCCCTTCGCTTCACCACAGCCACACAAGCTGCACAGACTTTCTTTCTTTTATTCTTTACTGAAACAAACGGTGCAGCGATGGGGAGCGAGAGCATGGGGTGGGAGAAGCTGATGGTTGCTCATGTGGAGGATCAGGAAGTGAAACTGCTGCATGTTTTTGTTTCGGCTGTTTTCAATCATTGTTGCATTTTCTTACCAATAAAGTGTAAGATAGAGATAAAGATGCGTTCGAGACTATTACCAAATACCAAGAAAAAGCATAATACCATACTCAAGTAGACATAAAAGGTAGGAAATAAAGTAATCATTTAAGTGAGCATAGAAAAGGATCTGACTTCTATTTTGTATTTTACAAGAAATATTTTTCATTACACTTTTGAGATTTTCTCGCAGCAGTAAGAGAAGCTAAATGTTCAAAATAATCCTCAATTTATCCCTCTAGTACAGTAAGTAAAGTATACAACTACAACAAAAAGTACTTGAGTAAATAACAAAAGCAGCCTGGAGGTGCTCATGTCTCTTCCAAGATGAGTCAAAACTCATTTCCAAGCGTCAAAGCCCTTTGTTTATCGGTCTTTCTCCCCGGTTTGTCCCGCAGGTGTGTCTGACGCTGACGGCGAAGCGTATGGCACGTAAGAACTGCCTAGTGAAGAACCTGGAAGCTGTGGAGACTCTGGGCTCCACCTCCACCATCTGCTCCGACAAGACGGGCACCCTGACCCAGAACCGCATGACCGTCGCCCACATGTGGTTCGACAACCAGATCCACGAGGCCGACACCACCGAGGACCAGAGCGGTGCGTATGAGGGGAGGAAGGGGGGAGGCAGAGGAGGCTGGGGCTTGTAAGGGAGTTGTACAGGCAGGAATGTGTCCTTGAGTTCCCCTGTGGAACTCTATTAGGCATATTAGGTGACAGTGGATCAAGTGACAGAGCAGTCTTCTTATGCATTAAATGTGGCGATGAATAGGTTTTTGTCCAAATCCTTCTCCACTCAGACGTGTGTTCTTATCTCACAGGCTCCTCCTTCGACAAGAGCTCCACCACCTGGGTGTCTCTGGCCCGCATCGCCACTCTGTGTAACCGCGCCGTGTTCAAGGCGGGACAGGATTCTCTGCCCATCCTCAAGCGTGAGGTGGCAGGCGACGCCTCGGAGTCAGCTCTGCTCAAATGCATCGAACTGTCCTGCGGATCCGTCAAAGTCATGAGGGACAAGAACAAGAAGGTGGCCGAGATCCCCTTCAACTCCACCAACAAGTATCAGGTCAGTGGCTTATGAACATAAACTCTCTAAACCTCTCCGTGCACATGCACAATGTCAACAACTTTGTTGAATGTATCTCTCTGCAGCTGTCCATCCATGAGACGGAGGAAGAGAACGATAACCGTTACCTGCTGGTCATGAAGGGGGCGCCAGAGAGGATCCTGGACCGCTGCTCTACCATCATGGTTCAGGGCAAAGAGCAGCCCATGGACGACGAGTTGAAGGAGGCTTTCCAGAACGCATACATGGAGCTGGGCGGGCTGGGAGAGAGGGTGCTGGGTGAGCAAACATATTTATGATTTAACAAATGTTTGCTATGACCATTGTTTACTTCTCATTTAGTCCAATAAAGTCTATTGAATTTTCAAATGCAATGTTTTTGCCAGTAGAGTAGTCTAATGTCTAGTGTAATGCACAGGGTACTGCGTCTCATGAAAAGGAAGAAAAAAAAGTTTTAATGTGGATAAAGGATTGTTCATTTTAAAAAGTCAGTGTACAGCAAATGCAAGAAGTATTACTTATAAAAAAATCAAATTCATCTTACAGCTGATTATAATGAAGTATTGGCTTTTGTTTAATGTTTTTGCCATATTTGATCCTGCATTAAACTATAGAAGTTTTGCCTATATAATTTCTTGATAGTGTTTACAACTTTTTAGTCTTGAAATCGACTGTATAAGCGTTAGCTCGATAGCTCAACGAATGCTACTAAATGCAGCTGGCATTTATTGACTTTCCTCTTCTTTCATTCTTATCCAGGCTTCTGCCACCTGTTCATGGCTGAGGACAAGTATCCCAAAGGCTTTGCATTTGACACAGACGATGTGAACTTCCAGACAGACAACATGTGCTTCGTGGGGCTCATGTCCATGATCGACCCTCCCAGAGCCGCGGTGCCCGACGCCGTGGGCAAGTGTCGCTCAGCTGGCATCAAGGTGGGTTTCTCTGCCTTAACTACGCAACAACTCCTACACTCAGCCATATGAAGTTACTACCTCAGTAACTCGATACTGTTACTCAACTTCATTTGTGCTACATTTGTACTTTTCTACGTAGGTTATCATGGTCACAGGCGACCACCCGATCACAGCTAAAGCCATTGCTAAAGGTGTGGGCATCATCTCTGAAGGCAATGAGACAGTGGAGGACATCGCAGCTCGTCTCAACATCCCAGTCAATCAGGTCAACCCCAGGTAACCCCAGCTTCAGGAACTAGACAATTCAACAGATTTATTTTCTGTGTTTGTGTTGTAATTTACAAAAAAACAGGTTAAGAAAGATTCTGCATTTCTGAGCATATTTGTTTCCTGGTGCAGAGATGCGAAGGCATGTGTGATCCACGGCACAGACCTGAAAGACTTGTCACAGGACCAGATGGACGACATCCTGAAGAACCACACAGAGATCGTCTTCGCCAGAACCTCCCCCCAACAGAAGCTCATCATTGTGGAGGGCTGCCAGAGACAGGTCAGGAAACACAAGCAGGAATTCTGTTTTCATTGCATTATCTATACATATAAAAAAAAAGTATTTTGATCCTTGTGACTCAAAAAAATTTTCATGACATTAAGGCTGTCCTCATCCTTCCCTTTTATTCAAACTGTGACAGGTGGAGGCAGTGAGTCTTAACTATTAGTCGCAGCCCTCAGCTCCTCAATCTCTTACTCGCATGTATTTCTATAATATATATTTACAGTAGATGACAGCTATGATAAATCGACCACCAAATTTCCTGTCTTTACAATATTCTCAAATAGAAAATGACCCTACAATACCAAAATATGTTCAGTAGCCCAATTTTAGGAATTTCCTTTGTAAATGTTTTCCAACCATTCATGAACTCTTTTTTACGTGTATGGGTTTTGTTCAGGGAGCCATTGTGGCCGTGACAGGTGATGGTGTGAACGACTCACCTGCTCTGAAGAAGGCGGACATCGGCGTTGCCATGGGGATTTCTGGTTCAGATGTGTCCAAACAGGCGGCGGACATGATCCTGCTCGACGACAACTTCGCCTCCATCGTCACTGGAGTTGAGGAAGGTCAGAGACAATAATTAAGTTTATAGTCAATGTTTGAAATGTAAATAAGACTTATTATTTTCTGTTATATGTAGATTTATTCACATATAGTGTCTGATCTTTACAGGTCGGTTGATCTTTGATAACCTGAAGAAGTCCATTGCTTACACTTTGACCAGTAACATCCCGGAGATCACGCCCTTCCTGTTCTTCATCCTGGTCAACATCCCTCTGCCTCTGGGCACCATCACCATCCTCTGCATCGACCTGGGCACTGACATGGTGAGCCCTCTCTACTGTGGTATTCATGTATGCCACCCACATATGAGGATGAAGAGGTTACACATAGTGCTGTCTTTGAACTGAATCAGCCTCATTTAAAGGTCATAAAGTTATAAAGTAGGGAAGAACGACCTATAGCAAAATCTCCATCCTCATATATTGACTTTATTTACTTCATGTTAAAAGCAAGTAGATATGGCCTTCACATAGACAAGTAAAAGCCTTAGTTTCAGTCTGCTGTGCTCAATATGGTCAACAGATGGCAGTGTTGTACCCATAGAAAATTTGTAGTATCAGTCTGGTTGAGAGAGTTTGGTTGTTTCCAGGTCCCTGCCATCTCTCTGGCCTACGAAGCACCAGAGAGCGACATCATGAAGCGCCAGCCCAGGAACCCCCTCCGGGACAAACTGGTGAACGAGAGGCTCATCAGCATCGCCTACGGACAGATCGGTACGTGTATATATATCTGGAGCCTCCTTGTATAAAGGAATTATAATATACAGTTATTCCTATACAAAATAAGTATGTGTAAAAGTAACTTGTATTCATGTGTGTCTCTGCAGGTATGATCCAGGCTCTGGGAGGATTCTTCGCGTACTTCGTGATCATGGCTGAGAACGGCTTCCTGCCCTCACATCTCGTCGGCATCCGGCTCAACTGGGACGACCGCTCCACCAACGACCTGGAAGACAGCTACGGCCAGCAGTGGGTAAGTGGAGACGTCATTTTTGTGTTCTACGCTCAAACCTGCCGACTTTTGCGTGATGTTGATGCGCCTCCCTCTGTGCGACAGACGTACGAGCAGAGAAAGATCGTGGAGTTCACTTGCCACACAGCCTTCTTCGTCAGTATCGTGGTGGTGCAGTGGGCGGATGTCATCATCTGTAAGACCAGACGCAACTCTGTGTTCCAGCAGGGCATGAGGTGAGAATGTGCAATAAATGCCATGCTCTTGCACTTCATTCGGACTTTCCTGCTATTTTTTTTTTTTTTCTTATGCTTTTTGCATACAAGAGACTATGAAATTTTATCAGCTCATGACTAGACTACAGCCGTAAAGCCTAGAATCACATGCTTTACTTTTTCTGCCACTAGATGGAACCAAATACCCTTTTATCTTCAGGTTGTATCCAAGTTTTAACATGGCTCACACCTAGTTTGGACCAAATAATAATTGTGAAATTATTTAGACCTATTCCAGAATGTTTTTAGACCATGTTTAGTCCTGATTTTTCTTTATCTACATCTGGTGGTGCTTGAATGGTCAAATATTTTATGAGTTGGCACTTGCCTTTGCAGTTTAAACTTGGGATAGTGATAAATGAAGGTTTTCTTTGCTTCTGAATAATAATAGGTTGAGTTACAGTGAAGAGAGAAAACCAGACATTCCTTCCATGTTTGTGAAATTGTTTAGTTGTTGAGCAAATTGACTGGCGTGTCCTTTCCTCCCGCAGGAATAAGATATTGATCTTTGGGCTGTTCGAGGAGACAGCTCTGGCTGCGTTCCTGTCCTACTGCCCGGGTATGGACGTGGCACTACGGATGTACCCACTCAAGTACGTTCAAGCGTCTAAAAAAAAAACGTGTATTTCAATGTGATCTTTGAGAAGTTTCCCCCGTGACTAATAACACTTACCCTCGCCGTCTCTCTGCGTTCAGGCCGAGCTGGTGGTTCTGTGCGTTCCCGTACAGTTTCCTCATCTTTGTTTACGATGAGATCCGAAAACTCATCCTTCGCCGAAACCCTGGAGGTAAGACTTCACTTGCTACTTGATACAGGGCTGCACGATTTAGGAAATGAACGTAATGTCAATTTTCTGCTCCTTTTCTACTTCACAACCTTTACATTTCTCTCTCTTTCTGCCTCTCTCTTGCAGGCTGGGTGGAAAAAGAAACATACTATTAAATTATCAGCGCATCATTTACTTCTCACCCAGTCCCCTCTTCCCTCCAAACTTCCCCTCTCCCTCCCTCCCTCCCTCCCTCCCTCCCCCTCCCTCCGATCCAGTCGCCCGCTTCCACTTTCAAATGTACAAGATGTTTACTCCTCCATCACCCGCCCGCATCCGTCCTGCCCTCTTCTCTCCTCGCCCTCGTCTCGAAACTTCAAAAATCAAAAACGCCAAGACTTCAGCGAGAGCGGGCGGGAGGAGGACAAGGGGGAGGGCATCCGGTGTTTTCGTGAATCTTTACCCCCCTTTAACCCCTTCGACCACCTCTCTCCATCTTTTTTTTTTTTGGTTTTCTATCTGAAAGTTTGAACAGCACTCGTCTGCCAGTACCACTACACGTGCTGACAGTTACTTCTTCTACTACTACGATTACTATGTTCAACACTGTTAGTTGTGTGTGAAAAGTGACACTTTCATGTGGAATAAAAATAAAAAGGTTCATCTTGAGTTTTTCTTAACGCTAAACCGAACAACCGCTTGATGTCGATCGAATAAAAGAAATTGTCAATCACTGCCATTTACTATAACGCCCCTTTCTATTATCGCTATTGCTCACTGCCAATCTTGCACTGCCAGCTCAATAGCCCCCCCTAAAGGGCTGTCCAAAAAAAAAAGGTCACATTCTCCTGACTACACCTTCCTCGGTTTGAGTCTCACTCTTCATTCTTTTGATGATTTTTGAGTTGGAGTTTGAGTCTTGGAGCGGCTTGTTTTCATTCGGACACGACAAAGCACACACCGAGTCGTTTTTTCCATCCCTATAACCCTCAGCCCCTATCCCCCCCCCCCCCCCCCCCCCCCCCCCCCCGCCCGGCCCCGCCCTGCCTGTTGGTCTGCCCTTACTCGTCTGTCTAAATGTAAACAAAGTGCGAACCCCGTCCTTGTTAGTTTCCCTCCGCCAGTTCCCTCACGACCATCCCACCCCCCCTCCATCTACCCTTAAACCCGCCGCAACCCTCCCCTTACCCTCTACCCCCGTTGGAAAAAAAAATACAATCTTCTGTGTCCTGGTAAAAAGAGATTTCCCTCCGATTTCATTATTTAAAAGCAGTGGATGTGTGAAAACAAATGCTAAAAAAAACCAAAAAGGCACTGTATGGTTACAACTTTTGAAACAAAGTCAAGGAAGAAAAAAATACAATTATAATATCGCTGAAAATGAAATAAACTAGAAGGATCTCTCTTTTTTCAGCTTGGTCTCCAGTTTGTTTTGTGTGAGTTTTGTCAGAAAATGGAAATAAATGCTGTGACCAACTCTTCATGACGCCAGTAGTGTCCAGTCATCTGTTTGAGCATCTGAAAGTTGCACACACGTTTTAGTCAAAAATGCATTCAACAGGAAGGAGATGCGAGATAATAATCTGATCCAAAACCACGGCATATCCTAGATTCAGATCAGATTAAAAATTTGGCATTAAAGGGATATTTCAGGATTTTTGACATAAGGCCTCATTTCCTAGTTATCCAGTATTGTACCTGGAGATATTTTTTTTGTAATTCATGCAGTTCTTATATTTGAAGAGTTTCGTGGCGCTAGGCTAATGCAAGGCTAGTGCATTTCTATGGTATCAGCTAGCCTGCATTAAAAACAGTCTTACGCACTCCCCAGTGCACCTGAGGCAAATCACTTATAACGCCAGACTAACCATATAAATGTCTGTCGATAACTAGGAAATGAGGCCCTATGTCAATCATCCTGAAATATCCCTTTAAGCTTTCAATAGCTTCCTCAGTATTACGCTTTTAATTTCCAACTTAGTCATTTTCCGGATAGCACTCAATCCAATAACCTTGTCTTAATTTAAAACATTATATTTCATGAATCTTCCCTCGGTTCTACTTTAAAACTGGTCAGAAAGGACCAGAGTGCAGTTATGCAAAAGACAGAAATAAAAATGTTTTTTGACTTCCTTAAAGGAGCAGGCAACCATTTTTCCATAGTGAGATATGTTCTCACCTGAGCTTAGATGAGTTGATACGTACCTGTCTGCTCTTTGTGCGCGTGCTCAGTCACGCAAAACGACCAAAGATGTTGTTAGCAATTGGCCTCTTCCAATGTATTCCTACAGCTCCAAACGGGGGTGAAGTTAGAAACACACACAAAGACCAGACAGGTACATAAACTCTAAGCTCAGGTAAGAACATATCTCAGTAAAAACGATGGCCTGTTCCCTTAAAACTTCTGCTTGATGCAATTTGTGCACATCTATATTTTAGACTAACAATTAGGAGCTGGCTGTATTTTGACGCATTCCTGACTATTTTTGAGAGTGTGGGGATAGGAACTGTTGGTGGAGGCAGGATGAGATTATTATCTCAGAGTGAGACATATACAGGCTATTCAAATATTGAAAGAACAAAAAAGAACAGCACAACACTGCACTTCATGAAGGCCAGTTTTTCATTATACAATCATCAAAAACTCTTTGCCCTTCAGTTGCACTGTACTCATAGTGGTAATAGTGTGGCAACTACATTGTGTGCAGCCTCATATAATATAATAACCAAGAACATTAACCATTATGCTATTTGACAGTCTTTACACTGTTTGCTATATTTACCATAAAATAAATGGATTTGTTATACAAAGTTTGAGATTCTAGACATAGAGAGGGTCTATTGTGCATTTAATACGTTTGAAGCATCCCATTGACAGATGAACAGGAGTATCCGGAGTGAAAGTTCAGACCAAGAGGGAGAGACACAAGGACAAAGGAAGCAGGGCACAGAGACGGGGAAAACCCAAGTGACACAATCAGGTTTGTAAAATGAGCCGCCGAGAATAAAGGCTTTTGTGAAGAAAAAACGAAACAGTTATTTCTCTTTTTTTATGAAAGAGACCTTTATTTCAACTCCCTGATAATTCAACTTTTTTGGGGGTATTTAGGGTAGTTATCAATTATAAATATGAGAGAGTAATAGCTTAAATTGTATTGTTGAATTATGCTTATTAGGATGATACAGGAATGATACAGCAAACGGCAGATGGTGAATGCATCCTTTAAGTGTTTTGGGGCATTTCTAAACTACATTTTTGTCCTGGTTTGAACGATCCTGGGTGCAGGTGCAGCCAGCCCAAAATGTTAGGCCGACTAATAAGGAGAAAATATTTTCCCTTTTCTTTTTTAAAACCACAGAACAACAGTCGGCCACCAAATAAATCCAAAAGGCCGAGAGCACAGAATGAAAGCGCTCTACTCATTACCAACACCACATCCAGCGCTAATACACCCTTCCTCTCACACAACTCCCCCCTGTCCCCTCCTCCTCCACCCCCCCTCTCTACCCTCTCCTCCTGATTACCTCCACGCGCTAAAGCCTCATTTCGCACCGCACAGCCCCAAAACGCGCCCACACAACTCCTCTCTCCATCTTTCTCCTTTAAAACCTTTCTTTCCTCGCACGTATTTTACGCACACACACACATACACACAACTAATATATAGGGCCTTTTTTTTTTTTTTTTTTCCCGGACACCCCTCACCCTCCCCCCCCATCACACACACACCCCTTCCCCTCAGTAATCTGGCCGGCCCGCTGCCCCTCTCCTCCGCTCCACTGTTCTGTGTGATAGGATATCGATCGGTTTGCCTGGAGTCGGCGTGGCGCAGGGGAGGGGTTGCGGCGCGTCGGTGTGATGGCGGTGGTCAGACGTGCTCCAAGGTCGTTACCAAGGAAACTGGTGGTGGGGAGTGTGTGGGGGGGGGGGGGTTCATGGGGTTGCAATGACGCCAAGGGTGAAAAAGGTCACGAGGGGTTTTGGGAATGAGGAGAGAGGAGGATGGAGGATGGAGAGGGAGGATGTCCTGGACTGGGCCTGGTGTTGGGAGGAGGAGTGCTTTTGCCGATTGAAATGACATTAAAACTACATTAAAAGTAGTTAATGAGACTAAAAATATGAGAAAAGAAGGGACTAAATCATCTGAACTTCCAGTGACACAGTTTGAAAGAGCCTCATATCAATATCAATTTTATTTCAGTGAAGCAGCCATTTCATTGAAGAAATGTTGGGCAGAAAAGTTATTTTTATTTGGATGTTTAAGTTGCTCACAGGAAGTGACATAGATAAAGGTGAAGTTCCAAAGCAGTTGCTGACTCTTTTCCCATAGATACAGACGCATCTCTGGAATCGCCCATATATGGTCATGTTTAAAAACAGTTAAAGGGGAAAACAAATAATGCTTTAACAAATGCTGAATTATGAATATTGTTTTCTACTAACAGACCATAAATACATAAATAACGGAGAATGCACCGTGCTAATGCTAGCGCTAACTAACATAAGCTACGACTGCCCTTTTTTTTCCCGCTTCTACTGGACAATCTGCTGTGAATAAATATCAATATGAACCCAGTTTAGACTTGACTTTATTTGTATGTGATAAATAAGTTCCAGAAAAAGGCTAAAAAGAGTGAAAAATTCTGTTTCCCCCTCAGCGAGGCCACGCCCCCTTCTATGACCCGATGCCGTCTATATCTATGGACTTAACATGGTTGGCGCGTCAACAGTTTAAAACTGTTCGCCTTCATCTGTCACTTCCTGTCAGTGTCCAATAAGGAAGTGAATCTATAAACATGACAAAAATAACCAAACTGAAGAAATCTGGGCACAATCTTTAGCAAAATCTTTTATATACCTGTGTTAACTATGTTTTAGCAAAAAATGTAGTCAATGTGTCATATGCACTTGAAGTATGTAAATACCTATAGTAAATGTAAAGTTGAATATATTATACATTTTATTTTTTTTATCCACTAAAAATATAGACTAAAACAACTTTGAATGTGCCCCCATCCCCCATATGGATTATGTTATTGAACAAAAAAACATTTAATCACATTTCGGTTTTTTAAAGCTTTTAGTAATGTTGCTGTGATATGTTATTGATATATAAACACTGATATATAATTTTGCCATTGTTTTGTTTTTTTCCAATATTGCATGAATGTGTGTTTGTATAGGATGTGTGAGTTTGTGTGTATGTACTTAAGCTTATGTTTACGTCAATGATGTGTGCTGGTCAACCTTTTAAGACCCTCCCTGCAGCCCAGAAAATTGAATAGAATTACAATTTACCCCCACTTTTCTCCAGCATTACCTAAATCTTAAAGCTTCTTGAAAAAAATTAAGTATTAGCTCTTTGAAACCAAATGGAGGTCCTACAATGAGAGAGGAGGAGAGGGTGTGGGGTAGAGGGGTGTCCGGTGGTGGGATTGCTATAATATATCGTGGTGGGGTTTGGATTGGGGGGGGGGGTGTTAATAATAAATGCCGGTGGCTATTGCAGAGGCGCCCTGGTCCCCTCTCTCCATCTGTGGCTCTCTGCGATGTTTTTATAAGGATCGTAGCACCAAATGAAGATAGAGAAGGAGCTCTACGCGACGCAGCTTATGCTTTATTTAACCTTTCCTTATTAAACAGGGGTTCTGAACTGGTGGGTCAGGGCACACAAGTGGATAGTGGGACCAAAAACTACCAAGACTTCAAAATTGTATTTATTTACAAAAACATACAAAACATGCGGTGTCCTTTATGCTTGTCAGGCTCCTCCGTGTCCACCTGATTGGACTTAAAGCTTCAATAGGATTTATTTTTCCTGTAGCGGCTGTAGAAGGATTCACCTGCTCAGACTCAATGACCTTCCAGAAACAATGCAATGTTACTCACCAATACCCGCTATATACACAACGGTCAATTTTATGTTCCACTTTGTTCGTCCAAAAGATGTGACCGGGGAAGATTATCTTCTTTTTTGTTTTGTGGGGGTGATGGGAGACGAGTGGTGGGAAGTTTGTAGAGAAGGCTTTACAAGTGGTCAGGGAGGGGCAGAGGTGTTTTTGGTAAGAAAAGGTGGAGTCCATGTTATTGCCCAGGTGTCCATAAAACTCCAGATCTTTGATCTCTAGGTTTTAGTCTGGTCTACCTCACTCGGCCTGGGGGATTAGTGCAGGTTCAAATAACTTTTTCAATGAAGAACGAGGAGATGGAGGAGAGGAAGAAGATCATTATTTATCTAGCACCTTTCACGGACATAGTCACAAAGCGCTTTACCTGAGACAACTTTACATTCACTCCATACTCGGTGATGGTTAGCTACGTTTGTAGCTAGAAACGCTGTTGCAACTGCACACATCTGCGCCAATGGTTCCTCCATCATACATTCAATCACACACATCATTCATCCTGGCCTATTGTACATGTTTTTAGTGGTAGGGGAAACCGGAGTACCCAGAGGAAACCTACGCAGACATGGAGAGAACATGCAAACTCCACACAGAAAGGCCCGTCCAGGTGGGAGTCGAACCCTGCACCTGGAGAAGAAGGAGGAAGAGAAGGTGGAGAAGAAGGAGAAGATGGAGGAAGAGAAGGTGGAGAAGAAGGAGAAGAGGAAGGAGGAAGAGAAGGTGGAGAAGGAGAAGAAGAAGGAGGAAGAGAAGGTGGAGAAGAAGGAGAAGAAGAAGAAGAAGACTTTAAAAACAAAATAGTATGTATATAGTTGAGATGGCTACAGTGCCCTGACTACCCCCCGTCCTTAGACCATAGACTGTGAAAAATAATGGACGTCTTCTGCTCACTCCTCCCCGTTTACCATAATGACCACGGTCGTGTGGGAATTCATGGAGGATTTACAGACTCCCCCTCCCCAGCTCTGACGAAGCATGTTCCTAAAAAGGACATACGGGCGGGATTTTCACTGTAGACTCGAACCTTGCGTGACGTGTAGCTCGCGCTTCTCCAATGCTAACAGTCGAATGCTTTTCAATGGGGGCCTAGTGGCGATATGGAGGTACTACAGCAATGGCGGCCACCAGTGTCGTGGTCATAAAGCAGAGCAGCCAGCGCCCATTGCCTTAGACTCTCCTTCAAAGCGAAGGGAACCTCAATAACCTCGAGGTAACGTCAAAGCTCAACAAACATCTTAAAAAGTTGAACCAACTCAAAAATGCTTTGCAGGCCAGTTGCTTTACTGTTTTGAGTCCACTTCTTTTTTTTTACTGTGTTCACTTAGTTCCATCAATCCAGCCAATCCCAGCTCCAATAAATTTGCCAACTGTCACTCCTTCCTCCATGCCGCGTTTCACCCTGAGTCGTCCTGTGCAAAACAGTATATGGGTCAAAAAGTGCTGCCATCATTGTCATTGCCGTTCTCTTCCTAAGCCAGTTCACTGTGTTCCTGAGATGCCTCCTCATGCGCTGCTCTGTGGTGAGGCAGTAGTTCTGTAGTCGTCCCGTGGTAGCACTCCTTCAGTTTGGAACACGTCCCCTCGGCCAGTCGGACCATCCACTTCGGGACAGGTCTGCATTGGATGATCGGTCTCTCCACATCCACAACGAGGGCCAAGAGCGCAGCTACGACACAGTCAGCGAGAGAAGAGAGAGGCTATTCAGCATTTTTGTCCTGTTAGTTCTTTTCAAATGATATCGAGTCACAATGTTATGTTAGTGTTAGTGACATCCAAAATGTTAGGGCTGCACAATATGAGGGGGAAATGTGCGATGTTTGATAAGGCAGGTTTATTTGACCCAATTTGTGCACAACGCAATTCAAAGTGCTTCAAAATTACATTAAAATAATCCAGATTTTTGCTACACAACTGAAACCCAGCCTCACCGTTTATTTGGCTCCAACATGTCAAGAGTTACACTGTACTGTATTATTGCCATATTTTACTACACAATTTCAATGCCATTTTTCCCCAAGCAAACTAAAATCTAGACTAAAATGGAGCTTAAAGGGACTAAAAGCAAGTTGGCCATTTTATACTCACTACTGCCACCTCAGGTCATACGTGTAACTGCACCTTCTATATTAAGCTTGTGCATGACGGCACTTCAGACCCGAAGTAACAACTTTTTGAGTGACAGTGCCGGATTTTAGTGGTGGTGAACAGGTCTGAGCTCATTCTACACCTTAGGACATGGCTGGAACATGTAGGGGGAGGAAACAAAACCATGTTGCTTTTAGTTTTTTTTAGGCTGTGTTTTCTCTGTCAGGTGGAAGACCTCAGTGATTTTGTGATATATTGATTGTTTGTAGCATTTATGTTTTCAAATCAAGACTCAGTTTACTGGGTACATGTTTAAGAAGTTAAGACGCATTCGAGAGAAATCTGAAATCTGAATTGTTAACCTCTTAACCCTCACCTTAACCCAGCACATTTTCTCAAGTTTGGCTTTACCTGGAGCTTACAGACTATAGGCCAGTGTCAGGCCTCATTTGAAAGCTAAGACTGTTTCTGAAGCGTTTTTGTCTTTTGTCACATTTATCACTTTTGTGGCTTTCTTGTTGATTTTTTGTTGCTTTTTCATCACTCTTTAGTCGTGTTTTTGTAGCTTTTTTTTATTTTTATTATCGTTTCTTTTCCAGCATGTTTTTGTTTCTCATTTTCCGTCTTTTTGTCATATTTTGGAAGTGTTTTTGTCGCTTTTTCATCTCATTTTCGCCTGACTTTTCTTATCACTTTTTTGTTGCTTTTTCATCATTCTTTAGTCGTGTTATTGTTGCTTCTCTGGTATGTGTTTAATGCTCTTTTGCCACTTTTTGCTTCTAGATTTGGGTAACGCCAAACTGGAGAAAATGTGCTCGGTTCATGTGGGGGTTAAGAAGAATCACAAAAATACCTGCAGAGCTCTAAACTACAGGGTTAGCCTGTTTTATACACAACAGGACACCATAGAGTCGAAGTATTTTTGTTTGCTAAGGATACCGTTAACCATTCAAAAAGCGATTTCAATTGGATTGTGCAGCCCTAATCTAGTGTGTGAAGTGTCTTGCTCATGGACATAACAGCAGATTCCCCACAGCCGATAGTTCAACTGGATTGAATCATGTGTTTGAGGTTTTTTGCAACGGTCCGTGATCCAGAATCCAAATTTCACATCCAGCTCGACTTATCAGGTCCAAAGCACCTTAGTCCCACCAATTCAGCCACTTTTTTATTTTTTTTTATTTTTTCCTGGATTTTAAGCCAGTGGACCAAATAGGATCTTAAAGTCACAAGGCGTCCGTGCAAAGCCAATCTCAAAATGCTGCAGCCCACACAGCCCCCCCGTCTTCTGTTGAGTGGTGCGGGTTATCACTCCGCTCTCCACATCCGCGTGACCGGCTTCAGCGCTGTTTATTCTCATCAAAACACTGTGATTTTAGGGAAATAAACTGTACGCTAATAAATAGGCATGTGACAGTGCACTGTGATTGGATAAAATGATTTAACCTCTTAATCCCCACGTGAAACGACCGCGTTTTCTTCAGTTTGGTTTTACCCAAATCTTAAAGCAGAATAGTGGCATAAGAGAGAGAGAGAAACGTGCCAGAAAAGCTACAATAACACGATTAAAAAGTGACAAAAAACACATGGCAAAAATGAGATGGAAAAAGTGACAAAAACACAACGTTAAAAGCGATGAAAAAGCAACAAAAACACGAAAACACGACAAGAAAACTATGAAAACAAGACAAACAAGCGATAATAAACGGCAAAACAGAGACAAAAAAAGCTACGATCAGTTTTGTAGGTCTTAGCTTTCAAAAAACTTGCTACACTGGGCCAAACTCTCCAGTCGAGAAGCTTTTAGATTTGGGTAAAACTGAACTGGAGAAAATGTGCTTGCTTAAAGTATGGGTGGGGAAGAGATTAAAAAAAACATCACTCACCACTCAGGGCCATGGCGACAAAAAGCCAACTTATGAGGTCTAGTTTCTCCATTGGAATATCTGCCAGGGGCCAAACAAACACACACATGTTAATGATTAAACCCGGACACAAGACAGTTACAATTGCGGGATGTGTTTCTGTATCGGTTATAGTTTCAGGATTTGGCGCTTCATGTTGATTGATCTTATTAGGAAACAAGATTTGAAAAAAGCAGGACAGGGAGTGTAATATGAAGAGGCAGTAAGAGCACCTGCAGCACAGTGGAGGCATTACAAGAGGCGCTACAGGAAACAAGGAAGGGACAAACAAGGAGGTATCCGGGCAAGACACAAAGCTAAGCCACACATGCCTTGTTCCAGCTAATGGAACAATTTCTCTGGAGAGGAACAAGCGTCAAAATAGCGACGAAAACGAGGATGAAAAAGTAACAAAAATATGACAAAAATGTAAAGGCGAACTGGAGACAATGTGCTTGGTTAAGGCGAGGGGTAAGAGGATTAAACAGATTTTCTGCTAAGCTCTTTCCAGAGGATGGTGAGAGACTGTTGAGGAGCGGAGGGAGCTGTGCAGGGGGAAAAGGAAGGAGGAGGTGCTGACCAGTGCAGGACACCACGCTCTGAAACAGGGACAAACTCAGGAGGCGCTGCACTGTTTCAGAGGATCAGAGGAGACTGAAGGCAGCCAGGTTTCCCCTTACCTTCATGAACATCCTGGTCAGGTAGGTCCCTAAGGTCAATGCAGCCCAGTGGCGGCGGCTCAAAGTCTGGACACAAATAGTGACAAAAGTTAAACGAAAATGAGGAAACAGTTACAAAAACAGTGCTGAATGCGTTGAAAATGCAACAACAAAAAAGCCACAAAAGAGCACCTGAAAAGTGGCAAAAAAGTGACACAAAAGGTGGCATAAATGTAGCAAAAAAAAAGTGGCAAAAGTGGGAGAAAGAAAGTGGCCAAAAAATTGACATAAATGTGAAAAAAGAAGAAGAAAGAAAGAAATGAGGCGTTACACTGATGCTCTCCAGTCAAGAAGCTTTTACTGTAGATTAAGGTAAAGCCGAACTGGAATTCAATGCACTTGCTTAAGGCAAGGGGTAAGAGGATAAAACAGATTCTCAGAGCGGAGGGAGCTGCGCAGGAGCAAGAGGAAGGAGGAGGTGCTGACCAGTGCAGGACACCACGCTCTGAAAGAGGGACAAACTCAGGAGACGCTGCACCGTTTCAGACGATCAGAGGAGACTGAAGGCAGCCAGGTTTCCCCCTACCTTCATAAACATCCAGGTCAGGTTGGCCCCCAGTGTCAGCTCTGCTCCATGGCGGCGGCTCAACACCTGGACACAAAAGTTAGACAAAAATTAGGAAACATACACCTTGAACATTTGCACATTTTGTCATGTTTACAACCCTAAACATAAAGATTTTATTTTGATTTTTTTTACTGAATGTTCACACACAAGTAACCGACAACTGTGAAGTGAAAGCAAAATGATACATGATTCTGCTATTTTTCAAAAAATAGAAAAGTGAAAAGTGGGGCATGCATAAGTATTCATACAGCATTTTCTGAGTGCATTAAATTGCCTTTATAACATTCCTAATGACTCCAGAATGTTCTCCAGAACGGTTAAATAGAGGCCACCTGTGTGTAATCTACTCTCAGTGTAATTTCAGCTGTTCTTTTAGGCCCTCAGAGCTATGGTCGGAGTGTATTGGTCACTAAACAACATCATGAAGGTCAAGGAGCACCAGAGAGGTCAGGGATGAAGTTCTGTAGAAGTGTAAAGCAGCGTTAAGTTAAACAAAGATTTCCCAAGATTTAAACATCTCCCGGGGCACTGTTCAATCCATCATTCAGAAATGGAAAGAGTAAAGCACCACTGCCACCTTACCAAGACACGGTCGCCCATCTAAAAAATTAGATCAAACAACGAAAACACTGGTAAGAAATACAACCAAGTGCCCCAAGATAACTCTGGAGGAGCTGTGAAGTCCTGCCGCTGAGCTGGGGGAATCTGTACATGGGACAACTATAAGTCGTATCTACACAAATCTGGCCTTCATGGACGAGTGGAAGAAGAAAGACATTATTGAAAGGAGGCCATAAGAAATCCCGTTTTAAGTTTGCTAGAAGTCATATGGAGGACACAGCTCCATGTGGAAGAAGGAGCTTTGGTCAGATGAGAGAAAAATGTAACTTTTTGGCCCAGATGCAAAACGTTATGTATGGAGCAAACCTAACACTGCTCATCGTCCTGAGTGCACCATCCCCAGTGTCAAATATACGGGGGGGAGCATCATGCTGTGGGGCTGCTTCTACTTAGTGGGGACTGGGGAGATCGTTAGAATAGTTGTGAAGTCGGATGGAGCCAAATACAGAGACATTTTGGAGGAAAACCTGCTGGAGTCAGCAAGAGAACTGAGGCTGGGGCGGAGATTCACCTTCCAGCAGGAAAATGACCCTAAACACAAAGATAAATCTACAATGGAATGGTTCAATAAAAACATATTAATGTGTTAGAATGGCCCAGTTAAAGTCCTGACCTAAATCCTATTGAAAATATGTGGAATAATGTGAAAACTGCTATTCACAAATGCTCTCCTTCTAATCTGACTGTTTTGTAAAGAGGAATGGGCTAAAATGTCAGTCTCTACATGTGTAAATCTTGTAGAGTCAAACCCCAAAAGACTTTCTGCTGTTATTGCAGCAAAAGGGGGTTTCACAAAGTATTCATCTATGCTATATGAATACTTATGCACGCCCCACTTTTCGGTTTTCTATTTTTTGAAAAATAACAGAATCATGTATCATTTCGCTTTCACTTCACAGTTGTCGGTTTCTTGTGTGTGAACGTTCAGTAAAAAAATCAAAATAAAATCTTTATGTTTAGGGTTGTAAACATGACAAAATGTGCAAAAGTTCAAGGTGTATGAATACTTTCAAGAGGCACTGTATAAAATCAGTGTTGAACGTGTTGAAAATGCAACAACAAAAAAGCCACAAAAGAGCATCTGAAAGTGACACAAAAAGTGGCATAAAAAGTGGCGTAAATGTAGCAAAAAAAGTGGGAGAAAGAAAGCGGCAAAAAATTGACATAAATGTGAAAAAAGAAGAAGAAAGAAATGAGGCGTTACACTGATGCTCTCCAGTCAAGAAGCTTTTACTGTAGATTAAGGTAAAGCCAAACTAGAATTCAATGCACTTGCTTAAGGCAAGGGGTAAGAGGATAAAACAGATTCTCAGAGCGGAGGGAGCTGCGCAGGAGCAAGAGGAAGGAGGAGGTGCTGACCAGTGCAGGACACCACGCTCTGATAGAGGGACAAACTCAGGAGACGCTGCACCGTTTCAGAGGATCAGAGGAGACTGAAGGCAGCCAGGTTTCCCCTTACCTTCATAAACATCCTGGTCAGGTTGGCCCCCAATGTCAGCTCTGCTCCATGGCGGCGGCTCAACACCTGGACACAAAAGTTAGAGAAAAATTAGGAAACAGTTATAAAAACAGCGTTGAACGTGTTGAAAATGCAACAATAAAAAAGCCACAAAAGAGCATCTGAAAGTGACACAAAAAGTGGCATAAAAAGTGGCGTAAATGTAGTAAAAAAAGTGGCAAAAGTGGGAGAAAGAAAGTGGCAAAAAATTGACATAAATGTGAAAAAAGAAGAAGAAGAAACAAATGAGGCGTTACACTGATGCTCTCCAGTCAAGAAGCTTTTACTGTAGATTAAGGTAAAGCCGAACTGGAATTCAATGCACTTGGTTAAGTCAAGGGGTAAGAGGATAAAACAGATTCTCAGAGCGGAGGGAGCTGCGCAGGAGCAAGAGGAAGGAGGAGGTGCTGACCAGTGCAGGACACCACGCTCTGATAGAGGGACAAACTCAGGAGACGCTGAAACGTTTCAGAGTATTAGAGGAGACTGAAGGCAGCCAGGTTTCCTCTTACCTTCATAAACATCTTGGTCAGGTTGGCCCCCAATGTCAGCGCTGCTCCATGGCGTTGGCTCAACACCTGGACACAAAAGTTAGACAAAAATTAGAAAACAGTTATAAAAACAGCGTTGAACATGTTGAAAATGCAACAACAAAGAAGCCACAAAAGAGCATCTGAAAAGTGACACAAAAAGTGGCATGAAAAGTGGCATAAATGTAGTAAAAAAAGTGGCAAAAGTGGGAGAAAGAAAGTGGCAAAAAATTGACATAAATGTGAAAAAAGAAGAAGAAGAAACAAATGAGGCGTTACACTGATGCTCTCCAGTCAAGAAGCTTTTACTGTAGATTAAGGTAAAGCCGAACTGGAATTCAATGCACTTGGTTAAGTCAAGGGGTAAGAGGATAAAACAGATTCTCAGAGCGGAGGGAGCTGCGCAGGAGCAAGAGGAAGGAGGAGGTGCTGACCAGTGCAGGACACCACGCTCTGATAGAGGGACAAACTCAGGAGACGCTGAAACGTTTCAGAGTATTAGAGGAGACTGAAGGCAGCCAGGTTTCCTCTTACCTTCATAAACATCTTGGTCAGGTTGGCCCCCAATGTCAGCGCTGCTCCATGGCGTTGGCTCAACACCTGGACACAAAAGTTAGACAAAAATTAGAAAACAGTTATAAAAACAGCGTTGAACATGTTGAAAATGCAACAACAAAGAAGCCACAAAAGAGCATCTGAAAAGTGACACAAAAAGTGGCATGAAAAGTGGCATAAATGTAGCAAAAAAAAGTGGCAAAAGTGGGAGAAAGAAAGTGGCAAAAAATTGACATAAATGTGAAAAAGGAAGAAGAAGAAAGAAATGAGGCGTTACACTGATGCTCTCCAGTCAAGAAGCTTTTACTGTAGATTAAGGTAAAGCCGAACTGGAATTCAATTCACTTGGTTAAGTCAAGGGGTAAGAGGATAAAACAGATTCTCAGAGCGGAGGGAGCTGCGCAGGAGCAAGAGGAAGGAGGAGGTGCTGACCAGTGCAGGACACCACGCTCTGATAGAGGGACAAACTCAGGAGACGCTGCACCGTTTCAGAGGCTCAGAGGAGACTGAAGGCAGCCAGGTTTCCTTTTACCTTCATAAACATCCTGGTCAGGTTGGCCCCCAATGTCAGCGCTGCTCCATGGCGTTGGCTCAACACCTGGACAAAAATAGTGACAAAAGTTAGATGAAAATGAGGAAACAGTTATAAAAACAGCATTGAACGCATTGAAAATGCGACAACAAAAAAGCCACAGAAAGTGCCTGAAAAATGGCAAAAATGTAGCAAAAAAACGTGGCAAAAATGTGAGAAAGAAAGTGGCAATAAATTGACAAAAAAGTGGGAAAAAAGTTACAAAACTGCTGCAACAATGCAACAAAAAAATCTGTTTCTTTCAAATGAGGCGTTACACTGTTGCTCTCCAGTCAAGAAGTTTTTACTGTACTGTTGTAGACAATGTACTTGGTTAAGGCGAGAAGTAAGAGGAAAAAACAGATTAACTGCTAAGCTCTTTCCAGAGGATGGTGAGAGACTGTTGGGGAGCGGAGGGAGCTGCGCAGGAGGAAAAGGAAGGAGGAGGTGCTGACCAGTGCAGGACACCACGCTCTGAAAGAGGGACAAACTCAGGAGGCGCTGCACCGTTTGAGAGGATCAGAGGTGACTGAAGGCAGCCAGGTTCCCCCTTACCTTCATAAACATCCTGGTCAGGTTGCTCCAAACTGTAAGGGAGTCTCGGCCGGTCAAGAGTAACAACTGGACATTTTGCTGTACGGTTGAACAATGACAAATAAAGCACAATATGCGAGTTAGATCCATTTGCTAAGATCTTTGTACTGCATGTACAGAATATTTGCATGTTTCAGAATACTCACTATCATACAGGGATGTACTATTGACGATAAAATTCATGAAGATCAAACTGGGAAGAAATAAGAAGAACTTGTTTACACACTTTACATCTCCACCTGAACCAAGCAAATTTGGCTAGCTTGGCTTTACCCAAATCTAAAAGTTTCTTGATAAAAAGGGTCAAAACAACAACAACAATTAGATGAAAATGAGGATGAAAAAGTTATAAAAACATTGTTGAAAGTCACAATAGAGCAACCGTAAAGTGACAAAAATGCGCCAAAAAATAGACAAAACAAGCAACAAAAAACAATGAAAAAATGTTAAACAAAAAGGCCCTTCTAGATCAGTTTTGTGGGTCTTAGCTTTCAAATGAGGCGGTACTCTGGCATGTAGGCTGTAACCTTCTAGATTTGGGTAAAACTGAACTGGAGAAAATGCACTCGGAAAATGTTCTCTCTTTTTTTTTTTGCAACACAGAGTTAATTTTTAAATGGCAAAAATTATATAGTTTATCCCAGAACATGTAATTATTAAATATATTTACGTTACTAGTCCATGGCATAAAGGAAAGGCGACGAAAATGACTTTGAGCGCGAAGTTGAACTTTTTGTCGTCCATTTGGAGTATGCGGGTCCAGAGTGTGGCCACACGATGGCGCCCCTCTCCCTCCTCAGACCTGCACATGACGCATTCAGTCCGTAGTGGTAAAACCATACATGTGACAGCTTTTCACTCGTTTTTACATTATTTTAAGAGTCGGTTATAAAAAATAAAAAATAATTAAATTAAAGGGCTGGTGCGCCTGATAACTGGCACCCAAACATTTTCAGAAAATGAAAAAAAAAAAAAAAAAAAAAAGATATTTTGTCAAAGGTTCCCCAAAGCGTATGCAACTTTAATTGTAGCCAAATCCTGCGACAAAAACCCAACATAAACTGCTGGGAAACCGTGAGCATGTACCGTTTAGTTCACTTTTACATACCCGGATATGTCGCTCTCCTTTGGGGCAGGGGCTTTTTCCTCCTGAACCACGGAGACCTCGACCACCACCTTGTCTGGCTCGTGCACTTCCATGTTACAGCGTAAAAGAAAAAAAAAGTGATTAAAGCTCTTATGTTTCTTCTACTTATCGCTTTAGGTTCTTTAGTGGGGAGTCGAAGGTTCCCCAGCAGCAGACTCAAGAGTTTCCGGGTTTGTGGTGGGAGGAGGTTTACTGGCACTTGCATGGCATGAAATTCTCTTGTATTTTGACTAACTGCGTCAGTGAGGAAGAGTCAACCGTTCATGCTTCCCCTGTATTATGATGAAATGAGGAAGGAGAGATGGACATAACATTGTTGTTAGTTTGGCCTGTGCTTCTCAAACTGTGGTACATGTGGTATTTGGGTACTCAGAGTATGGACCACCTGTCCCTCATTTGGTTGCACTGCACAGCCATTTAGACCTTTGTCCCCCGTCCCACCTATGGAGATAATGTCCCACTTTTTTTTCCAGTTTTGTGAGTCATCCAAGAAATTGTGCCAAAATTAGGACCTGAAAAACGGTTGTTTAGAGCGGGCATGTATCTACTTGAATTTCTTGATCTTCAAAGTATGGTATTTAACTGCACGTTTTGATGAAATGAAAGTTCAATCGAAAAACCTTAATTTTGCGTACGAACTATATGTCCCTTCAGTGCAAGAAGGAGCGCTAACCTGCAGAGCTAATACTATTTTTTTTTTTACTATAGTATGTTTACTTTATTTTATTTTTCTTGTATATATGCTTTTTTTGTTAAAGAGACTAGATGCAAGTTGGTCATTGTATACTCACTACTGCCACCTCAGGTCTTACGCGTAACTGCAGTCTCTATATTAAGCTCGTGGACCCGAAGTAACAACTTTTTGAGTGACAGTGCAGGACTTTAGCGGCAGCTGTGGTGAACAGGTCTGAGCTTATTCTACGCATTAGGACATGGCTGTAACATGTAGGGGGAGGAAAACTCGTAATTTTAACATTTTTAAACTCTGTATAGTCTTTTTAATATACTTTTTGCCCCCCTTACTATAGTCTGTTTAGGTTATTTTATTTATTTTACTGTACACTTTTTATACTTTTTGCCCCCTATTTGCTTTCTAACTCTTTGCACATTTCCTGTCTATCCTGGACTCCCTGAGTGTTTCTTAAGAGCTGATGTAACAAGTGAATTTCCCCATTGTGAAATCAATAGAGGCTCTTCTAAAATCTTATCTTATCTTTTCTTTTCTTTTCTTTTCTTTTCTTTTCTTTTCTTTTCTTTTCTTTTCTTTTCTTTTCTTTTCTTTTCTTTTCTTTTCTTTTCTTTTCTTTTCTTTTCTTTTCTTTTCTTTTCTTTTCTTTTCTTTTCTTTTCTTTTCTTTCTGAATTAGAATATGTTGTGACCCGTTTACGGATAGGTAGTATGTGTCACTTTGGGCCAAATTAGCAAAGGAAATGCTTCAATGCCGATCTTCATGTAAAGTTAGTTTCACTTTCATGTCAGGACGTGTCACACTTTTTGGATGATTCATTTTAAGTAAGGATCATTTCAATGAACCTTTTACATGGACGTTTGAGGTTTCTTTCTGGTTTGGACATGTTTTACGTCGAATTTAGGCATAATTGTGTCAAATTTAGGTTTATTTTAAGGATAGAAGGTAGGGTAGGGTTTGTGTATTTAATCAAGCAATATTTTCCCCTTTCAAGGTTGACATTCAGGGCTGCCACATTTAATTTGCGACTTCAAATACAGCTTTGACAGCTACAGAGTTCGGTGTCTCTTTTCTCCCAACAAGTGAGTAACACATAGTTATTTTAGTCAGCTGGTCATTTATACCCATTCAGAATATGACATATTTTTCTCTCTCCTGCGGCTGTTTGTGCCGAGGACACTGAGCCTGAACCAGAGAAGTCTCACATATATAAGTTTTTTATTCCCAAATTCCAAATTTTCCAGTAATTTTTGGAGCATTTTTATCTGGTCCTCTCATGATGCTTTTCTTTCATTTTATTAGACATGACACAGTTTAATATAAAAGAACATGTATTGTCATGTTTTGATTTTGATGACAAGTACTTTTTATCGGGTGTATTATCTCGGGTAAAAATCACCCGGCGTTAGTGATGGTTTTCTGAATTTGAGCGATTGTGTTCTAGGGTTAAATAGGGAAAACGTGGAACAGCTTGGTAGCCTCTTTCTCACCCCAGTTAGGAGCTGTACCTTTGCGTGACTGAGCTCACACACAAAGACCAGACAGTTACGCATCAACTCGTCTAAGCTCAGGTAAGAGCATAATGTCTCAATATGTAAAAACGGTGGGCTGTTCCTTTTAAGGCCTCATTTGGTCTTAATCTCAATCTGGTGGCACTTGGAAGGTCAGATATTTTACGAGGTGGTGCTGGGTGTGAAAAGTTTGAGTTGTGCTTCTCTACGGTGTCATGAATTATTAAAACATTGGCCGAAAAGAAAGAAAAACTTTACCTCTTGGAACAAACTTTGCATGTTATTTAATAATCATGCACCATAAAAGTTCACATGCACATTTTGAACAACAAGCACTACTCAATATGAGAGACGACATGGATTATTGAACCTCTTAAGCTTTTTAACACCTAAAATCACTATGGTATTTGCAAATTGTGACCATTGAGATTGTGCTTCATTGTAAGAGCCTTAGTGCACGTGTCTGAAAGGCTCAGGGCTTTTTTGTCATTAAGCGCCACATATTTCGCCTCCACGATTTAATAAATAGACCTTATAGAACGGAGCGCTTTTGTCCTTGGGGGAGACTTCTGTACCATCAAACGGTCATCTTTAGACTTTTTCCCCTGTGAATCGGAAAGAACAATTTGGCCTTGACGTAAAAAGTTGAGAGTGCGACGTATTGAAAGAGCCCGCGGTTAATGAACAGCAAGTAAACGCCAGGCTCCGACGTGCCATATTAGTCTTAAAGGACTCGCAGCCTATGCTTTTTTTATTTATTTTACCTTTCCCCGCGTTTCCTCTTGTTTCCTTCTGTTTAACGACGGTGTGTTTTTGTCTCGATGACCTTAATATAACTTTTATTTGGCCAGAGAGAAGCCACAAAAGCACGGCTGGAGTGTCATCACCTGCTCCTGCCGCAAAACCCCCACCTCCCTCAAAAAAACGCAGCCCCCCGGACGCCTCTTTTTTTTTTTTTTTTCTTCCTTTCTCCCCCGGACTGGATGGAGGTCGTCATGGAAACAGCTAAGATGCGGAGAGGACGCAGGGAGGGGGGAAAAAAAAGGCGTGTAACGGAGGATATATGGATCCGCGGGAGGACAAGTAGGCTGTAAATTAAAAGGTAAAGGTGAGTGCTTTTGTCGCGGCGATATTTTGGGGAGAAACAAAGCGACATAATGTTAGAAATGCTTCAAAGCGTGAGTGGATATCGCAGTAATGATGAAGTTACAACATCATAACTTTAGAGTCTTTTTCTTTTGTCTCATTGACCATCAATGCAAAAAAAACATGGAACTTAATCTGAACTATTGCACATTTTTAAGTCGCGGCGCCATTTTATTAGAGGATGTTTCAGCTAAAAATGTGTAAATCTCAGTCAGATGCAAGACCTTAGTGACTTAATACTGATGACGATATTTTTGATTATATATTTCACTGCTCTGTCCTGCCTTTTTGTATATATTAATAAATATAAAATATTAATTTCAGGCATCAAATGAGCTAATTCGGTAACATATACATTGTACCTAACTAAATTTAGTACAATGTAATGGGCTCTGTAACAATGTGTAATAACTTGTACGTATGGGTTAGATACACAATGGAATAATGTGTATTTGTAGTGTGTAGGTACATAATGTAATAAGACATAACTCTAACCTTAAGCCCTTGTGTCCTATTACATTATGTGCTTACAAAGTACTAATACGAGTTATTCCATTGTGTACGTACTACATAGGTACAAGTTATTACACATTGTTATAGAGCACATTACATTGTACTAAATTTTGTTATGTACAATGTATCAAGAGAGTGTAAAATAAAGTGATACCGCTAATTCTTTTTGCTTTTTAGTTTCCTTTTGTCGAAGCTTTAAAACGATACTCATTTCAATCAAAGTGTTTTCTTTGCTTGGATTTTGGTTTTACATTAAAACACAGACAATGTATTTGCCAGTAAAACTATTGCTTTTCTTGCACTTTTTACAGGGGCTGAACCGACAAATGGCAAATTGTTTGGTGGCAAAGAAGGCAGGTATTTATGTAGTAGTAATGTTTGCAAGTAATGATTCAGTCTCTGTGGGGGTGTAGAGCCGCATTTTGTAAAAACAGTTCAAAATGTAATACACTACATTTTGTAGTAACCAATTATATAATGTGATAAAATGCGCGGTAACACTATGACTGCGCACTATGAAAGTGATTCCATCATTGATCACTCATTAATAAGCAGCTAAAGAGTTGACTGGAGCTTACAGCCTGTAGGCCAGTGTTTTTGTAGGTTTTTTTTATCACGGCTACGTCACTTTTTCATCGCATTTTTGTCACGTGTGGCGCTCTTATGTGTCTTTTTGGTCGCTCTTTAGTCGTGTTTTTGTTGTGTTTTTGACACTTTCTTTCAAGAAGCTTTTGGATCTGGAGCCAAACTGGAGAAAATGTGCTCAGTTCAGGTGGGGGTCAAGAGGTTAATGAATAAGTTGAGACTCCTTGATACAACTAACTGTTTTGCTAAACTTAACTTTTTCTGACTTGTCCCAAACCTTAACCAGACTCACGGTCCAGGAGTGTAGAGTATAGAGACAATGTGCATCATTTGTGAGACATTATACATGTTAACAACAGTTAGTAAATGTGATGAATTAAAGGAACAGGCCACCGTTTTTCCATACTGAGATATGTTCTTACCTGAGCTTAGACAAGTTGATGTGTACCTGTCTAGTCTTTGTGCCCGTGGAAGAGTGTGGTAGCTTCCAACTTCACCCCCAAATGCTAACAACATCTTTGGTCTTTTTGTGTGACTGAGGGCTCACACAAAGACCAGACAGGTACACATCAACTCGTCTAAGCTCAGGTAAGAACATATCTCAGTATTTAAAAACTGTGACCTGTTCCTTTAAGTATTTAACAATGCATTACGAACCGCTTGATAGTGTGTAGTGACACGTTTATTACAAAATGAGTTGAGAGAAAGTTGATTACAAAATGCGGTTTTATTACAAAATGCAGCTTTACCAGTCGCCTGCCATCCACCACACAGAACTTACACATGTTTTCAAAAACTGCAGGGCCTTAGCTTTCAAATGAGGCGTTGCACTGGCTGTAAACAGAAACGTGACAAAAAGCAACGGAAAAAGATGAAAAAATGAGAAAAACACATGAAAAAGTGTGGAAAAAAAGCTACGAAAACACGTCAAAAACCACACCAAAAATGTGTCAAAAATGCAACAAAAACGTGACAATAACACGGCGACAACATGACAAAAAGATGACATCAGTCTTGTAGGTCTTAGCTTTCAAATGAGGCGTTACCCTGGCCTATAGACGGTAAGCTCTCCAGTCGCAAAGCTTTTAGATTTAGGTAATGCCGATCTGGAGAATATGTGCTCGGTTAAGGGGTTTGTTTTGTTCCGAGCGCACTGACCCTCTGCAGACCTGTTCCCAAATGTATATGATTCATGTATTCGTTGGGCAGGTCTTATTTGCCCCAGGGCGTGTAAAAAAAAACAAAAGCTCCAAAATTGCGTAATCACAAACGGCGCTCCTGCATCGTTACTTTTGTTTTTGCTTTTGTTTCCCCTTTTAGTCGACAAACCTCCGCATGATCATCCTGAGAGCCCAGACCGGACCCGCGCGCTCTGAGTGGGCTGTCCAAGTTAACACTCCGCGGCCCCCTTCACCTGCCTCCGAGCCTCCCGTGGCCCGGCGCGTTCCCCCCCCCCCCTTCCCTCTCCCCTCTGTTTAGAAGACAGATGGAGGGCTGCTGTTCCTTTTATCCCTCTTGTCTCGCTGCACGTGCCCGGAACACAGGGGCCTCGCTGTGTTTTATTCACAAACGCCTCCTCCTCCTCCTTCCTCCTCCCTTGCCCCTCCCGGACGTGTTCTTCCCTCGCACTTACCCCCGTTTCTCGCCCCCCGGACTATTATCTGCCCCTTCACTCTGTCTTCTTCTTCTTCTTCTTTGAGCTTGGCACACTCCCAGTGGCTTGTGATTTCTGACCGATTCCTCTCGTATCCGTCTGAGCTCGGAATCATCAGGCTATAGGACACTTTTTATGTTGCTTTTCTTCACATTGGTCCCGCGGGTTGGGGAAAGTATTGAATTTCAATGTCACGGGTTTTGAAGGCGCTGCTTGACCACGATTTGTCGTTCAGTGAATAGCAATTGAAAAATCTAAAAAAAAAAAAAAAAGACTAACTTTGCCTTTGTTTTGTTGCCTTTGTTGAAATTGAAACCCCCGAATGATACAGGCAATATAAATCACTGAAAATTGAAAGTATGAGTCCCGTTACCTGATTTTTTTCTTCTTCTATTACTGGAATAAAATGCAGTAAAAGCAGCATTTCTGAAAAAAAGACCTTCTTCACTATGGAAATAGTGATTGAAATAAGTACATTTCTCCTTGATTTGAGTCTCTAATTACAAGAGATCTGTCAGTGGGGACAAGTTTTTACACTTAAATTGAGAAAAAACACGAGCAACATGTTTTTTGCTCAAATTTTTTCTTGATTTTGGGGTAAAAGCAAAGGGTAAAAGACTTGCCCCATGACAGATTTCAGAGTTACTCAAATAAGGGGCAAATTTACTTATTTTAAAAAATATTATTTAAATCCCCTTTTGCTGTGTTGTTAATCATGAAATAGCCAGTTGTTGTTTGCTCAAAAGCTGTGAAACTTGCCTAAAAATTCACATCTTTGAAGAATCGTTATGTTTTAAATGTGTTCGGAAAGTCAGGAATGAGTTTAAACCACAACTAGCAATTTTAAAACCTATGTTCCATCTTTCATTATTTGCAAAGAAGAAACAAAATCAGGGGATTTAATCAGATGATAGATTTGTCTTTCTAAGTTTCCTCCCTGTGTGTGCATTTAGCAAAATTGTCATGTTTCATTAGCGTCATTGCTCCATTTCACACGATGCATACACTTATCGCTGAGTTCATGCCCGTCTTTGTTTTCCCGACAGATTTCCGCTCGCTCCTCTGCTCCTGACGTCAGCGCTGAATGTGATTGGGGCCGTACGTGGGATCTATAAAAGGTTGAGGTGGTGGAGGTGGTGGTGGGGGAGCCTCGGGGGCAGTTTGACCGTCTCCTCCTCCTCCACCACGAGAGACAGCCCCAATGATCCAATGAGACTGGACACTGGACACAGGACAGTTTATAATCCACACTCGAGATCTGAGGACTAATCATACGATACATTAGAGTAAAGCTATCAATGGAGAAATAGAAAGTAGATGAGGGGCTGCTTTGCCTGTAATGTGAGGGAAATCACACTCTTTACTGCAGAGCTTTTTGACTATACACTTTCTCCTTGACATAATGAGGTTTTAGCATTTCAGATTAGCAGTTAGCAAGAAGGCAGCCAATAACCTCTGCAAACAATGACATATCTTGTATCCATGGGGTCTTTTTTTAATGCACTGCTGTAGTTTGGAGCTCAACTTCTCGTCTGAAAAGCATGGTACTTACTTAGCTATGCTTACTATGCTTCTCTTGAGTGTTTAAAATGTGCACACTGATCTGAATAAATTGCAAATCTCCTCACAATTGCAGAATGTCATATGAAAACTGCAATGACATATTGTTCCAAAATCCTGCACCAAATTTCCAAAAGATTATGTCATTGTCTTCAGCCTCGTTGCTATGCGCTGATCTTTTTCTTTGCGACAAATGTAGGATGAAACCTTTAAATATTTCAAGCGAATTGTATTTATTCTATTCGGTCTTCTGTAACACAATTACCGTAAAGATATCACAAAGGCTCAATATTGTAATCTGTGTTTTACTTGTCACTTCCATGGCCCCTGCAACAGGATATTTAGCGCTCCCTAATTGTTATTGAATGCGGCGAGTATTTATTGGGGATTATTGGGGTTAACGGGGAAATAATGAGGTTGTCGATGGAGACGTGGCGCTGGACTGTCCCACAGAAATCAATGAACACTGAGTTAATTATGAGAAATCAATTAAAAGCTGCAGGTTTGACCTCGGGAGACGCTCGGGCCGCGAAAAGAGCAAAGAGAGGGCTCTTTTACAGCGGGGCACGAGGTGGAGACGTGTCCTGGTGGTGTCCGGCACTCCAACATAAAAGATAGACAGTAAAATGTGCCTGTTTGTCATTGCATCAAAGCTGGATCCTTCAAATCAATAACACACACACAGATACACAGATCAGGGCTTGGATGTAGTCGACGCGTAAAGAACCTTGTTTGATGAAAGAGAGAATTGAATAAAGAGAGGAAGATTGTTACTGTGGCATCAGAAAAGGTCAATCTGTCCTCACAAAACAACATTATTAATAGTATTTGCATATTGCTGTGAAAGAGTGTGAGGATTGTTCCAAAAACCCTTCAGGGGAAACCTCCGGAGAACTTTGCATATTTAATACAATTTTAAAGAATGTATATATTGTAAAAAATGTATATTATTGCAAAAACCTTCACTCAGAAGCAGGTTAGCATTTGCTTCATTCCCTTTTCAAACCGTGCAGTAATTTTTGCAAATATTTACATTGTGTGTTTTACTGTGAGCAGGTTTGAAATAAATGTACTGAACTGGAGGTTTTTGAGCTATTTTAATGCAGATGGAAATTGTATATTATTAAAATGGTTCCTGCAACATAACAATGAATTATGAAATAAAGCTGGTAAGATTATGAGTTGTACTTTTTATTTTCTGGTTCCTGAGAAAACACACACAAACACACACAAGTACACACGCACACAATGAAAATACAGTGAACTATTATGATGATAATTTTGGGTGATTTTATCCCTTGTGTGGCACGTTCATGGTAACCTTTTCAAAACGCAAGGACGCACCGTCTAAAGTCCAGCCAGACTTTTACGCACGGTTACGCACGACTCTGCAACAGGTATTTATGGCTCTATTTTCTTCCTTGAATATTGAATGAAGACATAAAGGTCTGTTGATAATGTGTTTACATTGAAGGTATTTTATTATTTATCCAGAAATGTATAAATCGGCATTTTACTGTCTTAGATTGAAGTACGACTTATCGTTTTTCTATTTATATTTGGTGAATTAATTAAGGTAATTGTATTTCACACTAAATATTAATATTTACATTGTAACGATTGTTTTTACGAGACTAAACCAAATTGTGCGCGTAGAGATCTTTCCTGGGGTAAAATTTAAATATTTTGCCTATATGCAAATTATTTGAAAATTATATTTTTCGCATATTTTGTAACAATAAATCATGCTTTGTAATATTACGCCAGATATTTGCCATTTTTGTTTTTATTTCTGCAGATTTAAAGCATATTTGTATTTATGCATTGCATGTAAATGGCCTCCCCTTTTTTGAATAAAGCCGTAAAATGAGGATTTCAACCTGAAAACGCACGAGAGCAGATTAAAAAAATATTGGTGAAAGTCACGTGATTTTATGCAAACGAAATCACTGTTTTGCATATTTTTAATCGTTTCCAAAGTGTGTTAGAGCTTTAGAGAAAGAGTGTGTTCTTCATTACTGCTGAATAAAGGAAAAGAAAATCCCCATAAGGCCGCGGTGCAATTTGGAGCGTCGTGTCCAAAATAAAAGACTCCGGAGTGAAACAGGAGCTGAAGAAGTGACCCACGCCTCTCCACAAGCGCACATTTGTCACGTATCGATTTTCTGTCCAAAACGCGACAGTCAGACTTTCATTTGAATTGATAAATAATAAAAAACACAATGGGGCGTCTGCGGATACGCGTTACTGCCTTGGACGATACATTTTACGCCGCCCTTTGTACACAAGGTAAAGTGTGTGTCATGGAAAATAGTCAGCTACGTTTTTATCGCTAATGTGTGACGAGCGGAGCCTGTGCACGTGCTCGCAAACGGAGGAGGAAGAATTAGCAATTACGTCGTGATGAAAGACATTTTTAAAGTGATAAATCCTAGAAAGTGTAATATCTGTGCACAGTGGATGGTCCATTTTTATTATTATTTAAGTCCTCAATACAAATAACTTATTTTATCACGCAGCATGCTTACCGTACCAGGTGCTGTTGTCATTTTAGTAAACTGTTGCTTTAAAAAGGCTCACTAAAATTCAGGCACTATATTTAAAAACGTAATAATTGTCATGCAAGAGTTATAGAGTATTTTCAGCACAATAGCAACACTACTTTGGAGTAAAATGACCAAAACAACACTGTTACTTCTCAGTCAAAGCTTTTCACAATTCCACAGTTACCATGGAGATCCGCCATCTTTGCAGCTGTTAGCATACATTTCCATAGACTAACATTAGCTTAAAACAGTACAAAAAGTGGAGGAAAATAGCTGTGGAACAACTCCGTTAGCTGCTGAGTTACTGCTGGTAAATCCACCTAACACACTGTGGTGTCCAAGTGTTTTAATGTGAACAATAACTCCTGTATTTTAACTTTTAAAATCTCCATTAGTTTACAATTGCTGCTAATCCCATAATGCTTTACGATATGACATCACCATCCCGAACTCTATATGTTGGTGCAGTAAAAGTCCATTTTGAAACAGATGCAATGACATTTCTTCAGACATGCAATTTAAATTACCTTTAAGTTTGCATTTGAGCTTCTGTTCCTCTCAGTATTTAGTTCTAAAACATGTTGCATAATAGAGCTGCTCAATGCGAGGGGAAAAATGCAATATTTTATTACATTTTACTGTCAAATGGAATTCCATACATTGCGTCTTCTTTCGATAAGGAGATATTATCACTTAATTTTGCGATAACAATAATTTGGTGGTGTCTTGTGCAGCCTTATTGCTAAAGTAAACCACGCTCATTAGTAGAACCTTTCTCCTTGAAACGTACACAGCTCTATTAGTCATTCAAATCCCTGCCAATCGCTGTCTGGCGTCTGCATTTGCGTATTTAAACTTGACCTTGCGTAACCACTAAACAACGCGGGACGCTCTGCTCTGCTGTGTGTTCTCGCTCCATAAAACTAAAAGCCATTCCCGATACAACGCCATTATTGTCAGCGCGGCCATTAGAGGATTATTTGGTTTTATGATGCACGCTATTGCCTTTTCCATCAATTTTCCACCAGGACCGTCTGTCACCGCGGCGACGACGACCGCCACCGACACCACCGCCGACCCCCTCGACCCCTCGACCCACGACCCCGTTGCCCTGACCCGGGGAGGCCTGGGGTCAGCTGGTCACTCCGCCATTACCGCAACTCATCAGGCGCTGCTGCCACGAGCTCCGGCCGCAAATAAACAGCACGGCGCTCCCCCGGTTTAATGAAGTGAGTGTAGCCTTTGGGCAACAATAACTGCACGTACAACATATTAAAAGAGTCTGGTTTATGGCACAGAGCCCTGGCTGCCACATACGTTGGATATTAATATGTTCGTAGCTGCTTTTAAAGGGAAAATTAGATTCCTATTTCAACAGAATGTCAAAAATCATGGGTGATGTTATTAGTTGAATCTAATGTGTGTTCTTGCTATTAATCAGAGAGGCTATAGAGCACTAGCAGAGGGTAATGTCGCGGCATCAGCTCCAACTTCCATTAATATCATTTGCAGCTTCCCCTCTGTCGGCTTTTGCGAGTCACAACACCCGCCGCCATATTGGATCATGTTGCGAATGAAAACAATGTCAAACTGAGCCTGCATATAAATCACAACGCTACAAACGGCTCATCTATCCCGTCTTTTTCACTTATTTTACGGTAAAGGAGAGGCAACGGGAATTACTGCAATAACAGGGGGTATGCTGCACAAAATGAAAATAGAAATAAAAAGAAGAAGCGGAGAGTTTAGTCGGCTTATCCAGGCAACTTTTCAGAGTCTGTTCAATGTATTTTTCCTATAGCCGTTAGCATTAGCCTTCAATCAGCGCAAATTATGAAAGATCCAGATGTTTTCAGCTGTTCTCAACCCTTCGACCACATTTAGGTGAGGCCAAAGCCTAGTTAGAAATCATTAAAGAATGTACAGACATTTGAGATTTTACTTCAGCTACAGATTTGGCGTATAAAAGTGCCCTCTGAGCGAAATGCTTAATCAATTGATCATTTGTTGGATCAGATGCACAACCTATTTCCACTCAAAGTAAATGCTTTCAATAGCTGTTAATAATGAATTTTAACCCTCATAATAACACAAGTATGTAGTAGGCTACATGAAAGTCTCCTTCCAAGTTCTAATTTGAGGACTATAACAGCTGAATATCCTAATTTTCCAATATTTGAGACCCATTAATCGGCTACATTTTAGTAAACTACCTGAGCCACGAGCTAATCATCCATCTAATATTGTCATTTTTCATTCGCACGAGCACATAACTGTTATTAAGACTGTAACGTGTTATTTTCCCTCGGTTTGAGCCTTTAATAAAAGTCCATGTGGTCAGTTTATCTGGAGGCGAACAGAGACCGAGCTGTGATAGTCGTCATGGAAACGCCGCTGCAGTCCGGCCGCTCGTCAGAGGGTTCAATTAATTACCAAACGCTTCCTGTTTTAGGGAAGAATGTTCGTCAAGGATAGTCGTCGCCATCACACATCGACAATTTAGTTTGCATAATGAGGCAATGAATATTCAAGTCAAAGAAGAACTTGCCAATGACCACTTTTAAATAAACTTTACGCTTTTCTTTATATCTTTTTCCCATTTTTCACCTTTTTAACTGACTCTTAAAGTTGTGGAGAAAAACGTTATTCCTTTCAGTAGATTGTAAAAACATTTGTGTGAACTTAACCTACATTTGTGTGGAATTGGAAAGTTAGAGATGTGTTTTGGGAATGAGAAAATGATAGATCCAAATCACTGTCCAGCGTGTGAAGTGAGCACCAAGACCGTAACGCATCTAAATCTAAATACATTTATATCCACTAATGTGTTTTGTAGTGTTTGATGCCTTTAGAAATCGTCACATATGGGTGTAACTGAGCAGCGAAGTTGTGTTTGGTATAGGCGCTTTTTAAGTCCCTCTTTTGGTGCGTGGAAAATCTGGATCAGGACTGTCCCGCTGCAGATAAGGAGCCCCCTCACACCCCCGGACCCCCCGCCGCTCCCCTGTCATCTCCACCGGCCCTAATCGCCTCAAATGAATTAACACGAAATTAAATGATAACATCGCGCCGCGCACAATCTGAGAAGTGACGCCATAAGCAAAAAGAAGGCGACGCCGAAGAGCCATGTAAAAGGTTTTTCACCTTGGTACTGGAGTTTTAATGTAGAATTGTCCTTTAAACAATGAGGATGACGATAGAAACGTACCGGGATGGAAATGTTTAGAGCTTGTATATTATATAATGGTATAAACAAATGCCAATAACTACACAATTTACAGTTTCAACAAATCACTACAAATATAATAGCGACTAAAAGTGTTCACAGACCTGGTTTTCCTTTAGCCACTGTTTAAAGTGTGCTTTAAAAGTGTCCAGAGTTGGAGTCTCTCTTACTGATAAAGGGAGACTATTCCAGTACTTGGTGCCTTTGACAGAGAGCACACTCTGTCCAAAGGAGGTTCGCCTGTGTCTCCTCGAGCTGATGCCCTGGTGCCCATGATCCCACTCACAGACTTTTGTTTAAAGTGATAGTCTGGAAGTCTAAATGAATTTTATAAAATGTGCAAAAGCGACCACCTGGTCTTGCATTTTGATGTAATGTAAGTAATGATGTATATATTATTTTTTGTAAAGTCCCTCCTTCACAGATCTCAGCAAACTAGTCTAGTATCCTCCCGCGTCGACCAATGAGATGAGCTTTTCCTGTGAACCAGCCTGTCAGGTCCAATCAGGAGGGAGAAGGAGGAGCTTGATCCTAATTTTGTGAAGTAAGATAGGGCTTTCTGGTTAAAAAGGTCAGGAAATTTGATAATTTACTTTCAAATTCCACTCTATCTCTCCTCACTTTGCAGACTTACAGACTATCACTTTAATGAAATCCTGCAATAGGAGTTGGGGCAAGTCCATGCAGTACTTTGTATACAAGGCAACCATTTTTAAAAATTAATGAAGTTATCAAAATGGAGTAAATGATGCTTCTCTAAAACAGTGCAGTGGTGAAAGGATAACGGTTTCTTGTCATTGTTATAAACGGTATTTTTAAAGACCTTTTAAAGCAGTACTAAGTAACTCATGCCCCTAGAGGCCATAAGCGCAACTGCAGGTGTCGTAGCATGTTACGTTTTTTTACTCATTAATTGTCCGTGAGAGTAAATACTACGCTGACAGAAAAGACAAAGGGAGAGAGGGATATTGTCCATCCAATTACTCAAACTTGGCTGTAAATACTGTTTAAAGTGGCGCTAGTTAGCTTTGCCCGTTAGCCTGTTAGCTTCTTCTTCGTGATTCCATTAGTGTGTATTGGTGGCTCCGGTCCGGTGGCAGTCAAGTTGCAATTGTGGTTTTCTGGCCAGAGACACCAGGGGGCGATGAAAGACCCTCCAGTCATCCCATTAACACTTGTATTACCACCAGAGGGACTATGAAAGGATTTATTAAGGTAAACAAGTTACTTAGTATTGCTATATGCCACAGAAACTAACTCTAAAAGCTTAAAAATGACTGTAAAATATACAGAAAAATGTGACAAAACATGCAAATAAATGTACAAATGATAAATATTGAGCCCAAACTATGTTTATCGGTCATGAATAAGTCAATATAGTAACTACCAGCATCATAATCCAATCTAAATTCTCTTGTTTAAGTGTCAAAATCACACAATAGCTTATATACCTGCATTGAAAACAGGTACAGTATTGATTTGAAATACCCACAATACAAAAATAGAAACTAGGGCTGCACAATATATCAACAAATAGTAGCTTAAACGTGGACTGGAGTTCAGTTTTAGTCATAATTTACTTTCATTTTTGCCTTGTTTTGGTCCTGATAGTCTTATTTTGAGACAATTTGCTGAGAAATTGAATTGAATGTTTTGGAATAGCTTTGAAAAATACCCCAAATAATAGTTTACAGTATCGAAGATGGTCATCGAATATTGTATGTTTACCCGTATTGTGCTACTCTAATAGGTGATAAAAATGCAAGATTCTTCCTTGTTTTGTTGCATTTTTCAGATCTAAATCATATCCTCAAATCAAATGTCACCCGTATGTCAAAAAGCTTGTTATTGGACGTTAAACAGCTGGTTATTGGCAGCCGTATTTCCTCGTATTGACACAGCGCGTGAAGCTCACAGCAGCAGACGCGGCGCTTTCTCCATAAATACTGCCCATAGATCCGTGATCGTTCCGGGGAAATGGCAACTCCGCTCCGATTGATTCCCAATAATCTCCCCTCCTCTCGCTGATCCCGGGACGCACCAACTGGGAATTTGACGACTTGGCTTCTGCGGCCGCACGGGCCAGTGCAGGCGGCGGTAATGGGAGTTAACGAGATATTAACCCGGGCTAAGTAAGACGGGATTTGTCGAGACGGGATCTGTTTTGTCAATGCGTGACCCCCAGACTGATCAATACGTCTGTGTTGTTTATTTAGAGACGCCGCGACCCTCGGCTGCCACATCGGAAACCATAAAAGAGCCTCGGATGAGACCGAGGTGACTGAAATTTATGTCAGTGTGAGAGATTAGGAGAGAGATTTGGACCTCATTTAGGCAGGTGCAGGCTATGACTTAGTTCTTTTAATGAGAGGCACAATGTAGTTCAAGAAAATAACTTTATTTGTTATTGAAGCTGAAATAGATTTACCTTGTTGACCAATATATCTGAATGTAAATGTGTTTACAGATACAGACGGCATCTTTGCAAATGCCCATATACTGTATGGTCATATTTAAAGCAGCCCTTTGAAAAAAAGGAAAACAAAGAAAAGAAAAAAAATTACTTTCTCCCATTTCTCCACCATTACTTTATTTAATTTTTCTACTAAATAAAGATGCAGAAACATGGAGAGGAGCAAAGTGGTTCACCAGCCCGTAAATACTTAAAAAACTGACTATAGCCTACAGAATCGCCCATATATGATCACGTTTGAAAACAGTTAAGGGGGGGAAAACAATTTGAAGAAAAATCTAAACTTTCTCTAATTATTCAAAAACTACTTTAGCAAATGCTGAATTATGAACATAGTTTTCAACTACATAAAGACACAAAGACATGGGGAGGAGCAAAGTGGTTCAACAGTCCATAAATACATCGAGCTATTGCTAACGCTGTGAAAAAACATCCATATGGACCTGATTTAGACTTGACTTTATTTATGTGATACATAAGTTTATATTTCGCCAGATAACGGCTAAGCCACGCCCCCTTTTAAGACAAGATGCCGTTTGTATTTATGCTAACCCGGAAGTATGCTAAGGTATGCTAACGTTAGCTAGAGTGCCGTTTTTCGCTTCTACTGAACAATACGCAGTGAATAAACATCCATATGGACTCGATTTTGGCTTGACTTTATTGGTGTGTTATAAATATGTTAATAGTCTGCCAGAACACGACTAAAAAGAGTGAAACATTGTGATTTTTTGAGAGGTTTTCTTCCACCTCGGCTAATCAGTTATTCTGACTGATTTTCATGCCACTTTACAATCAAACTTTCTCATTAAGAAATTACATTTTTTCCCCTTTGCTTCATGACTTTAAACTTTCTTACTCCATTTTCTGAAAAGTATTATATCTAAATGATCGTGAATATTGTTGCTCTTTAATGTATACGTTGAATTAGTTGTCAAATCTACACAGGCCCCGGGCTAAAATAAAAGGGGGAAAACGTTATATCGATACGTCCGTCTCTCTGCCTCGCGTCCCGGGGTCCAGGATGGGCCGGCTCGTTGTCCAGCTGGTTAGGATGCGAGCGGCTCTCTCCAGTCTCCACCCAGAGGTCGAGAGGTCAACTTCATCGGAGAGGAGTGACCCCGCTCCGGCAAAAGGTCGACCCCGGGTTCAATACGGCGAGTCTGAGTGCAGATGGAGAGAGAGGGAAAGAGGGGGTGAGCGAGGGTGAGGCTGGTGTTTAGGGAAAAAACAAGGAGGTGTAAAAGGTGAAGAAGTGAAACTGAGGAAGACAACTGTTTCAGAGAGTGGAGGTGGATACCAGGGGTTACCGCGCACACACACAAACACACAACTTGGCTTCTTGTTATTGTAATTTAAAGCTTGGGTTCAACACACTGGTGCATCTGCTGTTTCTGACTTGATTCGAGAGATTTATGCTTTAATGGTGCATTTAGGTTTAGACATGGTTTACGCCCAGTTTCAACATAATTTAGTCCTATTTAGATTTATTTTAACTAACTCTTATGATCTGGGGCTGCTGCAGTTGGTCAGGTCTAGGTTCAACAACACTATGTGCCTAAAGAATGAGATCAGATGAGCATCCTGAACGACCAGGTTATTCTATCAATGGATTTCCTCTTCCCTGATGGCATGGGTATATTCTGAGAGTGGTTCAGGAGCATGAGGCATAATTTTCACATGGATTGGCTGCCAGAGTCCAGATTATCACTCCATTGATAATCTTTAGGATGTGCTGTGCTGGAGAACCCTAACCCTGGTCACATTCTCCCATCATCAATACAAGATCTTGGTGAAAAATGAATCTTTTGACATTACTTCTTGAAACAATGCCACAGTGAATGCATACTGTAATCAAAGCTAAAGGTGCTACCACCAAATATTAGAGAGTTTGACTTTTATGTGTAGCAACATCTGTGTTTATTAGGAATATTTGTGGTTTGAATTGGATCCAGGCTGGTTGTAAATCAAAGGTCCATTTTTTATTGAGTGTTTTAGTGGATTGCGCATTTGGCTCACGACAAGAAGCTCCTGGGTTTGAGGGCCTTTCTATGTGCTGTATGTTCTCCATGTAAATGCTAAATGATCTCAATTTACATAGCGCTTTTCAACCTATACTAGGCACTTTAGCGCTTTATAGGAAGGATCCACTTACCATTCACACTCACATGTTAGCATACACCAATGTATGCAGACACTGGAGGCAAGGAGGGTGAAGTGTCTTGCCCAAGGACACAATGGCAGTGTGCACCTGAGGGATGCATTATGTCTGTGCATGTTTCCACTGGGTACGCATCATCAATGACAATTTAAACATTTTATCTTTTCCTTTTTGACATGGAGCCTCATGTGAAAGGTTTGAACCACTGTTGTAGAGTAAATATCTTAGACACTAAGGCTGAAAGATATATCGTTATCACATCGATATCGAGATATGAACATTTGAGACATTAATATTGGAAAAGCAACGATTTAGCGTTATCGTATTGATATTGTGATATGACCATTAAATACATTAAAATCGAAAAAGCAAGACAAAAGCCATAGATTTTCATCAATAAAACTGCACTCGTTTGTATTATGTTTTTATTCTTCTGAAAAATGCTTGGTGTTCACCTAACCCATAGTTATATCGTATCGTATCGAGATATCTGGCATGAATATCGAGATATGAAATTTTGTCCATATCGTTCAGCCCTATTAGACACCATAGTGTATAAAGTAAATGCAGCTATTTGGTTGTATGTAAATATTAAAGCATGGTTTTATTTCTATGGCGGTGCGCCCTGTTTCCTAAACTGTACACATGCCTAAAGTGTCCATAGAATTAATTCACAAGAGCATTCGGGATGTGTGTGAGGCATTGTCAAAGCTAGAAATGAGTTGATGTTGCAGCAGGATCAGTGGGAGAGGTCTTAATTTGCGGTGTCTTTGTGGTAAATTCAAACCTTTGACATATCTTTTTATTTTACAGTATGTATTCAGCATTTTGTCACCCATTAAACTCGATCTCCTCCATCTTACGTTTTGGTCCGTTGTTCTATTTTGCTTAATTTATTTTAAAACGTAATGCAGTACAAGTCACGTGAGTAAATCTATGGCAGCACAATTAAAGACAAATAAAGTCCTTGAAGAGAAATGATCAATCACACTCTGACTTATTGCAGGGAGCCTATTGTGTGTATGTAACTGTATTGTTTTGCTGCGTCATTCGTCTTAAAGGGACGTAATGGCGATCAAACGACCAATAAACCCTGACCAAAGCCGGACCGAACAAAGCCAAGATGGAGGGCGGTCTCTAAATGAGGAGCAGTGACGATTGAAGGATTTTTATATTTCTTGCACATTGTTGTCCTCTGTACCGTGATTGTTGTTTCGGTATCAGTCCTGTGTCTTCTTTTTAATCCCAGGCTTTCTCCCCTCTCCTCGAGCGCCTCTGTCTCTCTGTTGGTTCCTCTTCAGAGCAGCTTTCCAGCGTATTATGGCGTGACCTTGACTGGTGACCCCCCTGTTACTCGCCACGAATGCAGCAGGAGACGGCGAGCGCGGTGAGCTCATCCACGGCTACAGTCCCGCGCTGTCTGTGCCTTTCGAGGGGAATAAAACACGCCGAAGATTGTGGGATATTTATCCAACTTGTTATAAAACCAAGCAGCCTGTCTCGTGTTAGAATCTTTGCCGTTAGGATTTGAAAACATCTGGTCAAAAAGGAGGATTGATCTTTGTCACAGTTAATTGTAGTTTAAATGATATTGCACTTGTAAGGCTGTAGTTGTTTAGGTTATAAACATGTGATGACATTTTTGTGATAAAACAGCAAAAGTTTGGTCTTATTGAGTAATGCAGTTTAGAGCAGTAGTATATCTGACAAGGGCCATACAAGATATATTTATCTAATTAGCTATTAAAGGGATATTTCAGGATTTTTGACATAGGGCCTCATTTCCTAGTTATCCAGAGTGTTGCTGATTTCTGGAGATATTTTTTTTTGTAATTCCTGCAGTTCTTAGGTTTGAAGAGTTTAGTGGTGCTAGGCTAGTGCTAGGCTAGCGCATTTCTACGATATCAGCTAGCCTGCATTAAAAACAGTCTGACCCGCTCCACAGTGCACCTGAGGCAAATCACTTATAACGCCAGAATAACCATATAAATGTTTGTGTCGATGGAATAATTTTTGGAATATAACTGAATGATTGTATTTTGAGGGACTATTTTCTAGCAAATCACTCCGCCGCTGTGTAGCTTATACAACCACGAAGCTGATGCTGCTCAAATATAAGTTATTTTAAATGCAAAATGGTTAAAATTACTCTATCGACACAGACATTTATATGGTTAGTCTGGCGTTTATAAGTGATTTGCCTCAGGTGCACTGTGGAGCGGGTCAGACTGTTTTTAATGCAGGCTAGCTGATATCGTAGAAATGCGCTAGCCTTGCACAAGCCTAGCGCCACGAAACTCTTCAAATATAAGAACTGCTTGAATTACAAAAAAAATATCTCCAGAAATCAGCAACACTCTGGATAACTAGGCAATGAGGCCCTATGTCAAAAATCCTGAAATATCCCTTTAAGATAAGATGAGCCTTAATTGATCTCGCAATGTAGAAATTCACTTGTTACATCAGCTCTCAAACACTCAGGGGATGCAAATAGACAGACCTTTTTATTAGTTATACACGGTATGTACAGGTATTCGTGCTTCACAGCTAGAAGGTCCCAGGTTCGATTCCCACCTGATGGGGCCTTTCTGTGTGTAGTTTGCATGTTCTCCCCGTGTCTGCGTAGGTTTCCTCCGGTTTCCCCTACCACTAAAACATGCACAATAGGTTCCCCTCTGAGGCCAGGACTCCCCTGAACAAGAGATTCTTAATCTCAGTGGGACCATCCTGGTTAAATAAAGGTAAATACGAAAAAAAGTTATAATTTTGATTATTATGGCTCAGCTTGTAAAAACCCCAAATTAAAAATCTCAAAATTTTAACAAATAATCTTGACATATGTCACTTTGCATGTAATGAGTCTATATCATATATTAGTTTCACATTTTAAATTGAATTACAGAAATAAATGAACTTCTTCATGATATTCTAATTATATGAAGAGCACCTGTGCATAATAAAAGACATTAGACAAAGACAAACATATAAAATATCAGACTGTCAAAAGTCAAAGTTTACCGTCATACTGCAGCAGGTGATTCAAAAAGTGACTGATTCGAGGTTTGCTTATTTCCATGTACAGTCCTGGGACAACATTAACATACTCTTTACAAAGCTCTAGCTCAACAATAACCATTTTATAAATTAACTGATTAAATAGCTTGTGATTAAACTGCTGCATTGTGGGTAATTTAACTGGGCTAATACAGCTGGATGTCAAGGATGTAGGAAATATTCTCAAAACTACAGACTTCAGACTGACAAAGCTTCTAAATTTGTGGTGAAGACCTCTGCAAACACTTGTACAAACATGCTCGGAAATGCATGTGATTCTTGTGTTAGTTTTGCAGCTCATATTTAAGTCTGTCAGCCCTTGTTAAAGTGTTTTGAAAGTCTTTATTTCAAACATTAATCATTCATCAGGTTGTGCCTTTGCCAAAGTGATTACACTGTGCAGATATAAAAGCACAGATCATTTTTCATATCGTTTTTGATCCTTAAATTGACAGATCTCTACTGCAAATTGACGTAAAAAATATGAAAATAGAGCTGAAATTATTAGTTTTATATGTGTCCTGGATTACGATAAAGGTGGGCAGGCGGGTCCCAAAGCTGTACTATTGTTGGTTGTTGATAGCTGTAAGAAGAAGAGCATTGGTGTAAATGTAGTAGGAAACATTTATAGTTTATTTTACACCCACAGTACATTTCCAAGATATCTAAGAAATATCTTGTGTTAATGAATCTTTTGAAGGTCTTTTCCCTTTCTTGGTGTGTGTTTTGTGATTACAGCCGATGACCACAATCAAAGCCCAGGCTCCTCGGTCTCGCGCGCCCTTACCCCCCTCCCTCTGCCCATCCCGGATCTTCAAACATGGTGGTGAGTAGTGAGCGTCGGGAGGGGGGTAGACGGGATGAAAGCAGGTGGAAACATGCCTGATCGAGCACTGCTTTTACACTCCTACACGCTACTCTTACCCAAAAAGAAAAAGCCCTTCCTTCCGCCCCTCTCCGAGCCCCCTTCAGCCCTCTAATCCCGGGATACCGCAGTGCATATGTTCCTAATCCTGACCGTGTGGGGCCTTTTCCTCTCTCAAACTGAACCCCATACGCAACTTTCTATTGTTGATTTTTTTTTTTTTTTGGCTTCTTTTTTTTACCTTTTTCATGATTTTTCTCGTGTATCAGAAATACATACATCATTCCTCGCAGTGACATTCCTGTTCCCCTCCCTCCCCTCCCTCCTCGTGTCTTGGCCGTCCCATTTCCTCTCAGGTGATTTGGTCCTTTCTTTGGGTGCTCATTGTAACTCGCCCCCCCGTCCCCTCCCTGCGTCCCCCATCACTGAATAGTCTTCCCCGAGCCTTTTGTCCAGCGCTGTATAGGCACATGCCAAGTCAAGTTATTTCAACGCACTTTCAATGGAATTACCTCCCGTAATAATCTCACGCTTTAAGGGGGAGCAGGAAAGAATGGTGCAAAAATTAAATAATAATAAATATAATATGATGGATCATGGTGATACTTAAACAAGCACCTAATGTTCTTCGTGAGCCTTGTTTACATCTTCCACCAGGACGTCTTTCAATGGGAGCAGAGCGACGCAGTTTGATTCGGTGGATTTCAGAATCCAGCCGTCTACAAACGCTGCAGGAGTTTTCTACGGGTCTTGCCGCGCTGTGGAGCCAAGATTAAGCTATGGCTGAGGGAAACTACTTCCTGTTTATCTGCCTGACCCAAAAAAAGAAAGTCGCCACCTGGATTTAACTAAGTGTTATGATCTGGAGCTGCTGCAGTTGGTCAGGTTCAGCGACCTGAGATCAGCTGACGACCCGATTTGGATTTCTTCTTCTCTGGTGGTGGATTCTAAGATGACAATGCTAGGATTCATGGGGCTCACATTGTGAAAGAGTGGTTCACACACATGGCACCTTTACTTTCCATCACAGTGGTCTCTAGGATGCCCCAGGATCAATTGTTTGGGAGGTTTTCACTGCTGACGGAGCCCCTCACCCGAAAACCTACCAAACAATTGATCCTGAAGCGTTGTAGAGACCACTGTGATTGAAAGTCAAGACGCCATGCTGACCACTCATACAGCCACTGGGTCACTACAAGATCTAATATGCACAAATATTAACTTTTTTTGCTCATAAAAGTTGTATAATGCATCTTTAAAGGGGCTGGAAACAAGTTTGCCATTTTATACTCACTACTGCCACCTCAGGCCATATGTGTAACTGCAGCTTCTATATTAAGCTCGTGCATGACGGCAATTCGGGCCGAAGTGACACATTTTTGAGTGACCGTACAGGATTTTAGAGGCAGTTGTGGTGAACAGTTCTGAGCTCATTCTACACATTAGGACATGGCTGGAACTTGTAGAGGGAGGAAAATACTTAATTTGAACATTTTTAAACTCCTTATAGTCCCTTTAAGGTCGTCAGCTGATCTCATTCTTTTGGACTTGACAAACTGCAGCAGCTCCAGATCATAACACTTTGGGAAACTAAAAGAAGTAGTTTCCTTCAGCTATAGCTTAATCTTAGCTCCACAGCGCGGCCAGACCCGTAGAAAACAAGGTCAAATACACACAATTATCAACTTTATTTTTCTGCCTTTAAGGATGTGCTGGAGAATTCTTTGTGCAGTGGACACACTCTCCCATCATCAATACGAGATCTTGGTGAAAAATGTAGCCAATTTTGGATCTTTTGACATTGTAGAAGCTTAATGAAACCAATTCCTGTGAATGCATGCTGTTCAATTAAAGCTAAAGGTGCAGCAACCAAATACTGTGAGCGTGTGACCTTGTTTTGTTGTGACTAGGCCTGTCATAACAAATTTGCAGTTCGATATATTGAGGCAGGAAAGTATCGCGATAAACAATATTGACTCTAACGATACTAGATACTGTCCATGCTCAGGCATAAAAATGACAGTAAACTAAAAGTGCATCATCATATCCTAATATACCACACAAGCTGCAATAAACATGAATTTTAATGTATCTAAATTTTCACACAGAAAAAAATAGGGGGGAAATGCTAATTAATGTACAGACGATACATATCGAGCCCCAAAATGTATCGTTTATCTGTTTAATTATCGAATGATAAGTCAATATAGTATTTATCGCGACAGTCCTTCTTTTTTTTTAACCAAGACAAGGGGGGGTTAAGTTAAGGATAAGGTATACTTTATGAATAGTGAATAGATGGGGACCCATATCCAGATGTGGAACCAGGCTAATGGTCGGAAACACCTGGCTGGAGGATTTACCTATTGTACATGTTTTTAGTGGTAAGGGAAGCCAAAGTGCCCGGAGGAAACCTGCAGACACAGGGAGAACATGCAAACTCCACACAGAAGCTGTGAAGCACGAGCGCAAACTGCTGCGCCGCCCAGTACATAGTCATAGTATTACAACCTAATCTGGAGTACAAAGGATTTATTTATTTGTAAAGAAGGAGTAGGATTAGTAATATTAAAATGCATTTCCTGAATTAATGCCGTTGCTCTTTTTGTATAAATCACCCTGTCCCCTGAAGTGGTGCGTTTAAAGCCATCACTGGTTCTCGCGGATGCCTTCAGGGCGCTGTCCCGGTGTGAATTGCCATCTGTTTCATCGATACCTCCACAGCTCCGCCCGGGCCCTGCGTGTCGGGGCCGCCGCCGTATCGATAGGTTAATAGCTCCTGTGTCGCTTTCACTAACTCTGTGATTAGTTGACAGTTCACTAATCCACGCAGCGTCCTGAGTTATTGGCTCCGCTGCATTGATTTCCAGGGAGGCCGTGGGGGGGCTGCGGGAGGGTCCGGGCAGGGGGCAGGGGTCGACCCGCAGCCTGCTGGTATTGATTGGCCCCTGGATCAACCTGGCGAGCTCCTCCTTCAACACAGACAGTAGAGTTCAGTGTTTTTTATTGGACAATATGGAGTCTGCCATGTTGAGGTGACACCGGCTTTGCTGAGAGTTTATTAGTGCATTTGATTCATAGGGCGGGTTTTGAGCCAAAATAATAAAGAAAACATACATGGAGTAGTATTGAATGGCTATTTCTTATAATTCATGGGGCACAGAAATCATATTTAAAAGGAATTATCATGGTAGCTTAAAGCCACACCGCGTTTGCCCAATAAATGCAATTAAAATACAAGCATTTATTTTATGACAGATATTGTAATCTTTGAAAATTAAACAAATATGTGCTTTTGTCCTGAGCGGCTCAGCTCTAAGACATGACGGTAACTTTACCAGGAGTGGGTACGTCTCCAGCTCCAGATTTGAGATTTAAAGGGGCTAGATGCAAGTTAGCCATTTTATACTCACTACTGCCACCTCAGGTCATATGTGGAACTGCACCTTCTATATTAAGCTCGTGCGTGACGGCATTTCGGACCCGAAGTAACACCTTTTTGAGTGCAGGATTTTAGAGGCAGTTGTGATGAACATGTCTGAGCTCATTCTACACATTACTGGAACATGTAGGGGGAGGAAAAAACATAATTTTAACATTTTTAAACTCCGTAAAGTCCCTTTAAGTGGGTTAGATTCTCATCCAAATCCATTCTTTGATTACCCACTGCAACAATAGCATTTTCTGCGTTGAGCTGGTCACTGGGAGCATCTTTTGTACTGGTGGCAACTGTCCAAAATGTTACGCAGTGTGCCTTTAAGACAATCAGGGATAACGTGTTTTGCAGACTTGTTTTCATATATTATTACTAAGAAAATACCATGTTTCCTTGTAATTTGCTTTCTTTATCCTGGGTTGATTCAAGCAATAGCTCGCAAACATCCAGGATAGTACATAAACAAAGTCCACAAAATAAAATAAGCAAAATAATTGTTTGCCTGTGCACTGGAATGTGTCACAGCCCACTCTTTCACCTTGTGGGACTTAATTGGTTACGCTGCACTTTGACATTAAATAAAGTAAAACATGGCCGCGTGATGGGCCAAAGAGAACAGGCTGCTGTCATCTGCACACATGCCTTATCATTTACAGTATAACAGTCACAAGATTCAGGATCCTACAGAGTATCTACCAATCTTCCCCATCTCCCTTAAACACTACATAGGCCTGTCACAATAACAGAATATATTGTGGCGAGAATATACCACGATAAACAATATTAAAGGGCCAATACGTGATTTGTCATTACATAACAAACAATGAAAGAGGACGCCACAGAATGAAAATGTTCGCTGTGATCCAAACCCTTTCCTAACATACTGCATTTGTAGCATCACAAATCTTCACAGGGACGAGTTCATAGGCACATTTCACAACTCGCAGGGTCACTTCCAGGGTCACTTTTCACAGAAATGCTTGAAAACTCGCCGGCAAGTTCATAAAATTGTTCCAAATGCTTCATGATTAGAGGAGGACAAAGCAAGTTTCGTTCCATAACCAGAAAAAAAATCAGGTTTAGTGCCTTTAATGAAGAGTGTTTTACTCCACTGTAGCTAAATGTACTTTCGATAAATATTGAGCCCGAAAATATCTCTGTCATTTATTGTGCGATGAGTCGATAAAGTCATTATTGTGACAGGCCGACGCTGCACGGACCTAAACTCCGGTGATGTCGGCCGCACAAGCCCACACTGCACCTCGGTCTGTCCATCTCTCCCCCTTCTCTCTCCCCTCGGTGTGCGCTCGGGGCCCGGGGAGCGGTTAAACATTTTTCTTCCTTCTTAATTGTTTTGACTTGTGGCATTGGCATCCCGATTAGGCCCCATCGATCCCCCGCCGCTAAGTGCATTGATTTCCACATTTCTCATTGATCCCGGCTTCTAAATCTACCCACACACGACTCTCTCTCCCGCGCCCTGTCTCTTTGTGAACACATGTGCTACACGCTGCTTCGACCCGGCTCTGTTTTAGACACACGCGGGGCGCGCGGAGGAGGCGGCGGGACGCGGGTAAAAAGCTTCTCACTCTCCGGCTGAAACGTATCCGTCTGACCTCGCGTGTTTGCAAAGATCAGAGATGTTTTCAAAAGGGTGCCTTGGGAAGCCCGTCGCGGCTGCAGCGCTGGGTAAAGTAGCGAGAAATGCTGCGCCGGAGTAAGTGTGTCATTGCGTTACGATTACACACACAGAGGCATGGGCATAAGCGAACCAGGCGGCAACATGTGGTGCCATCTGTAGGGGGCTTTCATTTTTTAACCCTCTTTTTAAAGGAATAGGCCATCGTTTTTACATACTGAGATTGCCATTTGAAATAGAGGTCGATATTTGGGTATTTTACAATATTGGCTATCGGCCAATCTAATGCCGATAGAAGCCGATATCTCTGGGATCAAAAGTGAGACTTCCCATTCTTTTGCGTTGGAAAGAGCTCAGTCAGAGCTCCGGGGAGCTGAGGAATATCGTGGTCACAAGTTTGTACATCTCAGATTGTATTTATTGTACTTTTGATCGGAAGGTCGGGGGTCCGAATTCCAGCTTCCGCAGATGCCCACTGCCGTCGTGTCCTTGGGCAAGACACTTCACCAACCTTGCCTCCAGTATCTGCGTACATTGGTGTATGAATGAGAGTGTGAATGGGTGACTGATTCTTTTCCTGTAAAGCGCTTTGGGTCTGTAGGTAGAAAAGCGCTATATAAGTTGAGACCTTTATCCATTTTATGTTGTAGACTTTTGTGTATAATTTCAGACCCATAAGAAATAGAGACTTGATAGAGCTATCCTTGATTTTTTAATTTTCTGTTATTGGAATGAAATTTGTTTTTTCCTTATATATGGTATATGGTAAAAGCAGACATTTATCCAAAGAACACTGGTTTTAAAGCTTTTTAAACAGTCATAAAATGTCAGGCTAGTTGGCATATTTTACAGTGAAGTGACAGTTTTCCTCCCTGAAAGTTGTGAAACCTGGTTTAAACTCAGTCCCTGTGACGAATTTTTAAGTTGTAAATGCGTTAGGAAAGTTTGAGATGAGTTTGGACCAGAAAATAGCAATTTGAAATTTGAGTGACCCTGTTTCTTTGTACAATCAGGTATAGCTCCTTTAAAGGGGCCAGATGCACGTACACCATTTTACACTCACTACTGCCACCTCAGGTCATGCGTGTAACTGCACCTTCTATATTAAGCTCGTGCATGACGGCAATTCAGACCCGAAGTAACATGTTTTTGAGTGACAGTGCAGGATTTTGGTGACAGTCTGGGCTCATTCTACACATTAGAACATTGTTGGAACATGTAGGGGGAGGAAAATACATCATTTTAACATTTTTAAACTCCGTATAGTCCCTGTGAGCTTTTTGTTTTGGAATCTGCTGATTTTTGTCTTTGAAACAAGCTCCCTCTGAATGTCCTGAGTAATTTATCCCTACGCCTCTGATAAAGCACCCCCTGCTGCCACAGTTCAACACTGACACATTTTTACAGTTTAGAAACATGATACATAGGATTATAGACAAGACATTAAAAATATATATATATATCATGCATATCGGCATCAGCCTTAGAAAAACCCATATTGGTCGACCTCTAATTTGAAATGAGATAATGCTTCGTGACTAAAATTGTGTAAATGCTGCACTTTTGCACGAGCTACTCATTTCTCCCATGAACAAATGCTTGGTAAATGACCTCTGAGGTATGTTTTTGGTCATGGAACAACATGTTAATAGCTCACTAGAGTCGATTTCAGATGATGAGTCCCCTTAACCATCTCTAATGATGAATCTGTATGACTTCGATTTCAAAATAACCATATAAATGCAGTGGTTTTGATATCACCCTGGCGTATTCCGATCTGTTCCTCACACCCTTCATTTTAAGCCCCCTCGCTCCCCTCGCTCCTCTCGCTCCCCTCGCTCCCCTCGCTCCTCTCCTCCTCGCCCCGGTCTGCAGAGGATCAGAGGAGTCCAGACTGAGCGGGAAAAGCCGGACCATGTCATTGGCTTTACCTGGGGCTCTGATGTGGTGTTTGTGCACAGCTAAGCGGTTTGCTCCTGTCTGCTCCGCGCGCTCTACATGTGCCCACTGATCTCGCAGCCTGTTTGCATGGAGCGGGCGTCGGTTAAAGCCCTGTGATATTTACACGCTTAACAAATCTGCCTGTGTCACGCATCGTCACTATCGCGTCGTGTCGGACTCGAGGCGGGCTCCAGACGGTTTGCAAAAATCTGACTGAATCTGCGTTATCGAGAGAGACGGGTGATTAGCCGCGGTGACCCATATGGAGGCTGGACGCCACACGAGCTGCCCTTTCATCTCTTCCAGTTACATAAAAAGTAACTGGTATAGCACTAAATAATGCACAGCTTTCACGTCTGGATCATTAGCTTTTAGGAGCCAGTTGGGGTTAGCTTGCTTTGTGTAAGATTTGTTGGCTCATAAATTCTGAAAAGTCCATCTTGTCCAACAAAGGGGTTTTACTTTCCAGGCGGGCATCAATCTAGCAAGGATCCCTCCGGTTCTGCTCCAGGCGATTTGCATCTGCATCGTAACGCGCTTTTCTAACTGGAAAAGGGCACAAAAACGCGATAGACCGGGCATAAACTATAGAGTTTATGTATGTCGATGACAAATCTTATAATGGTCAGAAATGGACGGCAAGTCCACTATTTTTATATATATATTATATTGAATGACTATTTTACACTGACCCTTATGACTTTTTCCACCGATTACTTTCGCACTACATTCAAGCAGGCGAGGAGGGTGAAGTGTCTTGCCCAAGGACATCACCTGAGCTAAATCGAAGACTAAAACGGGACTAAAAACATGAAAAACCCAATGACGATTTTCAAGGATCCATATATCTTTTAGATGCACCTCAAAAGGAACAGGTTTGTGCTTTGTCCATGTGAGAGAAAAAACACGAAGAATAGAATGTTATGTATTATTTTGAATATAATATAATTATACAGTACAACATGGCCATACCGCCTTTGCTCTACCCAGTCCCGTCAGACCTTGGAAGCTAAGCAGGGAAGGGCCTGGTCGGTACTTGGATGGGAGACCGTTTGGGAACACCAGAAAGCCTGGCGAATGTAGTGAATGAGTGGTTGGTCGGTGGTGCAGACTGGTTGCCTCGCTTCCATCAGTCTACCCCAGGGCAGCTGTGACCGTCTTTGAGTGTCTATATAAAGCTATATAAAACCAATGCATTATTATTATGATTATGACATGCAAATAGGGCAGGGCAATATTGATGAAAATAATATCTCAATGTTTGTGTGGACTTTCTTGATTACGATGATGGACCGATACATTTCTCCCCATTAATTGACATTGGAGACAAACTCAATATTGTAAATTTGCATTTCTTCCAAACAGCAACTGCTATATTTTCTTGTAGACGATATATTTCTCCATGAAAACATGCAAAGTTTACGGAATGAAACTTACTCAAAGTGAACAGTGAGGTCTACCAATCTGTGCTACGTCTGGTTGGGACCTTGCTCTAGATCTGAGGTCAGAAGTAAATGTAGTACGAGCCTATTGTGCGTGCTTTTATTGATAATGGTAATATCCAGGAGGCTCCATCCAGAGAGCATGTGAAGTTTAGACAGAAACACACCCTGCAAGTCTGGAATCAAGCTTGAGTTGAGGGCACTGAAAGCACTTAACCAGTTCACCACCATTGAACTCTTTTATTAATAACCATGGAAGCAAACCTCAATGATTAAGTCCTTGAGCAATCAAAGACGGGGAAACTCTCCACAAACCGATTTCCTCCGGCCGCGGTTTGCTTTGGCTCTCGAGGCTCATGAGCTGTAAGCAAGAGCATTGATCGCTGCTGGTGATCGTATCAAGATCTGAATCGACAGCGCGGTGTTTTACTCTGTCTGTTTGTCCGCTGCGGCCTTAAGAGGAATAATGGACGTGTAGAAGAGCTATTGGCAGCACTGGACCGGCCTATTGACAATCTGTCAGCATTGATTACTTAGACCTACTCCAAGAGCAACACGCGGAGACTTAGGGCCAGAGGAGGCGAGGCTGGAAAAATGGATGCAACAATGCAGACGTTAGACTGTCATGTTTCTGTTGCTGTCTTCACTACAATGAATATTACAGTGCATTTAATATGATGCTTTTTAAGACCAGGAGAGAAGTTGTGCAAAGTAGAGATGCACAATATATCACCAAACTTGTCATCATAATATTTGGTGATGCACTATCCATATCACAAGATGCCACACTCGGAGATCTTCCACCTGACTCAGATTTACTTTCCTTATTGCAAGATTCAGTCCAAAGTGTACAGTTTCAACATGTCCAGAAGCATCAACATTTGGGATTGGATTACAAGTATATTGTGTTGTACACAAGTGACCAAAAAACAAAAGTCGCCACCTGGATTTAGCGAACTGTTATGATCTGGGGCTGCTGTTGTTGGTTAGGTTTAGGTTCAGCAACACTATTGGCAGGTGCTACCCAGCCCTGTGCCTGGTCTAACCTGTTAGGCGAGCGTCCCCATTACCCAGGCCAGAGCCAATCCGGGCTAACCAGGCATAGGAACTGATACTAGCATGACGTACACAGACTGCCGGCCTCTGATTGGCCAGAGGAGAGAGGACAGCTCTCACTAAAACAGGGATTTAATATTTCACAGCATCATACCACTGCTGAAATAGGTGATATTTCCATTGATAGCATTTAGCCACTGCTAGCACAACATTGCTTACCTTCAAAGTTGTCTTTTAGCTGCTTCTTTCCTCTAGTATTTGCCATGGAACCTCTGAATGATTCCATAAATCCCACCAAAGAGCAGCATTTGTCCACATATGTTCTCATTGCGGCTCACAAAGGTTTTTATCGCCGTTCTGTTTTTCCTTCAGGATCGTGAACATCCTGAATGACCAGGTTATTCTTCCCTGATGGCACGGGCGTATTCCAGCATGACAATGCCAGGATTCATTGGGCAATCTTCCATATTGTGAAAGTGTGGTTCACAGAGTCCAGATCTTAACCCTATTGAAAATCCCTTTTGGAAAGCTAAAGGCGTCCAACCAAATATTAGAGCATGCAACCTTTTTTATGGGCCTCAATAACTGTTGTGTGTGATTTGCTTTTTTACCACTATTCAAGTTGCTCTATGTAGACCTTAAAGTTCTTTATTCAGCCAAATGTTAATATCATGATTATTATTATTTTTTTTAGTTGTATAATGGCCCTAATTCTGCTGTTATTCGATCATAGCAGTTTTACAAAGGACACACCACATACCGGAGCATTGTTCAGACCAGCCCTGATATAAAATGTCACATGATCTATGGAAGCCTGAAAGGTCCATCCCCTGAAGTGATGTCCCGATGCCTCTGCTCGTCTTATTTTAGCTCTGCATTTGTCCCTTCACTTTGCCACCATTTTTCTTCTAATGGAAACACGAAGCTCTCTGAATCCAACACCATAGTAGAAAAATCAGCTCATACACACTCATTTTCTTTAATACTGGGATCGCGATTACATTTGCGATTTATGTTTTGAAATTCACACATTTTAAGCATGGGAAGGAGCATGTTTGTAGTCTTTGAAATCTGATAATTAGTTGTGCTTGCCGCTCTATGGAAGCCAATCAGATCCATCCCCGGCACCATCATTGTCACGGTGCAATGGCGTCCACTACCATGTTGTGCCTCTGCTGTGTTTCTATTGTCAAAAAAAAAGAAAAGCTTCCAGAGTCAGGTCTCGCCTCTAAACTGCCCCATTAAACAAACAAAAAAAACATGGCTTTCTTGAATCCCGCTGCTATCTGTTGCACTTGTTTATGAGTAATTGTTATGAGCGCACGGGTGAAGTGTGTCCGTGAATATTTTATAAGCTTTATTAGGCCCGTTTGCTCCTCGGTAATGACTCTCCTCCTCGCCGCTGTCTCCTGCCGCCGCCGTGTGTGTGCGCGTGTCTGTGTGTGGCGAGCGGGAGGCGGTGATATAATTGTAAGCTGGTATTGATTGGACTCCCCTTGTTATTGATGAGGGAGAATTTAATTCAAGCAACTCGTTTGTCAACATGACACTGCCATTTAACAATGAACTCGCTCTCTTCCCGCGCGCACACACACGGCGGCGGGAGAGAGCCGAGCCGGGGCAAAGAAGCGTCACGCGTCTGTGTGCGGCCATTTTTCAGTTTGGTCTGATGATAACGGTCAATGAGGGAAGAGTTTGGAATGACTTGTATTCACTCACGAGAGACGGCTGGACATTTGGGCCATTTCAATTGAGACATTCAAGCATTAAAGCATTGAAATGTTAATGTTGATTGAGTTTGGGGCTGGAATGTGGAATAAATCGGACATTACCAAAGAAATCTGCCATTTTAGGGGGCATCAGAAATATATCATTTACTAAAGAGGAATACAAGTAGATCAGGAGGCGGGACCACACCGGTTTTAGAATCGCTGCATTGGCTCCTCGTGTGTTTCAGGATCAACTTTAAAGTTCTTTTATTGGTTTGTAAATGTCTTTATAGTCTTGGTCCTTCTTATTTTTCAGAACTGCTTTTACCTTATGAACCTTCACGGCCCCTTCGCTCCTCCGGCAGGGGTCTCCTAGTTATTCCTAAAGTCAACAAAAAGACTCATGGTGAGGCGTCTTTCTAATATTACGGCCCTCGCCTCTGGAACGACCTGAGGAGGAGCTCAGGGCTGCAGAGAAGGCTCAAGACCCACCTTTTTAGCTTAGCTTTTTACTGATATCTATTTACTTAGTCCTAATATATAATATATACTGAAGGGTGTGCCAGGCGTATTTTAAATGTTGTTTTATTGATTGATTTATGGAAGTAGTTCAGAAGAGTGACCATGCTGAGACAAAAACTGGGTCAGTGATCAAATACCTCTGTGTCAACATGAACTCCAGCTTTTTAAAATATACCTCTTGGTTTATTAGTATAGAATGCCCCAGACATCTTTGCGGTTTTGGCAACACCGTCCCGATGAGCTGCTCCAAGACATAAGATTGCATCATCAGCAAATGGGAAGCTTTTAACTTTTTAAGATTTGTCTGCGTCGCCCTCTCCAGTAAACAGATATATTTTGACTAAGATGCTCTTAAGACTTTTCTTCACAATCCTGCTTGTGTGGTATATACGATACTGGGATAGTGGCCAGTTAATCAAGAGGCAGAAGATGTATATTTTGGGGGGGATTCATCTGACACAGGGATCTCCAACCAGTTGCTCCACAGCCCTGTCCACAGACTTTGTATGTTTCTACAAAGGCTTGACACACTTTCCTTTCATTCGGAACATGTTCAACACAATTTAGTAGTATTTTAGTTAATGTACTAAAATGAAAAAGAAGAAATCCAAGCTATTTAAGTGTCATCTTGAGATCTTGTGTCTCTGTTTTGTGATGTAAAAGGAGCTCACAGTAATAAAGCTTGGAGACGGGTTAATAGAAAGCATGTTTTCTGTAGTAGCCTGGAAGTCAATGTAACAATATACTTTCTCAAGAATCTTGCATCTCATTTATTGGAAACGAAAGTGTTGAATATTGACGCGCTGATCGACATTTCCCACTTCCCGCTTTCCCCTCCGTTATAAAACCCTCCGGTCCAAGCCTGAGTCTCTAATGGCCGCCCGTTGCGTGAGTGATCCGAGCTCCGGCGCGGCCTGTAAACCTGCCGTGTCAGACAAAGCACCTCCCGCACGTATAAAAGCCGTAGATATAACAGAAGGGGGGAGAAAAAAAAGAGAACATATCGCTATTGATGACGCCCGTAGTGTGCCATATTCCTCACTCCTTTTTTCTTTTTTTTTTTTATCTTTTCCCCCCTTTAAAAAAAAAAAAAAACCCTTCCCCTTTGCTTTACTACACGCGCAAAACACACTACACTCCACCAGAAATAATTGCTTTTGTCTGAGTTTGGGATCCTCTCTTCTCGCAAAGCCCCCCGATCTGGAGGAGGAAAAAAAAGAAAAGGGAAAAAAAGGGGGGGACTCTGGACGGACAACGCGGTCACTGCTTGAGGCCCCCCCCCCTAATGATCGGCGCTGCTGCCCCCTCCCCTCCCCTCTCCTCGGACACACGCCTGTCATCTGTCAGTGGGGAATGGGTGTTTTATGTGCGGGCGGAAGGTAGAAGGGAAGGGAGCTTTTGTGCCGTGACGTGCGCTTATGCATACATGACATCAGTAACTGCAGGGAGTAATGGAGATAGTGCGAGTTAAAGCTGAAGTGGGACTGCAAGTCTATCGGTCTCAAGGGATGTCGGAAAAAAGCAGCCACAGCACCGGCGATGTTGTTATAGGCGCGCTAATGTACTTTGTAAGATTAATTACATGGAGCAATTAGGTTTTCATTCATTCTATCAGTGCCTTTTGTCTTTCGATGACAGTGGCAGAAGAAGCTCCTTTTAGATGCCCTGTCATGCTTGTATGTTGTTGTAAAGGCATAAAGGTTTAGCTGCACAAAATGTGACATTAGATTGTGTAAAACAGGAAGTAAAAATTCACCTTTGCACAAGTTCCTGTTTTAGTTTTAGGAAAATATTAGAAAAATCTCAATCAGATGGAAGAACATGGGGATTTTGTGATATGAATATTGCAATAGTGATGAAGGTGAACTCTGGTACATGGAGGTTTAGGGAAGAAAGTCTAAATTGTGAATCTTCTAGTGAGCAGTGGGTGCATAATGATAGGACATAGATTTGACTAGGGCTGCAGCTAATGATTATTTTGTAATCGATTAATCTATCGCTTAGTTTTACGATTAATCGAGTAATCGCTTGGCTGTGAATGGTGTAGGAAAATTTAATTCTTTCTATTTTTTTAAATCACATTATAGTTTAAGTGGCGCTGCTTGAAGATGTGTTGATGGAGTAAACTAAGGTAAATGTTTGTTGGAGGCTCTATTCATGAAATTTACAATGAACAAAATGCCCTAACTATATAAACAAAGTAGGATTTCATCAAAAACACTACATTTTTATATCTTTTTTGCTCCATTTTAGTCTGTGTGAAACAGAAAACGATTAATCGTCGTTTCAGCCCTAGATTTGACCGTGTATGATGTCCCGTCTGGAACATGACATGAAAACAAATGCACAATTCAAAATATGTGAGAGAGAGAGAGAGGAGTGAATGTCATGTTTAAGCAAAGGTCACCGAAGAGGTCAGTGTATGGAGATGCTACAATTCTGGATTTTTGAGTCACGATTATTGTGAGAAAAAATATTGTGATTTCACGATCATTCCCAATTATTTAAATTAAAAGAAAATACTGTCTCCAATCTTCACAATATGTATGTTTTTATATTTATTTAAGAGTTTTAATTGGAAATCCATTGAACATTCAGCCTTTATGTTTTTTACCCGCATGTTATTAATTTTTTTAAATGAAATGACAATTTCATAATAATATAGGCAATAGAATATTATTATCAGCCATGTCTAAAGGAAGCAAGCTGGTGTGAATGTTTTCAAAGGATATGGTTCTTTTGGGACTCTTCTTTTGGCAACGTTATGTTTTCAAAAGATATTGTATAATAAGATATTCCTTCTGATCATGTGTCTTATGAATTCACTATAATTACAAAAGAGTTCCTAAACAGATGAACATATCAGCTGATTTTCTTGTTTTTTTTACCACAACATAACAAACGCAGCTGCATATGGTTCTTTTGGGACTCTTCCTTTGGCAATGTTATGCAATTATCATGAAAAAGGGATAAGATTTGCACTCTGCGCATCGGATTATTGAAGTGTTGTGCTTTACCGTGGGTATTCTTCTAATTAACCAAGCTTGAACTTTTATAGCCACTGTAATTGTAAAAAAAAAAAAGGTTAATCTTCACATCCCCGGTATAAAGGAGGGCATCTGGCGTAAAAAAAACCCCACTCCAAATCAGCATGCAAATCAAAGACTGGACAGTAGGGGGGGTCCTTCCAGAGAGCGCAAGCCCAAAAGAAAGATGATCTGGAGGAGTTATGAAGTGTCGCCCAAGATTGCGTTCAGTATATCAAATTTCTGGCTCTCCTGCTCGTCCTTCCCGATCATTGTGCAAACTCTACAAACATTACCGTTCCCCGCCCTCCTCCCGAACGCCTCTTATCGGCCGCGCGCGTCTATCTACACCCCAGATTATCGCCAGCATAGATTTTTTTAAATAGAAAAATCCATACGCTAAATATCGTAGTCAATAAAATAACATCGCCCACGCTACACGTCTCTCTCTCTCTCGACCACTCTCCTCTCCGTGAATACACTCCCAGCGAACACTCAGCTGTTAATAAGATATCGATCAATTATGGCCCCTGTATGGAAGGGCCCCGGGCTCTTGGCCAATGCTAATGTCCACTCCACACTTGGGCTTTTTTTTTTTTTATGGATAGGTCCTCATCACGGAGCCAGCTGACCCACGCACTCAGCAAACGCTCTAATGCATGGATATGAGCGCTGACCCCCACTGCCGACGTCCACTGACTGACAACAGTATCCCTCGCTCGGGCTGCTCCCTCTGCAGCTGCACAGCGTCACTCGCACATCCTACATTTGTTCCTTTGTCCGGCCACAGATGTATGTCCGGATGTGACATTCGGATCGTGCACAGAAAAGAAGGCTGCAGTTACGGTTCCTGCAATATCCGAACAATTTCACCGCATTATTTTAGCAGTTCTCATTGCAGGTCTTCTCTCTTTTCAAAAGCACGCCGCCATAATGTCATCCCTTCAATTAAGGCGTTGATAGGTCTGTCACGATAACAAAATCTGAAGTTTGATATATTGAGGCAGGAAATGTTGAGATAAATTACATTATTGAAGACCTTTTGATGCCACAGAAACTAACTCTAAAGCTTAAGAATGATGATCAACATGAAATACGATAAAACACGAATAAGTATATGTTTATAGTGCAGAAAACTGAAGCCCACCCCCATCTGCTCACTGCATGGGGCATTAACTTATGTGTTCAATTCACTTCCTTTTGTGTAACTGTATTCCAGTGCAGGAACTCTTTCATTTGCTAGTATTCAGAATATACAGTTACTTTCTTGATATCAAAGGAACACATTACAGTATTAAGTCATTCATTTTCAGTTTCATAATCATAACATTCTGGAATGTGGACTTTCCAAATGAGTGGTAAATAAGTTTGTAACATGTGTAACCTAAACAGCTTCTTAATCATGCACCGCATTTACGCATTAACCTGTTACCAACCGTCCCTCAATCAGGTGGTTAGGGTTAGTTACCCAGGATATAACTAGGGTTAAGAACGGCAAATATAACATAAGTTGTGTTTCACTCACACAGATCTCACACATATTTTTAGAAACTAGAAGGTCTTGGCTTTCAAATTATCACACTGGCACATAGGTTGTAAGATCTTAAGTCAATACGCTTTGAGATTTGGACCCTAGCCCTTATCCTAACCCAAAGGTGGCAGTTAAGTGGTTAATATAATGTAAATCAACGTGAAAGTATTTAGAATACAGTACTCTGATTAGAAGTAACAACAAAGTAACGGAATATGTTACTGAATATATTATACAATTTCAAAGTATTCTCCCTAACACTGTTGGTCAGACTGCTTTGGATCCTTTGAGTTGAACAGCACAGATGTGTGACACTGGCTGAAATGCACTGATGAGGTTGTGGTCTAGTAATGTGTCATATTATTATATTATCTTTTTGTGTCTTTATATTGTTTCTGGCTTTGATGAGCAACATTTTTGTCATGAACCCTATAATTCTGAAGTCGCACCCCTTTCATTGATCAAACACGTGTGAAATTCCCCCACACTGAGCACTCTCAGTGGCGCAAAACCCCAGATGAATTTGATCGCGTGGCGAGGGGCATTAACTGTACCCTCCCCGTGAACAGGCGCGCGGGCTGCCGCCGTCCGCCCGTGACCTTGCGTGGGTAAATCTATACGGGAGACGAGGGCGAGGATCCACCTGCTGAAATATACATCAAAGTCCGGCCTCCTTTGAATTCGTGTGCGCGCGCTTTGTGGAGAGAGAGGGGAGGGAGAGCGCGAGGGAGAAAGCGATCGATCCGCTCGAGCCGCGATGATGTGATTATTGGCTTCATTATAATGAAGTAATCAGGGGATCAATGCGCGGGGATGAGCCGTGGCTTGTACCGGATTAGGGCGCGGGGATACGGGCCATAGGAGGGCACCGGGGAGGGGCGAGAGCGCGCGGAAATGTTGGCAATTACGTGGAAAACGCGCGATAATTAGGTGACTGGCAGGTGCACGCGCAAACTGTTGAAGGGAAGTGTCAGAAAGCAGAAACTAAAGTGGTGACATCTTGTTTTGAGGCTTTACAGCGCCGTTAAAGAAAATATATACGCAATTACGCACGGAACGTATAGGCAATATTGATTCATTTAAGCTTATTTAATTCATATAAGACAAAGAAGCATCTGAAATAGTCTACATGCTTGTTATGTAAGAGAACCTTGAAATCAGAAGTGTGCCTTTGAGAAATGTCAACAATTAAGCAGAAAACACTGGAGAGAAACGCGCGAGGTTGTAATTCTGAATGGGATTACAGGCGAAATGACGATACAAATTGAAGATGGTTACGCGCAGAAAAAAAAAGTTTAATACGTGTGGCTTTATTGAAGAAGGAAGGTCCGTATACTACAGGCGCGTGTGTTTGTGTTTGCGCGTACGTACATGTGCGTGGTGGTGGTGGGGTAGAGTCAGAGAGAGGGAGAGAGAGAGAGAGAGAGAGAAAGGGGGAAACGCTCGGAGCCGAAGGGGGGGAAAGAAAGCAAAGGGGGGTCAGTCCCTGAAAAAAAAAAAGAAAAAAAAAAGGGGGTTGGATGTGTCTTTCCCGTCTGGCGTCGCCAAAACACTGAGCCAAAAAGCACCCGGCAGAGGACCGTGGGGCACCGACAAAGACGAGACCCGCGCACGACGGAAAAAAAAAGAGAGGAGGGAAAAGGGCGAATGGCGAGTGGCTGGAGAGAAGCGTGAAAAAGACGCGAGGCGAGTCCGCTGCTTTTCTGCGCGCACGAAAAAAGAAGAAGAAGAAGAAAAAAAACACACGGACTGCTATGGATTTTCCCATTCATTTCTCCATCGATTTGGCTTTAATTAGTGACCCGCGGTGAAAGCTGGGAAGACCGGGACCCAGCCAGGACGAGCACGGCAGCGCGAAGGGGAGGCGAGGGAGGAGCCTAAAAAAAAAAAAAAAAAGACTCAAGTCCAGCAGCCGGCGGTGCCTGCGTATAGCCTTACAGAGTTTTTGGTTATTTTATTATTTATCGATACGCAAATCCTCTTGTTAATGTTTCGCTTTGTGTTCCACTTCTGAATCCGCGCCTTCTCCGAAAGCCAGCACCCTCTATGCTACTAAACCAAATCTTTTACGAGAACCAAAAAAACCCCAAACAAAACTACCCCTCCGGAAAAAGAAAGATTTTTGTCAACACACTTTTTTTTCCCCCTCCCCTCCCTCCGAGGCAGCAGGTGAAATACGCGTCTACGTGAAGCGCTTTTCGGGCACGTTTTTTTTTTTGTGTGGAAAGAAACAGCTAAACCAAAAAAGAAAAAAAAAAGCAAGAGGAGAGCCTTTTACGCACAGCTGTCTGGACACAGTCAATGGAGTCTACGGGAGCAGTTTCTACGAGGATGCCCGGTGTGTGACCCACTATCCAAAGCTTCGTTTCGCCTTTTTTTTACCCCCCCTCCTCCTCCTCCTCCTCTCTTCAAAGTCCAGGGACGTGCACGATCCAAAGATACCAAAACAAGACACTCCATGGATGAGATAAGCTGAGACGAACCCCCTCCTCCCCCCAAAAAAATAACACACAACAAAAATCACAATACCTCTGTCGTGCGCATCGCTACGAATATCTCGGACGCCAAACGACACGGAGAAAAGGCCAAAGAACGACGTGAAGGACGACGGGGATAAGACTAAAGTGCAAAGCAGCAATCCAGACCGACGGGCCCCCGGTCGACAGAGGACCATGTTTGTCCCCCTGCCGGTACCCTTCGTCTTTCAGAGAACACCGTCCGACTTCAGCGCGTGGAGACTCAAGTCCTCGCTGGCTCCGCGGTCCAGCCCCGGTAAGAACGTCTTTTTTTTTTTTTTCTTCACACAACAACCCCGGTGTAAAGCAATAGTTGCCTCCCCGCTCACACAAACACCCAGAAACCTTTAATAAAGCCTCCTTCAGATACACTCGCACTTTTTTTTGTTTTATGTATAATCTCTCCAAATGCGCTGGAAGTTTATCGCTTTTACGCACGTCCGGCATTTCATCATTTCACTCCCGAATGGCAAACTTGTACCGCTGATTTCATGCTCACACTCGTCACTCACGGATCTCTCACCTCAGTCCCATCCCTTGTGCCCCAAATGTCCCAAAAGTCAGATTATGGTGTTGGGCCCGTGAGTCTAATTCTTTCACCCATGCAGCTTTTCCAATCACTTACTTGTATTGGACTCCCATGAACTGGCATCTAAATCCAAGAGTCCGCTGTCTCTGTCTTTCCACCTCAAACCAACCTGTGTCTTCCTCTTCTTCTTATTCTTCTTCTTCCGTGGGGCTTCTTGGTCGCTCAACTTCTTGGGGGGGGAATATTCATGGTCCTCTATTGATCAGCGATTATTGATCTGTGACGGGAAACTCAGTGGGAGAGAGAAGTTTTGCTGGTAAACTTTGGACTCGGTGTGTGGTTGATTCAAAACCATGCAGCCCATAATTCACACATTATGCTGATGTTTTAAAGGTGGAAAGCCACTGTCGTATCAGCTTTTGTCCTTTTGTGCAAACAGTAAAGTGAAGGCGATTCCTATTTGGGATTTTTTGAGACATTTTGAAGTATTTGCAGAAGAAAATGGCCCTAATTGTCAATTCAGGACATGCATAAACATCATCTGGTCAAGGCTGGGGTTGAATTTAAGAACAGAAATCACAATAACGACACAATGTAATGCTTACCTAGCTTTTAATATAATCTTGTGAGAAATTGCTCTATTTATTTGTGCAAAGAACAGACTTTGAAAATGTAGAGATTTGGCATTGAAAAATCCCCAAGTTGGTGTGTCGTCTCTGCATTCTGTCCGCAAATAAAACAGAATAAATTAAAAGATTTCTGGAAGAAACTGTCCTTAATTTAGATGACGTTCACCAGATCTGGTCAAGGCGGTTAGTGATGACCTTAAACTTCATTTTTCTTATTCTTACTGTGCCTTTATAGTAATAATCCTACACATCAGATAATTAGTTTATGCAACTAACACCAGACATTTCTGCCAAAAGTTACATCTATTAGTTTCCTTTCCTAGTATTTCCTCAACATTGTTATGAAAATGATTTGCCTTGACAGAAGGAGACTCAATTAGGTCTATGGGCCGATGTGTCCTGTTCAATATGTATTAATATGATAATACTATGCAGCCCTGCCTCACACCGCGTCCCTTGTGGATTCCCCTAAGCAGCCTGTATTAGGGCTAATAAAAGCAACGGGATATTTCATTTAAATATTTCTGGACATTCATTAATCTTGTGCGGAGGATTTGAATTATTGTTCCCCGTTGGTGCATATGATAAAAAGCTGTCAGTGCGTCTCCAAAAAAGGATGAATTTGGTGAAGCACGTTTTTTGCAGTTTGGAAGGATTGTGAAATAGAGAAGGGGTGTTTGAATATTTTGTGTAGCTTGCTGTTCAGCTTTACGTAAGAAAAATTGCAAAAACGACTACACCGAGCTTGTTCTCTTTGCCTGTGTGTTCTGTCATCTTTTTTCTGCTTTCGTGTTTGCAATTAGATCAGCTCAGTCTTGTCAGCGATGTAATGAGTGTGTGGGTTAGCGATTGCTAGTGCGATTTTGGTGAAAAAATCCCCAACTTTTATCACATTCTTACGCAAATGAAAGGCACTGATGTGTTTGAAAGTAAGGCTCTTGTTCCAAATAGAAAAAAGTCAATTTGCAACATGATTTGGACCTTTTTTGGGCGCACATTTGCAATATTAGTGACTACCTTTGGCTGCATAGCATGTTGACAAATTAAGCTTATTGCAATATAAGGTGAGGGAATACAGCCACATTACTCATGAGGGCTCCCATCTTTTCTGCAAACACAGCGTAAAACATAAGCAAACAACTCTAACATGTGCAGAAGTTCAGCTTTTGTCGTTATTGTCACTGATTTAGTTCAATTTTAGCCTCGTTTTGGATTTTTCAGACTTGTTTTGACACATTGTGACATTCTCCTGATCTTCTTATGAACTTCTCCCTGAGTTCTTGGTTTAACATGAAAAGCAAACACAAAATTCTGATCCATGCTTATTCTTTCTGCTCCCAAAATGCTTCTAATCCGTACAGTTGTTTGGTTTTGCCTATAGGCCTGTACAACTATAACCCAATCTTAACAAACACAAGCAAATAATCCATCAAATCCAATCATTTTAACTGTTGATTGAGATTTTTAAGTTATGATTCAATCGCCCCACTTTGGCATACCAATAGGTCCCCGTCATCTACGTCGTCCTTATGCATAATTTCAATCTCCCCAGCTGGAAATGCCCCTGTGACAGATGTGGGGGTAAGTGCGTCGGGGGGTAATTCAGCCCATCACTTTAAGTAGGTGTCACCGCGGAGAAAAACGGTTGAGATTTTTAATGAGTTTCAGCTTGTGGCTCTGACAGGCCACACATAACCAAATGCGGCGCGTGTTTTGAAGTATGGGGTAGGGATGCGGGGGGGTGGGGTGGGGTGGGGTGTCCCGGTGGCAGCGGGGTCAATGTCTGCTGGTCCTTAAAGAAATTAAACTAACGGAGCACTGGAGAAGAATAGGGGAGGCTGTGAGGACTGCCTCCGCCCGCCTTTCGCTGTTGTGAATGAGCGATTGCATAAATGAATAATACATGAAAGAAGTGGTCAAACATGGCGTGATTAATAAAACAGTCAAATGAGGCGATGGAGAGCGGGCAGAGCGACAAGGGAGAGGCTGGAGAATGAAAAAAGAAGCGGCGCGTTAATGTAATGACTTAGCCACAATCAGCGCAGGAGAGGAGCGCCGGAATATGAATGAGAGGGGAGAAGGAAGGGTTAATGGCGAGTTTGTGAATGAATGTGATGTCTGCGAATACTTTCATTTAGAAGTGGGCAATCCGAGATAACATCGATATGCAAATTTACAATATTGAGTTTATCTGCAAGGTCAAAAAATGTGGAAAAAGTGGAAGATATAGGGAGTGGAATTAGGACGATTTTAGAAAAGGTTAGTGGAAGTAGGGTGGAAATTTGGGGGTCAGAAATGGGGGGAAAGTGAAGAAAAATAGGGGAGAAAAAGTGAAAAAGTTTGTGAGCGACAAAGCAATGTAAACTCAAAGTCCCAAAACATATTGAGATTTTCATTTTAGTCAATATCCCCCAGCCCTACCTGTATTCAAATCCCAATTCAAATCCCAATTCCATCAATCGTCGACTGGACTGGGTTGGTTGAATTGAACATGTTTTTCTCCAGAGGCCTCTTTTCGCTTTTGTGGTAAAATTTCTGATTGGTTAACACAAAGTTAGTCTTTTTGGCTACACATGACTACCAGAGTGTGTCATATCAGCCATAGAAAAAGAAACGTCATCTGGATGAAATAATGACTGGGAGGAAAAAAAGGGATATTTAGTTGTTTCTTGTGTTATTTATTCATATTTCTTTTGATTATCATTCTCAAACACACAGAAGATAGCAATACTTTAACAAATGAGTATCTTAATTTAGGTACTAGTTTCATATTTCATACTTTCAATACCCCTAGATTTCTCTTAAACATTATACGAATTCTGAAAATACGAAGTTCAGGTTTAGTTATGCATATAGGCAACAAAACAGCATGTAATGTCCTGTTGTTGAGGATTTGTACAAGTAAAAGTTGTAAAAACTGCCCTATGATATTGCTTAGTTAATTACATTTGCAATATATACGTTTGTGTCGCCCTAATTTAACCCGAAACAATGCTTTTTTTTTAACGATTTTCGCCAAGAACAAACCGTCTTCATACAATAAATACTGTTTAATGCAGTTGTGACAATCAGCGTTATAAAGTAGAAAAGCAATTTTGAGCTCGCCCTGTGGTGCACCATTTAAAGCAAATTCAAACCCAATCAACCTTCCTCTTTTGCGAACACAGCGCCCCATAAAAACAGACTTGACATATTTACACATGTACGCACCTTGTTTTGCTATATAACGGAGAGATGTCAGAAAGCTACAGATTTTCCCTTTGAGTATGGCTTTGGTTAACGGCGTCTTATCGAGCTATAGGTCCTATTTTCTTTATATGTTTACTCGTAAGGGGAACTAACAGGGTCAGAGTGTCTGCGCGGGCTTCTTTTCATTATGTACATGTTGCCGCCAAAGCGCACTAGAGAAATAAACAGCGAGTCGGAGCAAAAGGCCAGGCTCTCGCGGCTGCTCTCCCCTCATCTCCCTCTTCCTCTCTCTCCCGCCGTCTAATCTCGGGAGGGGGAGCCGGGCCAGATCTGGCGTGTGTCTATGAAGCGCTCACTCCACTCACGGCCTATTCAGTGAAATGCAAACCGCACTTCCCTCTGTAGCGCCTGGACGGGGCTCCCAGCGGACAGTAAAGGAGGCTCGTTCAATTGGATTTGCCTGCCGTGGTGCGACCGCGGCCCCCTAAGCCACTTTAGCTAAGTCTGTTACTTGTGATAGCGCGGTGTCTTTCTGATCCAGCCAGTTTTTCGGAGGCTAAAAATCGAGTATGTGCTTAGCTGTGGGTTAGACATAAGAGAGCATTTTCCGTGGTGCGGCGTCTCCAGCACCTTCCTTGTTGTTTTGAGCGCTAGCGCCATCAAAACCGGTTTAAATTGGCTTTCCTTGTACCACCTAGAAAGAGCCTTTCAAAATGGCTAAGAATTGTAGAAATGGTGGCACAATGGAGATTTGAAGATGCCGTTTATTCACATATAACAGTGACTCATCAGTGAAATGAGTCTTTCATATTCTTTTCATATATGATTTTGGCCAATGTGTGCGTAGCCTATGATTGTGGGGCTGCACAATACGAGATTTTTGATAAGTGTGGTGGAAATTGCAAAAACTATATGAGTATCGGGCTGCACAATATATCGCAAAAAATATCGTATCGTGATATTAGGTGAACACAATATATCGCAACATCACTCAAGTCTATATCGGAATGTGTAAAAGCTCTAGTTAAAGTTTTAGTTCAACATTTCCTACTTTGGTTCAATTCTAGTCTTGTTGTGGAGCTGATGTCATGTTTTTTAAGTTTTGTTTTGACACAATTTGCTCAAAAACGAGTTACTTGCAATTTGTGTTTAATTAGAATGAAATATATATCGTGTTGAAATGGTTTAGTGAAATATCGCGATATTGCACAGCCGTATCGCATAGGGCTGAGCGATACGGACAAAATTTCATATCTCGATATCGATGCGATACGATATAACTATGGGTTAGGTGAAATCCAAGCATTTTTTCAGAAAAATAAAAACATAATAATAAAGAGTGTAGTTTTATTGATGGAAATCTATATTGTTTATATCTTGCTTTTTTATATTTTAATGGTTTGAATGTGTATATCTCTATCAATACGATAACAATATATCGTTGCTTGTTTCGATATAAATATCTTGAATGTTTACATATCGATATCGATACGATAACGATATATCTTTCAGCCCTAGTATCGCAAGTTGCTTCAATATCGTGCAGCCCTAATTATGAGGCCACTTGTTTTAACTTCACAAAATGGATGATTGAAGATGTTTTTACGAAGCAATTTCTCATTCAAATTAAACAAATATTAGATTTTCAGTCAAATTGTGACAAAACCAAACTGAAAAGATACTAATTCAGCACCAAAATAAGGCTAAAATATAAGTAAACCAGGAAAGTCATGACTGAAATTGAACTTTCTGTTTTAGGCAGACACCACTACAAAAAGTTAATATCAAGCATTGGTTTAAATGACTTGAATTGAGGAAATGTATCTTGTTTTGAGCAGTTTTCCCAAATTTAGTCTTTTTTCCTGATTTGCTTGTTTGCTTGTTGACATTTCAGACTGGTTTGAAGGTAATCTCACCTAACATAAAGACAAAATGTATTAAAACGAGTCAGAAACATCCCAGAATAAGTGGAATAGTCAGATTAAGTAGTCAAAACATCTCAAATATCGATTGTTTTGCTCAAATTGTGACATTTAAACTAAGCTAGTTCGTTACTTTTTGCCGTGTTACAAATACATTTCCATCTGCAGAACAAGTAGGATGTTACAATAGTGAGATAGTGTGCACATACATTTTGCAGTGCTCTAAGAAGCTGAGATGAAGACGGGGTGTCCGGCTGTGTGATGAGGTGGCTGGGGTCCCGGGGGGAGGGGAGAGACGGATCCTAAACAGCATACGTTAGCACACAGAGGCTAAAGCTATACAGCCGAACCTAAACCTACTGAGCTTATGTGGGTTTCCGAGAGCAAGGGCCTTATCCTACTCAAAAAATACTACGTTGTATAAAGAAATGTGTGGTTGAGTGGCCACGTAAAACCAAATATAGCATCGTATCATACTTGTGCCTTGCAGTGTCCGTCCCTCAAAGAATGAATAGAGCCCGACATTTCTATATAAAGTCAGTTATTGCAGATGCGGACGTCGGGACCATTTGGACCCTCCACCTTTGCCCCGATGTCCTCTCTGCGTCCCACAACAAAAGCAGGTCTAAACGCTCTTTTTATTTTACACGCCGAGCCGTAAAAGCCTCCGGGGTCCGGCGTGCCCCATATACAATACTGAGAGCTGTCATTTCCACGCACAGAGCCACGTGTTCGGATTTATGTCGTCTGCTATGAAAAGACTCTTGCCTCGCTCATAATTATTCACCTCCGCCGCCGATTTATGGCCCGCTCAGCCAAGTACATTTATTTAGTAACTTTTTTTTACAACGTCAGGCTTTCTAGTGGTTAGGCTTACAATAGGTTCATGTTCAAGCTGATGTTAGTTTTATGGAAGGGCAGTATTTGTCCTAGTCCTGTCTCATACGTCAGTTCCTTCATTGTTTAGACCCAGCTAAGTCCTGGTTCTGGCATGATTTAACTCAAGGTTAGAGGTTGACCGATATATCGCGTCGATATTTGGGGCTATCAACCGAACTAGCGCCGATAAAAGCCGATATCTCTGGGATCGAAAGTGACAGAGATGTCCCGGAAAGAGTGTTAAAATTGGTCCTCCCACAACTTCTTAGGCCGTAGAAGGGGAACATAGAAACATTGTGATGAAAATTGGTTAGCTACAAATTTGTTTCACCAACTAAACCTCAGTCAATATAGACAAGCTGCATGTCATTTTGAAGCTCAGACCCTGGATAATTCGATCGCTGAGTTAGTTTTATGCTCAGCATTTTTTATCGCCGTGCAAAATGCCATGGCTAGTAACAGTATGCTAATGCTAACGGCAGCTAATCAAAGCTGCCAGAAACTATGATTGAATCACCTAAAGTAAGCAAATAAAATCAGCAACTGCTGGAGTGGCCAAGTACTTATGTTTATTACAGGATTATAGATCAGACATTTGGGAAAAAAACGGCCAAATATATCGGTCAAAAATATCGGCCATGCATATCGGCATCGGCCAATAAAAATCCCCCAAAATCGGCCTTAGAAAAACCCCTATTCATCGACCTCTACTCTAGATTTAGTTCTTGTTTTGCCCGTCTTCACTCCGGTCCTTGTGTTGCAGAACTGTAAACCAAATATTTACCGCGGTGGTACTTTGTGCGAAACATTTGAGAATCTCTGTTTTGTAGTAATTTATGAAAAATTCACGAAGCCAAACAAAAACTAAAACCTCCAGTTTGTTAAATGTTTGATTAGCGGCACGTTGTTGCTGCCGTGTTTTCCATTGTTAAAGCGACGCGTTGGGGAAAACTTTTTGTGTGTGTGTGTGCGCGCGTGTGTGTGTGTATGCGTGCGTGCGTGTGTGTGTGTGTATGTGTGAGTCTCTCTCGCAGACACACAGATGAAAGAGCTCCATGCTGCTGGATAACTACCGGCCCTCGCTCCCAGGGTCTCCACCTCGCAGAGCCCAGGAGGAGGGCCGGTGTTTGGGCCACACCAGACCAGGGCCCCGGCTGCAGCCCCGGAGATGCCTTTAATTGGCTTTAGTCCATTGTTTGCGGTGGATGAGAGTTCGACTGCGTAAGCGGGAAACAGTGGACGGGCCAAGGCAGGATGTGCAAACTTAAAAGAGGACAAATCGTGCATAATTGAGGCTTCACAGCTACTCTTTTGGGTATAAAGTGGGTTAAAAAAGCAAAAGATCATGAGATAAGGGGCTGGTGAGGATTTGAATTTTGCCGGGAGTGCCCTCAGTGTTGGGACTCGTTACAAAACACTGAAAACAAGCTTTCACTTTCAGCTAATGGCATGTGAGCATATTCAGCGGCACCATGATGAACATGCTGTGAGTGCACGGCTGCACAGAACAGGTTCAGTGATGTTTTATGGGCTTTCAAAATGTAGAGGACAGTTTTACGTGCTCTCTTTGACGCGATAAAATCCAGAAAATACAGATTGTAATGTTTCAGCAACAGAAGAAAATGGCTTAAGAGCACAAGGATTAATCAAAAGCTCGAGAATGAAACGTATTACAACTCCAGGTCTGTTTTTTTGACATTATAACATGGTTTGAAGATATGAAAAGCTGATTTTGCACCATGTCTCCTTGAAAGATTTCGTTGAGTCACATTCGCAGCAACAGAGACAAGCCCAGTTCATTTTTTCACCACATACTGTTCAAACTAGACCGGTTCTGCTGGATTTTTGAAAGTCCTCCCGGTTTTACTACCCATAACCAAATGCTGTTCCTCCTATAGACTCACTGTCCATATATCTCACCCAGTCAGTGTGTTTTCTCTTCCTAAACATTGATATTTCAGGCCTGACTGATTCGCGGGAAGCGTTGCATAGAAGCATTTGATTTGGGAGACTTCTGGCCGACCCGCGTAGACGGGAGCGCGAGGTTCGCGGGCAGGTGGGCAGAGCGATGATTTAATAATTGCACGTTGAGGTCAGTTATGGATCCGTGGCTCCGTGTGGTGGAAGTGCAGACCGCAGCTGCCCATTGTGCTGTTGGTTTTAACCTTCTGCTTGTATTGATCAGGCAGTCTGACTTCTCTCTCCTCCAAGGCAGCGCTGAATGGACCGGCTGTGGAGGTATGCTGCGCTTTGGACCTGGTTTAGACCTGGAATTCAGTCGTGGCATTAGTTAGACCTATTTTACATTGATTTATACCTGGTTGACCTCTTTTCACGCCTGATTTAATCCTTCCAGATTCAATATAGTTTATCTAAATACACTTCCTAGTCTAGTTTATTTTCTCCTACACTTACACGCACAATTATACATCACAGCTTGTCATCCATTATGTCAGTGTGCTCATAACATGGATTATACGTAGGTTAGTTCTGTCATCAAGCATTGGTTCAGTTTAACAAGTCAGGGGCAGTGGGCGATCGTAGTGTGGCACCCAGGGACTGATCACCAAATCTTGAGCCAGGTTTATGATCAGGGAGGTCTTAGCTGCGCCCACTGTGCACATTTTGGGTTGAGAAAACCGGCTTAGACACGCAAACTCCTCACAGAAACTAACCCTGGTCTGCGAATCAAACCTACAATCTGCTCCGTGCTGGTTTCAGTCACGTTCAGGCTGTGTTTAGTCCACATTGTGTTGTGGTTTAGCCCTTCCGTAGACCCTTCCCAGTCCTAGCTTGACCCTTGTTAAAACCTAGAATCAGCAGCTGTCTATTGTGAGCGGCGCTTTAACCTTTCCCCAGTATCGATCAGACGGTCTGACTCCTCTCCGCTCCGCGTTGATATGTAGACGAGGCGGCTGTATCGGCACGCACGAGGACACCGGCGTGCACGGAGATCAGGTTTTTTTTTTAAAAAGGGCGAGCGTGTAGTTATTGGTCGGCGGTGAGTCCCGGTGCTAACGTGATTGCCAATGACAAAGCGTCCGGGCGGGTTTGTTAGCTCCATAATGGGGAATCAATAGACACAACACAGATGTCAATACAACATGCTTTATTGCGTTAAGCTGGCTCGCCCCCACCGCAGGCTTTCAGGAGCTTCGACAACGAGCTGCAAGAGCACGTCCCCACCTGAGTCTGTGGACGACAGGGTCAGGAAATCACTAAACATGTTATAATTGAATATGGATTATCTCTAATCTATTATACTCACACAGAAATGATACAAATGTGATGTTAGTTAGTTGATCAATGATTTAATGCAGTGGATCTCAACTGGGGGGTCAGGAACCAAAAGTGGCAGGACCATTTTCAGTGGGTTGCAGGCCTTTGCACAAGCCAGATAGATACAGTAGATAGATAGAAATACAGACATTCTACATTGCTATAGGAACAGGCCACTGTTTTTCCACACTGTTATATGTTCTTACCTTCACACCATTTGGAGCTACAGTATAGGAATATACTGGGAGAGGCCAAATGCTAACAACATCTTTGGTCGTTATGCGTGACTCAGGGCACACACAAAGACCAGACAGGTACGCGTCCACTTGTCTAAGCTCAGGTAAGAACATATCTCAGTATGTTAAAATGGTGGCCTGTTCCTTTAAAGCTGTAATCACTAATATAGAATATATTAGAATATATTATATTTAAGTAAGTTGCCCAACACTGGTCATGATACATTGCAGGTGGGTCCTGAAGCCACACCAGTTTAGAATCAGTGAATTTAAAGCAGTGTTTCCCGACCAGGGGTACAGGTACTTGGAATTGCCTCAGATTTAAATAAAGGTGAAGTACAATTTCAATATTACTTTCAAAGAAAAGTTAGTTTTAATTATGTTTTTCAGGAAAAGCTTTGACTGTAAGAGTATTTACAACATAACACTCAACTCAATACTGAATAATCTGTGTTACATTGTTAAAATTTTGGCAGGATCCTCGAGGTAGGGGGTACGTGAGACAAAAAAGGTTGGCAACCACTGATTTAAAGGTCCATTCCATAAAAAAAAGCACACCTTTGAAGTCCTGTTTATCCTTTTCTTTGATATTGCTGGTTTTGTTTTGATTAGTTACATGATAAATATGTATGTCACAACATTTAAGTTTAAACCTTCCCGTCTAGATCTGCACAAATTGAACATCTATTAGCCGTCCTCTAAGGCGATACTGAATAAAGATCTGAATATATACCCCGTGCTGATTTAGCTAAAACCGCCCAACTGTGGGGTTCTGGTTGAGCATATTTCCATACATTTCCCTGCCTGTTTTGTATTATGCACATATGTGGCCCTTTCATCTGTAAATAAGCCAACATCAATGCCGTGTCCCCTGCTCTTTTGTGGTTACATTATCATTACATTTCCTTGGATCCGTTCCGAGCGCCGCGTCCTAACAATGCCTCGATTGAGTTTTACCTTGAAGAAACATGGGGCATTATGCGCCTATTCATCTCCGCGCTTCACGTGCGCTCTCGCTGTAATGTAATGTGTGCTCCGGCTGCATTAAGTCCCACATATGCAGCAAAAAGGCAGAGTATCAAAAGGACGCAGGTATTGAGTTCATTGGAATAAAGTGTGCAACATCCTATTTCCTCAGTTTCCACTTTTCCGGCGACCGGGCAGCTTATTTAGAAAGCCACGTTCTGGTGTCGTTTAGAGTTTACAGGCAAATTAGGAGGCAGATAGAGACTCATCAGACAAGACGTGCTGTTTTTATACGCAGCTATCGATGTATTTAACTTATTTTGCTGCTGTTGTTTTGGTGAATGATTAAGTGTCGACACGTTTGTAAACCAGCCAAATAATTCGAGCGTTCAGAAAATTCAGAAGTTAAGCATTTCTTCAGACTGTTATCCTCATTATTTTTGCTGTTTGTGTGATATTTCTTTCTTTTTCATATTGATTACAAATATTCTGGCTTTTTTTTTCTGTGTGTAGACAAATTTATCTGCCAAAAACGACTGCGTGAGTCTTTATTTAACAGCAACTGCGAGTCTATTGGCGTGGACCAGGAGATTCTCTTTAGACAAGGGATACAGGGACACTTGAGGTTGGCAGGCACTCAGCAGCGGCTACTTGGATTTGCTTCAGATATAAAAAAATAAGTCAATACTGAACAAAGGAATGAAGACATTGTTTTTTACTAAAAATCTGAGCATTAGTGGATAATTAAAGAGACTATACAGAGTTTAAAAATGTTTAAATTGTGTATTTTCCTCCCCCTACATGTTCCAGCCATGTCCTGATGTGTAGAATGAGCCCAGACCTGTTCACCACAACTGCCTCTGAAATCCTGCACTGTTGCTCAAAAAGTTGATTATTCGGGTCCGAAGTGCCGTCATGCTCAAGCTTAATATAGAGACTGCAGTTACACGTAAGACCTGAGGTGGCAGTAGTGAGCATATAATGATCTAGTCCTAAATCTAGTCCCTTTAAAGTAATTGGCAGCGATCTCGATTTGGGCTGGAGACTGAAACAATAGTATGGTATTGAAAAAAGTTCAGGTGCTACTGGTATCAAAAGAATAAAAGTATCAAAAGTTCAGGGACAGCATCAAAGGAAGCTACTTGGTTGTTTCAGCTCAAATAAATGATACACATTAAAAGAAACGGTCTTTTATGGAATATTTTACATTATTGCTTTGTTTTCTTGCTCTGGATCAGTGTTTCTGAACCTTGGGTGCGGGGACCTAGCAGAGTGTACTTTTTCAACTATCTCTGACTAGTATATTTTGAACACAGCATTGTCCTTTTACTCACAAATAGCACCTTTAAGGAGTTACTTTCTAAATAAATGGTAGTTGGTAGAGAAGGTCGTCTCATGATTGAAAGAGCGGGGGGTTTGACTCCCAGCTCCTTCACCCACCTTGCCTCCAGTGTCTGCGTACATCGGTGTATGAATGAGAGTATGAATGGGTGACTGGCTCCTTGCTCTGAAGCGCTTTTCTACCTAATGAAGGTAGAAAAGTTGAGACCATTTACCGTAGACTGCAACACCGTTGAGGTAGGGGGTGCAGCGACCACCACTGAACGGTCCAAGGGGTCCGCAAGACAAAAAAGGTTGCGAACCACTGCTCTAGATGACGAGTATTGTAGTACAGGTATCGGAAAAAGTATCGTTCAGGTATCAGTGCCGTAAACCAAATATCGTATCGTACACGAGATAAACAAGATTGGGAACCACTCCTTTCGACCTATTCATCATAAAACCAAGATGATTCCTGTATAACAATGTACTAACGACTACAACACACATTTCCTATAAAATAAAATCTCCAATGTCAACTCCACATAACGACGTCTCTCCTTTTTTCCCCCCCTCTCCACCGCAAATGAATTCTCTCTCAGCGGGAAGCGCCTTCTGTCTTTGTCCGTGATGAACTCATTTCACTCTGCAGCTCTCCCGCTGGGCTCGGGTAAATAGATAGATAAATAAATAAATAAATAATACCTATACCTCGCTTTCTTCTCTACAAACCCGCCGCACTGCATAACCACCTGAACTCTTACCCTCTTCACGGCTGTCCGTACACACACACTCGCGCCCGGACCAGCGGAGCGGCTCAAATGACCAGCGTTGCCACAGAAACATTCATAGGCCATTAGCCACACGTGCTGCATACACGGCTGGAGCGATGAGAGATAGGGGGGATCGGGAGGTAAAGACCGTTCCTCCTATACCCCGCACAATGGCCGGTCATCTTAGCCGCGCACTCGATGGCTACAAAGGGCCATTAAGGGCTAAATTGTCTGCACTCCGAGTCCCTGCATTTGACTGCCCCCGCGTACGTCTCTCTGCGTAATCGCCAATCATATGGGGAGTGCGTTTTGTGCCCTTGTAAACGGGGCTCCTCTGTGATGGGTGCTGTGTCTGTGGAAACGGGTGCTCTCTGGATCCTCGTGGCCTATCTCACTGTCAAGGCAGAAGAAACCGTTGTCGAATAAGCGTTGGTTAAAAATGCGACTTGAGATTAGACTTGTCTATAGTATTTGGAAAAAAAGAACTGATGATTTTAGTTTGATTAACATGATGGCAAAACACTGTATTTGCATTTAGTTATTTCACAATTGGCCTCCTGGAACCGCCACCTTAACGTGGCGGAGGGGTTTGAGCACCCGAATCATCCTGAGAGCTCTGTTGTCGGGGGCTTCGTGCCCCTGGTAGGGTCTCCCATGGCAAACAGGTCCTAGGTGACGGTTCAGACAAAGAAGAAGCCTTCATGAGAGACCAACAGGCCCGTTTAATTGTGAGGCCGTCCTGTGGACCTACCACCTGCAGGAGGAACCATAGGGGCTGGTGCAATGTGATTTGGGCAGCTTTAAGACCCGAAAACAGAAAAGTGGAAGAAAATGGATGGATGGATGGACAATTGGCAAAAACAGAAAAACGAGCAAGCCCAAATATCCCAGTATTTTCAATTTTCAATAATAGTTTTTTATCTCTGTGCAAAAAAGGTCTTCAAACAAGATCATGATGCACAAAAGTAAGTTGTGTTTTTGTTTTACTTGATGTATTTAACCGGTATAGTCCCACTGAGATTCCAAAATCTCTTTCCTGGTCGGAGTCCTGGCCCCAGAACCTGTTAAACATGTGTCCAGTGATGGGAGAAACCGGAGCACCTGGAGGAAACCTCCACTGCCGGACCCAAAAAAAATGTTCTAACTAACTATTCTGATCTGGGGTTTTCTGCAGTTGGTCAGGTCTAGGTTCAGCAACAATGAGACCAGCTGATGGCCTGAACAACGTGAATGACCAGATTTCTTCTTTCCAAGGTGACAATGGCACGACATATCAGGCTCACATTCTTGGTGGTTCAGGAGCACGAGACATCATTTTCACACATGGATTGGCCGCCACAGAGTCCAGATCTTCACCCCATTGATGTTCTTTAGGATGTGCTGGAGAACCTTGATCACACTGTCCCATCATCAATACAAAAAAAATGAAAAATGAATGCAACACTGGATCTTTTGAAGCAGAAGCTAAATGAAACAATGCCACAGTGAATGTGTGCTGTAATCAAAGACGGTCCAACCAAGTGTTAGAGCGCGACCTTTTCTTTTTTGGTCATGCAGTGATGCTGACACGAGGAGAACATGCAGATTGTGAGAGAAGTTTGCTCACCACGTGTTAATTACTTACTTGTCATCTTACCTATGCCAACTTCAATCCAATCTCTTCAGAAGCTAAATGTAGCTCACCCACTTCTGCCAATACGAGAGTGAACAATCGCGTCCCCTGACGACTTTAACCGCGTTCAAATCTGGACCGGCGTCCCAGTTTCACCTGCGCTAAGTAATGACCCTGTCCAGTCCGAGGCCTCAGCGTCGGAGCGGCGCCCTAATCGAACGCGCTGGGGCCGCCGCGCTAGCCCTTTTTGTCCTTACAAGGTGCCCGTACATCAATATGGCTTTCTGTACTACCCACATACACGCCATAAAGAACCCTGCGCCTATTCATTCTTCGGCTCATAGCTCAAATTCCTCCTCTGTGCAGCCGTGCTTTTGCCGTACCCCCGCCGTATACAGTAATTCACAGCTTTGGCCTGACGTGCCGCTGGTTCGGAGAGGTGGGAAGAGCACGGAGCGTAATTAGCGGCCAGTGTGGAAGGTCAGGCCTGCATTACCTTCAATTAAATGCATCCGGTTTCCTGCTGCAATGGCATTTCGCGCATTCATACTGTTAAAATCTATGGTTATGTTCCCGCAGCTCGACCATTTTTGAAGCTGATATAGGTGCTAATGTCAAATATCTGCTCGAATAGTTATCTCAATGGAAGGAAGATTCAAAGACGCGTTGGTCAAATAGCCTTTCGCGCAGGTGTCTTGACACTGGAGCGGGGAAAAGAGAAGAAGGCGTTGGTCATCTAAAGCTGAAGGAGTCTATGGCCAGAACGATGGAATGTCCTCAATGTAGTCTCCGCTATTATAGTAAGAGTTTTCATACACGGAACAGCGTTTGGACTTTCTCCTCTCTATCACCGGGCAGTATGAACAAGCCACTCCAATTTTTCTCTCAACCTTGTCCAGAAGCAATCATTTAGACAGCGCGGACCTCTACTATCGCTATGCGGCTGGAATGATCATGGAACTCGTCTCTATACGGTGCAGAAACTTTTTATTCATAGCTAGTTTTTTTCCCCTTTCTTAGGAGTTTTATCAAAATCAGACCACACATTTTTTTTATCCGTCTTGGCCATTGGCTGCCAACAATGAGCTAGTCCCAAGCTACAATACACTGAGTACAATCGTGTTGTATGAACTCTGTCTTTCCAAAACAACATAATAAAATAAATTGGAGTGGGAGAACATTCAAAATGCAAGCCCCAGAAGCTCCAAGTAAAACATATTGTATTTGATTTCTGTGAATAAAAAAGTGTACTCAGATAAAATTAGTAAAAGCTAAATGTAGTCATCCAACTATCACTGAAGTAAAGTTAGAAAAGAGTATTTGTTAGAGTTAGTACTTAAAGGGACTGGGTGCAAGTTGGTCATTTTATGCTCACTACTGCCCCCTCAGGTTGTATGCGTAACTGCAGTCTCTATATTAAGTTCATGCATGATGACACTTCGGACCCGAAGTAACACCTTTTTTAGTGACAGTGCAGGATTTTAGAGGCAGTTGTGGTGAATATGTCTCATTCTACACATTATGACATGGCTGGAACAATTGGGGGGGAGGAAAATACTTAGTTTTAACATTTTTAATTTCTGTATAGTCCTTTTAAGTATACTGTAGTCATTTTTTCAACATACAGTAGGTCGTAGTGATTGAATCTAAAGTTTTAGTAGGTTTGGCTTGGTTTCATCTTACGTAACATGAAATAACATGAACAATTCATTTGTTAAGTGTTACTAGCACTTATAGGAACAGGCCACCATACTGAGATATGTTCTTACCTGAGCTTAGACGAGTTGATATGTACCTGTCTGGTCTTTATGCCCGTGGAAGAGCTTCCGTCGCTTCCAACTTCACCCCTGTTTGGAGCCATAGGAATACATTGGGAGAGGCCAAATGCGAGCAACATCTTTGGTCGTTTTGCGTTACGAAGCGCACACACAAAGCCCAGACAGGTACGTATCAACTCATCTAAGCTCAGGTAAGAACATATATCAGTATGTAAAAACGGTGGCCTGTTCCTTTAATAACTACTTAACTACTACAGTTAATACCTAACTAATAATGAAAAGTTCTTCACAAACTTCACTCATTCATAAAGTAGTGATTAAATGTTATACTCAACTAATGAATTGTTCACGATGAATTAAGTGTTAACTAATGTATATTTATTAAGGTATATTATAATGCGTTACCCTGCTTGTTCCGTTCCACTCAAAATCAACATAAAGAACCTTTTACTCAAGCAATATCAAGTCATTTATGTCATTTAAGATGGTCATTTGTCCAGTGAGTTTAAATTGAATGTAATAACTGTAAGAATATAACCACTAAACTTCATTGCAAGATTCTCAGGGGAAAACCTCCCAAACTATACTACGCCGTAACGGTCGGCTATAGCCATCCAGACGGCGAGAGATTGAAAGCGGCTTAAAACTTTGTGCCAAATTGGTTTCCCGACCCGCGCGCCCCGAGGTATGAGATCGGGATTTTACTCTGTACATTTCACAGTGAGGAAAGTTGAATGTTTCCTCTGTTAATCCCAGATCAAGATTAACGGCCCGCTGTAATCTGTATATCTATGACCCCAGACATGATCATCCACCTGCGCTATAGGCAAACTCCACAGGCAGAGTCTGAGTAACTCGCAGGGGAACCACAGGGGGAAAACGGACAACCATCCTATATATTCAGCATTGTTCAGGGTTTTCAACATGACATCTGTATCTGTTTCGACTTGTCGTTCAATAAATTACAGGTAAACAATGCATTTTGGGCTCAATTTACATTTTTCTGTCCATTTTTCTAATTCAATACCCAAAGTAAGTTTTTTCATTGTATCTCATGGGTAACATTTTACATTACGGGCCGGTAAGTCCGTGGTACTTATAGTGGTCATTACTAGTAATGACAGTTGTACTTACAGTGGTAATTACAGGATCATTTCTAGGTTATTATTGTGGTTCTATAAGTCATAATTACTAGTCATTAGGGTTAGGGGTTAGGGAGACACAGAGTTACCACTGTATCTCTCATTACTAAGAGATACAGTGGTAACTCTTAGTAATGAAGGTTGTACTTCTATGTACTTTGAATGATAGTTTCTAGTAGTTTCAGTGATACATCTATGGTGCTTTTTGGTAATTTAAGAACTACAGCAGCAATTCGTGAGTAGTAAATGTGGTACTTCTACATACGGATGTAATTTCTAGGATTGTGTGACTATAAAACAACATAAAACAGCATTAGGGAAAACAAGAAGTACAACCTTCATTACTAAGAGCTACCACTGTATCTAGAAGTACATAACTTGTAATTCTCACTATAGTATCCTATAAGTACCACAATAAGTACCTGGAATAACCAGTATAAATGCCACCATAAGTACCACTATAAGTACCAAGGACTTACCGGCCCGTAATGTAAAGTGTTGCCATCTCGGGTTTATAATGGGATGTTTTAAGATCAAGTGCTTCTCCAACAAAGCTTCACTGACGTTTTTCAGCTTCAAAGTCAGTTTCTGTGGCATTAAAAGATCTTCAATAATATATATCACAGTATTTCTCTGCCTCAATGTATCGAACTTCAGATTTTGTTTGTAGCCATAGTACATCTCATAATCACTGAGGTTAAAAAGGTTGAAAGAAAAATTGGGAAACGGTGACTGGAATTGAACTTTTGCTTATTGTAATTACCACTTTGTTTTGTTTTACACTGCTATTGCAAAGAAAAAATATATAAATCTCTGTCAGGAGGTGGTTTTATGACAAATTGTGGCTCCTTGGGATGTGGAGAGTGCTTTTTTGCAGCCCTAGTGTCAGTCCAATTTTACAGATTGACACAAAAAGCCAATTTTTGTTTATTCCAGTTATATTTCAATAGCTGCCTCTAATCTTATATCTTTTGTGCACCTTTCTACACTTTCTTTTAGAGATCACACGTCTTTTTTTCAGCCTAATGCGTTCTGGTGTAAAAGGAGGGGAGGGCGTTAAATGTGGTACTATGCAGACCCAGTGAATAGCTTTTTATTTACCTTAGGAGCGTCATTTGCTCATGTGGTCAATGCATGAATGAACATCTCTTTTACACCTTTTACTTCAAGTGGGCCGCATTTATGTCCCTGTGAATCCGTGCATCTTTTTGAGCCGGAAAATCTCCTCATCTCCCCATCTTTAAAGCCGTCCTGCCTCTCTCCTTCTAAAAAACTCGAGTGCAGGTCTTTTGTGCCGCCGGGACATCTTGAATGGGTGGATGGGAGTTAAAGTTAATGAATATACTGTATCCGCTGAATAAATTCTTTGGAGAGGGATGCGCCTCGCTCCTTGACGCTGACAAGGCCGAGAAGAGGAGAAACACTTGTTCAGTCTCTATTTCCTGGATTGCATTTTGCTTTTGGAGTGTTTGCATGTTTAGGTGCCACACTCTAATGCATATAATCTCCTTTTGTGGGGCCACGGGGACGCTTTATGTTTGCCCACATACAGCACCGTGAAGGCTATGAATAGAGAAAGGCAGAAAATTGAAACCAGTAGCAGTAGGAGAATGAAGACCTGTCGCAACAATGAAAATATGGGCCCCGGAAGGTTAGCTGTGCTCTTGTGGCTCACCTGGCTCTTGTGAATGTGGTGCGGGAGGGGGTGGTTCAGAGGGTCCGATGGCTCAGAATGGCAGCCCCGCTTCAGTCATGCAGCCTACAGGCAGCTGTGGATACAACAGGTGCACCGTCGAGTATGGAGTCAAGCTTGTATCGTACAAAAGAGGAGCAAGCCATTTTTATTATTGCACTACCTGATAAAAAAAAGGTCTACACGCTTTAATATTGTGTTATAGAGCCTTTAGCTTTGATTACAGCTCACATTCACTGTGGCAATACGCTTCTGCAATGTCAAAAGATGGGAGAGTGTGATCAGTGCGCAAAGCCTTCTCCAGCACACCCCAAAGATTCTCACTGGGGTTTAGATCTGGACTCTGTGGAGGTCGATCCATGTGTGAAAGTGATGTCTCGCGCTCCCTGACCCACTCTTTCACAACATGATTCCAATGAATCCTGGCATTATCATCTTGGAATGTGCCCGTTCCATCAGTGAAGAAGAAATCCACTGATGGAATAACCTGATCATTCAGGATGCTAATTTCATTCTTTGGGCACATAGTGTTGCTGAACCTAGACTTCTATTCTTCTCCTTCGTCTTCTTCTTCGTCCTCTTTTTCTTCTTCTCTTCTTCTATGTATTCTTCTTCTTCTACTACTTATTCTTCCTCTACTTTTTCTTTCTTCTTTTTCTTCTTCTTCGTCCTCTTCTTCTTCTTCTACTATTCTTCTCCTTCTACCTACTCTTCCTTTTCTTCCTTTCTTCTTCTACTACCTTTTCTTCTTCTCCTTCTCCCTCTTCTTCTCCTTCTTCTACCTATTCTTCCTTTCTTCTTCTTCCTTTCTTCTTCTATTCTCCTCCTTCTACCTAATCTTCCTTTTCTTCCTTTCTTCTTCTACTTCTACTTCTACTACTACTACTACTACTACTACTACTACTACTGCTACTACCTATTCTTCTTCTTTCATACTTGGCATACTTGCAAACATTCTCTTTCATAATAACCACAACCTTTTAATAGCCTTTGACAGGGTATATTCACCTAATACTCATAACAAAGACCCGGGTACTTCAGATTTTGTATACAAAATACGCACTTTATTTTTTTGTTCTTTTGCCTTGTGCTTCTGCTGTGGCTGTTTCTAGGCAAAGCCCAGTCACTGCCACCAACAATGCATCTGATACATTTAGCTAATAAAGTCAGATGACACAAGTGGGGTTAGTTTGATTGGATTTCGTCTCTTTTGTCCCCTTTCTCTCCCCATTCAACCCCCTCGTCCGGTGGTCAGCGGCATTTGAGGTTTAAGAGAGGGAGAGATTTAGACCCTCCCAATTTAATTTACGGGACAGGGGCTATGGTAATGAACTTGGGACAGGCGGGGGAGAGCCAGAGGATGTATGGTTTCTTCCCGGCGGGGGGGGGGAGGGGCGGGTTTACCTTCCAAAAAAATGTCCTTGCTTGCTCGTCTTATTAAGGCTTTTTTTTTAGCTAAAAAAGCTCATGCGTGGTGGGCGGGAGGGGCGGTAGATGTATTCACAGAAGTAAAGTGACAACAATAGCGGGACACGGGGAGGGGGTTTAGCTCAGGGCTCGTCCCTTTTTTAATAAATGTGAGTGCTTTGGTTAGTGCTTGAATGCGCGGCGAGCCCCCTTCGCACTCGGACGTACAGCCACTTACCCCAGACTCATTTTCACCAACATATGCCCGAGCTCAAGGGCTTTTAGAAGGTGTTTTTGGTCAGGACTCTACAGCTGATGCTTGGGCCCTAATTGAACTACCCATCCAGCAAAACAGGCGCCACAATGAAATGCAGCTATTGTGTTTTTCTGGCTGTACTTTATTTAATGTGGAGTATTTTTACCTTGTCCGGCACAGTTAGTCGGTCTCACAAAAAGACCGAAGGGTGTTCAGAAAGTGCACACAAGCAAAACCGATTTGGATTCCCTCTATATTTGACAAAGTTACTTCTTTACATAAGGTGTTTGCCGCACAAAGCCGCATAAATGTTGTTTTTGCCCCATTTTTTCTTTCACAAACATTGCTTTTTCTATTGATGTCGATTTGACCACATGCACCACTGACGGCCATTTGCCTAAAGAGCTCCCATGCGTCTGAAAACTATACTTTTATGCAGCATTCATTAGGTTTCGACCAGCAGACAAGAACGTGATACTATCACTTTAGCGTGAACACCAACTCTAGTCCTTTGAAATATCTGAAAAGTGTCCTTTTGTGGTACTTTGTACTTACTACACTGCTGTAGCCTCGCAGTTAAGGTTGCACATATGCTGGGCACAATTTCGGCCTCAGTGTCTCAAGTGCAGCGTCCAGTTTAGACTTTGCTCAATGTCGTGAACTAACCTGCCAAAGAAATTACCTATTACAAGGGAGGGAGGGAGGACGGAACAAGAAGGAAGGAAGAAAGGAACAAAAAGGAAGGAAGGAAGGAAGGAAGAACAAAAAGGAAGGAATGGAAGAACAAAAAGGAAGGAATGGAAGAACAAAAAGGAAGGAATGGAAGAACAAAAAGGAAGGAAGGAAGAAAGGAGTGAAGAAATAAGGGAAGGAAGGACAAAAAAAGGAAGGAAGGAATAAATGAAGGAAGAAATAAGGGAAGGAAGGGCAAAAGAAAGGAAGGAAGAAACAAAAAGGAAGGAAGGAAAAAAGGGAAGAAGGAAAGAAAGAAAGAATTGATTTGGCTATGACTTCAAGCTTTTTCTGCCCGATTAGCCTGGAAGTTGTGGGTTTAAGATTAGAGAAAATATTCCTCTGTTGATCTCACAATGCAATGGAAAAAATCACTTGTTTCATTCCGCTTTTTTTTTTTTTTTTTTTTTTTAAACAGGGTGAGTAAACTAGACAGGAAACGTGCAGTTAACAGTTAAATAGTAAATAGACCTAAGCCAACCAGCTGCCAAACACCCACAGTTGATGAAATGAATGAAAAATCACATGTCATATAACACCCTTTTTTTTCATTCTGCAGCCAGCGTTTCTACAGTAATACACACAATGGTATTTTTATTATTCTCATGATATCTTTAATATTGACTCCGCACTGCTCTTTTCAAGCTCTCGTATTTTGACATCTAAAATGACAGTGCCCAAGGCCCGCTCCTATGCAAAGAAATTATCCTCTGACAGCTAAAACACACAGAGATCAAGCCGGCATCGTCACCGCTGACGCTCGGGACAAGTCGGGCATTTTGTACCATTAGAAAGACTCGCCCTGAAGCATATCTTTAAGTGTACTACAGCCTTTTATGTCAGGCCACTTATCTATGACGAATACGAAAATTACACCTCAGAACAACAAAATAGACACATAGGCAGCAGCTGTTATTTTTTTTGGGTGGTGGTAGAAGTGTTTTAGCCTCAAAAAGCATCAAAAGCATCTCATGCATTAGAGCTCGTACGCCCAGATACTTGAGGTAAATTACTGGCACCACAAATGGCCCTCACTATGTTTATGCCCGGGTAAAGTTCCTGTTTTTTCCCCCTAAATGCAATTTATTTTAAGACACCAGTGCATCTTTTAGTTTTTATTTTTCTGCATGTGGCAAATAAAGAAGACAAACAGGAAGTGCGGAGGAGGTGGGGGGGTGAAACGGCGTTATTACTAAAAGCAAATGGAGCAAGTACTAAAGTGCATATGTGAATGTTTGAATGGTTTACCAGTCGACTGAAGGCTATATGCACAAAATGGGCCCGTTTTCTATACACAGCGCAATGAAGTGGATAAATCAAGTTGAGAACTGAATTGGAAAACATGAATATTTAAAGCTTATGTCTTATTTTATTCCTTTGAAGGAAATGGGGGCCTGGAGAACTTTTCAGTCGTGTGCTGCGACGGCGATGGCGGTAGCGCAAACAAAAGTACTGCTGTGATAGAACTGTGGTGGGGTGATGCATTAAAGGGGCTAGATGCAAGTTAGTCATTTTATGCTCACTACTGCCACCTCAGGTCTTGTGCGTAACTGCAGCTTCTATATTAAGCTCGTGCATGACGGCAATTCGGACCCGAAGTAACAACTTTTTGAGTGACAGTGCAGGATTTTAGAGGCAGTTGTGGTGAACAGGTCTGAGCTCATTCTACATATTAGGACAAGGCTGGAACATGTAGGGGAAGGAAAATACTTAGTTTTAGCATTTTCAAACTCTATATAGTCCCTTTAACTCATTCATCTATTTATTTGAGCACTTGTTTTGCAAATCGCATCCATGCACACTCATCACGCAGCAATGGAAGTCCAAAAGGAGAAGTGTATGTAGCTTTTATTCCCTCTTATCTTGATCTTGATGTTGGATTGGATGCTCTATTTCAAAGGGATGATGATATGAGTAGGGCTGAAACGATTAATCGATTAATCGACAACTAATCGAATATTGAAATAGTCGACAACTATTTTAGTAATCGATTAATCGTTTTCTGGTTCACACAGACTCAAATAGAGCAAAACTGACATGAAAATGTAGTATTTTTGATGAAAACCTACTTTGTTTTTCATAGTAAGGGTCTGCAGTGTTTTGTACATTGTAAATTTCATAAATATCCGTCTGTGTCTCATCCAATCAGAAGCAGAATTAGCGCCAAGAGCCTCCAACAAACATTTACTTTAAGTTTCCTCCATCAATATGTCCTCAAGCGGCGCCACTTTGGCTTTATGTGATTTTTTTTATTTTTTTTAATCCAATTTTCCTACACCATTCACAGCCAAGCGATTTATTAATATTAAAAATATTCGATAGATTAATCGATGACAAAATAATCGCTAGTTGCAGCCCTAGATATGAGCAGCATCTGTCTCAGGCTGCTTCTTTTTTGCGATGAGCGTTACAAAATAAATTGATTGATCGAACGCAAGACAGACTTTTAAATAAACGTCAGCCTAAATAACAACTTAATACTTGCCATTTAGTAACACAGAAATCCATTTTATTCCCCCAAACTCAGAAACTCCAAAGCCCAAAGCCGATAATACTGATTTGTTTTCTTTGCTTTCTACAGTGGGTGAACCTGCAAGCTCCACACGGTCCTGGAATTAAATCCTGGAGCTTCTTGCTGTGATCACTAACCACTCTGCATCCCCGTCTCATTACTATTATTGTCACTGCTAACTCAAATTTACTGTAAAAGTGTAGTATACCTGCTTATATGCTCAGAGACCTGGAGAGCCTGAGCTAAAATGTCTGCCGTCTTTGTCCACTAACCTTTGCTGGTATTATAGCCGTTATCCTCTCTGCTCACTGCATCTTTAATGATGTTTGGGTGTACGTTTGAGTGCGCGCGGCCGGCTGCAGTCGGTGCTTTACAATATGTTAAATATCAATGAGCCGAGGTTTCACCGCGCTTTGCAGAGGCCCGACTAATGTATGAATATTTCAGCCGAGTCTCGCACTTTCGGGTTGGAGATTTGAGCCTAAACATCCCGAGGTCTTCGCCGCCCGGCCCTCGGTACACCAACCGAAACTACAAAAGAACTGGCAACTTTTTATTCACTGTTGTGAGCGCTGTGGAAGGAAAACTGTTTCATATCAACTACAGGCTCTGTTTTAACAACTACTACCACTCTTACTGCTGATGCTGCTGCTGCTACTGTTCCTGAGATCCTAGTCTAAATGATCCCAAATACTGTTACTTGTAGTACTGCTGGCTACGACTACCAGCCTCTATGTACTATTCTTTACCACTGATCCTTCCTTTACTGTTTCAATTGAATATCATATAAGCCAGAAAAAACATTAAAATTCTATTCAAACTGGCATTAAATCTTTCTTGGGAAAATACTGACTTTGCTAGACGATGAGTTTCTTAAAAATACATAGATAATCTAAACACATTTAAATGAAGCTTTGGCTGAAGCTGGACACATTTTTCAGCTGAATTGGACAGTCAGATCTGGACAGTAGTTTGTCCGATAGAAGTGACTTCACAGTGGGTCTGACTGAAATGAGAGCAGCTTGGTAACTGAGCTCGTTCATAACCACAGTTCTATGAATGTGCAAGGTTTAAAGATAATCGTATTCAGACTAAATAGAAGCAGCTTTGATGACAAATAGCAGTCAGGAGCAGTTTCAGTTTATTTTTTATCAGTGGTTCTCAAACTGTGGGACCAGAAGTTAGACGTAGCCTTCAGTTTATGAAATGATGAGTGAATGAAGTGTTCTTGAGGCCAGGACCAAATGAAGAGAGTGATGAGAGAACAGTGGTTCTTCCCAAAAATATAGTCTATGAAACAATTATTATGATGTGGCAAACCGTTGTGTAGAAATCTGGACCATTAACTGTCTTTTCCTCTCATCATTGACCATTACATACAGTGACCTATATTCAGTGAGCATTACTTCATTTGTTCCTTCTACTTTATACATAATTTGAGTCTCATGTATCTGCTGTATCTGTGATTTCATCTTTGCATCTCGGCAATTTAAGACTTCTTTGACCTGATGCATCATTGGTCCACTCTGATCTATTGTACAGTCTGTGTGTATAAATACTGTACAACCTGTGCAAAATGTTTCTCTATATGTCAAATCAACATGAACGCTTCTAAGACAACTTCTCTCCAGTTTTCATTCTACTTAGACCAAACCAAACTACAAGTCCATAACCGTCATCGCTGGAAGGGGAAGGGCAGGAGGTTCCATGTGAAACGTTCTTGTCCCGGGCCCCACCAAGTCTGTCAACTGCCCTGGCTGCCATTAAGAATATAGTATTTGGACACTGAAGTGGCATTTTTAAAAGGTATTCAAATTGACTTCCTGCTGCCTGTATAAACCCTGCTACTGTCCAACTGCTATTTCCAGTACTTTCACCTTTTCTACTACTGCTGGCTATGACTACCAGCCCCAAAAGCTCTGAAGGTGAATTCCCTGTTTTACTTTGGTCGTAAATGTCTGAAAAAACTAAACGCCTTTATTCAAAACGTGCTTACAAATAGAGCACAGTTCTCAAATCCAAATACTATCGCTTATCCCAGCGTGGACCACCGGCTTTCTGCAGCCTATTGTGCATCCGTACAGATCAGGCTCACTCCTCCTAGTAGGTTTTAAGGCTTCCGCCGCTCTGCATGATGTAAAGCAGTTCAACGCCTTCCTAAAGTTGAGTTTTATTCCCTCCCTAAACCCTCGGATCCTCACGAGCAGTTTTCAAACGTAATCGCCTCCTTTCCCCCCGCTGCTCCCATCTCCTCCGCACTGTACTCGCATTTACTAGATCTGATAAAGCCGGGGGGAAAAAAAGAAAAGAAAAGAAAGCCTGATTTTTACGCTGGCTCTTATCGCTGGCCCCTCCTCTGTCCTCTTTTATGATCCTTTTCCTTCAGCGGAGGAGTGAATGAAATTAATCTGCCGTGTTGTCCCGCTCCCTCTGCCACTTTTTTTTTCCTTTTCCCCTGTCCCGTGCATAGCTGCTCTGTGGGAGGACTCCCTGTAATAACCTCTTCATTTTGGATTGGAATGTGCAAAGGACCATGGCGTTATAGTCCGGGAGAAAACTGCTTAAAATCCTATTAAACGATGTAGAGAAAGCATTACATACGGGAGAGGGATTTAGAATAAAACTTTCACTTCTTAGACATCTTGTTGTTCGAGTGCTTCCACTTTGAACTGAACGGCTTCATGGGTGATCGGGGTCATCTTAATTCAGTTTGTTTTTGGTCAGGGAGTGTACTTCCTTATTGATTTGCTTTACTACAAGTTGAAAAATCGCCTTTCTCCTTGCCAAAGTTAAAGCATTGTGATGCATTATATATATATATATATGCATTATATTATATATGCATATTTTACTCGCGCATTGTGTTAAAGGGACTATACGGAGTTTAAAAATGTTCAAATTAAGTATTTTCCTCCCCCTACATGTTTCAACAATGTCCTAATGTGTAGAATGAGCCCAGACCTGTTCACCACAACTGCCTCTAAAATCCTGCACTGTCACTCAAAAACGCGTTACTTCGAGTCCGAATTGCCGTCATGCACGAGCTTAATATAGAAGCTGCAGTTACACATAGGACCTGAGGTGGCAGTAGTGAGTTTAAAATGGCTAACTTGCATCTAGCCCCTTTAAAGCAGTACTAAGTAACTCTTGCCCCTAGAGGCCATAAGCGCAACTGCAGATGTCATAGCATGTTGCGATTTTTTTACTTATTAATTGTCTTGGAGAGTAAATACTACGCTGACAGGAAAGGCGAAGGGAGAGAGGGATATTGTACATCCAATTATACAAGAGAAAGAATTTTTTTCACTCAAACTTGGCTGTAAATACTGTTTAAAGTGACGCTAGCCCGCAGTTAGCGTTGCCCGTTAGCATGTTAGCTTCTTCTTCGTGATTCTGTTAGTGTGTATTGGTTGCTCTGGCCCAGTGGCAGTCAAGTTGCAAACATGGTTTTCTGGCCAGAGACACCAGGGGGGGATGAAAGACCCTCCAATCATCCCATAAACACTTGTATTACCCGCACAGGGACTACGAAAAGGATTTATTAAGGTAAACACGTTACTTAGTACTGCTTTAATACCTTTACATAAGAAGCGGTTTTGCAAATAAACGACCACAAAGCCACGTTTAGTAAGTCCAGTGCAGTGCATTCCCCCCCCTCGCCTCTGCGTTAAGCATTGATAAATCTCTTTCATAAATATTAATCACCGGGTTTTGTCATAAACTGCCGCGATCCATCATAAGCAGGAGACATTACGCTCCTCGCCCCGCGCCGCTTTATGGAGGTTACACGCGGACGTTTGATTTCCGACGCTGGATGTGCCATTTTCAACGCAGATATCTAAACAAATCTTTACCGAATCCCTCTGCTCCCGCCGCTCGTGTTGACAACTGACAAACCGCCCTGGCCCCGTCTCCGCCGCACACGCCTCAATCAAGGCGCTGATAAGGATCCGGACGCTGAACGAAAACCACACCAGGCCTCGAGTTATCCAAAGTATGGGGCTAAACCAAAGCTGCTCCAAACCAGGACTTAATCAAGACGAAATCATCGGAAGTCGGGGATCCAAACTATGCCTGGACTGAACCGCCACTGCATCAGGAATAGATCTAGTTTAAACCTGGATAGGGCTGGTCTAAACTGGACTGAATCCGTTTACACCAGGACTAAATCAAGTATAGTGTAAACCAAGACTAAACTGGGATGATGTCAACACTTATCTTGGTCTAAAACAGGTCTAAACCCAAGGAAAGAACCATACCAGGCATAAATAGTCACTAAACAAGATTCAAGGGCTATATGCAAAAGGACTTTACTAGATATAAACCAGAAATAAGATTGACTTAACAAGAACTTGGCGTGGCTTAAACAAGACTAAACCATGGCAATAAAAAAGCAGAACCAAACCAGTTCTTAAGTCTAAAAAAATGGCTTCCCATTCTTATATCAAGCCTTAACACGACTGAAACACTGGACTTTATCAGGATTAATGAAGATTATATCCAGAATTTAATCATAGCCAATACTTTGACTACACCAAGACTCCAAATACCACAAAGAGGCCTATATTTATGGGTTTTAAATGATGACTAAATCAAGTAGTACTGTCTAAAGGCCAAACTGGGACCACATCAACACTAATCTTGGTCTAAAACAGGACGATAAGGTCTAAACCCAAGGAAACGACCATACCAGTTATAAATAGCCACTAAACAGGTTGATTCAAGGGCTATATGCAAAAGGACTAAACTAGATCTAAACTAGAAATAAGATAAACTTAACAAGGACTTAGCGAGGCTTTAACCAATACGATACTTGGATTAAACCAGTTTGCAACCATGGCCATTCTTATATAGAGTCTTAACAGGTCTGAAACTGGACTGATAAACTGGACTTTATCATGAGTAACAAAGATTATATCCAGAGCTTTATCATAGCCAATACTTTGACTACACCAAGACTCCAAGTACCACAATGAGGCCTATATTTATGGGTTTCAAATGATGTAAAATTACGACCTCGAGTTCTCAAAATGGCGTTCATACAAGATATGATTGAAACTAATGAACACCATCACTAGTTCCTGAAAATGTGAGGTTTCCTGTGTCACAAACTTGTACGACTGCATTGCCTTTTTAATTATTACCCGACGTCTCAATTCGCTGAAATCACTCCCTGCTTCATCCATCATCGGACTCGTATACTCGGATGTCGAATATCGCTGTTTACCGCCTCCCCCCACCTCTCCTTTCATCCTGCCACTTCTACATAGAGAGAACGATATTGGCGGGTTTTTCGCTTTGGCCTTGGCTGAACTACGCTGCCTTATTAGCGGGATATGGAACGAACCGTGGAGGCTCTGTACTTTATATGAAAAAAAAAAAAAAATGGGGGAGGGTTAGCATGGAGAGAGAGAGCGAGGTACTCCTTAATGGTCCCCCGGAGGGATTTGAGTGGTCGTGCGAGCCGCTGGAGCAGTCGGGATACAGCAAAATGGGGCAGGTAAAGACCCTCCTCCTCGGCTGTGAAGAGCGGTATATGAATATGGTAAATCCGTCCAGCGCCATGATTCCTTCCACCGAAAATGGCCTCCCTCTCTGTCCCTCGAGGGAAGCAGCTAAGGAGATTCTGCATTTAGGCCCGCTCCTCAGCCCTGCTCTGGTCTCGGGGGGTTTGGACAGGACCCAGGCCGGCAACAGTGCACCTATCAGTCTCTCATGCAGGCAGGAACAACGGCGGAGGCGGTGGGACCGGGAGAGCGAGTGGTTTAAACATAGGAATATCTAACGTACATGGATGTCGGACACCGCTTCGTTTAGCTGGGGTTGACCTCTGGCCCCGAAAACGAGAAATGTTCAACTAAATTGGGACTAAAGCTGGAACTTATCCAGGACTAAACCAGCCCTGACATTTGGGGATTGTAATGGACAAAAAAAAGCAAAACCAGAGCAGAATCCAATGCCAAAATATTCAGTAGATATGATGTTTAAAGAAAAGCTTCATCAATTTTCTAGTTTTTAAACCCAATACAACACAACCACCCTCTCCATCCTTCCCACGCAGTACAACTACTACTCGTACTAATACCGCCACAACTTCCAACCACAATTACAACTACTTTTTTGGATCCTAGCCCAGAGGAATAAGGAAAACCTTTGTCTCTCGGTCGACCCTGGCAGGTTGTTGATTGCCAGAGAAACCTGCATCACTTGTTCTGGCGTTAGATGGTGGACACCAAGGCGTGAGCTTTTAGATGGACGAGAGAAGGGCTGGGTACCGTTTAACGATAGTATCAGAGTAAAGCCTCTACCATTACTGAAAATATTAAAGCATTGTTAAGTTTTGATGCTGTTGGTCCAGGGACAGCATTAAAGGAAGTGACTTAGGGGTTTCAGCTCAAATAAATCATTTCCCACAACCATATTTTTTCCCATTTTTTTTGCCCAATTTTTTGACACCTTTTTTCCCCTTATTTTTGAGCCAATTTTTTCTCGTTTTCCCCAAATTTTTGCACATTTTTTATCACTCATATTTTCCCTATTTCCTCCCATTTTTACCCAATTTTTTCACTATTTTTGCCCCAGTTTTTTCACCCATATTCTCCCAAATTATTTTTTGACATTGGAGATAGACCCGATTTTGTAAATTTGCAGATCTTCCACTTACATTATTCTGTTTTCTGGCTCTAGATGACAAATATTTCAGTATTGGTATCGGGGAAAAAATGTAAACGTAACGTAAAATGTAACGCCACCCAACTCTAGAGGGGAGCAACCCGATTGTGGCCGGGTAGTGCTGGACTTGGAATATGGAGCAGAAGTCACTGGCTAGTACAGCGATATTAGCTAAATAACAACATGAGCTGACTGTCACCATTTTCTCTGCCTTGTCTTGTCCGAGTCTGCTATTTCGAAGCTACTCTCTAGAGGCTTTCAAACAAGACCCTAACCTCCCATGCAGCAGCAGCAGCAGCAGCAGGGGCAGGAGCAGTGGCAGGAGTGATATCCGACATACTTTATACGCGAGCCTATCTGAATGGATGCATGGCTGACACCGGCTGCATTTGCCTGGTGTTACCCCGAGGCGTTCAGGGACCACCGGTGACTGCATCATGTCCATTCTCTCCAACACACTTCAGGTTGTTTTTTGTCCCCGCTCTTGTTGAGGTCAGCGAACATGGCGCGATGGCAGCTCTGTCAGGGCTGTCCGTCTGTCAGCCATTACCGAGTGGGGCAAAGCAGTAGGTTTTTAAGTGTAAGTGGACTCAGCGGTGTGTGTGGGAGAATGCACGAAACCAATGGAAGCAATTTCACCGATCAAAGTTGGTCAAATATAATAAATAAAAAGTGGGTTTAAAGGAGCTATACCTGATTGTACAAAGAAACAGGGTTGCTCAAATTTCAAATTGCTATTTTCTGGTCCAAACTCATCTCAAACTTTCCTAATGCATTTACAATATCAACATTCGTAACAGGGACTGAGTTTTAACCAGGTTTCACAACTTTCAGGGAGGAAAACTGTCACTTCACTGTAAAAAATGTCTTATTATTCCAATAACAGAAAATTTACAAAAAATCAAGGATAGCTCCTTTAACCAACAGAGAGACAAACATTTTCACACGTGGTTTGGACTCCACAAAGTCCAGGTCTTAACTCCATCCATTGAGATTCTTCATGTGCTGCACGGTGGTCACACTCTCCCATTATCGATACAAGATCTTGGTGAAATATAACCTCTTAACCCCCACATGAACCGAGCCCACTTTCCCCAGTTTGGCATTACCCAAATCTAAAAGCTTCTTGAAAAAATCGAGGACAAAAAAGTGACAAAAGAGCGACGAAACATGCAGGAAAGACAACAATAACAAAATAAAAAAGGAACAAAAACACAACTAAAATGTGATAAATTTGTGATGTAAACATGAAAAAAGGAACAATAACCAGCCACAAAAGCGACAAAAACGAGCCAGAAAAGCAAGCAGTAACACAACAAAAAAGTGACAAAAGAGCGACATAAAAGGAGACAAAAATGTTTTTTTTCCCCATTCAGTTTTCATTCAAATGAAGCATTACACTGTTGCTGTCCAGTCAAGAACGTTTAGATTTGGGTAAAGCCCAACTGGAGACAGTGTTAAGGCGCTACAACCAAATATATTACAGCACGTAACTTTTTGTTTTTGCAATTTTGTATATTTTTTTGGGTGGTTGAGGCAGTAATTTATGCAGTACTCTGAACAACTTAATATCACTTTTTCATAGGCTCTTATTATAGTTACACCCTGTACTTTAGAACTTTACAGACATGTTCTGAAAGTATTGTATTTATTATTTTAGCAGTCGTTTTAATTGTTCTTTCAAATAATTCTTCCTGATTTGCCCAAGCTTCAGCTCAATACAGCACTTTTTGTGCTTCAGTAAAGGGAATAAGCAAATTTGGTTCTCTATTCTACAAAATGTCACATTCAGATGAAATATGCTTGTACTGGAGCATCCATCCCAATATCTTTAAACGGGAAAATATAATCCACTAGAATATGGTGGTGTTGCATGAACTTCCCTGAAGGATTTTCTATTAAGAACCTTAAATCAAATTTAGGTGCCAGTGTGCAGTAATAGTTAGCGCATATCCTTCTCCCATCCATCTGTTCCAAACCCATTGAATATTCACTTTGCCAAAGGGGATTTCCATACATTACACATCATTTATACTGCCATATTAAACCTACTTATTCCATGTTTTGTGGATATTATGCATTCATGGTTTATAGCATCATTCACTTCTCTCTATCAATTTTTAATGCGCTGACATCTTATTATTCACAATGCCATTTTTCATGAGCTTTTCAAACAACCACTTGCAAACCACTGGAAGAACGTAGTGCTTCTGGCGTCAACATGAGGTTTGTCCCCTATGTGATATTCGGATATTTTAGCAGTCGGGAAGATGTGTAAATTTTGGCTGTCCAGTAAACCAAGTTGGAGTTGAACAATAAACAATATTTATAAATGTATTTAAATCAAGATTTTCTGACATATATTTGAATCTGATTTGCAATATTTTTCACAATCAGTACTCAGTTTATAATGCACTTTTCTAACACATCTTGGTGAATAGATTAGATTAGTTTACTTGAAAGGCAAGTTATTGAAATACATGATTTGACATGGTTAAAAAAGCGAGATTAAGCCAAAAGACTATTTTCGTAGTCCCCCCGTCAATGATGTAAAAAAATATATATATAGAAAAATACATACAGACACATTTACAGTAGAACATCCATTACAAATGGTATTAACATCTGGGAGTAGATTAAAATATACAGTAAACTACTATCCCGATACATGATTCACTCATATTCCAGAAACAGTTTGTAACATAAGAATTATTATTTTCAAAGTGATAGTCTGTTTTACAAATTTAACCTTTTAACCCATGAACCGACTACATTTTCTCCATTTTGGCATCACCCCAATATAAAAGCAAAAAAAGTGGCTGGAAAAGCAACAGTAACACAATGAAAAAGTGACAAAAACACACGACTAAAGAGTGATGAAAAAGTGACAAATATGACAAAATGAGATGGTAAAGGTTAAAAAACAACAAAAAAGTGATGAAAAGCAACATAAACGCGTCAAAAAAAGCAGTTAAAGCAGCACTAAGAATCTCTTGCCCCTAGAGGCCATGAGCGCAACTGCAGGTGTCGTAGCAAGTTGCGATTTTTTTAACTAATTGACTCCGTGAGAGTAAAAACTACGCTCACAGAAAAAAACAAAGGGAGAGAGGAAATCATTTTTTTCACTCAAACTTGGCTGTAAATACAGTTTAAGTGGCGCTAGCCCGCAGTTAGCTTTGCCCGTTAGCCTGTTAGCTTCTTCTTCGTGATTCCATTAGTGTGTATTGGTGGCTCCGGTCCGGTGTCAGTCAAATTGCAATTGTGGTTTTCTGGCCAGGGACACCAGGGGAGATGAAAGACCCTCCAATCATCCCTTTAACACTTGTATTTCCCCCAGAGGGACTAAGAAAAGGATTTATTGAGGTAAACAAGTTACTTAGTACAGCTTTAAAAAAGACGGAAAAAAATCAACAAGAAAGCCACGAAAGAGCGATGAAAATGTGACCAAAACACAACAAAAAACGCTTAAAAAGAAAGCAGCAACGACACAACAAAAAAGTTTAGATCAGTTGAGGGGTCACACTGGCCTATAGGCTGTCAGCTCCAGCCAAGAACCTTTTAGATTTGGGTAAAGCGAACCGGAGAAAATGCAGTCGGTTGAAGCGGGAGGTAAGAGGTTAAAAGAATCTGTATAACAAACTGATTGGTCCTGAATTTTGACGTAAGTAATAAATAAGTCCCTCCCTTTGCTGATCTCACTAATCAGAACCCCCGGTGCCATTACTTTGACCAATGAGATGAGCTTTTCCTCATCAGGTCCAATCAGGAACAAAGGGGGCAGAAGCTTAATCATATACTTTTTAAATGTCTTTCTCCTCATTTTGCAAACTTAGTGGCTTTCACGTCTTATCAGAAGATTAGGGGGAAACTTGAGGATTCTCTTTCTCTCTCCTCATTTTGCAATCTTGCAAACTGTCACTTTAACAGTTAGTCTTATACTAAACAGGGACTAAACCAACTTGTAAACCAGGGCTTAAACGAGAACCTGAACTCTTAAATGCCTAAACTCGGTGTTAACGAAACCAAACTGAGCCTAAATCATTACAATGCGGTTCCCTATATAATAAAACATGTTCATAAATAATTCAGCCGCAATACTTCCCGTAGAATCCCACAAAGCACTCGGCATACAGTACCTGCACCACATTTTGAGAAACCCCTGGGACGCTTAAGCCCGTGCGTTAATATCCGCTCCTCTCCAAAGTGCGGCGAAAGTTAGCTTTAAGGACACCGCCAGGACCGGGGCCATAATTGCAAACAATAAAAGTCATTACATCATGATATTGCTGTTAAAGTGATAGATCTCCGCTTTGTCCTCTGCCCATTGTTCCTGAATACTGCCCCTGTGTAAATCTTAATTACTTGTAAAATTAAACATTTATTAGGGTCGGCCGGTGTAGTTATTAGAGGGAATTGCCGTCTTGCCCAAAGGCGCTTGACCGACACGGAGAATCAATGTGACCTCTATTGTGGAGATGGACTTTAACTCAATATAAAGTTGGGTTTTAGGAGCGTGCAATATCGGCATAGAGAGTGACAACGGTGCTTTTGTTTTAAAAGGGTGCACTGGGGAGAGATAGAGAGGTGGCTCGTCTGATGATAACACAAACCCCGCGTATATTGCTTAAGGTTTTTGGGCCCCAGAAAAAAAGTGCACTTGTTTTATAGGCAGTTTTGAAGATGTGATTTCAACTAGTGGAAAGTTAAGGAAGAACAACTGTATTTAAAGGGACTGTACAAAAAAGCAAACTGTGAAAAACTCTGTTAAAAGGGACTATACAGAGTTAAAAAATGTTAAAATTATTAAATTATCCTCCCCTTACATTCCAGCCATGTCCTAACGTGAGCTCAGACCACAACTGCCTCTAAAATCCTGCACTGTCACTCAAAAGGTTGTTGCTTTGGGTCCGAATTGCCATCATGCATGAGCTTAATATAGAAGGTGCAGTTACACGTATGACCTGAGGTGGCAGTAGTAAGTTTAAAATGGCCAACTTGCTTCTAGTCACTTTAATGTATAGAGTAGTTCATTCTATTAGTAAAGTAGCTTAAGATAAGATAATATAGGACCTTATTGAGCTCGCAAACAGCTGATCTTAAAACACTCATGAGTGCAAATCGTCAGGAAAAATGTGCAATCAAAGGTAATGTGCAAACAAGTAATGGCAAAATAAAGGTATGTAACGTAAAAGTACCATTAAGCCATACCAGTATGTTATCAGGGAAAAATCGTTTAGCTATTACTATTATCGAAATGATATCCAGGGGGTCCAGGGACAGTATTACAGGAAGTTACTTGATTGTTTCAGCTCAAAACAAAGGATGCAAATTGAATAGAAATAGACTTTCATGGAACAAATTATCTTTATTGTTTTGTTTTCTGGTTCTAGATGACATATATTTTAGCATTGGTATCAAAAAATTAACCCAGCCCTATGTACAATGGGTAAAAAAAGATGCTAGATGCAAGTTGGTCATTCTTATACTGACACCTCTGGTCTTGTATGTAACTGCAGCTTCTATATTAAGCTCGTGCATGACGGCACTTCGGACCCGAATTAACACCTTTTTGAGTGACAGTGCAGGATTTTAGAGGCAGTTGTGGTGAACAGGTCATTCTACACATTAGGACATGGCTGGAACATGTCGGCGGAAGCAAAGACATCATTTTTAAAACATTTTAAACACCCTTTAAGGTGCTGCATCATCATATTCTACTGTGTTTGAGATCAGGGATATTTCTGAACTCATTTAATCATTTTCAAGTTGCCAACTAGACCTGATAAGGACAAAACTGTCAACTCAATAGAAATTGAGAATGGAAATAGAAAACTGGAAATTCCACAGTTACCATAGCGATCCGCCATCTTTGCAGCTGTTAGCATACATTTTCCATAGACTTACATTAGCTAAAAACAGCATAAAAAGTTGAGGAAATAGCCGTGGAACAACTCTGTTAGCTGCTGAGTTACTGCTGGTAAAAACATCTAACACACTGTGGTGTCCAAGTGTTTTAATGTGTTTAATAACTCCAGTATTATCACTTTTAAAATCTCCATTAGTGTACAATTGCTAATTGCTAATCACATAATGCTCGGCGATATGGCGTCACATTCCCGAACTCTACAGTGATTTTGATGTTTCAAAGCACTTGGTACTTAAATGTACTACTCCAATACAGTGAGCCAAAATCTTTTTCTGCCATAGTTTGATCCTTGATTTGTTTATGTAATGTTTCTTAAAGCTAACTGAGACCATTCTGGTAGATTAGTATCTGAGCATTCATTCTTATTTTGTATTTCTTAGCGATTGTGACTGGATACAAACCTACACATCTAAAACTCCTGTGCATCGGGACATCCGCACTGCTGCGAGGGGACGGGGGGTTGACCTTTCCCCTCTGGCTCGCCCTGCCCCTCCCTCACCCGTTGGCCCGTCCCATTCATATGCAAGTGTCCCCTTCGCTCCTATTCTTCTTTCATCTGTCCACGCCTGGCCGTTGTGTCAAGTCTCAAGTTCAAGTCCCCGGACGGTCCAGGGGAGGGGGAAGGGGGGTCGCCGGACTTCAGATGCTTTTTTTTTTTTTTTACCCCAGGTCAGGGCCAGAATGTTGGGGGGTGTCCTGTTCAGGGGGTGGGATGGGGGTCATATTTGGGGGTCAGTGCCATTCTGGAGGGCCAAGCTGTGGTTAGAGCCCAATCTAATCTGCCATTAATCCTCCCAATCGTATTAGTTTGACTGCTCACTATAAGCCGCAACATCAAATCTTCAAGGGCTCCAACGTGGAGCCGGATGATATGAGAAATCCTACTCTATTTTACAAATGCTGACCTGCACAGGACCTACACAGACATTGGTGCATAGGATTAAAACATATAAGGCGTTACAAGGCATTCATAGTATACAGGTCCATGACTACAAAGCGCTTTACATGGGACAGTTTGCATTCATTAAAGCCGCACAACATTTCCCCCAATATTTAGAAAAAGATAGATGCATTCATTTACTTTATTGTTGAAAAATACCTATAAAGGTTCACTGGGAGCATCTCCATCTCGTCTCCATGGAGATGTTGACTAAGGGCAGCCAAATGTCCTCATCCAAATCCATACTTAGATAAGTCATTGCAAAAATAGCATTTTCTGTACCCGGCTGGTCATTATGGGCATGTTTTCTATCGCTGGCAAATCCCAAAAAATATTTAATTGGATTCAAACTGGCTTTTAGAAGTACATTTGTTGGAAAAGAAGTGCATGAGTTCATCACAAATATAAAAATGATGGTCTATAAGGCGTTTTTGGCTGAACTTGTTCCCCTCATTCCTCTTTTTGATGAAATGTTTTCTACTCTTAAGTGAAATATGTACCGATTTTTACGTTTGTGGCATTAAAACTATTCTTTTTTGGCTTTAAAGTGTCTTTAAAAACATAAAAAATGTCTCGAAAATCATAATTAAGCAAAAAGAACACAAGGCGCTGGACATTTTGCCATCAAGGTCAAGTCCAGCAGTTCCAGGCCGTGGACAGATGAAAGAAGAATAGGCCCTGACGGGACACTTGCATTTGAATGGGACATGGGGTAGCTCCGCGGGAGGGGCGCGGGGGTAATGGGTGAAGCGAGGAAAGGGGTGGGGGTGAGTTTTTTAGGGATAAGGTCAGAGTTCAACCCCCAGCAGCGCGTTTGTCCCATCGCAGGCCGCTCCCGAACTGACGAGCAAACAAAGGCGATGACACGGGGAGCTGGACAGGCGGCTGCCCCTCTCCGGGAGGGGCGTAAGGGGGGGGGGGGTCAGCGGGGGCACGCGAGCTCACAGCAGGCAGATGCACCATGCAAAAGAGCCGGGCGCGCTCAGAAGACAATAGCACACGCGCCCGACCCGAGCGGGACGGACGCCGGGCACGCTTTGAGGAGCCCTGCCTCTGAGCACATCTGCATTAATATTTGAGCAGCCGTAATCCACAGTTTGAAGAAGATGAAAACAGCATTGTCTTCTTAGAATTCATGTAGAAGCTCCTGTTGTTATTCTAAAGCCACAATGCGGAGTCATTATGTGTTGTGCCATAAGACCAACTGAATCCTGGTGAAACACTGATACCAAACAGGATCCTGATCTGAGCTAAACACGGACAATTCTACATAAATGAAACAAATCAAATGGTATGGAATTCATAGGGTGAAATGTTATGCAGTACGGCTTTAACTTTATGTGAATGGGGGTTAAAAATAAACTTAAGTAAGTGCTAGAAGTTTTGGGGCTTCGTTTACAAGTTCAGTCATGAAGGAGACATAAGATAGAAAAATGTTTAGTTAGATTTGTTGCCAGGTCTTTTGTAATAAGTGTCTAAATGACGGCTAATGGATATTTTAAGCAGAGGCAGGTAGTCACTAGGGCTGGGCGATATGGGCCAAAAGTCATATCCCGATATATTTTGGTTGAATATCTATATACGATATATAAAAAACAAAACATAAATAAAATTTACCTAGAAAATGAACTTGGGCAGCATTTATATATTAAGAGATAACAAAATAAATTGCTCAGTTTAAGAATAAGTAACTTTAAAAGAAAAATCAGCTTGAAATATCCCGATATACACGATATGGTCTAATTCCATATCTCATTTAGAAATACATCCATATATCTTTAATATCAATGTATCGCCCAGCCCTAGTACATTTATTCAAGTACAGGAATTGTACTTCTTAGAGTAGTTTTTTCATACGGTGCTTTTTACTCCTACTTGAGTAAAATGATAATGAAGTTTCTGTGTTCATTCTTGAGAAAGAATAATTGCTACTTTTTCCACTGAGGGTAAACATTTAAGCGACAAATGCTTCATTTCGATGTAGTTCATCTCGTGCACCTCGTTCTTTAGAATCATTTTGTTTTTTCTATATGTTCATGCCATTTTCTTGGTAGTAAAAACAGATCAGACTTTTTCTCTCAAACAGTGACACACAAGTAACATTTTCTCCAAATACTTTTTTACTTGTACTTGGGTGAAATTCTGTCAAAGTAACGTTACTCTTACTTGAGCAAATATTTTCGCTTCTCTACCCATTTCAGATTCTACCTAATGACAAGACACTACTACTGTCCCTTTTGAATGAATCATAGAAAGCTTTGTAAAAAGATCCTCTCAGATCCATACATTCGCCCCACATGGAATAAAAGCAGTGATATGAAGACTTTATGGCTAACTGCGTGAATACTTCGTTTAGCGCAGACGCCTACAGGCCGATGCCGTGACCCCTCGGTGCTTGTGACCTTGAGCTTGAGACGGGGCAGGCAGAGACGGGGCAGGCAGAGACTGGACGGTCCGCTGCCCCCGTGTCGTTAAAGGTCACGGCAGGCAGCGGCCCCCTCCGTCCATCTGCCGCTCGCACATCTCCATATTCATATCCGGGGACATCTGCATCAGCCTCTGCGCATGACAGTTGGTCACTCGGATTATTCAGCCAACAACATAGATCAGTTTTGAGGAAAAAAAGGTTTGAAAGTGTGAACTACCAAAAAACTTTTATTTGATTAGGACACAATTGCACCGTACATTTCGTAAGTCATTGTAGGGCTGGGCGATAAATCGATATTTGAGATATATCGATGTATTTTTAAATGAGATATGGAATTAGACCATATCGCGTATATCGGGATACTTCAAATTCATATAAGCTGTTAAACATAACATAAAGAAACAGGTAATCTCAAGATGGTTTTTAAACAAGTTTATCTTAAACTGAGCACTTTATTTTGTTTTCTCTTTATAGATAAATGCTGCACTCAGAAAAAGATTTACCTTTTTTTATTTTTTAAGTCTATTTCTATTTAACATATTCTTTTATTTAAAGGGGCTAGATGCAAGTTAGCCATTTTATACTCACTACTGCCACCTCAGGTCACATGTGTAACTGCACCTTCTATTTTAAGCTTGTGCATGACGACAATTTGGACCCGAAGTAAAACTTTTTGAGTGACAGCAGTGCAGGATTTTGTGGTGAACAGGTCTGGGCCCATATTACACATTAGGACATTGTTGGAACATGTAGGGGGAGGAAAATACTTAATTTTAACATTTTTAAACTCTGTATAGTCCCTTTAAATATCCACCTTACGGAGCTTTGTTATACAGTGTTTATGTTTACATTTTATAGTGAGTTTTCAATAAAACTACTCGTATTTGACTTTGACTTAACATTTTATTTCACAGCTCTCACATTGCGGAGAAAATATTGCAATATATATGTTGTATATCGACATTCAACCTAAATATATTGGGATATGAGTTTTGATCCATATCGCCCAGCCCTAAGTCATTGTTGGTTGAAACAAAATGTTGTGCAGCACCATTTGACTATTTGCTGAATGACTCTCTCCACAATAAGTCATGTAGGCAGAAAAATCCTCTAAAAAAGCTACTTTTACTTCCAAATGTGTAAGTATATCTAGTTCATGCACATGAAACAGTTACACATTTCCTAAATAAGAAGCAGCTTTGTTTTTGTTTCACGTTGCTGTTTTATTTTTTTTTATTTTTAAAAGAGCACCACAACTTGTCAAGCCTCAAGTAAATGGACCTCGATCTTTTTAGGCGCTGCACGATGTATCGCCAAATGATTGCGATCGCACGGCTATGTGGCGCAACATGGATATCGCAAGAAGCCATGACATGTAGCAAATTCGCTGAGGTCTTCCATTTGACTGAGATTCACACATATTTTGCAAACACAGCCTCAAACCAAATTGCACGGCGACTTGAACATGCGCAATAGTTCAGTTTTAGTCATGATTTAGTTGTGTTAGCCTTGTTTATTTTATTTTTTTTTAAGCCTTGTTTTGTCACTATTGCATCATTAAAGACGGTTACCAGATATTGCAGTGTATTCTTCATCTTCTGCAGCTTTTTGATAGACATCCTATCCTCCAAAACCCATCGACATATTGGGCTGACTCCTGCTGTCTAATGTGCAGGTGGCGCTCGGTCATCCCACCCCCTTCTTTTCAGCAGCCGCTCCAGTTGCTGCCTCGGCTGTTGTTATTTTTCCATGGGGGGGGTGGGGGGGTGGAAGGGAGTCAAAGGAGGGGCAGCGGTCCTCCTCATCGCAGTGTCCCGAGACGGTCTCGGGGTCAGGTTCAGAGGTCGGAGTGGGCGGGGCTACGGGTCAGATAGCCAGACGGACGCGCAGACGGCGGACTTGACATTGAGTTTGGCCACGGGACCTTAACCGAATTCTAGGGGCGGCTTTGCATGCCCCCAAAAAGAGGAAATAAAAATGGTTTGACGGGGTTAGAGGTGATGTCGCATTTCTGAAATATATGGCCTTAAATTAAAGGGATATTTCAAGGAGTTTTGACATAGGGCCTCATTTCCTAGTTATCCAGAGTGTTGCTGATTTCTGGAGATATTTTTTTTTTGTAAATCATGCAGTTCTTATATTTGAAGAGTTATGTGGCGCTAGGCTAGTGCAAGGCTAGCGCAGTTCTATGGTATCAGCTAGCCTGCATTAAAAACAGTCTGACCCGCTCCACAGAGCACCTGAGGCAAATCACTTATAACACCAGACTAACCATATAAATGTTTGTGTAGATAGAATCATTTTTGGAATATTGACCTTGCATCACATGAATGATCGCATTTTGAGGGACTATTTTCTAGCAGATCACTCCGCTGCTGCGTAGTTTATACAACCAAGAAGCTGATGCTGCTCAAATATAAGGTATTTTAAATGCAAACTGGTTAAAATTACTCTATCGACACAGACATTTATATGGTTAGTCTGGCGTTATAAGTGATTTGCCTCAGGTGCTCTGTGGAGCGGGTCAGACTGTTTTTAAAACAGGCTAGCTGATACCATAGAAATGTGCTAGCCTTGCACTAGCCTAGCGCCACGTAGCTCTTCAAGTACAAGAACTGCTTGAATTGAATTATCTCCAGAAATCAGCAACACTCTGGATAATTAGGAAATGAGGCCCTATGTCAAAAATCCTGAAATATCCCTTTAATTTCACTTCACGCTTTTTATAGAAGCCACGGAAGGTTGAACGGCTACATTGTTACGAAGTTGATTCCCTGCTGGCGCGCGTTCAAGTTAATGTAACTTTTTAATGGAAAAAAACGCCTTACGAATTAGTGACCTTCAGCGCACAATGATTTTACAATCCCTTATGCTTGCATTTAACTAGAAAATGCGTCGATTGTAACGCTTTCTCTCTGTTTACTCACAGCGGACACTGGAATATATGAAGTCCGGCACATTCCTAGCACAGTAAACAGACAATCATCCTATAGCGTTTTGTGTCTGCCTGTTTCCCGCATGCCGAATAACACAAGCCTGCATTCTTCCAAGACGATGTGAAATGTCCGAGGGTGCGTTAAGTGGGAAAACCAATTTTTTATCAAGCATGTGACTTTTAGCCTCATGTTTGTGTTTGTATCATTCTTGGTGGTAATGGGTAATGCGTTCTTTGAAGTCTTCACCAATCGACTGCTGATTGAGGTGGCCCGAAGGTTACGCAGGAGAATGGAGGGAGGATCGTTGACCTCCTCGGGAGCCGGAGCTAAAGTCTTGCGGCGTTGATTTGTACCAACAGTAAGAGTAAAACAACTTTACTATGTGAAAATATTGGGTTTGCTATTAATGCAAGATCTACACCGTCAACTGCTGCCATTACTTCTCCTTATTTGTTGAGTGTGACCGATATGTCAGCCGATATTATGCAGATTAAATGCTGTTGTCTCCGGATCGAAAGTGATAGTGACTTTTTGCCTGGGAAAGAACTCAGTCAAAGCCTTAAAATGAGGCCTTAGAGAAGCTGAGAAACATCACGGTGAAAATCAGACTTCTGTTTATAATTTCGGAACCATAAGAGACAGAGATTTACCATTTTTTGGTTTTAGAATCTGATCTTCTGTCTTTCAAACGAGCTCCCTCTGAAGTATCTACTAACATGAATGTCCAGATTAAATAAATAATGCGCCCCTTCTTTTCACAGTTCAACACTGACACATTTAATAGTTTAGACCAGGGGTGTCCAAACACTGAAGGGCCAAATACAGAAAAATAAACAAACAACAGGGCCGCACTCCGTAGAGGTCAGGTATATAACTTCCCCTCTTGTATTAAAGTTGGCAAATTCAATACAATGTATTTGCTTTTTAATTGAATGTGCTTTAAAGTGAAGTTTTTGAAAGTGAGGAGAGACAGAGTGAAATGTAATAGTAAACAATCCAATTCCTCCCCTCTTTAACCAGAAAGTCCTTCTTTGTTTGCAAAATGAGGAGAGCAGGAACAGAATTTTCAAAAGTAAACAATCAAGCTCCTCCCCCTCCCTCCGGATTGGACCTGACTGGCTGGTTCACAGGAAACGCTCGTCTCATTGGTCAACGTGGGAGGATGCTAGACAATGATTAGTTGCTGAGATCCGGGAGGGATGGACCTTACAAAAAATTATAAATATATATTATCTCTTACTTTACATCAAAATGCAAGACCATTTGAATATTTTTGCACATTTCATAACATTTGTGAAACATGTAGACTTCCAGACTATCACTTTAAAGGGGCTAGATGCAAGTTAGCCATTTATACTCACTACTGCCACCTCAGGTCATACGTGTAACTGCACCTTCTATATTAAGCTCGTGCATGACGGCACTTCGGACCCGAAGTAACACCTTTTTGAGTGACAGTGCCGGATTTTAGAGGCAGTTGTGGTGAACAGTTCTGGCCTCAGGACATTAGGACATGGCTGGAACATGTAGGGGGAGGAAAAATACTTAGTTTTAATATTTTTATACGCCGTATTATAGTCCCTTTAAGTAAAACAACTGCCTTCATCACAGCTCTAATGGATTTTCAGCGGGCCAATTAAAAGTGGGCCGCGGGCCGCAGTTGGTCCGCAGGCCGTAGTTTGGACAACCCTGGTTTAGAAGCATCAAACACAGGATTATAGTAAAAACGTAAAAACAAAAATCGGCCATTGGCAAATATGGCTTAGAAAAACCCATATTGGTCGACATCTACGTCTTTGTTTCCTTAACACATTGAAGATTTATGTTTTGCTCATCACATGCACAGTATAACTAGTACAATACAACTCGCATTACTTCTTTTGCTACTATTAGTGGTAAGGATTTGTCTGCACTAAAGTAATATATAATATAATCATCAAAAGCTCAATTGAAAGTGAAGAATGCAGATCAATTACTTTTTAGCTAAACAGATTCGTTTTCAGCTCACATCATCTTCCAGGTTTATGCGGCATAAAACTGGAACGCAGTCTCCCCACGTTTAGTCCGGACTCTGGGACCAGCACGAGACCGCTCCATGAGGTTTTCACTGCCTCAACGTTCTCAACTTTCTCGATAACGATAAAGTACTTTCAGATACTGAAACGATACTTTTTTTTTGCTTCTCTCTTGCCGTCATCCTCCTCTTGACCACAGCTTGGATAAAGATTGACATTGAGTGCATTCATCCGTCCACGAGAATCCACTTGAGTCATTTATTATTGCTTGCGGCTCAAACACCGTCATTCCAAACCATAAGTTGTATATGAGCGATATGAAAGTGGAACCCAGGTATTACCATCTCCAAAACTCCAACACAAATTGCCCCGCGCGCTCTCCGCCTGTCTGCCATGATGCCCGGTGACGGCTGACAGGCGCATGCAGCCTGTCATTGACGCCAATTGCAGTTTTTTTTTTTTCTTTGACGTTTCTCTGAGTGCCCAAATCACTATGTTCCAACTTGTTAAAGTGGTACAGTCTCTCCCACTCCTTTCAGGGCCCCGGCTTTAACCTCAAAATGACACAAAACTGTTGAGAAGCGATTTGTTGAATATGCGCAAAATGGAAAAAATACCTCTTAGGGGATGCTCCGGTGTAAATATGATAGTAGGGATTTTATTGAATGCCGCGCTCGTTCATGTTGTTTGTCGGGGAAGTGTCCAAAAGCAGTTTTTCCCCAAGACCGAAACGTAAGCCGGTTCCGCTCACCACGGGAGCCTGGCTTGTTTATTTAAAGGTGGGATTTGTAGTTTTCGGGTGGCAGACTCGCACCTTCTCACTTTGCTTTCCGAAATATGGAGGCTGATACGGAAGCCCTGCTGGGACATGCTGCTGTCAAGAAACAAAACCAGGATAAAGAAATGTAGTGTCGTTTTTCCCTTTAAAACCTACTGAATTTGTGTCTGCAGCTTTGTTTTAAAGATCACTGTGCTTCTTTTATCCATGCTCGATTTGTTTATCGAACAAGTGGAAGTAATAGCTCAAAAAGTCACTGGTTTTAACTGTACTTACATGGACTAATGTGAGACCACAAAACACCCAAAACATTATAGCGTCACTTATGTAAAGGTGCATTATGTAACTTCTATGTGGGGAAAAAATAAGGTATTCTTTGTGCATATTTGACCTTTTGCTGTATGAGTGGTCAGCACGGCGCCTTTACTTTCCATCACAGTGGCCTCTATGATTCTCCCAGGTCAATTATTTTTGCAGTTTTCACTGCTCACCGGAAAACCTACAAAGCAGTTTATCCTGGAGTGTTGTAGAGACGACCGTGATCAGTAAAGTAAAGGCGCCACTTTTCCTCCCATACAGCCATTGTTTCACAAAAAGGTCAATTACGCGCAAATATCAAGAGTTTGGGGAACTTATTCTGCATAAAAAGTTCCATAATGCACCTAAATTTACTCCCTATATACATTATTACATTATTATGTGTTAACTGTTTGGTACCCAGGTAAGTTATTCTGCAAATAGGTATGTTTTCCTCTTTTGAAACAATAAGCTTGTAAATCATCCCAAACTTGTGGCCATTTCTCTTTGCACCTGAAATGTAAAGAAGGCATTTAATGAGCGCATTATAAACCCCAAACAATTATGGAAAACAAATATGAATTTGCGATTGTGACTAGTTTTGCAAAACCAAATTTTGATGTTGTCTAATGTGCATCGTTTGCAGGTTTTATACAGAAGTTTGGATACCTTTTTCCCCTCTGTAAAGGACATTATATGACCTATCCCACGTGCATTTCTGATTTAAGTTTGCAGCCTTGAAACATATCTTTAAGCGCAGTGTCTGATGTGTAGTTGAAAAAGGGGAGACTTATTTGAAAACGCACCTATTGGTATTCCTTCAGCAAAAAAACCCTCTCTGATTAGTTAAAAAAGCTTCCACTGAATTCTCTCAGAAATGGGAAGATGACCAGCACCTGCCCCCACACCAGCCCCTTCTCATCTCTCCTCCCCTCGGGATGAAAAAAAAAAACACATAAGAAATGGCAACCAAAAAAAAAAACGACTTGAGAGATTGAGACTCTAAGTAGAGAAAAGGCGAATCGGTCAAAGGAGGGGAAAGGGAGAGGACGGACAGACGGACACTTCAGAGGGAGCGCCTGGCTTTCAGAAGAATAGGGAGAAGCCATAGCCTCAGCAGCGGCGGCGGCGGCGGTGGTGGTGGTGGTGGTGGTGGGCTACAGACAGACAGACAGACAGACAGCGAAGCATTAAAATTCATGGCCTTTTTTATTTTCCGAGCTGAAAATCAATACTGTCTACTATGGATGAGGTGAGGTGTGGACAACAGCAGTTCCTGGACAGCGCAGGGGGGCTCTGGGGGTGGCTCGGTCCGAGAGAGGGTGGGTTTATTTGGGGGCGGGAGGGGGGTAAAAGGAAGAAGAAGAAGAAGAAGGGGTGTCGTCAATATCAGCAGTGACAGCAGCCAATGGGGCCAAAAATGGGATAGGAGGCAGGGGCCAGTTTTGGGGATGGGCTGATCTGTGGGCGTCGATGTAACCTATAGCTTTTTCAGTTGTTTCTCTGCTGATTAGTTGCACACAAACTGTTTTTGTTGATTAAATTGGCTTCATTTGTTGTTAAATTCTCTCCAATAATACAGATTTTGGAGAAGCTGTAATAACCATTTTCTGATTCGGTCTTTTATTGTCATTTTTTAACCAAAAGAAAATCATGTCTTACTCTGATTTTCCGAAGCAACTTCCGACATTTTTTGCAAATTACAGCTTAAAGGGACTATACAGAGTTTAAAAATGTTAAAATGAAGTATTTTCCTCCCCCTACATGTTTCAACAATGTCCTAAGGTGTAGAATGAGCTCAAAAAGGTGTTACTTCGGATCCAAATTGCCCTCATGCCCGAGCTTAATTTAGAAGGTGCAGTTTACACGTATGACCTCAGGTGGCAGTAGTGAGCATAAAATGGCCAACTTGCATCTAGCCCCTTTAAGAACACTCAGGAAAAATGTGCAATCAAAGAAGAACGAGGAACAAGTAATGGTAAAATAAAGGTATGTAAGATGCACGGTGGCTTAGAAATGTGCAAAAGTTCAGCAATTGTCATGATTTCCCTAACTTAACTTCATTTTAGCCATGTTTTAGCCCTTCTTGGCACATTTTCTTATTAAAAATGCATCTTCTCTGTATTCTCTTATCTTGCAGAGCTACTCCTCTTGTTATTTCAAGGTAAAACCTACTCAATCAAAAGCTGGATTACAGGTAGCTTGAACAGTAACACACATGCAGGGATTGACCGATGAGCAAAAATCTTAACTGGAGAAAGGGGAGGGGTGGTATTTGGGAGGGGGGGGGGGGGGGGGGGGGGGAGGGGGAAGTGGAGGGGTCGTCTTTAATATCAGCTCTGACACAGCCTCCACGGGCCAAGGTAGAGCGCACACATTGGACCTCAGCGAGCGGCGCGTGGGGGGATGGGACACACGGGGCGAGCGGTGATACAGGGGGGTAGGGTTCATTAAGTCTGACCAGCAGCGGTGCCTTTGTCCAGGGGTCCGGCAAAATATTCGCATATGGATAGACGGACCGATGCCCCCCCTTTTTCCTTCCCCTCCTCCCCATCCCACACACATACATACATAGACACGCCATTATAATTTACTACCCCCCTTAGCCTCTCCTCAGCAGCAGCAGCTTCATCATTTAGCCCCGTGTGCGTGTTTGACTAATGTCTGGCAGATGTCCTAACGCTACATGCCAACTATTGTTCCTTAAAGGGCCGGGGTCAGCTCACTTCTAATTCAGGAAATGGAGATTCTTGCGCGCCTCGAAAACCATAAATCTCCCGCCATCCCCTTCCAGCTTATTACATTAGTTTCATTTTACGCTTTAAATGCACAGACGGGACAGAAAGTCAGGACGAACCGGTGTAGCATTAGCTTTTGTGGGCTTGAATCATTTTGGAGAAATGTCCGGTAGTGATGTCTAGTATTAAAAATGCTTTTTTTTTTCTTATGAAATCAGGAGCCAGTTCACAGTGCACATTTTATTGATTTGTATTAGACCTGCTTAATATTATGAGAATAAATGGTAATATTCATTTACTGTGTTGAATATTGCAATTAACAACACTATTGCAATAGTATACAAAACCATATGCAGTGTTTGCTCCCTTATTTAAACAAATATGTGTATGTTTTTAATTTGAGATGCACCGATCTAGCCTTTTTGCTTCCGATGCCGATACTGAGGGTTTGAGTATCTGCCAATCCGATATTTACCTGAAATCATGAGCAAGTCTTATGTTGCTGTGAGTAAAAAAGTTGGTCCTCTTTTCTCTATTGTGAGATCAATAAAGATTTTTTTTTTTTCTTGCCAAGATGTTATGAGCTATCTTTTAATAAACTAATGGAAAAACAAGAATAACTGGACTTCTCTTCTCTAGATTTATGACCAGCTATTTAGGTTACATTAATATGAACAACTCACATATACTGATCTGATCATTACAACTTGGTCATAACTAATAAGTTATAGTCAGTTATTCTTTGACAGTAAAACACAAACACTTTGCCGCTCCAGCAGTGGCCGATTTAATTTTATTTGGCTACTTTAGGTGATGAAGTCATAGCTTCTATCTCAGTCTTGATTAGCTGACGTTAGCATTAGCATGTTGCTGCTGGCTTTAGCATACTGTTGCTAGCTGCGGCATTTTTCATGGCGGAGGTTAAAACTAACCCGATTAAATTCTCAAAGTTCTAAGCTTCAAAATTACACAGTTGTGTTTTTAAAGCGGTTAGAGCCAAAACTGGTATTGGTTGGTATATTTGTAGCCGATACCTGATACTGTATTTTTTCTGGTACTGGCTCCGATATCCGATACCAGTATCGGATTGACGCATCCCTAAGAAATTGTGTCAAAGTAGGACTTTAAAGATACTAAATAGGGATTGAAACAAGGCGTAAATAAAAGGGGCTAGATGCAAGTTGGCCATTTTATACTCACTACTGCCACCTCAGGTCATACGTGTAACTGCACCTTCTATATTAAGCTCATGCATGACGGTAATTCGGACCCAAATTAACACATTTTGATTGACAGTGCAGGATTTTAGAGGCAGTTGTGGTGAACAGGTCTGAGCTCATTCTACACATTAGGACATGACTGGAACATGTAGGGGGGAAAATACATAATTTTGACATTTTTAAACTCTGTTTAGTCTCTATAAAGTAAACTAGGAAAGTCTTAAGCTTGAACTGTTGCATTTTTGATTGAGTCTGTGTTTGCAAAAATATGTAATGGTCAGTGATTGTGCAATATATTGTTGCATCTTCACACTGATTTGCGATATCGTGATTTGTTGTAACATTCGACAGAAGATTTAAGCATAAACTACTTAACTAATACAAGCTTCACACTCATTTAGAACATGTTTGCCGACATCTCAAGACTCAGCAGCCTCTACACATAGTAAGTGCTAGAGTTCTCTGTAAAGAACGTTTGATTAATCGCAGTTTTCTGATTATTCTCCACTTGTTTTGTGTCTGAGCTTGAGCTCTTTAGCCGTTCCAATGCTTCCTGAGTGATATACTTGGCCTTTATATGTGCGCTTTTACGAGTGTACACTTGTGTTTTGTGAAGCGGCTTAGCGCCGAGAGGCTGTAAACGCAGTGAAATGATCCTCGCGGGTGTCACGGTTCACAATGCCTGTAGCGTGGCGGGGTGGGATAAGGGAACATGGACATACGAAGCCTGTCCTTTTGTGCTAAACGGAGGTAATAACCGGCATCGGAATAGTGTCTTTTACCAACAAATCTTTCCGCTTTTCATACAGGCTGGAAAGGAGGTTCACGGGCGGATTCAAATGTCACAAATGACTTCAGAAATGTGGGAAACGGGAGTGACCATCAGAGAAAATGGCCTTTTACTGGCATTCTGCATGGATCATAAACTATACAATGATAAACAAAGCATAAGGGCAGGATACACACTATTTTATGCATCATTTCTTGTTTAAAATTTGCTGCCTCCCTAATAGTGAAAGAGGGTATGCATTGTGTATGAAGCGGCGCTATCCTCCCCTAAATGTGTAAGGAAAATGGGCTGCTGAATTGTTTACCATAAATTGTGTGTAGTTTTGAATGTATTGCATTTTTACGGAGCCAAATGGTGTCAGAATGTTACCTCAGCCTGTCACGCGAACGACAGCAATGGGCATGAAGGGAGACGATGTTTTATTGATTAGGCGACAGAGTAAGTTTCTGTTTGAGAGATGGGAGAAGTACTCAAGACTATTACTACTACTACTACTTCAACAATACTTCTACTACTATTGTGCAAAAACTTGTCATCCTATCCATCTGGCATACACGAAACTGCACTTCTTGTACTTCATTAATGAATTGGTCGCCATTGTGTGTGTGTGTGTATTTCATTGTGCATAACATTTTATAGTAAGTTTTTCCAGAAATAATAATGGAAAGTGGAGCGATTACCTCAAGATGAATCATAGACTTGAATATTTTGGCAGCAGTTGCTTCATTTTATGTGTATTTGCCCTTCATTCTGTTAGATCTCAGACAGATTTTACCTTCTTTCATCTATACAGCGTAACAAGAACGAGAAGACATTGCTTGTTGTTCTTTAATCGATTAAGCCAATGGTAACTAGTGCTGTGACAATATATCAATTTCGATAAATGAGATTAATTTGTGGTTGATTTACTCCTTTTGAAATAGGACTGTGGTTTCTTGTTTATTTAAAGGAGCTGGATACAAGTTGGCCATTTTTACTCACTACTGCCACCTCAGGCCATATGTGTAACTGCACCTTCTATATTAAGCTCGTGCATGACGGCAATTCGGACCCGAAGTAACAACTTTTTAAGTGAGTGCAGGATTTTAGAGGCAGTTGTGGTGAACAGGTCTGAAATCATTCTACACATTAGGACATGGCTGGAACATGTAGGGGGAGGAAAATACTTAATTTTAACATTTTTAACCTCTGTATAGGCCCTTTAAAGGTAAATGAAGTCATGTCATTGACAGTAGACCCGTTTTCTGTGTAAATCAGAGATCATTTATTCACTTATTTATGAAAGAAAAATGGGTACAAAGCACATTAAAAACAAATGTGAATTATGAATAATATGTAGTATGTAAAAAACAAAAAAGGTTAAGAATCACAAATCGTGATGTATTTTTGTGCAATATACCGATTATTGCAGTATCGGCATTTCGTAATGTTATCGTGAGTCATGTATCACGTATCGTATCAAATCGTGAGGTACCCAGAGGTTCCCAACCCTAATGATGATGATAGATAATAGATCAACCAATTGATCATGGACACCCCTAGAACAGTGTTTTGCCCAACCAGGGGTGCGGGGACCCCAGGGTGTATGTCAGATGGAAAAAAGAAGGTGAAACTGAACAGTATATAACAGAGGATAATTTTTCTAAATAATTGGCTGGACCTTAGAGGCACCACGGGGAACGCGAGACAAAAAAGCCCCAGAATACAGTTGAATGTAGTAGTATTACACTTATATTACATTGTGGTATCCCTAAATTGCCTTTCACCCTCTTCTCTTATGCCTTGAGTGTTTTATTTATACTTTGCGAACCCCTACCTGGAGCGTGCTGCAGAAACTGCTCAGAAACATGCGGACTAAACTCAGATGTATCTGTATTTTTGTGTGTTCCACCCAATATGAGGCTAAAATACTTTCAAATTCAAACACTTTTCTGCAAATACTGCCTTATATCTTTCACATTAGTGCTTGTCTTCTTCTGATTGGGAATTGGGTTTACTTCTATAGGAATACATAGCAAAAAGTACACAGTAGTTCTTCAAATTGGTAAGAAAGGTGCTTTATACTTTGCCCTCTGATGTAGCGTCGTTATGGGTTGTAAGTTTTCATCCCGTTGTCGCTGTTTCCGCCTGTATCCCGCTCGTTCGGCTGGTGGAGACCCGCTGCTGGTTTCTATGGGGATGAGCAGAGGCAGGCCGTGGGTTTGAGGTGTAAAGCATCATAAATAATGGACACTGCACCTCACATTGAAATGCAAAGGCTTCAGCGCAGGTCCTGGGCAAGAGGTAATGCTGGCTTTTTGAAATTTATTTTTCATAACGGCGATCCTTCTAACCCTCTGCCTATTTTTTTTCCCCCCTTTCTGTCTCTTTGCAATCACACATTTCTGCTCATAACTGCGGTCAATATGCACCTACAGTCGCCCCTCCCCTCCTCACGCCTCGCCGAGAAACACATCTTTACATACGTTTGCATCCCAAATTTCATCACAGCCTGCCGCACTAGATTTTATTAAATTCAGTCATTTATCAAGCGCTTGTCAGGGGCGATATCGGAGCGAGGCTATTTACAGAGGCGTCTTCATAGCACTCTGTCACCATATTTAATCTTTTTGTTCAATGCGAGGAAAATTTTATGCAGTAATAACATATTTGCATAAGGCGGCGGCGCCAGAGAGGTATTAAAAGCAGCACTTCTTCAAACTTTTGACTGCAGTTATGGATATTGAGAAACGTAAATCAATTGAATGTAGATGCAGAATTTCTAGAAATCACTTATGCAATGAATAGGGATGTTTTAGAGGGAAATGAGATGGAATACACTTATACATGTTCATGTTTTATGCAGAAAATGCTTTCAAAATATTACTATAAGGCGTGTTTAGGGTAAAAACGATGCTTTAGCGTGTATTGCTTTTTGTTTGGGATGGGATTTTCTATAGAGTAACGCCTTCGCCAACTCATGAAGAAATCAAAATAATGGAATAAAGTGCTTAAAATGGCAGAGATTCGCAAACTTTTAAGCACCACCTCATGAAATATTTGATCTTCTGAGTACAACCAGGCTGAGATCAAGATCAAATCAGGTCTAAATTAATCACTGAAATGCATGACTAAAGTATGAATGAAGTTCTCTCTAATGAAAATGATTAAGGCGAGCCACGGCAGGTGAAACATACATTTTTCACACAGTAAGTCAGTGTTGAGATTGAGTTTTAATCTCCCTTGAGCCTTTGAGATGTTTGTTTTATGATGATGAAATAATGAAACATCCTGGAGCAACGCCAAGTTTCCTTTAAATCTTATTACTAATCAATATAACGTATTTGTGATTAAAAAAAAAAAAACACAATAGGGTGAAATTTGAATTTTTACATATTTTTTTCCCCCTTTTTCAAAAACTAATCCAAAATCCACCTCCAAACAATCTTAATATTTAAAGGAACAGGCCATCGTTTTTCCATACTGAGATATGTTCTTTCCTGACCTTAGAGGAGTTGAAGCGTACCTGTCTGGTCTTTGTGCGTGCTGAAGAGCGTGGTCGCTTCCAACTTCACCCCGTTTGGAGCTATAGGAATATACTGGGAGAGGCTAAATGCCAGCAACATCTTTGGTTTTTGTGCATGACTGAGGGCACGCACAAAGACCAGACAGGTACGCATCAACTTGTCTAAGCTCAGGTAAGAAAACATATCTCAGTATGGAAAATCAGTGGCCTGTTCTTTTAAACCTGGTTCTATCCATTAAACATCAAATGACAGAAAAGTTGCATTTGAGTTTTTCGATTGATGTATCTACATTTACAATGAACGTTCTTGAGTCATCTGCTGTATACTCTGTAGTTAAAGAGTACATAAGAATGTTCATCCAAAGGGCTTCATCAGCGACACTTAAATATTTTCCCCTTTGCACCTGCCGTGTCTTTCTTTAAAGCGGTACTAAGTAACTTTTTTACCTTAATAAATCCCCTAGTGTGTCTGTTCAGAAAACCACAATTGCAACTTCCCTTCCTCAGGGTCGGAAGTCCCAATACACACTAATGGAATCACGAAGAAGAAGCTAACAGGCTAACGGGCAAAGCTAACTGCGGGCTAGCACCACTTAAACAGTATTTACAGCCAAGTTTGTGTAATTGGATGTACAATATCCCTCTCTCCCTTTGTCTTTTCTGTCAGCGTAGAATTTACTCTCATGGAGAATTAATGAGTAAAAAAACGTAACATGCTACGACACATGCAGTGGCGCTTATGGCCTCTAGGGGCATGAGTTACTTAGTAGTGCTTGAACATCCAAAATTGCAGCTGACTCTGAAAACCTCAAGCAACATTGTAATCTCCCTAAAACATCTACTTGATCCACAATAACCAAGGATATACCCATTTACTTAAAGAACCAAGACTTGTGAGTGGTTCCTGTTGAGAAAACCGCATGCCAACAACAAGAGCATTAATTTAGCCTCTTTCTCATGTCGTTTGTGTTGACAGTCTTCTCCTTTCGACTTTATTTCCCGGAGCATTGCATAGGAACACGGGGCCTGTATAGCGTGCATTGATTTGTCATATTGTGCAGATCTTTTCTCCAGATGTTTGCTCACATCTCGGGCTGTGGAGTCAAAGGCCCAGCTTGTGGAGATGCATTGATGCGGAGATGTTTATGTATGAGAGCTCGGCGTGGCTCGGGGAGACAGCTGAAGGAAAGGCAGACCGACGCTTTGGGACGAGGTGGATGAAACGCCTAAGTATTTGTGACTGCATCTGAGGAGGTGACCCGAAAGAGCAGGACAGGAACAGAGAAAGGGTTTTTTCTATATTTCTATACTTAGAAATCATAAAAGTACTGTTTGGACAAGTGAGTCTCTCTTACTTGTGCAAAGTTGGAGTAAGCTTTTCAGGCTGTTGGACTTCTTCAGGTGGTGCTCATGGTTATCTGCAGTATAGATTATTTCATTTATGCTTTATTGGAGTTGGGTGTTTCTTTTTACACGTAGTTTTGTGTATTTTGGATTATTTTTAGATGATGCTTTATGAGGTGGTGTTAAAACTTTAAAAAACAATTAGTCCTGGAGAATTATTGGCCACAGTGATGGAAAATAGGGTCACTAAAGTATATGGGGCAAACGACTTATTCCTTTATCATCTAATGCAGTGGTTCCCAAAGTGGGGGTTGCAAGGCCTCGGGTGGGGCTCCCCAGATGATTTCAAGATGAAGTAAAAAGAAAAATGCTACTGTTTTTAGTATAATTTTAGAGAGGAGAACAGCATATATTTTGTGAACAGTGTAAGTACACATTAGCTTGATTTTAAAATGTTTTTTTCTGCCCTAAAGTAGCATAAGAGCGAACAACTGATGTAACAGGGGTCTCGAGTTGTTTACGTGCCAATTGTTGGGGCTCCAGCCAAAAAAAGATTGAGAACCTTTGGTCTAATGTGAGCTGTTTAGTTTAACTCTGCAACTTTTTTGTGTTTAGTGTGAGTCGTTCTCACAGCTCACAAACCATCGTTTAGCTTTTGAGATGCAAACAACACATTTTTTTTATTTAATGACATCAAAATCCCTGCTTTCCTGCAAAAAAAACCACAAGAACGCAAACCAACTGGGGGCAACGATGTCACATCTCGGGAAAACAAGCTCCACATGAACACAGCGATATTAAGTAGTAGTAGTTGTTGTTGTTTCGCATCAAAGCTTCATAATGTGCCTTTGAGTACCACTGTTATAAAGAGGGATGTGTCCTGTGTAGAGCTGCATTTTCGCGTTGTGTGTTAAAACTGTATTATGCACTGAAATGTAAGCTGCTAAACTACCAGCTTAGTTTTCATTTCAGAGGTCTCAGAGGGTTTATCAGGTTGTGTAAGACCCAGTGTTGTCAATATACTGTGTTGCTTATAAAGGATGTACCAAAAATAATTGCCGTTTTTGCAATTTGCTCAGAGACACAATTGAAAATGTGATCTTGATTGTGATCTGTGTGCAGCCCTAGTCCAGAGGGAGGCGGGTTGAACATGTGCGGAGGAGTGATAGTTTGAAGAGGCCTAGAGGAAGACTAGAAACACGGAGTCATCGGTGAGATCGAGAAGACGATGCAGAGTTAGGGGTTAGGCGACTGCGTGAATGAATCACCGCAGAATCCGAAAACGCGATTGAAAAACTGCTGCCTCAAACCCGAAATCTCTCCGGGCAGTGCCTAGTTATCCGCTAAAATTCAAACAAACCTTCGACCATACAAAGTCGCGACAAACTACGGATAAAGACTGTTATTTACGGGCCTTTTCTGTATTTTCTGAAGGATTTTAAATCTCTCTAACCCTACAATCTCTAGTTCATTCACAAACTCATTTTCTCCTCTCATTGTCTTGACTCCATCCATTCTCCTCCTCTCTCCCCCCGTCTCCCCCCCGCTCTCCTCTCCTCTCGGGGTCGCGGTGATGGGCCCCGGCGCTGTATGAGCAGTGAGCGGGATTGTAGGTCTGAGCCCAAATGGCCCTTAAATGCGTCTCTCCCTCTCACACTGGCTTTATTGATGCTTTGGAGCGTCGCCAGCAGACCTCCGCACCTCAGCCGGGGGAGAGGGGAGAGACGGTGATTGCCCTGTTGATTATACACAGCCACCCCCGCGCCTCCGTGAAGACTTAACACTGACGGACCAGACTTTCAGATGGGGCACAATCAGCTTCAGTTTTCAGCGATATTTATTCAGCTGCACCTGATTCGAAGGGGACACGTCGTGCAAAACCGACTTGTTGGAGCTTTTTAACCAGGTTGTAAAGTTGAAACATGCTTATTTTATTCTTTTAGACAATAGTTAGAACTCGGAAGTGTCTAAACATCGTCGCTTGTGTCTTCTGTTTACTCTGATTAAAGCAAAGAGGAGGAGTGGAGTGAGAGAGGGTTTTTTTAACTGGCTCAGGCGAAAATGAAAGTACTGGGTGTTTTGTTTCAGCTGTTTTAGATCAATATTGCTTTTTCTAACTATACCCAAGTTTAAAGAAAAGATACAAAGACATGATTTTTGCTAAATATATCACTGATGAGAGTTAAAAAATAGAAGCCAAGCACTAGTTCTGAAGGCAGGAAGCATTACATTATGACATTATGTGTTTTGTTAAGACAGAGTTGTAAGCAGAGATTGTACTAGGGCTGCAAATACCATTATTGATTACTCTACCGATTATTTTTACGATTAATCGCTTGACTGTGAATAGTGTATGATGATTGTATTAGTTTTTATTTTTTATCACATAAAGTTTAAGTGTCGCAGCTTCAGGACATGTTGATGGAGTAAACTTAAATGGACTATACAGAGTTTAAAAATGTTAAATCTAAGTACTTTCCTCCCCCCACATGTTCCAGCCTTGTCCTAAAGTGTAGAATGAGCTCAGACCTGTTCACCACAACTGCCTCTAAAATCCTGCACTGTCACTCAAAAAGTTGTTACTTCGGGTCTGAAGTGCCGTCATGCACAAGCTTAATATAGAGACTGCAGTTACGCATAAGACCTGAGGTGGCAGTAGTGAGTATAAAATAACCAGCTTGCATCTAGTCCCTTTAAAGTGAATGATTGTTGGCGGCTCTGATTCTGCTTTCTGATTGGATGAGAAACACAATTTTCAATGTACAAAACACTACATAGCCTAACTTATAAACAAACTCTATTTGAGTCCGTGATTACTAGAAAACGACTACTTGATTACTTTATATTTATAGAATAGAATAGAGTTTATTGTCTATCGAGATAGAAATTCATCTTTGGCTCACCGACACATAAAAAAACAAGACTAGGACAATACAAACTGGCCTCGTAGACAAATACATAGGAAAAAACTGAAAAAACAATATAATAGAAGATTACAGAAAAGTTCAGTCCAGTAATCAATTAGTTGTCAATTAATCGATAAGTTGTTTCAGCCCTTGATTGTACTAGTAGATGTAGATGGGCTCTGTTCTTCTGAGCACAGAGTAAACAGAAGACACAAGCGACGATGTTTAGACACTTCTGAGTTCTAACTATTATCTAAAAGAATAAAATAGGCATGTTTCAATTTGACCTATCAACTCAATTTTTAAATCAAATCGAATTTTTTCCCCAGCCCTAGATTGCTCTAGTATTTTCGCCTCCCTCCTTCTATTCAGACATGCACTTTCTTTTCATGTTTTTTTGTAGATGTACAATGATGTTTTTCAAGGTCCGAATATACTCTTTCATTCACTCTTTCACAAAATAAACAAAATATGAAAGCGTAATACAGCATTTTATTTCCAAATACCTGCAAAAGCACAATTCCCCTCTATAGAAGAGCTGTCCTTACCCATCAAGTGTTTCTCACAGACCCACATATTCCAGGGATCGAACCCCGGAACCTTCCCTGAACCGTCCCTGAATCCCCTTCACGTTTAGCCTGTTTGTTGAACCCGATGAAAATAATGAAATGAAGTGTGCAGTGGGGACTTAACCTTAACCTTCATATTCATACATACAGACAAGGTTAATGCATGTTTTTCCTTTCGTGATCTTCTGCTTTGAATCCAGCACAAGTGAGCGGAACTCACAAACATCCATTTCTGATTTTGAAAGCCTATATTTTCCTATTTTTGACTATTCACATTGACAATACTTGGCCCTGACCACTTTAGCACGGCACATAGCCTCCTGACTCCTGCCTCAGATCCCGACACTTTGCAGAGGCTGCGTTAGAGTGTCTTTCATCCGCACTTTGGCCGCTCTATCATTTTATATATCGCAGGTAACCAAACACACACACACACACACACACACCTACACACGGTCTCTGTGGGGCTGCGGGTCCCCGAGCGCTGCTTTCATGTCCCCTGGGTGCTCAGAGTTAGCCACATGCAACCAAACACCTGTCCTAGTGCTGTCGGCTGCTCGTGCTTCTCTGTCAGACCGAGCCACTTTCTTTCACCTCTTTTGGCTCATGGTTTCTTAATAGAATCTTTGGAGAAAACCCTACGCAACCCGTGTCTATTCTCTGTCTGTTTATTCTTCTAAAGATGAATTTGAAACAAGGGCGGATCTACACGTCTTTTGTTGAACAGAGGCAGAAATAGAAAGCGTGGTAACTTGAAAAAGCGCAAAAGTTGAGGTTTAGTTTTCATTTTCCTCGTTTAGTTCCATTTTAGCCTTGTTTTTCATACAAACACATCACACTGCCTTATATTTGAGTTTATACCATATATTTTAAATCTTTTGAGATATTTTATGTATTCCAAGTCCCAATTTAAGCAAATCTTGGAGGTTACTGTCTGTCTGGGTTTGTAATTAAAACTCAGCTATTGTGTTTTAGTAATATTGCATTTATAACCTGATACTAAACCTAATATCTCCAAGCAAGAGAAGAGCTGGTAGATTAAGACAACATCTGCAAAAAGAGAAATCTTGTTTTCTCCTCTAATTTACTCTGCATTCTGAATAACACAATGAATGACTCAGTAAAGATAGCAAATAATAATGGACTACTCAGACACCCTTGTCTAGTTCCTCTCTCTGGTTCAAATGATTTTGAAAGGGCTTCATTCTGCTCCATTGTTTGAAGCTTTTGCAACAATCAAATTCAATACTAGTCTAGAACAAACTCAAATCAGGACTAATGCCAGACTATAACCAAGTCCACTTTAATCCCTATCCAGAGCTGCACATAAATGAATAAAACACTTTTCTACCAAGAGAGAAAATCCCCAGTCCATCTGTTGCAGAGTGTTGCTGTGTCCTTGGGCCAGGCATTTCACCCACCCACACAGCCTTGAAGATAAAGTTTGTAGGATGTGCTTTTCTTCAGTCGTTTCAAAAGGCACTTCAGCTACAACCAAACTCGTAAAATGTTTTTTGTAGCTGTAAGTAAATCAATACCGTCATCAAACGCGCATGCCTCCTGCCTTTAAACGCATCGTCTATGGACGTGTGGGTCATCGCTGGCAAGTCCAAGGCTTCCCATTGAGGAAAACTACATATAGCGAGCCAGAACTAGAACGCCACCTGTGACCAGCGCCAGTATGTTCTCGTTGCTCCTGTAGAGACCATGACCGATCTAAACCTATACTTGCCCTTGTATCGTCTCGGTAGCTTCACGCTCCCGCTAACCCGCTAAACCCATCCAACACCTATCATTTTCATTAGCGTCGGCACCGCGCGCTATCAGGGCTTTGGCTCCGTTAAGCCCTCCTCCGCTGTCCAATCACCGACAGATTTCTGGCCAGTCATCTCTCCATCTCCTCCTCCCCTTTGCCGTCATGTCCCGTCTCGTGTTAATTCATTCCATCGCTTTCTTTTCCCACGTGTTGGCACTGTTTCGTCGATGTGCGAGTTACGCTCCTCTCCCCTCCTCTGGCCTAGCTCTCTATTGATCCGGTCATAGTTTTTTCTGTCTTGGCAGTGCTTGGCTGGCTTTAATCAATATAGATAATTGTCTGCTTTCTGTGTGCGTGTGTGTGTGTGTGTGTATTTTGTTTTGTTTTTTTCTGAATGAGTCTAGGTCTTCCCCCCCCTCCCTTTTCTCCACACGCGGGAATCCCTTTCGTTAATGACAGGAGATAACCTGCTTTCCTTACCGATTTTTCGCTCCCGTTCACCCCGCGCTCCACCCCTCCTCCCTTTGGTTTCCCTTGTTCATCGATTACCGTGAGATATCGCCCCGCGCGGCCCAGTCAACACATGTAAACACAGGGCTGCACGTGGCAGAGCGGCGAGGACAAACAGACGCGCGGCAAGATAAATATTCAGATTTACAAATGTGCTCAGGCCTGGAACAACAACTGGGGCGGCTGCGGGCGGCTGTTTACTGCTGTCTGAATGAAGTTTCCCAAGTGTCTTTTATCTGTGAGGAGTTGAACTTGGAGATTAACACCAGAACTTTACAGCTTCTAATCCAAAATGCAACTTTGATCGATTGCGACTTTCGAAAGGTTTGGATTAGATTTCACACAACATCGTGAAAACAGTTTTAAGAAAGCGTGTGTATTTGTTAATCCAATCTGCAAAAGAATTGTTTGGAAATGAAATCTACCCCAATCTAAAGGTTTCTTATCGTGTACCTGTATGTGAAGCACTTTGGGCACCCAGTGTTTAAACATGCCATACAAATAAAGTTGACATTGAAGAAAGTGTCAAAACAGCGACAAAAACCCAACAAAAAAGCACCAAAAATACAACGAAAAAGTGAAAAATGTTAGCTCAGTTTTTAGGTCTCAGCTTTCAAATGAGGCATTTACACTGGCCTATATGGTGGATTCATGTGGACTGGGGAGCTCGTTTCCCGAGATGTGATGTCATTGTCCCCGGTTGGTTTGTGTTCATGTGGTTTTTATGTGGGAAAGTGAGGATTTTGAAGTCTTCAAATAAAAACGGTCTTTTGTCGTTGATTAGCGCTTAGCACAGCTAGTCATTTAAATGTGTTAGCATCTCAAAAGCTTAAAAAAATATCACGTAAATTCACTTTTTCCTCGCATTAATGTCAGACATTTCACTCACAATTTTGTTACTACGAGGCTGACGACAGCTCACACTTAAGTCAAAAAAGTATCAGTGTTTAACTAAAAAGTTCACATTAGACGATAAAATCAGCTGATTTCTGCGTCAGGTGCAGAATTCGGGAAGCTCGTTTTGACCCGAGTTCCCCTGACGTTTTCCCCATTGAGCGAGCGTTCACATGAGTCGTTTGCCTGAGTTCCCGAGGACCACATGAGCTCCAGTCGAGAGTTTAGATTTGGGTAAAGCTGAACTGGACAGACTGTGCTCAGTTAAGGCAGTTAAGTTATACTTACCATACTGAACTTTGAGCTTATTTTAAAACACACTTGTTTGTCACTACATTTCCTGCCCGTTTATCCGGGGTAATTTGTGCCGTGCCGAGTGATGGCCTTAGTGATGTTCTCCTGGTAAAACAAAGAATGAAAATAATAAATGAAAAGTTAGGAATCAGCTCAGACCTCATAGAAAAAGACAAAGTATATCCATTCTTCATATTGTACTATCATCAATATTTATTGTTCTCATAACTATCGGGCTAATATTGACTTATTGCTATTGCTTTAAATTGTTAATGCACTTCTACTGGGTTTGCAATTGGTCCTACATTAAAAAGCTAAAATTAACTCAAACGATTCAGGGTTTTGCTACAGAACTATATATTTTTTCCTCCCTGAAATTGTTTTCAAATAAATGATAAAAGTCACAAATTTATCCTGAACTATTTTCCATATCAGTACAATATTTGACAGAATTCTTTTTTTTGTTGTTGCTATTTTACCCTTCAAAGATGTTTCCGTCACAACAAGCTGCCATTATTATTATTATTATCATCCGCGGATGTCACTCATGGAAGGCTCTATCGCCATTGTGTTTGTGTTTACAAAGATTTAAAGAACAGGTCAATACCACATCGTATACACTATCATCTGCCTCTCGCTCTCCCCATGCTCTCAGCGGCACTGGCGCGCCGCCCCAAAGCAAACATGAGAAAGCGGCACAATGCTCCGAACAGCGTGCAGCCCTGGGTCCACACAATTAGACGCTATAGGGGGCAGCAGCAAGGCCGTACAGTAATTACACCGCGCTATATGAAGCTGAAATGGCAGGGGTCTCCACGTCAACGCCCCATTGTAACCGCGCCTTTGAAATCTAGGCCCCGCCGATCGATATTTCGGTTATATGGACGCGAGCGGGAGAGAGATGCGGGATATATATAAATGTACGTGGAGAGGTGTTTAAATAGGCGTTAATGGCAGCAGCGGGGTATGCAAGGTCACGATGATGCTTACGATTCAAATAAGCAGCTATGTTCAGTCAAATATTAAGGACAAGTGCGTGAATATTTGAGATGAGCCTGTGAAATGTGCTGTGTGTTGTGAAGTGGTGTTAATTTGAGTGCAAGATACAGTTTTATTCTTGTTTTGTGTGGGAAAATAAGACGTTGTTTTCTGATGTACATTTAAATGTCCTGTGAGTGTTTTTGTAGGAGGGGAATAACTTTTGGGTGTACCTTTGCGTGCTGAGATCATGCCAATTATGGAGCTTTTTCTTTGGTCATTTACAAAGAGCTGCTGTCAGTGTTTCGAGGACTTAAATATGTCAGATCTAACAAGAAATCCTCTTTTCAATGATAATTTGCAGTAATCGGCTTGAATTTCAGATTGTTTTTGCTTTATTTTTTCACACAATACACAACTAGATACCAATAGATATAAGCAGTGGAAAAGGAATAATCAATTTAAGGAAGAAATGACTAAAACTACTTGAATAAAGAGATTAAATCTAAAGTTTGAGTTGATTTGGTCTCGTTTTAGATCAGATAAATGCATGTTGTTGCCAATGGAACAAGCACACTGTCCTTAATTCAGATTATTTTGCATCAATTCCAGTGAAAAAGAATTATTTGTAATGCAAAAGTAAATTTGTTGGATTTCAAGTTGGATTTCAGCATTTGTATCTTATCTTATAATAGTTCAAACCGACCTATATTCAACATAGAGTACCTTAATTCAAGCAAGTCTTTTATCTCATTTAAGATGGTCCTTTTTCCAGTGTAGTGCAGTGGATCATTTTCTAAATAATTGGCTGTACCCTGAAGTTAAGGGGTGCTTTGAGTAGAAAGGAGGCACGCGAGACAGAAGAGATTGGGAACCACAGGTTTACATTACCATGTATTTTGCACAATTGTTTGTACATTTAAACATTTTCCTTTTGTTTCCGTAATAACCTTCTGCCCTGTGCATCGCTTCCTGCTTCCATTAAGACCTGATTTACTCTGAAAGCTTTCGGCCTTGACATGAGCGCAGAAAGAACTGTCACGTCTCTGAAGCGGTTTCTGCCGGACATTAAATGTTTGACAATGAGTGCACAAAAGTGAGAGGAAAAGGTGCCGGCGCTGTGCCGACATCTTGACCCACGGCCATTGAACGCAACACTCTCTGCTCCTCCTCTGTATGGCGCATTGGCGTCTGCGTGACCTATCGCTATAATACACTATATCAGGCACGATGATGCGGCGAGAGGACGGTTAAAAGATGGGAACTTTAGAAGCTGAGATTTTTCGCCCCCTATTTGTAGTTTTATGAGTCGGCTTTTACAGAAAACCTCATATTATGGACTTTTATGAGTGAATACAAAGAACTTTCAACATATTTTAAATTTTAGATGAACCAAGTTACATTTTTGAGAACTAAACGACTACAAGTGGAATTAAAGAGAAGATGTGAGATAGAGACGGTTCTTTTATGTTTCAAAGTGACTGAAAGTATTCAGATTAATAATTCTATATGAAATAATATCACGGATCAACTTGATTTACGTCATAAATTCAGTAAAGAAACAAATTCTGTGGGGTTTGCTGACATTTTCTAAACATTTTCTTTCAGTTTACTTATATTTTTTGCTCTACCTAGTAGGGCTGTCACAATAATTACTATATCGACTTCAATAAATAATAGATAAACTATACATTTTTGGACTCGATGTTTATCGTCTGTACATTTATAGGCATTCCCATTTTATCTCTGTAAAACTTTTAACTGAAGCAAAATGAGTTACATCATATTTCATGTTTATTGCAGCTTGTTTGGTATTTTAGGACATGATTATGCACTTTTAGAACAAAAGTTTACTGTCATTTTTATGAGCGTTGACAGTATCTAGTGTCGTTAGAGTCAATAATATCGTTTATCCCGATACTTTCCTGCTTCAACATATCGAACTTCCAATTTATCGCGACAGGCCTAATAACTAGTCCAGATTGCTCGACTGAAAGGAATAAAAGGCAAAAATAAAGGGATCTTTTGCACTAAATATATTGTTTTTGGGTTAAAATGGCATGAAAAGTTGTCCTGCTGCTACATGTAGAAACCCTGAATAGGTAATATACTTCACCGACACTGTTTATTACTTTGTTGTATAATAAAGGACATTCCAATCATCTAGATATTATTCGAAAATTATCCTGTGTGAAGTTTTCGTCCATGTCTGGCTCAAAATGACTCGACATTAATGAAAAATTGTTAACCATTATCCCATGTCACATCTTTTTATTCACCTTTTTTTGATGTTTTCCAGTAGCGCTGACATGAATCGACCCATCCCTGCATTCTTTCCGAAGTGCATCCGAGCACAATTTTGTCCAAAACGCTTTAAAAACCCCACTGTGTCCGAGTCCCTTTTTCCCTCTTCTTATCTGGCCTTGACGCCTTGTAACTTTTTTTACCCGTCTCTGTCGGTCGGTCAGTCGGTCGGTCGGTCGGTCCCGGCTCTAATCGCGGGCATTTCGGCCATTTTGCCTGTGTTGTTGTTTGTTAGCCGGCGCGCGCGGCCGTGTTTGTTAGCCCGTGCGCGTGCGCCGCCGGTGCCGAGAGAATGCACCCTTATCCAATTTGTACTGGTCAGTGGTGTGAAATGGCGGTAGGTCAGCCAAGCTATACCCAGCCGTCCTCCCTTCCTCTACGCTGTTATGTTGCATCGCGTGTACCAAGGGGGGGGTTTGAAAAAAAGAAAAAAAAACTCTCTCCTAGAGTCTAGTCCTGGTCTTCTCGTGCACAGTGGCAGCTCGGTCCGCGCTTTCATCCGCAGCCTACAGTGACAGGATAAAAAAAGGCGTGATTACAGCTCAAATAATGACTCCCCGTGTAAAGCATAATATTATAGTGGACACAATAATGGCGTCCTGCTGGCTTCCCTGTTGCGCCTTATACACCACGCGCCTCCCAAAGCAAAAAAAAACACACAGCTTTTTCTATTAAATTGGTCGTTATTGTATGGTCGGCCCCCTATGGATTGGATCTATATAGCGGCCGGCGCTCGCACACCCATCTCTCCCACAATTATCCGTGCTGCCGCGGCCTGTAATTGTGCCGTGCGTGTGCGAGAGAGAGGGGGAAAATAAATGGACTTTTGTTTTGCTCTTGTGTCATAAGCTTTAATTCCGTCTCTATCTTCGGATATTAGAAAATGAGACGTCCACAGTAGCAGCAGCAGCAGCAGAGGAGGGTCCACAGCCGGCCCCTTTTCAAGCCTTTCATAAAGCACCGAGTGGAAGGGAAAATATACGAGGGCCGCTTCAAGGAGGAATAATTAATAGCACTTGGTGGCGTAAAAGCATTTCTCAGGCTTCAAAGTAAACTGTCCTGTACTTACTATTCGTACAAAGTCGGAATAGGCAAATTGTTTGGGATGGAAGTGTTAGTGAAGTGTCCTGTGACTGTGGGTGTTTCAATATCACAATTTAAAAAAATACTTTCATTATTGTATTTGGCATCTGCACAATGCATATCTCTATTATTTGAGTGATTTACATGCATTAATTACTTTCTGTCACCCGTATTCATAGGGGAGGAGCTGCACAACTTTGGAAAATAACAAAGTATTCTAATTAGGTGTCCATTTTATGTTTCGAAATTAATATTCTGTTCATATTTTTAACTTGAATATTAACAAAGTGTGAAAGTCTGCTGGACTAATATGAATGAAAACCTATCTCAGAGCATGTTTATAGGAGTCTAAACTACAGGGATAACAGGGCTTATACATAAATAGAAGAAGAAGGCATTTGACTTGGATATTTGGTAACACTTTATTTTACAGTACCCTTGATACATTGTACCTAACTAAATTCAGTACAATGTAAAGTGCTCTGTAACAATCTGTAATACTTGTACAGGGTGGATACACAATGGAATAATGAATATTAGTACTTTGTAGGTACATCATGAAATAAGACATAACTCTAACCCTAACCATAAGGCCCAACCCTAAGTGTGTCCTTTTACATTATGTACCTACAAAGTACTAATACAAGTTATTCCAACATGTATCTAACCCATAGGTACAAGTTATTACAGATTGTTACAGAGCACATTACATTGTACTAAATTTAGTTACGTACAATGTATCAAGGTAGTGTAAAATAAAGTGATATGGTGTTATTTGCAAAGGTTATTGCACTCTTAAATAACTGCAGCCATTCAAATCATAATCTCATATTTTATATTTTTTATGGTTAGGTAGGATTATAAAGTAGTGTGGGATGATCCAGTAACAAAACCTCTGTATGTAGAGGATCACTTTATTTACAGAGATGCTTCTCATGTGCTTGAATATATGATTATAAATTTAAAACATGACTGAATGAATGAAACGAACAGCACTTAAGTTAACCTCTAACCCCCACGTTAACCAAGCGCATTTTCTCCAGTTCGGCATTACCCAAATCTAAACCTTTTTTTTGCCTCTAGGCCAGTGTCACACCTCATTTGAAAGCTAAGACCTTCAAAACTAGCGTTGTCGTCAGTTTTTGCATTATTTCCACACTTTTTTGTTGTTCTTTTGTTACCTTTTGTGGCTTTTTTATTACATCTTTGTCACATTTTTGCTTCTATGTCATTGCTGTTTTGTCCCTTAATAATAATAATTGATACTCTTTTTTTCCTTGCGTTTTCATCCTCCTTTTCTTCAAGAAGCTTCCAGACTTGGGTAATGCCAGACTGGTGAATATGTGTGTGATTCAGGTGTGGGTTAATTGTCTATTTACCTCCATATAATAACACTCTCATAGTGGAATAAGTTGATAAATGGCAAAGATTTCTGTCAATTGCCTAAAATTGCAGAAGCGTCTCTGTCTCTCTATTTTACGGCACTTTGGCCACTTTTGCCTGAAGTCCAGCTGAATGTTTAAAAGCTTCCCCGCCGTTCACATTGGCTTTTAGCAATTTATATTATATCTATTTGCAATCCTTGTAAAATCTACAAAATAAAAATCTTTTCAAGCTTAACCTTGATTTTCTCACTGGCTTTTCATCGTCCGCACTCCCCCCACTAACACTGGAGGAAAAAAAAGAAAAAAAAAAAAGAAGAAGAATCCAAGGTGAGTTTTTAGAAACCACTCTCGTCTAAACTCGCCTCAAAATGAAAGTAAAGCGTTTGAAGATTCCTTAAAGCAAAAGTAATGTTGCAGAGGGACAAATACAGTAAGATGCCTCGGCCAAAGTGTTAGAAATCAAAACTAAAAATGGCGGCTCGTCATTGTCCGTAATTGTGTGTTGCTTTGCCTGTCTGCGCGTGTGTGTCATCTGCGGCAGTGAGCCCATAAGTGCGTTTGGTGTAAAAAAAAAAAAAAAAAAAGGGAAAAATAGTCAGGTAACAGCCACTCTGAAAGCGAAAGGGGTCCATCGACAGGCGGGCGGTCTGAGCGGGGCTGGCCTTGAGAACCCATTTCACCCACTCTCTCTCTCTCTTCCCTGCGTCGTCTGTCCGTGTGCGCCTTCACGGCCGCGTCCCGATTCACCGCAAAGTGGAGTTGGTTAAGTCCCGGGCGGCCGACGGTCAAGAGCTTGAAAGATTTAGATTGAAAAGTTTGTAAGGTAGCGTTTACCAGACATCGTGTGAGGAGCGTGCTACTCAATCATTTGGAATACATTCGCAAAGTATCCCTCATCATTTGTTAGCAATTACAATAATTACTACATCGACTTATCGTTCAATATATAACAGATAAACAGTATATTTTTGGGCTTGATATTTATCGGGATATTGTACATCCAATTACACAATGGAAATAATTTTTTTCACTCAAACTTGGCTGTAAATACTGTTAAAGTGGTGCTAGCCCGCAGTTAGCTTTGCCAGTTAGCCTGTTAGCTTCTTCTTCGTGATTCCATTTGTGTGTATTGGTGGCTCCGGTCCGGTGGCAGTCAAGTTGCAAGTGTGGTTTTCTGGCCAGAGACACCGGGGGGAGATGAAAGACTCTCCAATCATCCCATTAACACTTGTGTTACCCCCAGAGGGACTACAGAAAGATGTATTAAGGTAAAAAGGTTACTTAGTATTGCTTTAAACATTCCTGACTAAGGAGTTATTTAGGTGTTTACAAATGAGCAAAATGATTAAGCTTTTAAATGTTGGAACTAGTCCATATTACAGAACTACAGGTGTTTAATATATGGAGTTACAAGTTTTTATTAAGAACTACACAAGTTTCCAAGTCTCTGTCAGCCATCTTGTCCGTGTTGACTTGTGTATTGTAATCCAGTGGTTCTCAATGGGCTGGGACCCAAAAGTGGTCCTGACCCTTTCTCCGGGAAGCTTTCTTTCAATATTTATGATCAAATCAATGAAAAGACTTCCTGAGTCTGTTATTAGGCTGTTTTTTTGAAGCTATTTAGACTCATTTACTGCTTGATGGAAAATACAGTGTTTTAGCTGAATGGTTGACAACTCTTTTTGTCTCGTGTACCCCTCGAGTCTTTAATTTTTACTCAAAGTTCCCCTAAACTCCGAAGTGCAGCCGATTACTAAGAAAATGATCCGCTAGATTGATTTATTATATTGAAAAATGCAAATTTGTTTTAACCTCATAACCCCCACGTGAACTGAGCACCAAATCTAAAAGCTTCTTGAAAAAAGCATCAAAAGAGCGACACAAAAATGAGCTTGCAAGCAGCAAAAAGCAACAAAAATATCACAATGAAGCTACTAAAACATGACATAAAAGGGCTGGAAAAACAACAAAAATGCGACAAGAACAAAACTAAAAAAGTGGCAAAAACACGGCGACAATGAGACAAAAAAGGTAGGATCATTTTCTTAGGTCTTAGCTTTCAAATGAGACATTACACTGTTGCTGTTCCCTCCTGACCCCTGTTGTAAACATTGTGGATATGAAGGTGAACTTAACCATGTAGCATTTTCCTTTCATTTTCGAATATAAGTTCAAAGCTGGCAATTTTTGGTAACAACAAATCAAATTACTGATCCACTTTTACCTCTGTTGTCAATTGTCTGTCCTTCAAAATGTCAAAACAGCTTCTTGAAATCCACATCTTTGCATTGGGTCTACTCCCGTATGCATTCAGCCACATGGACATGGAAAAACATTGCATATCAAATCCCCAAATTCCCTCTTCCCGATACGGTCCAGCCCCAGCCTCCGCGCTTTAGTCCTGGTTTTCGCCCCTGAACTCAGTGTGTCTCCACTTTGGACCAAATCAGGCTTGACTCTTTTACCACCGCCGCCGACCCGCTCACTCCCCTTCCCCACATCCCACCACCGCTGCTCTCTGCCCGCGGGGCCGATCTCCGAAGCCTCCCGTCCCGTTCCCAATCTTATCCTTAAATTTGGAATCCGCCCGGAGCTCCCTGATCCCTGCCTGCTGGAACTGAGGATGGTCACGGTTTGGGATTAGGGGTTTCTGATGCAACTCGAGGTGGGACGGTGGGGCAGGGGTCTAAATTGCGTGTTTTTTTTTTTTTTTCTTCCGAGGGGGGTGTGATTGGTCAGAGAGCGCTTCTACTCTCGCACCTTTTCTTTCCCCCCAAAAATTACCTTTCTCCACCTGCGGGACGGACCATTGTGGAAGGCGCAATCAAGGTGGTGGTCTTCCAGACTACGGCTGAATAAATGGAGCTCCTTTTGACACTTCCATGGTATATATAGTTTTTAGATGTTGGAAAAACCCTTATCGACACTTAACTTTCCATAATCAGTGATGTAGAAATAACTTATCTGATATGTCAGTCATCTTGTTTGTTGTTTAAGGTTCTTTAGTTCAATTCCAGGACCAGGTGAGGCCTATCTCTGATAAGTTTGCGTTTCTCTGTAGGGTTCTTCTGGGTGCTACCACTAGAAACATGCACAATAGGGTCTCCTATGGGGCTAGAACTTCTAAAAATGAGAATCTCAATAGCCATATTTCGGCAGAAGGCTAAAGTCTTGCTAAAGTCAAGATTGTTGGTAGAGATAATGACACTTCCTTAGTTAAATAAAGGTCAAATGTTAATGAAAATAATTCTATGTTTTCACATATGAATACTTAAAGCAGTACTAAGTAACTTATTTACCGTAATAAATCCTTTTCGTAGTCCATCTTGGGCTAATTCAAGTGTTAATGGGATGATTGGAGGGTCTTTCATCGCCCCCTGGTGTCTCTGGCCAGAAAACCACAATTGCAACTTGGCTCCCTCTGGGTCGGAGTCACCAATACAAACTAATGGAATCACAAAGAAGAAGTTAACAAGCTAACGGGCAAAGCTAACTGCGGGCTAGCACCACTTAAACAGTATTTACAGCCAGGTTTGAGTGAAAACGATTATCTCCATTGTGTAATTGGATGTACAATCTCCCTCTCTCCCTTTGTCTTTTCTATCAGCGTAGTTTTTACTCACATGGACAATTAATTAGTAAAAAACCTGCAGTGGCACTTATGGCCTGTAGGGGCATGAGTTACTTAGTTCTGCTTTAAAACACACTAGGAATAGGTACAACCAGATTTAGTTTTAGTCGTATACTAAGTACCTACACCCTGCCTGTCACGTAAATTACTACATACCGACTTATCATTCAACAAATGACAGATAAACAATACAATATTTATCGCTGAAGTAGGTTGTATTTCATCCTTGAGATGTGTGTATAAACCAAGAGTATGTCCTTTTCACACAAAGCTTTACTGTCATTTTTAAGGTTCAGTGTTTGTTTCCATGGCAGTAAAAGGTCATCAATAATATCGTTCATGGCAAAACATTTATGTGGCTCAATTTATCAAACTTCTAATTCTGTTATCATGACAGGCCGAGTAATACCAGGGTTGACATCACAATATTGATCCAATAATGGTCCAAATGTGTTTTACATTTTTCCTTAACGCTCAGGAAATTACCAAAGCCGTGTCATGCCCCTCACCTGCTCTGAGTGAAAAGGAGGATTACGAGGACTGATACTTTTGATACCAGCTCCTGTAGTCTATTAATAATCTGGTGGAGGTTATAAATGTGGCAAACATTTGACAGAACGCAATGACAATGTTTGTCCAGTCACAGACCAAAACTCCCTCCTTCTTCTGAAACACGAAGGCGGTCCGAAGAACATCCCTGCCTGTGTTCTAAAAGGCTGCGTTGTGTCAGGTGGTGTGTAGTAAAGCCGAGTGCGAGGAGGAGGAGGAGGGAGTAGGGGAGGTGCAGGAGGAAGGAGGGGGGGGGGCTTGTAGCGGTCACTGCAGAAGTACCTCCACAGCTCGTCCGTCCGGCTACCCCCTCCGCCGGGCCCCGATCGATACCAACTCACAGCAATAAAGCTTTCCCCCTGTCATCTCCGCAGAATACAAAGCAGAGCGGGGCAGCTGAGGCGGAGGGGGAGAGGGAGGGGGCGCAGGGGTGTGTTGGTGGTGGTGGTGTTGGGGGGGGGGGGGTGCTGCTCACGAGCCACACCAATTTCCTAACCCAACGTTTTTTCACCTTTTTTTGCTCTACCGGATTCTTGATTTTTTTTTTTTTTTTTTGCTACACCATGCCTGTGTTCTTCCCTTTTCTGGCCAACAATGACACAACCAAAGCAGTACTTCAACGTGAAATATTTTACTTTGAATTCATTTTTTACAATCAGTTAATCCCGGACATATTTATGAACTTCTCAGGGTCCATCTTAGTGCTTTTTTTTACTGTGTCCTTTCGCTTGTTTTGCATGTCAACAAGCAACAAACCCACATTTTCGATCAGTTTCCTCAATCGAGCCGTGTCCAGGCCCATAAAGCATAGACAAATCCTGAATTTTAACATGGCAAATGGCAACCCATACTAAGCATGTATCAGATAGGTGTCGAAATGATACGCCATTTCATGCCGTTCTGGGCCAATATTGATGATTCGAGAGAAAACGGCAACACAAAATCCGATCAGAAAGCCGGTGGACTGGAAGGGCGGAGGAAATAAATGCATTGCTGTAGGACGAGACAGGCAGGGGTCTAAATAGGTGGGGGGTAGGTAGGTAGAGGATATAGGCTTGGAGATGGTGGGGGGAGGGGACCCCGAGGTGCTGCAACCACCGAGAGGAGGAGATGGATGTTTGGAAAAGGGGACGGCGTTTAACGGGACGAGAGCAGAAGCAGCAGAGGAGGAGGAGGAGGAGGAAGAGCGCGGAGAGGAGCGGGGCAAAGGGGTCAAATCAGCGCCGACTTTAATTGGGAGGCAATTTGAAGTCAAGGCCGATCAATAAAACCTGTGAAGCGACCGTCACACCTGGTTATACGCGCAACCGAAAAAAAGAATTTACAGTAAAAAATATCCGTTTCAGATTTTTGAAGGAGTTGTCCCGACATATGGGTCAATTTAGACAAGTCATGTATCAATTTTGTGGTATTTTCATTAGAAATATTCAACACATGATCATACTAAGACTTAAATAAGCATTTTTCTTATCCTTAGATTGGATTTTCCTATATTACTTACACTTTAGCCATGAGTCAGAAAACAGAAAACACACACATCGCAGTCATTTTGTAGCCAATATTAAGATACATTTTCTCCCTTAATGAAACCCAGTCTGTTAAGTATCAATAACTATCCAAGTTCCCGCATCAGCATCTCTCAATCCCAGTGATTTTATTTATTTCATATTTTTCTCCTTAAGTTGAACACCGAGGAGTGTCCAGGCCTCGAATCCGCACATAAATATCCCGGCGGTCACATGACAAGCTCATAACTCCAAATTGAGCGGTAATGTGATTTTCTTTGGGTGGAGAAAATTCGGCCATCTTTGGAGTTATCAAATCCCCTCAGCCTCGGCGGGATAAATGCGCCGGTCAAACTAAGAGGGATTTACACACTGGGTTAGGGATTTTTTTTTTGTTGAAATATATATATATCTACTTTCATATAGCCGTCAATACGTCGGCAGAAAACACACCTGGAATTTGTCAAAGGAGTATAAGAAGATCAGAGATGATTCCCCAGTATATGAACATAAATAAAAGTGGGTCCATTCATTTTGCCTGCGTGTTATTGGATTTTTGTCTAGAATAATGTTGCATAACCAGCTTTTGGCAGCAAGATGGGGCAGTGGTGAGGTAGTGCGTTGAGCGTATCGGAGGGTAGTCGGTTCAATAGGCCCTTTTTGGTTCACAGTGATCACAAATGCTGCATATTTTTCACAATCTCTCTTAAGGGACAGACAGTTTTCGACATGATGTGACCCTTTGGAGACAGGATATTTCATTGTTTGCAGATAATATTTAGAGATGCACCTATCCAGCTTTTTTGCTTCTGATACCAATACTGGGGGTTTGAGTTTCTGCCGATATCCGATATGAACCGATACCAAGAGACTTTCTCAAAAGTGGCTGCTGTGAGTGAAAAAAGTGAATGGTTTTCTGTTTTCCAGTGTCAGATCAATAAAGTCTTATCTTTTCAAACAACATGTTACAAAGGCAATTTTATATATGAATAAACATTACACAAGGATCACTGGACTTTTCTACACTAAATATCCTTGGGTGTAAGGCAGGATATTTAGGCCTAATATAAACAACTCACATAAAGTGATCTGATCATTATGACTGGTTACAAATGTGGGTATCACTTTATTTTACAGTACCTTGATTCATTGTAACTTACTACATACTGCACTCAGTAATCTGTAATAACTTGTACCTATGGGTTAGATACACAATGGAATAACTTGTATGTTTTCCAGTATCGGCTCCGATTGTACCTCCACTCATAATTGCACCATCCGAATTACAATTTCTATCCTTAATTGTTTGGCCAACAACAGTAATCCATGCCCAAAATCCCTCAAAAAACACAAATTTACTTCTCATTTTAAAAAAAAACACCATTCTAGTTTATTCTCATTTCTCTCTGTACCATTATTTCATGCGGTTGTGATTTTTTTTTTTGTCTTTGTTAAGCCCAAATTGTCTCCCGCTCTTTCTCTCTCTCTCTCTCTCTCTCCTGTTTCCTGTGAGAACTGTGCTCTCACTGCACAGGAGAAAAAAACTCCAGTCTTTATTTATTTGTGCGCTTGTTGTCCTCTGTCTTCCCACAATACCATTATCACCAGATTTTTTTCGACTTTTTCATCTTGGCTCATTTATTCTCTGCCTGTCCGCTCTCACTGTCCCAGTCATTTTTATCCATTCTTGTTATTTTTTCCCCAATTACTCTCCCCCGGATTCCTAATGTGCGCCATTCGGATGTGTTGCATGCTCTTCCAATATGCCCGCTGCCTTTCCCTGCTTTGAAACAACCCCCTACCTCCAGCTACTAACCATACAGCTACATATATACCCTACAAACAATGCTTAGTTTCTTGTAAAGCTTGAAATAGACCCCAAAAAAAAAAAACGTTTACTTTTGGGGAGAGTAAAAGTCATTTGCTGGCTCTCACAAGCAAGTGAAATATGCAAGGCAGCTTTATTTATAGGGCACATATACATAACAGCAACAACAACACAGATTGGATTTTGTGATTTCCATTTTGAAAACTCATGATCTACAATAGGCCTGTCACAATATCAAATTTGAAGTTCAATACATTGAGGCAGGAAAATATCGCGATAAACGATATTTTTGACTCTAATGATACAAGATACTGTCAACTCCAAAGCAACAACAATAAAAGTGAATAATCATGTCCGATAATGCCACAAAAGCTGCAGTGAACATGAAATATAATGTAACCCAGTTTGCTTCAGTCAAAAAGGAAGTTCTACAAAGAAAAACCTGGGGGGAAATGCTTATAAATGTCCAGAAGATCAACATTGAGTCCAAAATGTATCGTTTATTTTAAGTCAATACAGTGATTATCGTGATTATCGCCCTAAACTACAAAACTAATATAAAAAGCATTTAAGAGTAAAGAGTATGCCTAAACTCTAAACTAGCAGCTTTTATACTTAAGTAAAACCCATGGAGACGGGATATTATGTGGTTTGCAAAGGAGATTGTACTAATTCCAGTCTTTGGGGAGAGCAACCCCTATCATTTTTAATCGATTCCAATTCATAATCAATCGCCTCGGTTTTTTACAGACGTGTATTTATTTCTCAGCTCGTCAAGTCGCTCCATTTCTTTTGTCCTACTTGCGCCGTCCTGCGTCCCCCTTCGGACTCCGCAGCCCCAAAACCTGAATGTCTGCGAGAGGAAGCCACACTGTCTCCTCGCTCCCTTTCTTTTGTCCTGTGTCTTTTGATTCCTAGATTTCCTCCCCTGGTTTCCTAGCCTCCTAGCTGTGGGCCCTGTGTCTGTGGTGATATGGCTACGGCATGTGTGTGTGTGTGTGTGTGTTAGTGTGTGTGTGTGTGTGTGTGTGCGCGCTCTCCTTGGGGAGGGCCAGTAATAATGGTGAAGGGAAGCCGGAGCAGGAGGGTGCTGCGATTATTGTCTTGTCGGGAGTCAGAGCTATCGATCGGCACAGAAATATGTGGAGCGAGAAAGAGGTACAGTATCGCTTTAATAAACACTCCTGAGACGCATTTGGACACACGAAAAAAGAAAAAGAAAGGGGGGGGGGTGGAAAAAAAAACAAAAAGCAAAGGCGTGTACCACATCCGAAACGTGCGCTTAATCACTCCCTTCTTCTTCTTCTTTCTTCCTCCTCTCCGGCCGAATCAAACGGGCAAACAAAACACAAAATCAGCCAGGACGGGTCTCCAGACTCACCTGAGATGATCAGAGAGGAGGAGGCATCTACATGAGGCTGGCACTTCAGACGGACGAAGCCATCAAAGAGAGATTTATGCCAGAGTTTATCAAACGCCGCGCTGATTCATACGGCGCCTTTAAGTCCAACACTGCACACAGAGGAAGGGGTGAACTGCTGAAGGGTGTTTATTCACTCATTTTATCTTTCTTTACTTTTAAGTTGATAGAAAAATAATTGATTTCAGATGGAGCCGCACTATATATCGCCAAATTATTGCTCAGCATCACATGAAGCCTTAAATGAAGTCTTCCACATGTACAGCATAAAATATTATTTCGTTTAAGGGGCTAGATGCAAGTTTGCCATTTTATACTCACTACTGCCACCTCAGGTCATACGTGTAACTCCAGCTTCTACATTAAGCTCGTGCATGACGGCACTTCAGACCCGAATTAAGACCTTTTTGAGTGAGAGTGCGGGATTTTAGAGGCAGTTGAATAGGTCTGGGCTCATTCTACACATTAGGACATTGTTGGAACATATAGGGGGGGGAAAATAGATAATTTTGATATTTCTAGCCTCGTTGTGGTGCTGTTTTTCTATTTTCCTTACCATTTCCATTCAAATTCAATGAGCATATTGTGTAAAGCAATACTATTCTCATTGCAAACATCACAGCACTCATTTTTTGTCTCATATTGTGCAGCCCTAATAATGAGATTTGAAAGTCAAGGCACAATTTATGCACAGAGTACCTCAAAGTCTTTAACATTTACAATTAAAGCTAAAAATCAGGACTACATTCACGAAGAGTCAGTGTAAAATATTCGTTTGGTGCTTGACAGTGACACGGCTTCCCATTTATCCAGGCTTGCCACTGACACAAAGAGCACACATGGATGGAGGGTTCAGTTTTTCATGGGCCATTTTGTAGAATTCCTGTGTCTTCTCATTGCAGTTTAAAATCGAGGCAAAAGAAACTAGCGATGGATTAAGACAGACAAATAGAAATCCAGATGAGAACCCTTCCCAAAACTTGAACTGTTTGAATTGCAGCCGTGCTTTTAAAACAACGGCAATTGTCACAACATTTCCGGAGCGCTTTAGGATCGCTCGACGCCTAAATAACATCAATATCGTCGCCTCTCGGTGCCACATCCCGCATCGATCTAGCTCTGACCCACAGACCGCACTCCTCACCCCTGATCCACCCTTCACTCCCGGCCCTCACAAAGATGGCCGACACTGACACGCCATGTTTATTCTTAATCATGACCGTCTCCAGCCCCACGTTCATTGACACACACTCGAGCGCAGTCATATATATATGATACTCGGACATGTGCGGGGGGGGGGGGGGGGGGACATGCGTGATCTCTCTGTTTCCATGACGACGGCCCGTGTGTGTGTCCCGAGCTGGAGCCGTGACCGCCGTCGCCGCTGACCACTGCCACGCGAGAGGTGGATTTAACCAGGAATCAGGCGCTGCGGGTCGTGGATAATTTGAGTGGGGCTTTTAATGCAGGTCCCGGTGATGACCTGATCTGGTTTAGTAGCTAATTATTTATTTATTCTTTAAAGTCAGAGCTAAGGATACTTAGGCCTAGACAGTGTATGGCCAAATTATCCGTATTGCAATATTTGGTGAGACGCCACAAAATCTAGATTTATAAAAAAAATTCCCAGAACAGAAGTACATTGTTGCTTAAATCTATGCAAAAGTTCTTTTTTTATTCATGATTTTTTCTAATGAAGTCCCATTTAGTATTTTCCTCCCCCTGCATGTTCCAGCCATGTCTTAATGTGTAGAATGAGCTCAGACCTGTTCACCACAACTGCCTCTAAAATCCTGCACTGTCAAAGACTGTTAAAGAGTTGTTAATTCGGGTCTGAAGTGCCGTCATGCACGAGCTTGATATAGAGACCGCAGCTCCACGTAAGACCTGAGGTGGCAGTAGTGAGTGTAAAATGACCAACTTGCATCTAGTCCCTTTAATGTCTAGTTTGGGACAATTTGATAAAAAAAAAACAACAACAACACATTGCTCAACTTTTGGTGTTAAAAATACATAGTAAAATTGTTGGTAACACTTAATAATAAATACACCTTATTTAGCCTTAATAAATGATGAATTAACATTTAATTAATCAGGAACAAGTCATTAGTTAAGTAACTACTACAGTTAATGCCTAACTCATAATGAATAGTTCTTCACATACTTCACTCATTCACTGGTAAGTAGTTATTAAGTCTTAGTCATACTTAATTAATGATGAAATAAGTTTTAACTCATTATTTGTTAAGGCTAAATAAGGTGTAGTTATTATAAAGTATAACCAAATAATTCAGTTAAAGATGTGTTGTTTTAATATGGCAATATTCAGTAGTTATTCAATATCAAGATCCTTTCTCATCCTGCACTTCTAATAGAGAATTATTTTATATTATGCAAAAGTGGAAATGGAAGGACAGCAATGTGACTGTCCACTACGAAGTGGATGCAGCTGAAATGATGAAATTCAATAGTGGCTTTAACAAAATACCAAATATTCTGTCATTCAAATGGTCAAATGGTGACTATTTCATGCAAAACTGAAGCGACTGGAACCTATGAATAAGATCACTCCAACCGATCCTCCAAAGAGGGAAATGTTGCAGACAAAACATCACATTTTCGAGGTCTATTGTGTCCGAGTAGTTTGTTGAAGGCTAATTTATGCATATGCCACAGGTCTCGCTGAGTTTAACTACACTCCTGCGTCTACGTGCCCAATTTGCTGCGTTTTCTGACCAATTATTGATTGAGAAGGTCCACTGCCAAAGGTAACGGTTTGAAATGAACAAATTGCCCGAGTGTTGAGCGTCTTTGACCCCGTTGTTTGCCATGATTTCCCAAAATGCTAAACTTTCCTCACCTTTTGTTAGTCATTGGTGCGTCCGGAAACAGCTTAACGACCAAAGAGACGAGAAAAGGACCAAAGGTGAGGTTTACGAGATGCATGTTAAAGCAACCGAAGAAGGGAAGGGGGCGAAGGTTCAAAATGCAGACGAAAAATGAGCTGCGTCCGAATAAATGAGCGAAGAAACAAAACAAAAGGAGGTGTGGGAGAGGGTGAGAGGTCTACACAAAGAAAAAGTTATGTTGGGGAAGTTGGAGTTGTTTAAGTTATTAGTTCAGTAAAGCACAAATCAGTCATATATGTCACAAAATCCTCCACCTTCCACAAAGTTGCGTTGAGCTGAGAGACTAAAGCTGCTTGTGGGGAAAAATGGTGTCACGTTATTTAAAAAATGAGGGGTTGAACATGGAAATTTTGGTTTGCACAAAGGGGGAAAGACTATCCATCATTGCGATACTTTCCAAAACGGTTCCATCACAGTATGTTCCTTTGAATTTAAACTAATACTGTAAGCAATTAGTCATGAAATTAGTCATGAAAAAGCAAGACTTAAATTGGTTTTAAGTTTAAAGGGGCTAGATGCAAGATTGTCATTTTATACTCACTACTGCCACCTCAGGCCGTATGCGTAACTGCAGCTTCTATATTAAGCTCGTGCATGACGGCACTTCGGACCCGAATAACACCTTTTTGAGTGACAGTGCAGGATTTTAGACGCAGTTGTGGTGAACAGGTCTGAGCTCATTCTACACATTAGGACATGGCTGGAACATGTAGGGGGAGAAAAATACATAATTTTAACATTTTAAACTCTGTACAGTCCCTTTAACATTTGTCTTAGAAATGCGTTTGCAAGAATCTGCCAATCTCACCATGCAAAAAGGCCTCATCGAATTTGAAGTAAGATTGTTGTTGTTTCTTTCTTTCCGAGTTGGGCATTGCCAACAACTTCACAATATAATCCATGTCCCGATACAGACTTCACGATACATATCATGATTCAAGTGTATCGCGATAGAGTGTCCATGATACAAGATACATTCCGAATTTTAACAAAAAAGGATTATATAGATTTTTTGTCGTGCTGAGTAAGCTCAGTGTGCACTTTAAGCCTTTTATTGGAGTAGTTGGAGTGCATGTTGTGATACGTCCTGAATAAAGACGATAGTTGATACAATATTTGCATATCACGATACAGATGCCTCGATACGATCCACGTATTGTCACCGACTCCGTAGCGATATATTGCTGATGCGATACGATATCGCAATATTAGGTGATGCAACATCTGTAGAAGAAGCCACAATATATCGCAACATCACTAAGCCAAAAACCAACAATGCATCAAACTTCTAAATGTGTAAATAGTTGAATTAGTTACATTTTGGTCTTGTTGTGGTGCTGAAGTAGTCTTTTTTAAGTCTGACACAATTTGCTGGAAAACTAGTTACTTAAAATTTGTGTTTCATTTGAATCTACCATGTCCTGTTTAGTGAAATATTGGAATAATATCTTTATCGCGATATTGCACAGCCGTATCGCATATCGCAAGTTCCTTCAATATCATTCATCCCTATACGATATATTGAGCACAGCCCAATGCTAAGTGTAATAAACTTGCTTAATGGAATGAAATTAGTGCCTCAAATCAAGGACAAATGTTTCAGTCAGATGGTTGCCCTGCGATCATGTAATATGTTTAATATTGCACTAATAACATTGTTGTATTTTGCATCCCCACTCTCCACTTGGTTCTGCCTCCACTAACATCTCTGTCCTCCGACCTGTTCCACTGTGGTGTGGAAAACCCCCCATGATGTTTAAAATAGGCTGAATCTGTTTCCTGGACTCTTCCCATAAAACATGCATGTGACATGTATATTAGGCGGTCAAATCTCCAGCTCGAATGTAAACACAAACCAAGCTGTCTGTAAGTGCCACAGTGGACGTCATTTGGAGCCGGCGTGGACGTAAACAGCTCATTTAGACCCAATCCCTCATTACCGCAGCAGCCCTCTGTCTTTCTGCAGGTGTGACTTCCATTATAATGAATCTACCACTGACCAGCACTCCTCTCTCTCTCCTCTCTCTCTCTCTCTCCTCTTTCTCCCTCAAATCAGATGTTGAAATCATAAAAAAAAAAAACACACGCTGCATAACTAGGCTTGTGTCAAACCTGTTCAGCTTGGAAAGTGGCATTTTGTTTTTGAGAGAAAGGGAAAAATCAAAGACGGTATGGAGAAAACACATCTAGAAATTGAACGTCTTTTTGGTCGTTATTTGAAAATGAGGAGTTTGTTTGGTTTGTTTAAGGGATCCGGCTCCGAGAAGAAGTGTTGTCACGTTCAGATCTGGCTGTTCTCTGATAATGATAACACCGTAGGAATAATAAGACTCCGGTGTCACCAAATTGTATAGGGAACTGACAAGGGAAATACATTAGGAACTTGTGAGCTTCCCGAGACGCAGGGAAATGGACATGAAACATCGGGAGAGGGTTTGGAGATGAGACGAGACAAGTTCTTGAAAGCTTTTGCCAGAGTTTTGAAGTACGTGTGCTGGGCTACCTTTCCTGAATCTCATAAATTTGGCTAAAACATAATAGTTAAATCCATGTTTGTTTTGCAAAAAAGAAAGACAAGTCATAAACAATGAACTATGAAAGACAACAGGCAGCACCGTTTTACCTTCTCATACATTTTGCATTCCCGTCTTTTTATTGGTACCATTTTAGCAATTCCTTTGACTTGAATCACATGGAGCTGCTATCATTTTGAGGTAAAGCTTGAGCAGAGTTGACAAGCGGGCTACTATACAACACAGTAGTGTGATGCATAGAGGTACTTGGGTGTAGATGGATATTTCATAAGCTGTACTGAAAACATGTGTTTGGTTCTAACTTCAGAAGGTGAAACTATAATGTAATACTTTCTTTACGTGACAAATAATGATCATCTTACTAATGATCCTCTTTAGTTTATAAGTACTTTTATATGTGTAAAAGCTTGCTTTTCTTTCTTTCAAATGTGTGTCACTACTAGACAAACACAGGTTGACTTCTGCATTTTCTTCCCATGTTGGTTAAATTAATAATGTATGGATCTGATTCTGTGTATACAATAGGAAAACAAAACATGGTATGCCTATTCTAGACCCAGTCATATCATATATATGTGCTTTGTTTCTGTTTTATTGATTATTCTATGCAGTAGTTCTCGAACTTTTCACACCGAGATACGCTTTGTTAAATATCTGACCGTCTCAGTACCACCAAGCCTGGACTGAGATCAAATCCGGTCTAATAATGGGTCCTAAAATAGACCTACATTACCGTATATTAAATCATGTCTAAACTGTGTGTAAACTTAAAGGGATATTTCAGGATTTTTGACATAGGGCCTCATTTCCTAGTTATCCAGAGTGTTGTTAATTTCTGGATTTCTGGCAGTCCTTATATTTGAAGAGTTTAGTGGTGCTAGGCTAGTGCTAGGCTAGTGCATGTCTATGGTAACTAGTAGCCTGCATTAAAAACGTCTTCAAAATCATGGGGTCGTCCTCCAAACGTTGCCATATCTGATTTGTAGAAAGCTCCTTTGTGAGTTCCACGTGCAGTAATGCGGCCGCAAGTAAACAAACTACTGTAGATCCGGTAACCTCGCAGATCACTCCGCCGCTGCGTAGCTTACAACCAGGAAGCTGATGCTGCTCAAATATAAGTTATTTTAAATGCAAAATGGTTACATTTCAAAAACATATTAAGTCAACACAGACATTTATATGGGTAGTCTGGTGTTTTAAGTGATTTGCCTCAAGTGCACTGTGCTTGGGTCAGACTGTTTTTGTTGCAGGCTACTAGTTACCATAGACATGCGCTAGCCTAGCACTAGCCTAGCATCACTAAACTCTTCAAATATAAGGACTGCATGAATTAAAAACAGAAATCAACAACACTCTAGATAACTAGGAAATGAGGCCCTATGTCAAAACTCCTAAAAAAAATCCCTTTAATACCATTACAGCACTAATGAAATTATTCAATTTTACTTAAGTTTTAGAACCACTTGATTGGGCTACCTTGGGCTATCTGTCCCCTTATAAGCACAAATAGGCTTTTATTACATTAAAAAACAGTAAAAATGTCTAAGCTAATCAAGTTTGTGGTTAGCTAAAACATTAAGTAGCCAATAACTTTTGAAAGAGACACAGCGACCAAAAGCCAAATCCGTCCAGCCCCGTGTAATTTCTTTGTCCATAATTTGTACCGGGTCCCTCTCTTTTTGCATAACTGCCCCGGCCCCTGTGCATTAATGTGACAGTGGGGGGCAGGTGGAAGAGACGCGCTTCGGCCCGGGCCATGTGCCTGACCTGTGACCTCCACACGCCAAACAGGGGGCAAACCAAAACCCAAAACCACCGCAGCCCCTCCCCTTTCCCCTAAACCATCCAGCTACATTCACAAACCCACGCGCCGTCTGTCAAGGGCCCCCTGACAGGCGTGACCGAGGCGGGGCATCTGGGGCAAGTTTTTTAGGATCCCCTCAAGCCATTCTCCGCGCCCCTCCCTGTTTTGCTGTAACTCTTGGCCTAAAAAAAAAAGAAAGAAAGAAAGAGAATTCAACAAAAAGAAAGACAGATCAGCGCATCATCTGCCCAGTGGTCTTTGGTCTCCGGTCCGGGCTGACTCCATCTCGCTGCCGGCGCTGATGGGACGGGGAACAGGGAGGGAGGGAGGGAGCAAGGGGTGCTGTTGGGGGGGATATTATGAGGCCTATATTTTTGGTCAGTGCTGCTTTACTGCAAAAGCTAGATGTATTGTAAAGGGACAGACTTGTTGGATAGAAAATATCTCCACTTTCTTTGGAGTATTCTGACTTATGGTTCCAAATGTGGCAAAAGCCAAAACAGGGAAAACAGTGGTCAACATGATTTGCAGTCATATATGGGCTGAATATTATGAGGAGGGGTGGTGTTAAAAGCCCCGATGACCAGAGGGTGTTAGGGGCAGTTGCCGAGTCAGGAGGAGGGGAGATTAAATGATCCTTTCTTTCGCCGAGGGGAGACACTGGCCCAATGCAGCTGTATGCACGAGATGATCTGTTTCGATGCTCGGGTGGGTTTGGCTGTGGCTAGTTCAGGTTCAGGACCAAAAAAAACAGAAAAGAAAAATGTGACAAATCTTACACAAGTGAAGGTCTTAAAGGCGTGACTGTTTTGCTCGAAAATATCAAGAAACTGCTCGGGCTTGTTTTTTTTTTCACCTGAGAGGAGAGTCCATAAATGTGTCAAGGATATATTTTTTTTTACATGCTTTGAATTGTTGTCTGCAAAGCCTTTTTTTTTTTTTTTTTGCGAGAATAACCTGAATTTGGCACAACCAACTGTTCGCAAACACATTTACTAAAATCGTAGCGATACAGGCAAAATTAGCGTGGCTCCTGTGCAAGAATGACAAGCAAATTCGTGGAGATTTCCTCTTATTAGGTGTTCGAGCCTGAAGATCTGAAGGTCTCTGGTTCAAACCCAGGCATAGACACATAATCTGGAAAATCCTTTTGTAAAGATGGTCAGATCAATTTACTTAAAGAGTCCAGGCCCATTCTATAATGATGCGACAGTGCCACTTCGTTATACACCTTTGCTCTTGTTTCATTATTCATAATTCATTACCATTTCATGAAATCGATCATTCTGTTGCTGCTCAAAGAAAAATAAAAGTCAGCGTTCATTTGAGGTCAATCAGATGTCACGATAAAACATGTAGTTACAAAAAAAAAATCACAATATATCTGTGACAAGAGTGTATCCCGGGCCTTTTCCTCCAAAGCCTGGATCTGAGCCTCTTTATGAATGCGCTGTGTTTGACTTTGACGCTGCGCTGGTCTTTGCTGTTTTACTGACAGCTGCTGCCACCACCTGGCGGATCTGTGTAACAGCAGCTGCATTGACAGGGCAGCTGCACACGTTCATTCATATTTACTCAAAATGCATCAGACCAAAGTTTTTTTTTATTGTTTTCTGTGTGGTCATTGGCTTTTCCATAGTAGTAGTTTGCTTTAGTTTCATGTGTACCTGAATAAATAATTTTATACCAAAGGTTTTTTACAATATTTTACGCATCTTTTCCCTCATAAAGTTCTCTTAACCCTGACTTAAAAAGAGAGCATTATTTCTGAGGTTGAAATTGTCCTAAGAAGCACCACTGGCCTAAACAAAAGAGTGGAATATCTAGCGTCCGGCGTTTGTTGATAGTTTGGAGCTGAGTAATGTTGGGTGCTCAGGTAAGCACTTCAGGCCCCGCGGTTCAGCCCGGACCAATTACCTCCCCGGTCCCAGAAGTGAGCGAATAACTGTGGAGCTGATGTGGAAAAGAGAGCTCCGAAGCCCACCGCCACGTCCCGGGACTCTCGGTTTACATCTAAAGAGGGGCATTAGGGCAAAGGCAGCGTTGGCCATTTTTGTTAAGTTAGTTTTGTGTGTGTGTGTTTTTTTTTTACTTCAAACTGATGATCCAGAACAAAAACTAAGCCTGATTGCTGTGTTTAGTATCACAAAACATTTAAGAATTCCACATGTAAATCATTCACTGCCAATGTTTTCAGGGAACCATATTGAATTGTTCGGACCTTGTGGAGTTAGTTGTACATTGTAGTTTTGGTAATTGGTGTTTGTCTATTACTGTAAACTGATGATTGTTCTTCTCTGTCTGCAGATATCAGGATGTCCAAAGCAGAGGAGGAGAAGCCGGGGGCGGACTATCCAGGAGACAGTTCAGGTACTACTACTACTACTACGACTACTGCATGACATCACTCTATTTCTTACCAGTCACCCTTATTGCATTCAAACACTGCCTGACCAAAAGAAAAGTGTCCATCTGGATTTAACTAACTAACTGCTATGGGGTTGCTGCAGTAGCTCAGGTCAATGTTCAGCAAGACTATGTGCCCAAAGAATGAGATCAGCTGAACATCCTGAATGGCCAGTTTATTCCATCAATGGATTTCTTATTTCCCTGATGACATATTCCAAGATGACAATGCCAGGATTTATCGGGCTCACATTGTGGAAGAGTGGTTCAGGAGCACGAGACATCATTTTCACACATGTATTGGCCACAGAGCTGATATCTTAATCCCATTGAGAGTCTTTGGGATGTGCTGGAGAGAGGCTTTTGCGCAGTGGTCACATTCTCCCATCATCAATACAAGATCTGGGTGAAACATGAAGTCAACGTAGGATTTTTTGATATGGAAGAAGCTGATTTAAGCAATGCCACAGCGAATATGTGCTTCAGCGCTTGACATTAGCTCTAGCTCCACAAACCACTTTAGCCACTTGTATTTGACACATCATCAACCTGCTCCTATAGGTGGGTTTAATGTGAGAAGAGGACCTTACCATAGCAATTAAAGCAGTACTAAGTAACTAAGAAACTATAGTAGTAACAAAGAAGGGGTACAAGTTCTTAGCCACTTGTCAGATAAAGCCCAAAACATCAATTGTGTCCTATTAAATTTTAAAGTTTCCTTTCCGTAGTCTGTCAGGGGATAATATGATTGTCATGGGATGATTGGTGGGGGTCTTTCATCTCCCCCTGGTGTCTCTTGGCCGGAAAACCCCAATTGCAACTTTGCTGCCTACGGGTCAGAGCCACCAATACACACTAATAGCATCAAGCACAAGAAGCTAAATTGTTTTGCAGCAGTAAGTTTGAGTGAAAAAAAAGTTATTTCCATAGTGCAACAAGATGTACAATATTCCTCTCTCCCTTTGTCTTTTCTGTCAGCGTAGTATTTGCTGTCACCAATTGTGGCGCTTATGGCCTCTAGGGGCACGAGTTACTTAGTACTGCTTTAAGAAATCCAAACAAAATAGTCTGTAGTTTGAATGGTGTAAAGTCCTCAAAATGAAAAAAAGAAAGTGTTGTGTTCTCGTACATGGTCTGTTTAGTTAGACGTCCAAAACAAATACATTTATAGCTAGAAATTCACCAGTTGGTTAGTGTGTAATGGCTTTGATATATATTAAAAAACAAGGATGTTTGAGAGAAATTATTGTAACAAAGAAGGGGGTACAAGTTCTTAGCCATTAGTCAGAAACAGCCCGAAACATCAATTGTGCCCTATTCAATTTTAAAGTTTGCAAGTTTGGCAAAGCACGTGAACTTTTTTAATCTGTGCACTTTCCGGTTTCTGTGAATCTTTCATCCGCTGCATTGTGCCACAGACTCGCACGGCCCTGTGTTTGCCGCGGTTGTGCGCTATTTCGCTTGTATTTCACATGTTGTTGCGTGCGTTTGACTCCAGAGGAAACGCTCGTACAGTTGCTCCGCGTAACTTTACAGTCAATATTGATCTGAGTCTCTCACTCATAAAATCTTCATTTGTCTCTGTTTCAGACTCAGACAGAAACAGCCCCGACGACCAGGTGGGTTTCACTCAATGTTTTTACTTTTACCAAACACAAAAAAGCATCACACCTGCACCAGCAAACAGAAGAGGACGAATGACAAGAAGTTTAGACTAGTAGATAAATATGGGGATATTTACAACAGAGAGATAATAATAGAGTTCTTATTGCGGAACAAATGATTCATTTTTTAAATATTTTTCAAAGATGCCAAATAATCAAGAAAATGTGTCAGGGCAGGTAATTAATAAAAGTATAATGTTAAGTTTTCTACATTAAGGTGGTCAATGAGAGAGATTTTCACCTAGTTTTCTCTCTTATCGTCAGAGTAAAAAATGACTAATCTCCCTCTTTGCGTTGCTTATTTTATGATGTTTTGTTTGATAGAAAGCTGGAAATTTCACTGGAAATAACATCGTGGCTCAATATAGTTAGTATATACAGTATAAGGTGACCGAGATCCCACTGGAATCCAAATATGGTCATTTCCTTTCTTGGGAGATCGCAGCAGCTAAAGACGGGATAAATTTACAGGCGCTTGTGCAGACGTTACAAAACTTTATGCTTTTCTTTACATTCAATTTCCCCACTGTTGAATCTCCTATAGACTCCAAACTTTCCAGTCTTGGGGCTTAACAATATTTTTAAGGGCTTTGTTAGAGGGATTTTTTAATATCTAATTCCCCGCCTGATTTATTGAGCTTTGAGCCACAAAATATTTGTAATTAATAATAATTAATAATAATAATAATAAATATTTTTTTTTTCCCTTTATAAATATCTTATTCAAAAACTAGACAAGATCCAAAATCCCCTCTGAAAACAATCCGTGTTACAAATATTTCAACAAAGGTTAAAGCATATATTTAAACCTGGCTTTTTCCATTATTTAGATAACTTTTATAGTAGAAATCTACAGCAAGCGTTTCAAATTATCTCTATATATCTCTGCATTTATTTATTTTTCCCTTTTCACCAACAAACTTAAACCAAGTGCACTTCCTCTCACCGATCTTTGTATCAGCTTTACCCAAATCTAAAAGGTTACCATCTATAGGCCAGTGTAACGCCTCATTTGAAAGCTAAGACCTCGCGTTGTTGGCGTGTTATCACTTTTTTTTAAACTTTTTTTTTGTCATTGCTTTTTTCGCTGCGTTTTTGTCACATTTTTGCCAAATTTTCATTATTTTTTTGTCACTTTTTTGTTGCATTTTCAAAACTTTTCTGTTACTCTATTGTTGCATTTTTATTCTTATTGTTGTCGCTATTTTGACACCTTTTTCAAGAAGCTTTTAGATGTGGGTAAAGCCAAACTGGAGAAAATGTGCTCGGTTCAGGTGGGGGTTAATTATTTCCGTTTATGGAGCTAAAACATGTTGAAAATAGTGTTTCAAAATAAAGTCATGTATGTCTTTTATTGTCCATATGTCGTTGTAAGGACTTGTTGCCTTCATGTGTTGTCCACCGGTTGATTGTCGTCTGTCATGGAGCGATGTGTGTCTTTGTGGATGTTTTGACACAAATAACACACCACCGCCTGATTGTTTGTCTGCGAGGCTTTCTTTTTGACAGAGTGTGTCTTTGTCCACACGCAGGTCCAGCCGATGAAAATTAGTGTTTCTCCTCCGGCGCCTGGCAGCAAGGTGAGCGCCGTAAATGTCACAGTGTATTACCATTATTAGAAACGCCGTAAATGCCATATTCAATCACTGCACGGGACACGGGGCGGTTCGGTTTGGTCATCAGAAAGCAGGGATTGTTGGGTAGAGCTGAAAGATTCATCGCAATGTCATAGAAATCACTGTTTAAATGGTCGCACTTAGCAAATTACAAGGCTACGGTCGTACTACAGTCATACAGACATGTTTAGTCTAACGTAGGTATATTTAGGACCCCTTCAAGAGGTTTTGATTTTGTTGAGGTCTGGTCTTGATCTAGTCCTAGCTCCTCTGAAGGCTAAATATTTTGTTAATTAATCTTTTGAGGCTCAAATTTTTGGTTGGAAAAGTTTGAGGACCACTGATTTAGGCCATATAATGTACTATGTGGAGAGAACATTTGAATTGGTTCTTGACTCCTTTGTCTAAAACAGGGGTTCCCAAACAAAGTTGGGGTCGTATTTTGATTGGAAACTGTATGGCAGCGAAAGTAGGCCAAATAACAAAGATAAGGGTCGAGTTAAAAGTGTGAGGAATGGTTTAAACCACCCTTAAAGACGAATTAAGTAACTTGTTTACCTTAATAAATCCTTTCCGTAGTCCCTCTGGGGGTAATGCAAGTGGTAATGGGATGATTGGGGGGACTTTCATCTGCCCCTGGTGTCTCTGTCCAGAAAACCACCCTTGCAACTTCCCTACGTCCAGGTCAGAAGCGCAATAAACACTTATAGAATCACGAAGAAGAAGCTACAATATCCCTCTCTCCCTTTGTCTTTTCTGTCAGCGTAGTATTTACTCTCACAGACAATTAATGTGTAAAAATCACAACTTGCCACGACACCTGCAGTGGCGCTTATGGCCTCTAGGGGCATGAGTTACTTTGTTCTGCTTTAAATGCATCCGGGTGAACGTTTCAGTGCACTGACCACCGATCTTTGATCCCTCACACTGCACGCACTTCCATATGCAGGTCTTGATTAAAAACATTTGGCCATCCGTGGTCTAAAACATACAAACTTATATTATAACGGGCCCACCAATACATTTCCCTTCAGCTAACGAAATACCTAGTCTGATGCAGGTCACAGTGTCCTTAAGTAGTATTACATGGATTATTCGCAAACATGAGCTTGTGTTTGTGGCAAATGAGTTAGTTTGGGTTGTTTGATGAGCAGATTTATTCATCTTTCTCTACATGTCAGTGCTTCTTCTACTCCTGGATGTGCTTAAGCTGAGCACTGTGCACAAAAATGGCCCATCTATTGTCCGGCCCTAACAGCCCTGTGCCTTGTCCAGAATAGTCGGCCTGTCTCTATTGTGGGGCTGCTTATATAGACGTGATGCGGTGGAATAAAGGGGAGTGAACGGGGAGACAGTGATGGACAGGCGGCTGCAGCAGTGACTGATGGGTAATGACAGCGGGCGCCAGGTAACGATACAGGCAGGTCAGAGGTCAACGGCGCCGAAACGTTTCTGACACTTTCAAAACCAACATGACTGACTCTTCTTTATAAGCGCACGCCTGGAAAAATTCAACTTTAAATTCAGTGGGAAAGACGGAGAGGCTGCGGTCGACTGGAGCTTATTTAAAAACACAGCTTTGTGTCAGGGGAAAGTCGGTAACGCACAAACTTTGAGCGGAAAATGTGGATATTAACCTCTTATAAACAGCAACAAAAAACAAGAATGAAAATATAACGAAAAAGTGACAGAAAAGAGACCAAAAAACAAGAAAAACACAACAAAAAAGTAACAAAAACATGATTGAAAACGTGACGAAAACATGACGGAGTAAAAAGTGTCAATGTTTATGGGATGATTGGAAGGTCTTTCATCTCCCCCTGGTGTCTCTGTCAAGAAAACCATGTTTGCAACTTGACTGCCACCGGACCGGAGCCACCAATACACACTAATAGAATCACGAAGAAGAAGCTAGCATGCTAGCGGGCAAAGCTAACTGAGGGCTAGCGCCATTTAAACACTATTTACAGCCAAGTTTGAGTGAAAAAAAATATTTCCATTGTATAGTTGGATGTACAATATCCCTCTCTCCCTTCGCCTTTTCTGTGAGGTAGTTTTTACTCTCCAAGACAATTAATAAGTAAATAAATCGCAACTTGCTACGACACCTGCAGTTGCGCTTATGGCCTCTAGGGGCAAGAGTTACTTATTACTGCTTTAAAAGGGTAAAACATTTGTCAGAAAAGTGATGACAACATAGCAACGAGAGGAAACGAGACATAGGCTGTGAACTCCAGTCAAGAAGCTTTTAGATTTGGGTAAATCCAAACGGGAGAAAATGTGCTTGGCTAAGGCGAGGGTTAAGAGGCATTACTACACAAGGCAAGATCAACAAAATGTGAACCAAAAAATGGCTAAAATAGAATGTTTCAGGCTGTGTTCACCAAAAAATGTGTAAATATAAGTCAAATGGGAAATCGTGTGATATATTGCTGTACCAAGTCAGTTCACCGTCTTCCTATGCCAGCTATTCTTCCTGCAGCTTAGACTAAAAGGCATGATAATATCTGTGACCTGTCCAGTCTTTCCTGACCATTTTTGTTTCCTTTTCCCAGTTGCGGACCGATGAGAGCCCAGAGTCCCGTGGCACTGCGCCCCCTGCCCCCTCTCAGCCCCAGCAGCAGCAACAGCAACAGCAGCAGCAGCAGCAACAACAACAACAACAACAACAGCAGCAGCAGCAGCAGCAGCAGCAGCAACAGCAGCAGCAGGCGGCCCAGCACCACCACGCCACGCAGCTCATGCTGGCCGGAAGTCAACTGGCAGGGGTAAGATATAAGGATTTCTATCAGCAAACCTGTTTTTTCAACTATTCTATGCACATCATCTCAAACGTGGACAGACAGACTACATGGCCTGCCTAAAATGAGAAGTCTATGTGAGCTCTGAAGCCCGTTATCGACTGATGGATTAGCCACATGAAAACATGAAAAAATAACACACAAAATGCTCTGAAGATTGAGAGGCAGCGCTATCATCTACCAAATCAACCAGCAAACAGCTAAACTCTTTCAATTACAGGTGAGAGAAGTTACAAAGTTCATTCCGAGGGATTTGGTACTTCAGAGAGTCTTCTGACACGTTTTATTTCCATCTGTGATTGTATGAAAAAGATATAACAACAACAACTAACAAACAAAAAAAACAAAAATCTACTGCATGCAGGTGTTTTAGGCTCCTAACTTTATCTTTTCAACAAACTATCTATTCATTACACCTCACTCCTCTGGTCATTGCAAGTTTTATTTTTGAATTTGCAACAACCAATAACCATCCCAACGCTTCTGTCTTTGTTAACAGCTGGCAGCCCTCCTCCCGGCTCAGCAGCAGCTCCTCCTGCAGCAGGCCCAGGCCCAACTCCTCGCAGCTGCCGTTCAACAGTCCAACGCTGCCCACGCCGCTCATGCCCAGGCGCAGGCACAGGCGGCTCAAGTACAGGCGGCACAGGTGCAGGCGGCCCAGGTGCAGGCGGCCCAGGTACAAGCGGCACAAGCGGCCCAGGCGGCACAGGTGGTCCAAGCCACGCAGGCTGCCCAGGCCGCGGCACAACAACAGGCCACTCAACAACAGCAACAGCAGCAGGCCATTAAACAGGAGTCCGTCCAAGCCCAGCCTCCTCCTCAGCTCGCCCTGTCCCAGCCCATCCAGCTCACCGCACAGGTAATTATCAATAAAACTAGATTTCACGTCTCAAACTTGTCCATTTTGGAATCATCGCAATAAGTCTACCTGAAGCTTATATTAATGTGGTTCAACACACAATATTCAATAAAAAACGTGTGTGATATCCTCATTTACATTTTCTTTTTCCACGAACCCCCTTGTTGTTGGTGCAGGACATCCAGCAGTTGTTGCAGCTGCAGCAGTTGGTGTTGATGCCCGGACACCCGCTCCAGTCCCAGTTCCTCCTGTCTCAGTCGGGACAGGGCCAGCAGCCCCAACAGAGTCTGCTCTCGTCTCCAAACCTCATCCAGCTACCTCAGCAGAGCCCGGGGGCGCTGCTCACCACCCCTCCACGCCTCGCACTGCAGCCACAGGTGAGAGAGAGAAGTATTTCCTTTTTGAGTGCACAGTGTCTGTAAATCTAGGCCTCCAAATTTCATAAACTGCAATTATTTAGGTTGAGAAATATCCTAGAGTTCATATCTCATTCTACTCTCGAATAGTAACGCTCCCGTTGAAAAACAAGGATAAAAATAAATAAATCTTCACATAAAATGGCAAATCCAGTCCCTTGCATCTCCAGCATTGTTTGCACATCCACACTACAATATGAAACAACAAACAAACTGGCTCAGTCTTGCGTTATCCGTCTTTTTGAAAAGCAGAAGCATTGTCCAACTCTGCATAAATTGTTTAGCATAAAAAGCAAAGATCTGAAACTAACCCTATACATTATACATAAGCCCAGTGTCAAGCCGCGGGTGGCAGGAGGAAGTCATGTAGAGCGACCCGCTTTGCGTTGCATATGAAAACACGCATTTAACCCTGTCCGCTCTGGGAGGACCAACTAATTGAACTAGTATTATGCATATCCGAGTCTCGCTGTGTTTCAAATTTAAATGTGCAGCATCCGTGCGTAAGAAACATATACGCTGAGGCCAAAAAGCGCTGTTGCAAATTATGGGAGTTCATTGGAGGCTAATAAAAAATCTATAATGACATGTGAGGGTGCATCCCTGCTGTACGTTACACTTTTTTTTTTTACCTTGAACCAGATACATGATTAAGATTCACAGCCTGCTTTTGATTCGATGTCTGTGTGGAGATCAATTGCTTTGTGTTGGGATCAGGCGTAACATTATGACCAGCAAACCTAGTCATATATTCATGATGTTTGTAGATTCATGATGTTAGCATGTGCGACTCGCAGGTGTGTTGTAGGAAAGCAAGCAGCAAGGGAGTGTGTCTAATTCCATCAGAAATCAACAGAAGATGCCAATGATGTCGATGAAGTTAACGTTCCACTTGTATATAATTAAAGCAAGGTTTTATGATTAGAGATTGTTTTGTTTTGCTATCAGAAAATCCGCCATGTTTGTTGATAGCTTAACCCCCTTACCTCCCACCTGAACCAAATGCATTCTGTCCTCTTTTGGCTGTGTAACACCTCATTTGAAAGCTAAGACCCACAAAACTGACCTTTTTCCTCACGTTGTTGCTGTGTTGTGTCACATTTTGTATGTTTTTTTTTTCTTTTTGTTGAATTTTTGTTGAATTTTTGTCACTTTTTGGTTGAGCTTTTTGTCACTTTTTCTTGAAGTTTTGTAATTTTTTTGTTGAATTTTTGTCACATTTTTGTTGCATTTTTGTCACATTTTTGTTGATTTTTTGTAGCATTTTTGTTGAATTTTTGTCACATTTTTGTTGAATTTTTGTCACATTTTTGGTGCTTTTTCCCCAAGAATCTTTTTGATTAGGGTAAAGCCAAACTGGAGAAAATGGGATCCGTTCAGGTGGGAGTTAAGAGGTTAAAGGAACAAGCCACCATTTTTCCATGCTATGATATGTTCTTACCTGAGCTTGGACAAGTTGATACGTAGCTGTCTGGTCTTTGTATGTGCCCAACTTCGCCCCCGGTTGTAGCTGTAGGAATATGTTGGGAGAGGCCAAATGCTAACAACATCTTTGGTCGTTTCGCGTGTCTGAGGGCACGCACAAAAAACAGACAGGTACGTATCAACTCGTCTAAGCTCAGGTAAGAACATATCTCAGTATGAATAAACGGTGGCCTGTTCCTTTAAGTCTTGTTAAAGGTCTCTCTCCTTAGTATCCAGTATCATTCATTTTTCTCTGTGTGCTTTGACTGTCGTGTTTCCAGAGGGAGAAGAGCAGCGACGTGGTGGTTCCCGGTGGCAGCAGCAGCAGTGGCTCCATGGTGGGTCCCGGTAGTAGCTCCATTGGTGGCCCGTCTCCGGCCTCTGTCTCCTCCATGACCACCTCCTCTCTGTCCTCGGGCCTCGGCGCCGGGCAGCACATGAGCGAGGAGCCCAGCGACCTGGAGGAGCTGGAGCAGTTCGCCCGCACCTTCAAGCAGCGGCGCATCAAACTGGGCTTCACACAGGTAACGCTCATCTGCACGGGGTGCCCATACCATACCATACCATACCATACCATACCATACCATACCATACCATACCATACCATACCATATACTTTATTAATCCCGAAGGAAATTCAAAATAGAGACAGACTCTGCATATAAATTAGAAACAAAAATATACCTTCCAACTATTTTACACTCTTTGGCATCTGTGTCTCTTGACAAATAATTTTGCCTTTAAAGTGGATATATCATACAAAATCAACTGTTATGCACTTTAAACCATGTTTTAACATTCTCTCGTCAAAGACTGGCCAGTATTTGTAATTCACTACATTCACGCAGTTTTTAATAATCCTCGGGCAAAGCTGTTTGTTCTGTACTTCTTACAGTGGCATCATTGTTAAAACTCAACTCCACATTATTAAAGCTCATAACTCCAACTTTGAACGTTGAAAATGTAAACCGCGCCGTAAATTAAAACTGGAAGTTAGTTTCTTAATAAGTTGTTCCGACAGCTGCCAGCAGGAGGAGCCCCTGGAGGTCTTCTCCATTTCCAGCTCCTGTATTTCATTGTTACTCTTGAATTCTTGCAGAGACATAATTATGAAATGTAAAACACCAATGCTGAGGCATTGCTGAGTCTATTTTTAATCCCCATATGCAGGATGTAATATGTGCCTTTTAAGACGTCTTTGCACATTTTCCTTTTGGGTCCTCCACTGTAACTGTGTATTCTATATTGGTAAGACCGTAAAAGCTGTAGACCTGTTTTTGTTTTTTGGACAGTGAGTTGGGTGTAATATTCTAAAGCATATCCAATATTCCTCATCAAGATGTGTTCATAAGCACATTTCACAACTTTCAGGGAACAATACAGTCATGGTAATGTAATGACCTTCATGGTAATGTAATTACCTTTTTCCCTAAATGTTGCTTCTTTAACAGTTAATGAAAGAGAAATATTAATAAAATTCCCAAAAAATCAGGTGTGAGGCCTTTAACATTAGGCCTTTATCTATTTTAGCAAGCAACAAAACTTTGTCGAAATAAAAGCCATTACGATTACATGCCGTTAAAAATGCATCTATCTGCAGGGCGATGTGGGCGTGGCGATGGGCAAACTGTACGGCAACGACTTCAGCCAGACGACCATCTCACGCTTCGAAGCTCTCAACCTCAGCTTCAAAAACATGTGCAAACTCAAGCCTCTGCTGGAGAAGTGGCTCAGTGACGCAGGTGAGACACGTGTACAACAAAATCACCCTTTATTATAGTATTACAGCGTAGTGATACTTATCCATCCTCTGTTGTAGAAACCATGGCGGTGGACAGCATGCTGCCCAGCCCGTCCTCCTTCTCCACTCCCCTGCTGGGCATGGAGGGCCTCCCGGGGCGACGCCGCAAAAAACGCACCAGCATCGAGACTAACGTCAGAGTCGCCCTGGAACGAAACTTTCACACGGTACTGTTTCCTTGTTGATCTTATATAATTTGTTGGAGGGGTGAAAAAGGTTACTGGGACTGTTCAGCATTGTCTAAAAGCATGGTTTGTGTCTCCCTCCAGAACCAGAAGCCTACCTCTGAGGAGATCCTGATGATGGCCGAGCAGTTGAACATGGAGAAGGAGGTGATCCGCGTTTGGTTTTGTAATCGTCGTCAGAAAGAGAAGCGCATCAACCCCTCGACCAGCACCACGCCGCCGCTGCCCCAGAGCTCCCCCGTGATGCACAAGGGCCCCGGATACAGCCCCCACATGGTACGACGCAACACCTCGCGCTGATGCATGTTACGCAAGGCTGTCACAGTGCATTAGAATCCCTCAAATCCCTCAGCACTGCAATGGCACGAGGGGATGTGTCTGTTTTTAAGATGTCTGTGGCTCACAGGCTTTAATGGACTGGACAGTATCGCTAGTTAGTAAGTGGCGGAAGTGTAGAGAGGACTTTTTCAATCAGGAAATAGATTTTAGAGTTTACCATGTTACAGTGTTCTCTTATCAAAAGCATATACTGTATGGAGCTTTGTTTCGAGCTGCAAGCGCATCATTGAGTGATATTTGAATCTTCTCCAGTAGCTGTTTTATGTTTTATGCAACAATTCACAAAAAACTTCCTTTTCCCCAAAGCCTCTCCTGAGGTCCTACATATCCAGGAAGTGTTTTCCTCTCAATCTCTTACTAAGCTTAATCCTTTCGTTACAATGTAAAGTCACTCGCCAGAGCTTCACTACGGCCACATGGGCTGAGTGGACATTGAAACAGCTGTACAACGATATGAGGATATTGGGTGAAAATCAAGAATTTATATAACTGGATTTTTTATTTTATTTTTCAGTTGTTTTAGTTCAATATTGCATTTTCTAACCAGCAAAATATAACACAGTGATAAAGATGTGTTAAAAAATATCTCCAAATACCTGAAAAGGCATGATACCCAAATATGGTAATTTAAAGGGGCTAGATTCAAGTTTGCCATTTTAAACACACTACTGCCACCTCAGGTCATATGTGTAACTGCAGCTTCTATATTAAGCTTGTACATGACGGCACTTCTGACCCGAAGTAACAACTTTTTGAGGCAGTTGTGGTGAACAGGTTTGGGCTCATTCTACACATTAGGACATTGGTGGAACATGTAGGGGGAGGAAATTACTTAATTTTAGCATTTTTAGACTCCGTATTGTCCCTTTAATGATGAATAACTACCAAGCTGGAGCTTTAACCTGTTATCTGCCATCTTAGGGTTAGAGTTAGGGTTAGCAATGATGCGCATCCAAAATCTCAAAGCGTATTGACTGGAGAGCTTGCGGACCATATGCCAGTGTGACACCTCATTTGAAAGCCAAGACCTTCTAGTCTCTAAAAATATGTGTAGGATCTGTGTGAGTGAAACACTTGCATCGCATTTGCCGTCCCTAATCATAACCCTAACTCCATGTAACAGGTTAAAACGATAGATTTGTTTCATCAAACCTACGACTATAAAAATCAGACCAGTGTCGTAGCGTTTACTCCTTGACATCAGGTGACTAAAAAACACTGCACCGATCTGATTATGGACATTTTCATTGTGCTAACAGAGTTGTGAAATCCTCAAAATTCACTTTTGATCACTCTCCAAGTCAGTACTTATTATAGTTACCGGCTGCGTTTGATTCAACTTATTGAACTTTTTGTCTCCTTTTACTGTGAGTCCGAAGACGTGACGGACATACAGTCTGTGTTGTTAAGATAAGACGAGATAAGACTTTATTGATCTCACAATGGAGAAATTCATTTGCTACAACAGCTCTCAAGAAACACTCAGGGGATGCACATAGTTAGAGAAAAGGAAGAACAACTTGCACAAACAATAGTCAAATAAAGGCATCTTATGTACAGTGAAAATCCTTCAAAATGGGCAAGAAATGTAGTTTACTGTTGATGTAAATGCAGCTATATCAAAGGCCGAAGGAATCTTATTTTTCTATTTTTTTTTACCTTTATTTAACCAGGAAAGTCCCATTTAGATTAAAAACCTCTTTTTCAAGGGAGTCCTGGACAAGAGGCAGCAAACAATGCAGAATTAGAATTAAAATACACGTTATACATCTGATGACAGTGTATGAGTTTAATAACAGTAACTCTAAATTGTGGCTTGAATACGGCCTTAAGGAAACTTTTCAAACCAGACGCTGACCCTTTGACTTTGCTGAAGTTTATGATATTATTGGGAGTCTGTCTTGCATTAAGACACAGCTGACCTGACATGTTTTACAGTTCTGTTGTTGACGTCCGTTCTGTCTTTTTCAGATTTCGAGTCCGGGTCTGTCCCAGGTCACCACCAGCCTCAGCACAACAGGTGAGCCCGTAATTACTGTGTGCCCGCGCCCCCGTCCTGTCAATAAATTATTAAAGGTTAGAGGGACTTCACGTTTGAGCTTTCGGATCCAGAGGTCAGACACTGGGAGATTAAACCTGCCCCGACATTATTTGGAGAAAGTTGATATTGTCGAAATGTCTGAGCCCTTTCGCTTTTGATGAAACGGCCCAGGAAGGAAACTGTGATTTGGTCGGGATATAAAAAGAAAAAAAAGAATCTTTGAGGAATAATAGAAAAACAATGATGTTTTGTTGACACCGAAATGGAGGCTCTAGTCTAGTCCGATCTTGAGTTGTTTACCTGCGCGCCGGGACGTGGTGATTTATAGACCCGTGCTCTCGGGCCGCACAGATGTGACAGATGAGGCGACGGGTAACAAACACCTGGAAATTTATCGGCTGATTGAGTCCAAGGTGACGCTCTTACGGCGCTCGCGGTGCAGCCGGTTCAGCCCAAAGCCACCGCGTTAATGAAAAGGTTCTGTCCGTATTGTTTGGGCTTCACACGACATCACAGCAGCCAAGGGTTTAACTCAAAGTCAGTTTTCATGTGTTATTCTCAAACGCTCGCTGCAAAATACAAGAAATGAAGAAGATGCAACAGTATTAAAGGAAAAGGTGGCGTTCACGATTTAGAATGTGCTGATGTCATAATGTCAGATAGATACAGATACATCTCGTCATAGAAGGGGGCGTGGCTTCGCCGAGGGGGAAAATATAATCTTTAGAGAGCCACAATTTTCACTCTTTTTAGCCATTTTCTGGTGGAATATGAACTTATTCATCACACATAAATAAAGTGAAGTGTAAATCAGGTCCATATGGATATTTTCTCACAGCAGATTGTTCAGTAGAAGTGAAAAAAACGCAGTTGTAGATAGCACTAGCTAGCTGTTAGCATTAGCCCGACGCTAACATTAACCATCAAGTTATCATTCACCATTATTTATGTATTTATGGGCTGTTGCACCACTTTGCTCCTCTCCACGTCTTTGTATCTTTATTTAGTAGAAAACTTTATTCATATTTCAGCGTTTGTTTGTTTGTAGTTTTTGAATAATTAAAGAAAGTTTAGATTTTTCTCCAAATTGTTTTCCCCCTTAACTGTTTCAAACATGACCATATATGGGCGAATCCAGAGATGACGTCTGTATCTATGGAGGGCAGGGCCAATGCAACTCTATGGGAGAAATGCAGTTTTTGTAAGAAATCTCCCAAAAAATATTTTTTATGTCTGAAAGTACTTTCTATTGGACAACATCACGCTCATGTTTTTTTTATGTTTTTCAGAGAAAATAATTGGACATTAGTTCATGTGCTGACAGAGGAGACAATGAACTTTGTGCCAGTTTTTGTTTCATGTGGATTCCTTCAGTAATTACTAAGATATGAGCCAAAAAACACAGTTCACAGGTTTCCTGCATTTGCATTGATTTCCTGTGGTTGCCCTGGTTTCCCCTGCTACTAAAACATGTACAATATCAAATAGAGTTCAGAAAAACAAATTCTGAAATGCTGTCCTGGTTAAAATAAGAAATCAGAGAAATATGTATTTGTAAACATAGTTGACGTCACGTGTTGTTCTCTCCCTCAGCTGCCAGCTCCTCCCCCTCGGCCTCCTGCCCCATGACTCCAGGCACCGCCTCCTCCTCTGTGACTCCGCCCCCTCATAGCACAGCCAGCCCCACAGGCTTCGCCGCGCACGGGCTCAGCTCTGGGTGAGTGGATCACGTACACTTTATAAATACACGTGTGGAATAATAGAGACTTAATAAGGTTATAGAGCACTGGCAGCAATATGTGTGTAAAACTAAACCTAAGCTGAAACCTAAACTAAGCCAAAATATTTACTCAAGAGAATTTGACTGAAGTACAAGTGAAAAGTAGTGACCCAAATAAATACTCCAGTAAAAGTAAAATGTTACTTGACTATTGAGTAACTGTTTGAGTCTGATTTAGTTTTCAGTTGTGACTTAAATGATGAAACACAACTTGTAATAATGAGAAAAGAAGAAAATCCCCCAAAAAAGGATTAAAAATATATATATTTCTGAAATAAAAGGGCCACGAAACAAACACTACATTTATTTTAGGTCAACTTGAAGCTTTTGTAACTTTAAAATTTACTCACAGTGGCACAAGATACTTCATTAAAGTACTCAAGTACAAGTTTAAAGTACTGAATGATATAACTACTCTATTAAGTACAGTTTTTTTTTTTCAGCAAGTTCCTCTTGTACTTGTAGCACCACTGATTACAACAAATATCCTATAGACCCTTTTCCCTCCTACATTATTGACATCAGCTGGAGGAGAGCTTAAAGGTGCATTATGTAACTTTTTATTCGGAAAAAAATGTTGATATTTGTGTGTATTTGACCTTGTAGGGACCCCGCGGCTGTGTGAGTGGTCAGCATGGCGCCTTTACTTTCACTCACGGTGGCCCCTACAACGCTCCAGGATCAATTGTTTTGTAGGTTTTCTGGTGAGAGGGTTCATCAGCAGTGAAAACTTACCAAACAATTGATCCTGGAGCGTCCTGGAGACCACTGTGATGGAAAGTAAAGACACCATGCTCGCTACTCATACAACCGCTGGGTCACTACATAGTCAAATACGCTAAATCACTAAAACTAGTCGTCCTGTTGTGTATTTAAGTGCAAGAATAGATGCAACAACATTTGGGGCAGTAAATTTGGCAACCCCCACCCACCACCTCCAATGTTTACAAGCAATGAAAGGATCTATATACATTCATGGTAGCTTTTATTCACCAGTTCACATGCAAAACCCAGGACTCCTCCTCCTTTATCTTTCCTTTACACGAGTCCCTAACATTGCTCCCTTCTGTCCTTGCCCTGTGTCTCTGCATGTGCGATTGTGAATGTCTGGTCCGTGCGTTTTTGTGTGAACTTGCGGCACATCCATATTTTTAGGAACACAATGATGGGAGTAAGCACAGGGATGAACCAGGCCCTCATTGGCAGTAACCCCCTGGCCACCATGCAAGGTGTGTGTGCATGCTTTTAGGGAGGAGGAGGAGGAGGAGGGGGAGAAGGACCCATGAACCCCCCCCTCCCTCCCTCTTGCCTACCCTGCCCTCACCGGTCTCCATTTACCAAAAGCCCATTTCACCATTTCACCCATGTCACCCATTCTGTGCAACAACAAAAAAACCCGAAAGGCCTTTGCACTCCTCCCTCTCCGGAAAACTTCTGAAGCGCATATTTTTGCTGAAAGATTCAATTTTATTCTCGTACAATGGGGTCGGCTATTATCACCGGCTGACAACAGACCCTTATGGGCAAAGCTTAGGAGGCCCAAGTCAGCTTATAGCAAACACACCAGCAAACTCAATCCCTCCACTATCGAGCGCTGACGGCTAAATAACAAGTTTCAAGTTTCCAAGCATTCGCCTTTTGAAAGACGAAACCCATTGGCAAATCCATTAAGCATCGCAGATATGTTTTTTTTTTCCGGTCGTAGCTTAGAATCCGTTTTGTGTCGGATCTGCCTATACAGCGGCCCCTCCCCTCCGCCGTCCCGCCTGCCTCCTCGGGACATGAGCGTGTGATACAGTGCGTTATGGAAACCGCAGCTTATAAACACTTTGAGACCCCAGTGTGTTGATGTGAAAAGGGATTTCATTTTGATTCCTTTGGGGCTAAAATGTTGACACTGGAAGGATCAAAAAAAGCCTTTATCCATTCTAACAGAGAGTGCTGACAGCTCGCGTCAAAACTCTTCGCGCTCGCATTTCACTCAGGCACAAATTTACCGGGAATGGCAGTGCAGATGTTGTTGGAAGGACGCCGCCTGACTTGGGGCCAGTTGTGAATTCCAGAACAGAGAGAGGTGTAGTGTTGCACCAAATTACCGTAAACCAAATGTGACTGAACGTTTGAATACAAAAAAGGGAGCTGACAGATCCTATTCTGATCCTATAATAACCAGTTTATGAACACATGCCCTAAGGAAATACAAGAACAGCAAGATAAGGCTATGAAATTGAAAAGTCATGCTTATTTAAATGTAGTTTAGTTTAGATCTTGGTGCTTTTTAACATCTTAAATCCATCAACAGATCAGTATATTTAGTGAAAACACTCTTTCTGGACACAGTAGTCTCTCCCTGTGAAGTATTTAGATAAAGTTTGTAACACGTAGCCATTGATTACCCTCCACCTGCTCATTGTCTGCCCCATAATCTTAAAATATTCATGTATTTACAGAGAGACTTGACTTGTACCCTGCAAAAAGTCATATCTCGATCAATTGAGACTACAGGAATTAAGAATATTTTAACCTAATAGGAATAATTTTGACTTGCGAAGTCGCTGTGAGATGAGATCTAATGATGATCTTATCTCATTTTAAACACAAAAAGATCAGTACCGCTTTATATTGTTAAGTATTAATAAGGTACTAATAAGCATTAATAATATGCTTGTAAAGTATTAACACACTGCTTATTTTATTTTGATCCGTTAACATACTAATAGGCCATTAATAATATTCTTTAGTCATAGCCAGCCCTAAACCTAACCCTAACCTTAAAGGGGCTAGATGCAAGTTCGCCATTTTATATTCATTACTGCCACCTCAGGTCATACGTGTAACTGCAGTTTCTATATTAAGCTCGTGCATGACGGCACTTCGGACCCGAAGTAACACGTTTTTGAGTGACAGTGCAGGATTTTAGAGGCAGTTGTGGTGAACAGGTCTGAGCTCATTCTACACCTTAGCTCCTTGTTGGAACATGTAGGGGGAGGAAAATGCATAATTTTAACATTTTTAAACTCCGTATAGTCCCTTTAACCCTAAAATTATTACAAATGCTTATTAATACTTACTGAGCACACCTTAATCTAAAGCGATTCCAAAAGATCTTTTTTTCTGGTTATATGTGCAAAAATATGTGTTCCATTGGCAGATTATCTTACTTACCCACTTAAATCAGGGGCAAATATACTAATTTCAAGCAAAATTGACCTACTTTTAGATTACTTTTTGTAGTATATAGGAATCGCAGTCACATACAGAAAGTCAGACTGAAGTAGCTTGTTATTATCAGTTACGAAATTAGCAAGTCTTTGGATTGAGGGAGGAGTCTTCGGAAAACTTTACTTGAGAAGAAGGAGAACCAACCTCCAAAACGCACCAACTTCATTGTATTTATTTATTTTCATGATTCTTCCCATCGTGACTTGAGTTTCCATCTGAAGCATGTTGTGAGCGTGTCTCTTGTTCGTCGCGTACGTCCATCCCCATTTCACCACCGCATCTCTTTGAAACGGCTTTACTTAAAACACCTGTCTTCCCTGTCCCAGCTCTGGCCGCCAGCGGGGGTCAGCTGCCCCTGTCCAGCCTGGAGGGGGGTCCCGGCCACATGCTGCTGGGTGGACCTGGTGGCGCGGGGGTCTCCTCCTCCATGCGGCCCTCCCTCTTCCTTAACCGCCCCGCGCTGCTGCCCATGATGACCGGCTCCAGCGCCGCCATGGGCATGGTCAGCGGTATGGGGGGCGGCGTCCCGAGCAGCAGCGGTGGAGGAGTGGGTCCCAGGGCATCGTACCCCCAGCCCTCCGCCTCTGCCCCCGGCCCGTCCGACCTCATGAGCCCCACGTCCTGCCCGGAGGATTCCCCCTGCTCCAGTCCCGCCTCCTTCTGCTCCTTCAGCGAAGCCTCACCCCCGCCGCTCGGAGGGACGATGGCCGACTGACCCCTCGCCACAAGCCAAAGTGTCCCATCGGAGCGGGACAGAGGAGGAGGAAGAGGAGTTCAACAAGCTTTATTGATTTAAATGTACAACCTCGCCTTTCAACCAAAGCCATCTCTCTGTCTCAGCCATCTCTCATTGGTCCCGCTCAGCGCCGCTCCCCGCTCAAGTCTCCTGAAGCCAAAAATATACTCAGACAAAAGCGGGGAGGGGGGGGGAGGCCTGTCGGGACGATGGTGCGGACAGAGAGAACTGCAGATGGGAGGGGTCGTCTGAAACCAAATAATGAACTGGAGAGGTGGCAACTCTGTGCTTTTTATCGACGGGGAGAGAAGGTTTAAATACAAAGAGGGCAGGGAAAAGATGTGAACGAGGCCAAAAGAAACAGACTTGTTAAACAAGCGCGAGAGAGGAGGAAGAGACACACGTGAAAAGACGAAGAAACAAAACGTCCAAATACCAAAAACTGAAACCAAAAAAACAAAACAACAAACGGAGGGAAAAGCTTTAGTTCAAAAGACTTTTGCATATGATCTGTCCAGGATCGATCCAGCGCTCACACGTCACCATCATTTCATTTACTTTCTACATCTGTTTTTTATTATGTTGTTTTTCTATTGACCTTCTTGATGCCAAATGCTAGTTTTAGCGACTACCTCCTCAACAGTGAACCAAAGTCAAATGTTTGTCACAGCGTTTACAAAACCAGGAACAAAGGCAGTGGAAAGTAATGGACCAATGGCTTCAAAGCAAATTATCTGTTTTTCGGCAACTAAACATTTCTAACACAGTATCAGAGACACAGAGAATCTGGACTGTGTTGTCAGAACTGCATCAAGTTTTACACACTTTTTAATTTGTTTTGGCTGATATGTCTTTTACCAACAAAGAGGTGGATTTGTCATAATATTCAGTCCTTGACATACAATCTCAAACTCTATTAGTTCTCTAAAAAGTACAGATAAAACACTGAAAGAATAACATTGTAGTGATCATTTTCAAACATCGCCGTTCCCTAACTTTTCGGTCCGTGACCCCCAAAATCACCAGACCAACAACTCGGGACCCCCACTGTAAAATTGAATTTTATTGATAGTGAAGTCAAGGGCACAGCATTGAAAATCAGCTTTATTCATGTTTGCTTTGATAGTAGGTTTTGATATTTGGCTTGATTTCACTAAAAATACAGTGTACTGCTTTCAATCAAAACTATATAATATTATAATACTATAATTAGTATTATAGTTCCCAACCTTTTTTGTCCCACATACCCCTTGAGGCATTAATTTATACTCCGAGTACCCCCTAACTCAAGGATCCGGCCAAAAGTGAGCAACTTAACATAGATTATTCAGTATTTAGTGTCACGTTCAAAATAGGGCTGAACGATATGGACAAAATTTACCATCTCGATATTTATGCCATATGGGTCAGGTGAAAACCAAGCATTTTTCATAAAAATTAAATTATAATACAAAACAGTGCAGTTTTATTGATGAAAATCTATATCGTTTATATCTTGATTTGATTATTCTGAATGTTCATTTCTCGATATCGATACGATGACGATATATCTTTCAGCCCTAGCTCAATATAATATACTTTACTTTATACCATGGTCTGGGTGAATACTCGATTCTGATTGGCTGGTGTCTGATATTCTACACCTAGTCCGGCATAAGTTAAATCACTTTCTATATCACTCCACTGCGGCTGTTTCCATAGTAACGATAAACAATTGAGCTTCAGGTAAAACAGCTTAAAAAGTGAAATAGCTCCAGCCCGTGACATTGAAAAAAAGCAAACAGGCCCCAATGAACAGTTTCAGTTTGTGGGACCATGATATAAGCGGGATAATGGACTCCGAGGCGTCCGTTATTTTTGATAATGGACACCTCGTCGTGCATTGTCTCTTACATACTCTAAAAAGTTAAAGCATTTACCGAGAAAAAACATAATTAAAACTATCTTTTGTTTGAAATTCTGCCTAGTTTCAGGTTGGGAAACACTGAATGTGATAAATTTGACTATTAAGGCTGCTTACTTTATTATTTGATCTAAGCTGTTTTCATCTAAGAATTATATCTACTACACTTCACAACCTCCACTTCGGGAACCACTAAGGCCTCTTTAAACTTTACCCACTCCCGAGGAAAGGGATGAGGACTGCCATAAACCCACCTATTTCTTGCCCAACACTAAAACAGTTTCACTAAGTTAACAAAAGGGTTTTCTACCGACCCGGAGCCCTTGGTCCATTTGCTTTGTTTGCGCTGCCTATGTATTTTTCATCGCCTTATTTGCCTTCATTTATTTATACGGCGCCGCAGACCCATCTCACGTCATCTCTCACCACACCGCAGACCGTCGCTCCAAAGACCAAAGCAACACCTACGGCAACACTTGCATCCGCCCTCGAGACAAGTGTCCAGACCAGGCCTGGGCATTGTCAGAAAACTTCACTCAAACATGCATAAAACTGGTCCAAGCCAAAAAAAAACAAAACACAAAAAACACAACAACAACAAAGGACTTGAGCCGTTCTCCTTTCTGCCCCGGATACCCCTGCCCTCCAACCTCATCTGCCCCTCTCCGGTGTCTCCAAAGATTACATCAAAAGGGCCAAAAGAATAGAGAGAGAGAGAGAGATGTCGTCTGGAGGTGGTCAAAGCTGCAGGGGGAAACGAGAGGAGGGAGGAATAAAAAAAAAAAAGAAGGCAAGGCAAGGCAAGACGGAGAAAGAGGTGCGCGGAGGCTCGAAAAACCAAAAAGTAACCCAAAAAACCAAAAGCTACTACTACTGCTATAGTGTGAGTGACTGATCGAGATACCAAATACAAGCGAAGCGGCAGGCGGCGAAGGGAAGACGAGAAGAAAACCTGGGCGATTTCGATGTCTGTTCTGATTGACTGTGATTATTGTTGTTGTTTTGGCAGACACAGGTCGTCCCAGAAAAAAAGCTTCCCCCGCGGCCGCCCTGTCCGGCTTTGCAGCTTTTCCTGGATGGAGAAAATATGGAATAACCTCAAGAAACTGACTCTAAGAATATATATATATTTTTGTTTTTGCTTTACCATAGTGTGTCTGTTACTGATGTATGGGGTTGTCTCATTGCTTTCTACTTTTTATGCGGCGGGGGAGGGAGATTTGGGGGAGGGACGAGGGGTTAAAAGGGGGGTGGGGGGGGTTCAAGCGAAGTGTTGCCTACTTTCATATCTCGTCGTCTCTTTGGTTGTGCTCTGGGTTCTCTTCTCTTTTTTTTTAAACTTCATTTCTCCTCTTTTCTCATTGGAAATAACTGTGAACATGTTGATTTCCAAGAGGGAAAGGAGAGGGGGAAAAAAATAAAAAATAGTTTTTAGTTTATTCCGAATGTCGTGACGAAGCCAAAACTGTAAAACCAAAAGCAAAACTTTTAGACGTACAACCAAACCAAATAGAAACAACCAAACCAATGCACAAAAGGTGCGCGTGGCTGGACTGAGTGAGTGGACCCTGGAGGCGAGAGGACGGGCGAGTGAATGAGTGAGTGTGGTTAGATAAGCTTCTGATAGAAACCAAACCGTTACCGAAACTTTTAAAACGAGTTTTGCTGAGTGTAGAAAGTTGATCTGTTGTGGTTTAGACCTGGGTTTGTTTCGTGTCCTCATTCTGTAATTATACAAAACGTGAGTGAAATTAAAACCTAGAAGAAATCACATTAAACACTATTTATTGGAAAGGCATTCAACACATGTTTAAAACTGCAGGTGTAGATACAGACGGCATCTCTGGACTCGCCCATATATGGTCATGTTTGAAAGCAGATAAGGGGGAAAACCATTGAAATATCAATCGGACAGTTAGCAAAGAAGCTACTCCAGTATACTTTTCAGATTCCATTAGCCTCCGCCGCATCTTCCCTATAGCCATTAGCATTAGCCACGAAACATCTCAAATTATGAACAATTCAGATGTTTTTAGCTGTTGTCAATCCATCGACCACTTTTAGGGGAGGCCAAAGCCTAGTTAGAAATCATTATTTCTATGGGGAAAACAAAGTGAAGAAAAATCTAAACTTTCTTACTAATTATTTTAAAAAATACTTTAACAAATGCTGAATTATTTATATCGTTTTCTACTAAATAAAGATACAAAGACATGGGGAGGAGCAAAGTGGTTCAACAGCCCAAAAATGCATAAATAACGGAGAATGCTAAACATGATGCTTCATGTTAGCATCGGGCTAATGCTCACTCTAGCTAGTGCTAGCTACAACTGCCGCTTTTTCACTTCTACTGAACAATCTGCTGTGAAAAAATATCCATATGGACCCGATTTAGACTTGACTTTGTTTATGTGTGATAAATAAGTTTATGTTCCACCAGAAAATGGCTAAAAATTGTTTTTAAGAAAAGATTCTGTTTCCCCCTCGGCGAAGCCACGCCCCCTTCTATGACAAGATGCCGTCTGTATCTTTAGATATAGACGGCATCTCTGGAATCGCCCAAATATGGTCATGTTTGAAAACACTTGAGGGGGAAAACAACGTGGAGAAAAATCTAAACTTTCTCTAATTATTCAAAAACGACTTTAACAAATGCTAAAATATAAATATAGTTTTCTACTTAATAAAGAAGACATGGGGATTAGCAAAGTGGTTCAATAGCCAAAAAATACATAAATAATGGAGAATGCTAACATGATGCTTCATGTTAGCATCGTGCTAATGCTAATGCTAGCTACAACTTCCAACTATCTCACCAGAATATGAAGCCACGCCCCCTTCTATGACGAGATGCTGTCTATATCTATCTGATCTGAAGTGGAGAGTTTGCCTCTAGTGAAATGGCTATAAAGTTAGCCTTGTCTCATTGGGTCTAACCCGGAAAATAACATATTTTTTTCTCTTGTTATTACACTTTTAAAAGCACTTAAATATGAAAGTAGTTCCAACTTGTCATATTAAAAACACACATCACCAGCCCCCTCTAAGGGTCAATAAAGAAACTCCTGCCAAGAAAATAAGCTATGGCATTCAGACTTGAAAGAATGAGAACAAAACGGCTCCGGGTCTAATCTGGACAGTTCGAACTGTTTCACAAACAGGACACAGCGACCGGAGGCATCTGCGGACGGTCGGTGCAACAGGGAAGGAGGGAGCGGGTTCATTTTATGGGGGAACAAATCGAATGCTCTTAAACGTGTTGCTTGTGTAAAAAAAAAAGAAAAAAAAAAAGAAGAAGGTGGGGCCGTGTTTCCGTCGCTGACCGAAGACGATAACTTGATGTTGAACCAAAAGCTTTAAAACTCTTTATCTCACGGGGCTCCTTGTTTGTTGGGGAAATCTTTGTATCTATTGTATGCGGGTGGTGCGTGCTTTCGGGGATGGGACGTATAGGTCCATTTGTATCTTATGAACTACTTTGTCTCTCACTTGCTTTATTTATTGAGTTATTTATGTATTTATTGGATTCTATTTAAGTCTTTTTCGGAGCTTTGTAATAGTTTTTTCAGGGGTTGTTGTGAGGCTCATATCTACAAAGATGTGTTTTTTCGTTTGTTTTTTGGATCACGATAAAGAAGAGATGATGCCAATCGAATGTTTTAAAGCAAGACCAAACCTAAGACTGTTTTACATGACGCTGAGAAGCGGCGGCGGGAAGCAGCAGCCGAGGAAAGTCGAACAACACTGGATTTGTTCGCCTAAGTTCATTTGTACTGACTGAGAAGACGTCGGACTTTGTGTTTCATAGATTTTCACAACAAACCAGGTCAATTAATCTCATGAAAATGACAAATTCAACCAGCTGCCCTTCACGGACTTATGGGCTCTTAAGAAATCTTTTTAAATCATAAAGAAGTAAAAGAAGACTCATTAAAGGTCTTTGTTTCCAGGACTTTGTTGGGACTTTCCTCTGTCCGCCCCGGCTTCCCGCTGCTCTGTGAAAAAGCTTTGTGCACCCGCAGTCCCTTTACAGGACGGACGGGAGCTTTAAGACTCATACAGTACCTCTGTTACTCTGAAGAACAAACCAAATAGACTTTACGAGCTTTAATGATGATCGATATGAATAATAATAATAAAAGATGTGTCTGAACTCAGGAGGGAGGGACGTGGAACAGGCTGAGGCCATGTGTTTTTATGGAGACGAAACTAAACTGTTTTTAACGGCGGGTCACTGCGCACTGGCACAGCAGAGGGGCCCATGGGAAACACTCTACTGACCACTACTACTGTTTAAACATAGTGTCTGCAACAATTACAATGTCCTCTTAAAGCTACTAATTATACTGTTCATTTATTAGCCTATATTGAATGTCTGTAATGACACAGGATGTGAGGCACTACAGGTGAATAGGGAAACGTCTTAAATTTAGAGATATCAATTTGAAACTTTTGCTGTAGATTACTGGCATAAATATGAGAAAAAAATGTATTGCAGGTTTTTGGTCATTTTATGTTTTAAAGGAGCTAGATGCAAGTTGGTCATTTTACACTCACTACTGCCACCTCAGGTCTTACGTGTAACTGCACCTTCTATATTAAGCTTGTGCATGAAGGCACTTAGGAACTTTTGAGTGACAGTGCAGGATTTTAGCGGCAGTTGTAGTGAAAAGGTCTGAGCTCATTTTACACATTAGGACGCTGTTGGAGCATGTAGGGGGAGGTAAATACTTTTTAACATTTTTAAACTCTGTATAGTCCCTTTAAGGCCTTTATGTTTCGAGCCAAGTTTAAATTTATGTTTTTTTTTTAGGGGATTTTGGATGTCTTGATTAGGTTTAAAATAAGCAGTTTTTTAGTGAAAAAAATGGAGGGAAAAAAAGGAATTTTGCCTTTTTTTGAAACTCGAAATTCAATTAATCAGTATTGAAATTAGATATTAAAAAATCCCTCTGAAAAATCCTTCAAAATATTGTGAAATCAAAGACTGGAAAGTTTGAAGTCTGTAGGTGCTACTGATGTGGGATGTCGTCGCACCAATGTGAGAAAAATGCATCTTGAAATTACAATTTCCCATATAAATCTATGGAGAAACATTGAATCAGTTAAATAATTATACATGTTGTAATGAAGATTGTTTTTTTTTTCTTTGTTTGTTTGTTTCCAGGTGAAAGTTTGTATGTTAAGAGACCAATATAGCTCAAAACCTGAAAATTTAAAAAATTGAGTTTTGCCTGTAGTGTCTCCACTTGAATATTTGCTTTTAGAGTGAGGTGAGAAAGATCGAGGTTGCTCTATTTTCTTTGTACTCAACTTAAAAAGACAAAAGGCAACTGGATGTAGGCAGCAAAAGCATGATTGAATATAATCTGGTGTGTAAGATTTAACACACAAGTAAAGCCAACTCAAAAAATGGTGTACAGTTGCCTTATTAAACTGAGTCAATTTATTTATTATATTACAGCCTGTTTAGAAAGTTTAACTATTCATTTATGTCACAAAACATGCAGAATAGACTCCCATCTCAGGGACTTTGGTGAAAAAGTCTATGTCAAAACAAAACAAAAAAACCCAGACTCCTCCTAAAAAGAATAATAACTACAGTATTCTTGTGAGATCCTTAAAGGGCAGATATTTCCAAAGAAGTACTTTCTATCTCCCTCTGTGGTCAGTGGCGGGGGCCCGTCCGTGTGCCAGTGTGGTCGTCCCTGTGCGGCGGACCGAGAGTGATACCAAAGTTTAACACCGCCACACGGGGGCGCCACACGCCAAGCGACACCGCGCAGTCTTCTCCTTCATGTGTATATAAGTCATCCTGGATCCTGGCGTAAGGGCCTCGATAGTTTTTTCTTCTTGTGAATGTTCATTTTTCAACTTGAACAAAACCGATCGAAATATGTCGCCCCGTAATTTATGTAAGGCCTATTTATTTAATGATTAACTTATAAGGTTCACGATTTTTATGTTCGTTTTTTTTGTTTTCTACGAAGCAGCTTTAATCCAAAGGTTGATAAAGAGAACAGCAAAGATAGATTTTACTGCTAAAACCTCAATAGTGAAAACCAAAGAACTCCACTATATCCTTTCTCTGTTGATTTTTCAGCATTGTACATGTTTTTACTCCAAAAAAGGAAAACACTGCTCGATGTGAAAAACTTTGATTTCTTTTTTTGATGGAAATGCTGTTTTTTGACCTTGAGGCTCTCTCTGTTTAAACCTGGTTTTTGTTTTGTTTGTTATTTTTTTGGGGTGGGAAAAGTCTTTGTCCCAAACTCATCGCTATCTGTGTGCCTGTCGTTCTGGGGCAAAAGGGGAACGGGACAAAACAACTGTACGTGTTAGGAATAAAGTGCGAACTTAGACCAAACCCCGTCCACCTGTCGTCTTTTTTCTGTCACTTCTTAATTTTACACTATTAGATGTTTTCTGCAGATGGTAGCACTATGCTTTACGCAGCACATCTATAGAGGTTATGCAGATTATGTCACAGCATGGTGACTGCATGATAACAGAGGCAACAGTGTCAACACTTGAGGGTTCTGTTACTATTATCGCATCACATACCTGCTAAAGAACTCAATAAGTGGGATAAATATTGATCTGATTTGTTGATTATGTGATTTCCTTTAGCCTTTTAACCCCCGCCTTAACCAAGTTTCTCCAGTTCATAAATCCATCCATTCATTTTCTTCCACTTGTCCGTTGCCGGGTCGTGGGGGCTGTTGAAGCTGCCCAAATCGCATTGCACCGGCCCTTATGGCTCCTCCTGCAGGTGGTGGGTCCACAGAAGGATGGCTTGATGGTTCTAACCGGGCCTGTTGGTCTCTCATAAGGGGCTTCTGAACCGCTCTTTGTCTGACCCGTGAACTAGGACCTGGTTGCCATGGGAGACCCGACCAGGGGCACGAAGCCCCCAACAACAGAGCTCCTAGGATCATTCAGGTGCTCAAAACCCTCCACCAGGTGGCGGTTCCAGGAGGGTTCTCCAGTTCAGCTTTACCTAATCTAAGTTTACTGCCTGTAGGCCAATGTAATGCATCATTTGAAAGCTAAGACCTACATTGGATCTAGATTGATCTATTTCCTCATGTTAATGCCCCATTGTCATCACCTTCTTCGACATTTTATTCCATTTTTGTTGTTTTTTTGTCACATTTTTGCCAAAATTTCATGGCTTTTTGTCACTTTGTGATCACTTATTTGTCACATTTTTGTTGCCCTTTTGTTGCGTTTTCGTCACACATTTCTGTCACTTTTTCGTCACACCTTTTTGTAACTTCATCCCTGTTTTGTTGCTGTTTTGCATTTTCAACCTTGCTTTTGCCTCATAATTGCTGCGAATTTGACACCTTTTTCAAGAAGCTTTTAGATTTGGGTAAAGCTGAACTGGAGAAAATGCATTTGGTTAAGGCGGGGGGAAAGAGGCTGTTAAAAAAGTCCTCAATGCATGTATGATGTAGAAGTGGCTTTTGTAGAAAGAGGTGCTACACTTTTTTTTGACGTTGTTAAAAACCATCCCTTCACCGAGCAAACTTGCCAACCCTGTGGTGCACGCTTTCAAAATTATATAATAGCGTGATATCTAATAACATGTTAAAAAAAATGGAAACACATTTTTGCCCTTAACCTGAGATGCTTAATCAGCGACAAATGATATTCTTGCAGCAGGCATAATATACATCCAACCAGTCAGGAGGGATATTACTATTTTGTTCCCAGACACAGAAGCACAAACCTAGATTATTTACAAGACGTGTGTTTTCAGATTGAACATTGTCCGCAGAGCTAGATAAAAACCACTATAGTCTGCGGACGGAACTTTAACTTAAGTGTCGAAGCCTTTCGGATGAGAGGCGAAATGTTCTACACTTCAACTACAAAGTACAGAAGATGACTGATCTGAACCTTCATTGAAGATGCACGACTGAGAGCCTACACAGACATTGTAGGCCTATATTTGAGGGAGTACTTAAAGGCTCTATAGCACCAGATTTGTTTTATTATTATTTTTGCTATAAACAATGAAAGGGGAAACCACTAAATTAACATGTTAGTTGTCTCCAAACTCCTTCCTAACTTTTCTAAGATATTTGTAATATCCCGATTGTTCACAGGGACTTAAAGGGTCACCTTTTTTTTCACAGAAATGCTAGAAAACAATTTCAATGGGGGAAAACATGGTTAAAATCAGGCCTAATCATTTGAAATGTTTTGTCTTCCTGAGCAGGCGCCGTTATGTGCGGCCAAATACTGCCCTCTACTGGTAATTAAGTAAAACAAAACCACAAAGACTTGAATGAAAGTAACAAGGACAAAGAACTACTTCATCCATTTACCTTATACTGTACCACAGTGCTTTTACACATTTCAGGATTTCACATAAACATCCATCTTCTTTTTCCTTCACTGAGTGCAAACATTGCTTCGGTGTGAGGAGTATTTCATTCTCCACTTCATAGTTTTGTGCAGGGGCCTCTGAATGATTGAGTGCCCCCCTGTAGCAGCAGCAGAAGTCTGACAGAGGATGTAAGTTTAATGCGCTCTGCTTTCCACCTCTGTCCCTGTCCTGCTTCTATCGGACGTCCACTGCTCAGAGGTACATGCGAGTACGAAAGAGGGTGAGGAGGAAAGTCCGGGGGGGAGCGGGGAGGGGAGGGAGGGGGGACGGACGCTGACTGCATCTCATCCCACAGATTCGCTCTCTCTTTCAGCTGTCTTGTTTTTTTGGGAGAGTTCGTTTCAGTGCCTGGTTTAGTGGCGTCTTGTTGCAGCCGCGTTACACATAGCTTTGTAATGTCACACAGGAGCCAAGCCATAAACCACCCCACAGCCCCGCCCTGTGCAATAAATCAGTCGAACCGCTACCCACACACGGGTACTCCGCTGAGAGGAAAACCTGCAGCTCGAAATCTACATTCAGAATGTGAATTTGAGAATAGTATTGTGAATGTTTGTTTTTACTTGTTTCCCCCAAGATGTTTTCGACTGGTATTTATTCATCAAAAGATGGGGGAAGGAAGTTTACTGGCATTGCCTCTCTGTGTCCAACATATAGGACAAGTTAAGGCATCCCAGGCACACAAAGGAAAACTGTCATTTCAACTCGTGATGTCAAGAAGAAAAACAATGGCAACATAAATTGTCATAATGTGGCAGGGGTCTCCAGCTGTCTCTACCCCGCTTTTTAATCCCTTAACCCCCACCTAAACTGAGCACATTTCCTCCAGTTTTCCTTTACCCAGATCTGAAAGCCATCCATCCATCCATCCATCCATTTTCTTCCGCTTTATCCGGGGCCGGGTCGCGGGGGCAGCAGTCTCAGCAGAGATGCCCAGGCTTCCCGATCCACACACACCTCCTCCAGCTGTTCTGGGGGGACCCCGAGGCGACACCAGGCCAGCTCGGAGACATAGTCCCACCAACGTGTCCTGGGCCTTCCACGAGGCCTTGTCCCACTAGGACATGCCTGGAACACCTCCCGCGGGAGGCGGCCAGGAGGTGTCCGGAACAGATGCTCTAGCCACCTTAGCTGGCTCCTTTCGACGTGAAGGAGCAGCGACTCTACTCCGAGCTCCTCCCGGGTAACTGAGCTCCTCACTCGATCTCAAAGGGTGCGCCCAGCCACCCTGCGAAGGAAACTCATTTCGGCCGCTTGTATTCGCGATCTTGTCCTTTCGGTCATTACCCAAATCTCATGACCATAGGTGAGGGCGGGAACGTAGATCGATCGGTAAATCGAGAGCTTTGCCCCCCGACTGAAAGCTTCTTGCAAAAAACATCAAAATTGCAACGAAGACGAGGATGAACAAAAATTTGCCCGAAAAGCAACAATAACAAGTAAAACAAATCTGACAAAAACAGAACAAAAAAAGCGATGGAAAAAAAAGTGATGACAAAGCAACAACAACAAAAAAATACAAAAACATGTCAACAAAGTGACAAAAGAGGCATTACACTGTGGCTCTGCAGTCGAGGAAACTTTTAGGTTAGAGGATGAGCTAAGATGATAATTCAACATAATTACAGCTTGAGTTTCCTCTGTCTGCTATAATATGTGAATGTGGAGCATAAAGAGGTTACTCATTTTGCTCGACATGTTCAGAACAAAATGAAAACACATCTAAAACGTGATTTATAAGTGTCTGTAGAAAGCTTTCGGGGAGCTACATGGAAAGGGCTGGCAATCTAAAATCCACTGTAATCCCTGTAAATGTAGTCAAGTACGTGGCTATTGCTGAAGGTGCTTTAGGGAAACTGATCTATCTGCAATCGTTATCGCGGGTGAGGGTTAGGGTTGACTCATAATTTAAATCAAACTAGTATGTGATGGTCATTTTGTCAAGATAATAAGGTCAGCACATGGCAAAAGTTTCAATATGATGTCGTTTATCACAAATCTTATGTTGCGACTTATGAGTAAGTGTTGTACATCCACAGATTCAGATAGTTTCGAATTCAGCTTTGGTGCATATTGTTGTGTTCTTGGGCAAGACTCTTCACCACATTTCTTCTGAATGTGTTGTGAGAGAGAGAGTGAGTGGTTAGTTGGCTGGGGTCTGTGGGTGTGATGGCACAGATTGGCAGCCTCCGTCCTGTCAGTCTACCTCATGGCAGCTGTGGTTTCAATACCACCACCGAGTGTGGGGAGTGGATGGATAATGTTTATACTTTGTGGTTCTTTGAGAAGCTTGTTAAGTTTGTAAAATATGGTAGAAAAGTAAGCCATGATGTCTTCACTGACCACCTGGTTTAACAAACTGTTCTGATCTGGAGTTGCAGGAGTTAAAGAATTGAATCAGCTGACTACCGTAACATCCTGGTTATTCCATCAATGCATTTCTTCTTCCCTGATGACATATTCCAAGATGTCAATGCAAGGATTCATCGAGCTCACATTGTGAAAGAGTGGTTCAGGGAGCATGAGACATCATTTCCACACATGGACTGGCCACAACATAGCCTTATCATAACCCCATTGAGATCTGTGGGATGTGCTGGACAAAGATTTGCACAGTGGTCACACTCTCTCATCATCAATGCAAGATGTTAGTGAATAATGACTGTAACGCAGGATCTTTTGACATTGCAGACGCCTTTTGAAACAATGGCTGTTTCTCAGTTGCGAGGATCCGTCCACCGTTTGGCCACATGGAACGGCCTCACATAATCAAGTGTAAATCTATGCTTACAAAAATAACTGTTTTATGAATAACAGAGGCCAGGAAAATGTTTATATATTGATTTTGGTTGGATGTCTTTCTCTTTGAACATTTTGGCCTGAATGAAATAATAATATTTCTGCAAGGATTTGTAAGAAATTCAATTTAAATATTAAATATATTTAGCAGGTCCAGTTTATCGGCCATAGCTGCAATTGCAGACTTACGTAAACAACCACAGGCCACAGGCCACAACCTTTCATTAACTTTATATAAACCATACAACACTTCTACCAATGACTTTATTACAATTATTTTTTTGCACAAATGTGGAACAAACTTTTTGAGCTCTCCGAGGCAGCGGAGGATCCACAGGTGTACCCTTCGTAAATGAGCCAAACCGAAGTGGTCGAGACGCCGAGGGTCCTGGCAATTGGGAAGCAGCCATAGTCACAGTGAAGGCTTGCTGTAATCAGAGCTAAAGGAACTACAACAAAATATTAGAGACCCTTTTATTTTGTTGCAACTTTTTTCTTGGTCTGGCCGTGTATATCCTGTTATCTAGAAACTCTCCCAATCCTAATATACTCAGTGCAGTGTCTTATACGTGAGAGCACATCATTGAACACAACATTACTGAAAACATCTGGAGTTTAATAGAGTAATTATCTAAATATACCCCACCAACCGCTGCAGGGTTTAGCATTTCAAAGGCAAACCCCCACAGCTCCGGTGTTTAGCCTGGCTCCGCTCGTGTGAGACATTTGTGCAGCAGCTCCGAGTGTGAAAGTGATTATGCCGTTTTGACACCCGCCGCCTCTCTGCTCCTTTGCTCCCGGTCTAGTTCTGGTTTTAGTCTCGGTTTTTGGGTGGCTCTCGTTGGGTGGGCCCCGGAGCGTTTCCAGTCAGCGCCGCTCGGCCTTCTGGGAAACAACATGCAGTTCGTGAAGCCGCAAGATCCCAGAGGAGCCGCTCACCAGCAACAAGTGGCTCCTGTGTCTTTGAGATTTGACGATGTCCTGAAAGAGGCCGCTGTCCGCACCGTCTCTGCCCTCCAGATGTGCACCTCTGATCTCCAGATGTGGACAGGGGCGATGTTTAAGGAAAAGCCGAAGAGCCATGCCAGGCGTGAAGCCGCTGTGAAATTAGAGGCTCCTGACAGACTCCTGCAGGTCACTCATGCTATAGGAGCGGAGCGTTTAGTTTTGTCATTTTCTATCATCACGACAAGGCACTGTTAGTAAAACATGTTTCTGAAGTTCTTCAGTTCAGTGAATATCAAGCACTGAATCTACAAGAATAAACTCCTCTTCCTAGATCAGTATGGATACAGCCTTCTGTTAAACAATCATTAGTTGCTGACGAAGCCCCTTGTGGTGAGAGAAGAAACGTCCTTGACAATAAAACCCTATCAAAACAGTAATAATAATAATGTATGAAAGCGCTTTTTTGGACACTCAATAATGGAAGACAACAGTAGACACAGAAAGTTTTGTTGTGAGTCTGTGTTTCTGATGAGCTGTGGGTCCCTGAGGGTGGGAGCGGCGATGGCGAAGACCAAGGTGTGGCGGGTTTCTTTGTTCTTTGTTCTTCATCGGGGCGACAGTGGTCCAAATGGTGGAGCGGGTCGTCTCATGATCGGAAAGTCGGGGGTTTGAATCCTGGCTCCTGCAGGTGCAGACTGTCGTTGTGTCCTTGGGCAAGACACTTCACCCAATGCCTATGTGTGAGTGGTTGGTGGTGGTCAGAGAGACCGTTGGCACAGATGTGAGAAGTCTTGCTTCTGTCAGTCTGCCCCAGGGAAAACTGTGGCTACAAATGTAGCTTACCACCATCAGCATGGAGTGAATGAACCCCCCTCCCTTTCATGTGTGAAGCGCTTTGGGTGTGACTTGTGTCATATGAAAAGCGCTTTACAAATAAGATTCCCTTCCCATCAACAACTTATAACATATATAACATGAAAGAAATTTACACGTGATCTGCTGCTCCTGTGCATTCGCCAAGAGAGTCTTTGAGTTCCTTGTTATTGGTAAATACATTTATAACTTAGAATTTTTGTAATCATACGCTGTATTTATACAGTGATTCCCAAAGTTGGGGTCATGAGGCCTTGGGTGGGGCTCCCCAGATGATTTCAAGATGAAACAAAAAGATAAATACAACTGTTTTTGGTATAGTTTTTTCTTCAATTATTCAAAGTAAACTGTTTAAATACTTGATTTTGAAACGTTCTTCTGCCCTAAGAGGCAATAACTTTATACAATGCGGGTCCCGAGTTGTTTATGTGTCAATTTTTCATATTTATTTATACATAAATATAATACAATTCAACGTGAAAGTTCTAAGTATTCAAAATACAATACTCTGATTGGACAAAGTAACAGAATACATTGCAAAATACATTTTAAGGCAATAGTATTCAGTACACTGTAACTAAATACAATCAGAAAGTATTCTCCCCAACACTGCATCTCAGTGGGACAGTTGCTCCTCATGCTCCTCATTCTACAACCACTAGATGGTGATATTTCATTGCAAAGCTGTGGCTCCTTGGTCTTTTTTTTTTTTTTTTACCCCCTTCATCCTTCAACAACCTCAAGCAACAAGTCCGACCCTCCTGTCCGTGGGTTTTCTTCATTTCAGTCGGACACAAAACAGTTAATGGTTTAGTTCTGGGTCATCTGGAGCTCGTCCTGGGTCAGGGATCTCCAACCAGTTGCTCTCCTTTTTTTGGTAGCTCGCCAAAGGCTGCACGCGCTAGATAAGTCACATTTTAGATGTATTTTCTTTTTGTTCTGAACATTTTGAACACAAGCTGCGCCAATTAGGAAAATAGTGTGATGGACAGGGACAAAATTCAAGGCATTTGTTTGAAATAGACTTTGTAGACTACAAACTCTCCTCATAGTCTCATAATTACAAGTGTCTCCGGATGTAAAAGTAGCTCACTGTGTAAAAAAGGTTGGAGACCGAATGTTTTCTTCTTCTTCTTCTTCTTCTTCTTCTTCTTCGTCTTCGTCTTCGTCTTCATCTTCTTCTGCTCCTTCTTCTTCTGCTCCTTCTTCTTCTGCTCCTTCTTCTTCTGCTCCTTCTTCTTCTGCTCCTTCTTCTCCTTCTTCTTCCTTCTTCTTCCTTCTTCTTCCTTCTTCTTCTTCTTCTGCTCCTCCTCCTCCTTCTTCTTCTTCGTCTTCTTCTTCTGTTCCTTCTTCTTCTTCTTCTCCTCCTCCTCCTCCTCCCTCCTCCTTCTTCTTCTTCTGCTCCTTCTACTTCTTCTCCTCCTCCTCCTCCTTTTTCTTCTTCTGCTCCTCCCTCCTCCTCCTCCTTCTTCTTCTTCTTCTTCTGGATCCTCGGTGGCTCAGATGGTAGAGCAGGTTGTGCCGGCGTGGTGCAGACTGTTGTTATGTCCATGAGCAAGACACTTCACCCGCCTCTCCCGTGTGAATGTGGTTCATGATGGCGCAGATTGGTTGCCTTGCTTCTGTCAGTCTACCCCAGGGCAGCCGTGGCTACAATGTGAATGAATAATGACTACAGTGGAGCTCTTTAAGACAGTGGTTCTCAACTGGTGTGGCGTCGGAACCCACAATCACCCTGGGATGACAAGCCATGACCCAATTATGACAGACTTTTAAAATATAATGTAAAATATTGTCGTTTCCTCAAAAACTGTTGTTGAATAAGCCATAAAAGCTGAAATTATTGTAGATAAAAACAACAACAACAACCAGATAGCAGTCATTTTATCAGGCTCAACTAGTGTTTCTATCCTTTTTTCTGGAGATAAATATTAAAAGAAAGGCTCGCGACCCACTGAAAACAGTTCTGTGACCCACTTTTGGGCCCTGACCCACCAGTTGAGAACCACTGCTTTAAGTAGCTTGTAAAGCGCTGTGCAAGTGCAAACGGTTATTATCAATGTGTCTTTTGTATTTGATGTAAGTAAGTGAGTAAGTAAGTGCTTTATTTGTCATTGTAAAAGCGTACAACGAAATAGTTGTACGCTTTCAAAGTTTTCTGCGACTGAGCCGTGCTGCTATTGTCGGTCAACCTGACCCGTAGCACCCAGAGGAAACCTGGCTGCCTTCAGTCCTCCTCTGATCCTCTGAAACAGTGCAGCGCCTCCTGAGTTTCTTTCTGTTTCAGAGCGTGGTGTCCTGCACTTGTCAGCTCCACCTCCTTCTTCCTCTTCCCCCTGCACAGCTCCTTCCGCTCCCTTTGCTCCACAACAGTCTTTCACCATCTTCTGGGAAGAGCTTAGTAGTTAATCTGTTTTAGTCTCCAGAGAATGCAGTTCATAGAAAAAGGCAAAAAATGCAGCTGTACCGAGACAGAGGTTATTCACAGAGAGATTAAATGTTAAAGAAAGTGTTGAATATCATAATAATCAGTAGGAGTAAAGGCTGCAGGGACTGAATAAGAAGGATAATCTATACTTTATACTCGCTTCATGCCCTGGAGCCTCCTGTGGCCACAGTGCTATTGTAAACATGAATGAATGGCGTTGCAGCAGTTGCGTGTCGTGCTCCATTGTACATGTAAATACTCAACTGTCCGTGGGCGAGGCCAGTGCTCACGCGTCGCCCGCCGGAGCTGTTTTTGAATAATCATGAACCGCCCGCTCAGACTGCGTGACTGCGATGCTTGTCCGCTGTTTGTTTAGTCAAATACTGTGTACAAGCGTGTGGGCCAGCGGCGCACCTCAAATCGTTTCAGTCATGTGAGATTTATATATTAAGCCACATTAGAGACAGGTGGTTTCACGTGCCAGGGCCAAGTGCTGTCCCGTCGACAAAATACTACTGAAGGAGAGGTTCAGATCATTTTCGTAGCTGCAACTTATGAAGGCTTTGGACCCAAAACGCTTTGAATGTAGATGTCACTGCTTTTCCACTCTTCAGAGGTTAGGGACAAGTATGTTACATAAGCTTATGTTGCAACATCTTAACCAAAGCTTATTCTCCATGTCCGTCCCTAGTTGGGCCTCCATTATTAAAACAACAACATAATAATACAATGCAACACAATACAAACACAGCAGACGGTCAGTGGTCACATTTCTGATCTCTGATTAAAGAGTCTTTAAGTTTGTTTTTGAAAAGGACCCAGTTTGACTCTCCCTTCAGTTCAGTGGGTAAACAGTTCCAGGCAGAGAAAGCTGATTGTCCAGAGAAAGCTGATTGTCCAGAGAAAGCTGATTGTCCAGAGAAAGCTGATTGTCCAGAGAAAGCTGATTGTCCAAATGAAGTGTTGCGCCTCAGGACCTGACAGTTCCTGCTCTGAGCTCCTGCAGTCCTTGAGTCCACAGCCCTGAGAAGAACCATGTACTCACTGAAGACCTGCAGGGCTATATGACAGAAAACATCAGTACATAAGCTTCAGCTGAGCAAATTTAGTGAAGTTCTCAAAAGATTTTTTTTTTTTTAACTACTCAGACCAACACAATGATGCGACAGAATGGGCTTCTTATCCAGGATTTTAACCGCTCTGTTATAAATCATTCGTAGTGGCTTGACTGTAGTGACAGTGGTACAGTCTGCAGATCATGCGCATTTAAGTGTGAGCAACAGGTAGTCTCTGATCAGTGTGAATGTAGAAAGATTTGCTTTGGCCTCTGTACGTATAGATTTTTGTGGGTGAAAATCTGCCTCCACGTCCATCAGGAGGTGTTAATTTTGCAGAAACATTTTACAATAAAACCGCAATATGCAACAACAGTGCAAAATGTAATGACGTTTGTGCTTCACTTTGTAATACAAACGCAATCTTTAGCTGGGAGACACCACAGGCAAAACATACATACAAGCTTTCACCTGGCAACAAAAAATATACCTAATCTTCACAATATCATGTTTAAATATTGCACTGATTCAATGTTTCCCCATAGATTTACATAGGAAAACGTTATTTTTTTCTCATTTTCTCATTTTCCTCTCATTGTGGCGACACTATCTCGACGTCAGTAGCACCTAAAGACTTCAAATTCTCCAGCCTTGGACTGAACAATATTTTGAAGAGATTTTTTAAGATCTAATTCTTAGCCTGACTTATTGAGCTTTAAATGTCAACAAATAAGGCGTAAGATATCCAAAATCCCCTCTGAAAAAGTCTTGGTAACTTATTTATCAATAAAATAAAACCATAAATTGGAATGTATCTCAATCCGTTATTCAGACATTTTTTGGCATTTTTAGGCATAAAACACCTTGTTTTTACATGAAAACAGAAAACAGAAAACTTGAAATATAGTTTTTTCTCACATTAATGCCAGTAATCTACAGCAAAAGTAAATGTAAAGATGTTCCCTATTCACCTGCAGTGTCTCTCCTTAATAATGTGCTGTGGTTTTAATGAATTTATGTATAAAATCAGTAAATACGCACTAATTATCATAATCATCAAAATAGGTTTATTGCCATTGTCAGTGACGGTGGATGTTCACAAACCACCATTTTTTGCCCTAGCATTTGTGTAACATGAAACATAAACTAGCAATGAAATAGAAAATAAGGCTATCAGGGCATGCAATAAAATAAACCATAAGATCAGCTCAGAGTAATTAATATGTATTTGTGTGTTTATAAAGAAGTAAGTAATTATTAGGAAAACTGGAGTAAGATCAAAATCAGGACTAAACTGAGGAAATAGACTTACATTGAACTAAAGTGTATCTAAACTGGGTGTAAATCACGTCTAAATCATAAAAAAAACAGCTAACTTAAAGTTACACTATGCAACTTTTTCTGTAAAAAAAAAAAGTTGATGTTAATATGTATTTGACCTTTCAGTGACCCAGGAGATGCTCGGACGCTCCACGATCAATTGTTTTTTTAGGTTTTCACTGCTGATTGATCCGTATCCATGGTTACTACTCAGAAAAACCTACCAGAGAGATCCTAAAAAACCTGCAATTGATCCTGAAGCTTCATACGAGCCACCGGGATGGAAAGTAAAGGTGCAGAGTTCACCACACATACAACCACTGGGTCACTGAAAGGTCAAATATGATACAGGCCTACATTAAAAGTTACATAGTGTACCTTTAGCTGGATGACTAAAGTATACATGAAACGAATAAAGTCTAAAAACACTCAAAATCTGTCCCTTACATTGACTAAAGATTTATATAATCACATTTTGAACAGTTGTTGTATAATTTGGCTCTCCGGGGAGGGAATAAATGCAACGTTGCCGTTTTGGGACGCTAGTTTTACGCACATCCCGGTTCCTTCCTGCTCTGATTGCTCATAAATACTGCCTCTCATGTGTGGCCTTTGCAGACGCCTGGTTAAACTCTTGACTGTTGGGCGCACCCCTCTAACGTAATGCGACGCACGTCTTTATTATTGCCCCCAAAACCCGAATGACGTGTCCCCCTGCCTCTCCCGCCTCCGCTCATTTGACCCAGACCGGTCGCCCCCGGTAACCGCAGTGATGCAAACCCAAAACCTCTGTGTTTTTTAGGCTCTGGGTCGTCCCGTCTGCGTGCGGTTAGCTGCGCTCATGTTTCTCTGTGATGTCTGGTGCCATCATACCGTCTTTTTTTTTAACAAATTTACTGAAAGCTAAACGTTGATTCAGAGTGCCAAGTTGCCCACTGCCCCCACAACTTGAGAAAACCCACAAAAACACGGCATTAGCCAAATTCAATCGAAGCAACACTATGGCTGTCCAAAGCCATCACCACACCCTGCTAGAAGCCACCCAAAATCTCCCCACATGACATTGGATATCTCATAGAGGAGGCAAAGAAGTGGTGCACTGTAAAATGACTGACTATGTACATTAGCAACGACAAAACATGGCTTTCAAAGTATTAAAGTTGGCTGGAGGTTTGTGGGTGTTTTTGTACTAGATTTACAGTATTTATCTTTTGGGCCCAAATTACGTGATTTATTTGAAAGCACACTCAAAAATAAAATGTTGACATTAATGTAATCCATCATGTTATACTTTCCCATCAATGAATGAATGAAGAACTTTATTGTCATTATTCAATTGTAGAGTGAAATTGCACGCCGCCTCTGTGGGCCCACCTGACCAGTCTGTTTTTGGAGGTGGGGGAAACCGGAGGAAACTTACAGACAAGGGGAGAACATACAAACTCAAAGTTCCAGACAATCAGCTCTCACTGCTTGACATCCTTCATGATCTTACATGGAGGAAAAAATTTACTCCCAAAGAAGCTACCAGCTTATAAGACTGGGGTCCTTCCCACCACCACTCTTGTGTGGCTTAGCTGCGAGTCTCAACCATATACCTGCAATTTCCTTCGGGATCAATAAAGTATCTATCTATCTATCTATCTATCTATCTATCTATCTATCTATCTATCTATCTATCTATCTATCTATCTATCTATCTATCTATCTATCTATCTATCTATCTATCTATCTATCTATCTATCTATCTATCTATCTATCTATCTATCTATCTATCTATCTATCTATCTATCTATCTATCTATCTATCTATCTATCTATCTATCTATCTATCGTCTATATCGTCTCTATCTATCTATCTATCTATCTATCTATCTATCTATCTATCTATCTATCTATCTATCTATCGTCTCTATCGTCGCTATCGTCTCTATCGTCTCTATCGTCTCTAGCGTCTCTAGCGTCCCTAGCGTCTTTATCGTCTCTATCGTCTCTATCGTCTCTATCGTCTCTATCGTCTCTAGCGTCCCTAGCGTCTCTATCGTCTCTAGCGTCTCTATCGTCTCTAGCGTCTCTATCGTCTCTATCGTCTCTATCGTCTCTATCGTCCCTATCTATCATCTCTATCGTCTCTATCGTCTCTATCGTCCCTATCTAACGTCTCTATCGTCTCTATCGTCTCTATCGTCTTTATCTTCTCTATCGTCTCTATCGTCTCTATCCTCTCTATCGTCTCTATCGTCTCTATCGTCTCTGTCGTCTCTAGCGTCTCTATCGTCCCTATCGTCTCTATCGTCTCAATCGTCCCTATCTATCGTCTCTATCGTCTCTATCGTCTCTCTCGTCTTTATCTTCTCTATCGTCTCTATCGTCTCTATCGTCTTTATCTTCTCTATCGTCTCTATCGTCTCTATCGTCTCTATCGTCTTTATCTTCTCTATCTTCTCTATCGTCTCTATCGTCTCTATCGTCTTTATCTTCTCTATCGTCTCTATCGTCTTTATCTTCTCTATCGTCTCTATCGTCTCTATCGTCTTTATCTTCTCTATCTTCTCTATCGTCTCTATCGTCTCTATCGTCTTTATCTTCTCTATCTTCTCTATCGTCTCTATCGTCTCTATCGTCTCTATCGTCTCTATCGTCTCTATCGTCTCTATCGTCTCTATCGTCTCTAGCGTCTCTATCGTCCCTATCGTCTCTATCGTCTCTATCGTCTCTAGCTCATTCCTGTGCGGAGTTATGGATTTATCAATGAAATAACTAGTTGGCTCACTCCAGCCAGTAGATGGCAGCTTAAATTTGAAAAAGGAAAGAATTCCACACGTGTCCAGCAGAGGGCGCTGACATAATATGAGATCAGGATACAAACAGAATTTTATAGCCACGTGGTAAATGGTCAGTCTGCCCCAGGGCGGCTGTGGCTACAATAGTAACTTACTGCCATCGAGTGTGGAGTTAATGAATCATGACTTTATGTAGCACTTTGAGAAACATGTGACACAGGCTGATGAAGCACAATAAGTGTAAGCCGTTATATGTGGCCACAGTCCTTTACAATACATGCGACCCGCGACCCGCCGTGGGGGCTGAATTTCGGCCCTCGACCCAAACGACTTCGACACCCCTGGTTTAGTGTTTTCCTTTCTTCGACTATTGAGTCCTGGAAATTCCCATTTAAAAAGTGGACAGGAATCTGATTTATAGCATTGGTGTAGTTGCCACAAAACCACACACTCACACACTTCTCTCCCAGGAAAAGGACAAAGGATATTAACGACAGATAAATACTGTTTTTCCTTGAAAGATTCTGCAAAAGATTCCAGGTTTTATGTCGCTACATCATAAAAGCGACAAAACTCTTGCAAAACACTGATGCATAATATATAAACAGAAATGTCAGAGATACTTAAAGGTACACTGCGTAACATTTTGGACTATACTGTTGGCGGCAAAGCAAAACCAGCTCAACACAGAAAATGCTGTTACTGCAGTGTGTAATAAAAGAATGGATTTAGGTGAGAAACTAACCTGTTTAAATCTCAAACTCTGCAGCCTTTAGTCCAGTGTTTTTTAACCTTTGTTGAGCCAAGGCACATTGTTTTCATTGAAATAATCACGAGGCACACCACCAGCAGAAAATGTTCTCATCAAAGTGTCTTGACTAGTAACACCGTATAGTCTCACTCGCCACAATGCCTCAATACGTCACTAATTCTCTTGTCTCAAAGAAATTAACTACCTGATATGGAAGACTATAATATGGTTACTCTTCCGATCACTAGACAGCGTAGACACTCGAAAATGGTACATTATTTGTGGATAATAATGCATTTGTTTTAAAAAAGAAACAACGAGGTGAGATTGGATAATTTCCCAAGGGACACCAGACAATATCTCACGGCACACTAGTGTGCCACGGCACAGTGGTTGAAAAACACTGCTTTAGTCACATCTCCATGGAAACGAGATGGAGACGTACCCACTCCCAGTAAAGTTCACAGTCGTATCATAGGAGGGATGAGCCTCATAAATGTTTGTTTGTACATTTATGAGGTATTTTTCAATCATGAAAATATCTGTCATAGAATAAATCCTTGTATTTGAATTTTATTTATTCGGTAAAATTCTACGCGGTGTGGCTTTAACATGCTGGTCATGGTCAGACACAGACAATGCTATTTTTGCGTGAGTTATCAAAAGAAAGTAGTTGGAAGAGGATAGAAATGTATTTATAATGTTTGGCTAGCTGCAGTTTTTATTTTTCAACCCAAGTAATGGAATTAATGTTTCTATTTTTATTCAACTCATCAGATGAAGCAACAAAACCCAACACAGATGTATTAAAATGTTATATTACACATTACATCATTCGCTCATTCAAGAAGCTTCTGCAAATCCCAAAAGATCTATTGTTGCCTTCATTTTTCACCACGATCTTGTATTTGATGATGGGAGAGTGTGACCTCTGTGCAACGCCCTCTCCAGCACGTCCCAAAGACTCCCAATGGGGTGAAGATCTGAGGTTGTCATCTTGGAATACGCCTGTACCGTCAGGGAAGAAGAACTCCATTGATGCAGCAGCCCCAGATCACGAGAGTTAAATCCAGATGGCAACTCTTGATTCCTTTTTGTCAGGCAGAGTCGTTTTGCAGTGCACAACCTCATAACTGACTTGATCACACGGAGAACTAATCTGTCTGTCAGTCCTCCTTTACAGCCTCTACAAGCCGCAGACCACGGACATGCGTCTCCTCTGCTGCGGGGAAACACGAGCAGACGACCTCATGATGACACACCGCTTTAGGTTTAATCGGTCTTTCTGAGAGGGTGCTTTCCAACGTCCTGTCTACAAATGTGAGACAAATTAGACAAATTACAGGACGACGAGAGAGACGCTAACACACTTTCCATGCTTCACAGGCTTCAGGGCGACTGGCTGGGTCCCGCCTCTATAAACCCAGACTCTGGTTTCTCGTTCGTTGGCCTTTGTGACCCACTTTCTCTTTACTGAGTGATGTAATGGTAACTGGCAATGAGGGTGAGGCCTATAGGTTTATAGGTGAGATATTTCAGGTCCTGCACTACTGTGACACATGTCAATTCCACTCTGGAGGATAAAAAAAGTTACATGTTTAAAGCCATAGAAATAATAGAATGCCTGTCGCTATTTGAGCTAAGTGAGTAGGAAAGCCAGGCGCAATACTTAAGTATGGTGAGGTATGTTTTGTCCGTTTTAGGGGCCATTGGAAGTGTACACCTCAAGCTTGTCTGAATGTGATTTAGCATTTAGCTCAAAGGACACTTTTATCCGCTAAAATGTATAATAAGTAAAATTCCATAAGGTCTGTACATTAATTGGTAAATTCCAACCAGGCTTTGACCTCGCCTTAAAGTGGTCGATGTGTTGACAACAGCTGGAAACATCTGGATCGTTCATAATTCACTAATGCTAACGGCTATAGGAAAAATACATTGAGCAGGCTAACGGACTCTGAAAAGTCTCCTGGACTAGCCGACTTGCTAACTGGATCGAAGGCTGTTTCTCCTTTGTTTTTCTATGTTTAAAGGAATAGGCCACCGTTTTTACATACTGAGATATGTTCTTACCTGAGCGTAGACGAGTTCATTTGTACCTGTCTGGTCGGACGGTGTTAGCATTTAGCCTCTCCTCCTCTATAGCTCCAAACGAGGTGAAGAAGAAGCTACCAAGCTCTTCCACGTTTTCCCGATTTAAATATGGTTACGTGTGTTACACGATCCAAGCGGATAAAAAGGAGAACTATATTGTAAGGCGTAATAATACCAGGATTACTTCGAAATCTGCGCCGTAATATCTTCCCTTTACTGTGTGGACGCCGAAGTACTCCTGGTATTCCTTTAAAGTTATTTCTGATTATATGCTGCAATGCCACAACAGTAAATACATGAAAACTTCATGTAATTTGGCTAGGTAAAAAGTATTGACCCAAATGCTCAAAAAAAAGTTTGAAGTGCTTGAAGAAAATGCTACTTGAGTATTGAGTATCTATTGAGTGGCTTAAAAATCTGGTTTCCGTTTCATAGTGACATCAATTCTGAAAAACAAGACATGAAATCATACAGTAATAGAAAATGCCAAAGAAAATGCCATAAAGTATATAAAATAAACAATTTTCTGGAATAAAATACATATGGCATAAACTACGTTACAGACTGTATTATCCATTTTAAAGCAAGATCTTCTCCTAGAAGTATAGAAACTTAAAAACACATTCCTGAGTAAATGACTGATTTCTACCAGTTCTGTGAAGATGCTTGTTTTTCGACTATTTTCTCACCAACAAAACATCCATAAGGAAAGAAAAGCTTGCAGTTTATCATATTTATTGAGTGAAGTAGCATATAGTGTGGCTTTGAAATGATTGTGAAAAAAGCTTTTACTGAATGTTTCCCTCCTATTGAGCCCAGACCATCGCAAGCATTTGAAGGATTTTACTTTGTTGCCTTGTATTGTTTAGATAAAAGCAAATGTATGCATTTGCAGGTCCAGCTTTCAACAAGAAATCCCTCAATCCTCATCCCTAACGTTCCGCACGTCCCTCTATAGTGGCCCATCACTCATAACCTATAAATATGAGTCCATTTAGCGGCGCTCGGACACAGGTGGAGTCCGTGTTTTAGCTCCGCAGACAGAGGTAATGACAGTAGACTATACATGCTCCTGCTCTCATGTACATGAAATACAAACAAAGGGAGAGAGGCTGAGGCAGATGTCGCTGTCAGACACGTGTAGGAAAGGAAACGAGCAGCAGAAGGAAGTGAGGATGCAAGACTGGAGGAATGTGAGAAAGTTAACACAGGAGACAGAAAGGTTTCCATAAATAGTAAAGCCTTGGTGGAACTTGGTGGTTACTGTAGTTTTTTTGGCTGCGTTATTATAGTGTGTAGTGTGTTTCGCTCAAATCCAAGAAAAGGGATGCCAATAATGCACGCTACGCTAAAAATAATACAATCTGCATTTTAAAACTCGGAAAATATTTGTTCTGTGCGCCATCATTGACTGTACCAGTAAAAGTACAGATACTACTGGTCAAATCTTACTCCCATACAAGTAAACATTGCCTAGATTATTACTTAAGTTAAAGTACAGGAAGCATTGCAGCTGAAACTATTCAATCTCTTACCACCCGCCTTAACCGAGTGTATTTTCTCCAGTTCAGCTTTACCCAAATCTAAAAGGTTACAGCCTATATATTAGCTAAGACCTACAAAACTGATCTGATCTTTTTCCTTGTGTTGTCGCCGTCACTTTTTTGTTGAGTTTTTGTAATATTTCTGATGCTTTTTGTTTGTCACTTTTTTTGGGTGATTTTATTTGATGTTTTTTGTTGCATTTCCTTCCTGTGTTTGTTGCTTTTAGATTTGGGTAAAGTCAAACTGGTTCAAGTGGAGGTGAAGAGGTTAAGTATTCAAAGCAGAAGGCTCAAATCAGTTTTTGCGAGGTCAACAACAGGAACATAGTGCCCAAATTCACCACCTGTACGGAAACACGATAGGGACAAACCTTTCTCCTTGCCATGAGTCAGTGGCGTGGGCTTTACCTCTGCACAGCGCCACTTACATTTCAGGAGTGTACATTAAAACACAGCCAACTTTGTGCTTTTGAGACTTTTATTTTTGTAGTTGAGTAGACAGTATGTAGTAGTAACAATTGTGGAGTAAAAGTAATAAGTACTCAAATACAGACTCAATGATAGATTCTCAAAACCTCTACGTAAGTACTTATTAAATTTACTTTGTTACTGAGCACCTCTGGTACGCAAAGTAATAACTAAATCAAAAACGAAGCCGTGACTAAGTCGCATTTTTAAACCCCGACTGAACTGTGACTAAACAACAAGAAAACCAGGACTAGACTGACATATTTAAAAAGTACAGTGTGATCTAGAAATAAACCCACATGAAGTGATCTATACCAGTGGTTGCCAACTTGTGACTCCGGACACACATTTTCAGTGTGTCTTTCAAATAATCTCATATTTTTTCTTCTATGAAAGTATAAAAATACCGAGACTGTTAAAATTATGTTGATGTTTTAATCATGATTTCAGCTTTTTTTCCAATATTTTATTTTTCAATTTTCAAATTAAACAGACACACAGGCTCAGATGCAGTTATTGTTTACCGTCATATTTAGTACAGCAGTAGGAGGAAAGGTCGCTATTTCAGGAACACAATTGGTTTACTGTATTTTAGTTTTTTCAAAATGACTTACAAATGGGTTCCAAGAACGGAGAAACGTGTCCATTTGACTAGTGCGGAGTTTTTCCATTTGTATTATGGATGACATGTCAGTGACCCATACCTGAAAGGAAGGCGGAGTGGGAGACTTCCATTCCTTCAGTATCAGTCTCTTGGCAACTATCAATCCCAGCTCCAATGGTTGCCGCATTATCTTCAGCTTTTATCCTTAAAGGCCCTAAAACCTATTTTCCTCACATATGTGGGTTGATAATTCACAACACCAACAAATTGTAATACACTGAAATACTGTAATACAAATTGTAGAATATCAGGCTTATTTTTTCCATGACATACTGTAGTTTTATGGGGCAAAACGAAATATTATCCCACAAAAAGAAAAAAAAAACCTTTGCTATAAGGCCTTTAAATCAACAACACTCTGTGGGAAACAACAGTAATTTAGTTTTTTTTTTAACAGATTAAAATGCAACAATATTTTTGGTAGAAGATGGTGTTGAGACCAGTTGAGAACCACATATCTTTACCTCACACTGAACCAAACCCACATCAAGCTTGATTAATAAGACACAGGGTCCACAGTTTGAGAAACACACACAGTAATATGAGCGATTGCTATGTCACGTCCCGGGCTTTTGTTGGCAACATGAATGTATTAAATAAATGATAATAGTGCTATGATTGGCAAAACAATATTCTACTTCTACTGATTATCAAAAATAGCTGGAAACTAATATAATGCTTTGTCCCTTTCTCTATAATGTGAGTTAAACAGTAGTCGTCCATGACTTCTGGCACACACAGTGTTTCTATACTGAGCCTGGCCCAGTGTCTGAGTATGTGATCCTTCTGACAGAGGAGGAAACAGAGCTGTGCCAAGAGGAACAGGAAGACAGGGCTCGTCCGCAGATAGTCCCGCAGCACTTCCACACCGGCTGATTTTAGACTGACACCGTTCCTCTCATAGCTGCCCCTTCCTCCCCCCGGCACCCACCGCCCTGTCTAACTCTGGACGTCCTGCCAACTCCTCGCCTCCCTCACTCCCTGGTCGCCTCTCTGGTTACTTAATACTCTCTTCTATGATCCAGACTTGGCACAGAGAGACAACTGGGTCAAATATAACACACGCAGTCCTTCCTCTCTGTGGCGTCTTCAGTCCACAAAGTGTTGGAGTAGTAGTTGGAGTATTTGTAGTGGTTAAAGAACGATAAGTATATATGAGTATAACAACAATACAGTGTACTTCCTTGAGTAACGGTCGTCATATTTTCAACCTGTACAATGTGTGACTTTGTGCGTCAGAGAAAAATACTTAGACTCAAACTCATGTCAAGACAAGTGTGAACTTCACACATTAGCCTAAACGTAATGCATTCCACCTTCAAGCAATACTCTACTTCCTGGATACAGACTGAGGAAACAAATGTTTCCAGACTTTTTCATTGACATAAATACAGTCTTTGCCCCCACAGAACTGATTTTATTCATTAAAATACTTATTTTTTTTATTTAAAGGCCGCACATTCCATTTAATTCTACTCTTCTTAAAGAGGCTAGATGCAAGTTAGCCATTTTATACTCTCTACTGTCACCGCAGGTCATAGGTGTAACTGCAGCTTCTATATTAAGCTCGTGCAGGACGGCAATTCGGACCCGTGCAGGATTTTAGAGGCAGTTGTGGTGAACAGATCTGGGCTCATTCTACACATTAGGACATTGTTGAAACATGTAGGGGAAGGAAAATACATATACAACATTTTTTAAACTCCGTATAGTCCCTTTAAAGAGTATTGAGCAGTTTAGAAACAACATTAACACGGCGCCATCAAGAAAGACATTACAGACTTTGTCTTTGTTAATGGTTGGTAAATCAATTGGTACATGAGGTCTTTGTCACCTATGGGTAGAGGTGGGTAGAGTAAGAGTAAAAGTACTTGGAGATAATTTTACTTGGATTGGATTACTTAAAGGGACTATACAGAGTTTGAAAATGTAAAATTATGTTTTTTCCTCCCCTACATGTTCCAGCCATGTCCTAATGTGTAGAATGAGCTCTGACCTGTGCACCACAACTGCCTCTAAAAGAAAGAGGGAGCCACTAATTAAAATGTTAGTTGTGGTTCAAACTCATTCCTAACTTTCCGAACATATTTGTAACATCTCAATTCTGCACAGGGACGAGTTTATCGGCAGCTTGCAGGGTCACTCTTCAGGGTTACTGTCACTGAAATGCAGGAAAACTCGGCTGCAAGTTCAAACTCTTTATAATTAGGCAGAACTGTGTCGAGCTGCGGTGCCCAGTCTTTTCTCCCTCGTGTACCAGTCAGCTAAAACTTTTAGTACTAACTTTTATAAGTAAACAGATGATTATGATGTGTTTAAAAAAAGATGCTGCACCATAGTTTTTAAGCAGCTTTCCTGTGTCTTTTATCTGGAGTACCTACAAGTATTTCCTGTGCCTCTGGTTAGGAAACGTCTGTGTTTGTGGTGTCTCCCCCTGAGATAAACCTGCCGGCAGCCAGGCAGAAGAGCCTGTCCAGATTGTTTTGGATCTAAATCAAACTAAAGAGTGTATGCAATCACATTCTGGAGTTGTCTAATTCCGCCTTAGTCAAGAAATATTTATATTTACTGCAGGTGTCTTTAAAGGTACATCATGGAACTTTTTACGTGGAAGAAAACTTTTTATTAATGCGTATTTGACCTTTCAGTGACCTTTTAGAGCAGCTGTATGAGTGGGTGGACTTTAACTTTCCATCACAGTGACGCCCCAGGATCAATTGTTAACAGAGTTTCTGGTAGGTTTTCACTGCTGTTTTGTAGTTTTTCACTCACAAGAAAATCTACAAAACCATTAGATCCTTGTAGAGGCCATGCTGACAACCCGCACAGCCATTAGGTCACAAAAAGGCACATATAAAGTCCCATAATGCACCTTTAAGATAAATATAATACTCACGATACAAACATTTAGTGGGAAAACATTCTAATTCATCCACTTAAGGCCTTGGGACAGGACAGTGACACCCGCAGAAAACCCCACTTTATATCAGATCCCATCACATGTTGTTGCTAAATGTCCTTGTGATCACCATCGTATTCACCACGTGGCACAGACAGTTCCCTTTGGTTCACTCTGTGCGCCCCGGCTGCTTCACAAACCTTGAGGGGACCATCTATTTGACAAATGCGTCTCTAAGTGTTCCTCGTGAACACCCGTAGCCTCCAAACAAGCCCCTGGAAAGATCATGGATGTCCTTTTTTTTCCTCCTTTTAATTCGTTTTTACATTCACCCCCCCCTCCGCCCCTTTTACCCTTTATTTCTGCTGGGTTTTCGCGGGGCTAATCTCATTACACACGTGTGAATAGCAGCTGGACGGGAGCGGAGAGGGGAACAGAGGGGCCAGTGTCCGACCCGCTCGCCGACGGGCTGCACGCCTAAACCCCTGCGAGTCATGTAGTAGTCAACAAACCGCTATAAAGCAGTGCATTATGGGTCGGGGCCCGCTGGTATGCGCAGTTTATGATCATGGAGAAGGGACAGAGGAGGACAATCATTGGATTATGATGTTGGGCGACTAAAAATAACTCGTTTTGGCATTTGAAAATATGGCTGACGTCTTTGTTTATGTATATGTGTGACGTAGCAACATGTTTCCAGTGTGTCGCTTTAAAAATTGATTTGCGGTTACCTTTATTCTCCGTATTCATATACATTCAAAGAGTGGACAGGTGATTACAGGTGGTCTGACTGAGCCTTCTGCCCCTAAACAGACCACATATATAGAGTATGGGAAAATCCACTGTTACCATGGAGATCCGCCATGTTTGTGGCTTTTCCATTGACTAACATTAGTTAAAAACTGCATAAAAAGTGGAGAAAAAAGCAGTGGAACAACTCTGTTAGCTGTTGAGTCACTACTAATACATAACACACTGTGGTGTCCGAGTGTTTCAATGTGAACAATAACTATAGTAGAAGTATTTAACCTTTAAAGTCTCCATTAGTTTATTATTACTGCAAATCCCATGATGCTTAGTGATATGACATGATAGTCTGAACTCTTTTGTTAAGTGATGATGTCATCGCTCTACTTCCGGGTCCAATGGAACTTTAGCCCTATTCACCATAATGGGATTTAGCTGATTTGACTCTGCTGTAGAGCAAACTACAAGGCTCTTTTGACCATCTGATCACACAGAAATATTACATTTTCCTCTAGTGACGCTTTTAATTATCAAATTATTTTCCTCATGCACAATATAGGCTTATTTAAAAAGAAAGAAACAAAAAAACATTTTGCCAGGACAAATGGTGAGATATATTTTTCTAATGAGGTGTAAAACAGTTTTTGGGCTTTTATCTGTTCTTTCAACAGCAGATTCAGATAAAGTTTTTTGCTGTGCTGTCTCTCAACTGTTTGGACCCGGAAGAAGCTTATTATTGTGTGCGATGTCACATGTAACAAACGTATTATTACACTACAACTGCACATAGTATCTATGGAGCTATGACAAGCTAGTTAAATAACAAACAAGATTTAAACCAAATAACCCAAATATTTCAAATCATCACTTAAAACAGAGATTTAGCAGTGTTATGTCACTGATATCATAAATTAAACTGATTTAAAGTTGAGTAAAATGACCAAAATGATCATAAAAAGACCCAAACCAGCTTGTCAAATCAAGCAATCAGAGCAGTCAAAGGGGAGGAGCAAAGTGCGTAGCCATGGTAACCACCTCTGCCAGGTAATATACACTCCAAATAAAAGGGAGTGATTATGATTTCAATACATTTTGATGAAATTGAAAAAAACTAAACAACCTTGTTACTACATTCACAAGTTTGGATGGAAATCCTATTTGAGATTTTTCAGTAGCAGTTGCCCTTACATTTGCGATTCATGTTTTACTGTCCACATTTTAATCTAGTTCAGAAGTTGACGCATTTGAGAGAACGCTAAACTCACGTGTATTTCACAACATGTTTTTGGAGATGTAAACTGTGGCGACTATTGTGCAGGATTTGGGCTTTAAGGAGAAACTATACGAAACTCAGACATTGGAGGAAAAAAGTTACTTCAAAAATACAGAGGTTCACGTTCCCATTCATGGTTATTGCACATTGTTTTGTATTTTTCTCGTTCTGTTGGTAAGTAATTGTCCTTGTAGTCGTGGGTTGCTGAGGACATGGCAGAGAGCGCAGACAAACCCAATGTGCCTCTGAAGACTTCAAGCGCCAAGAAAATAAACAAGTGTTTGATGACAAAGAGGCCATTCACTCTCCTCTGTCCCCTCCCCCCTCTCACTGCTGCTGCTGCTGCTGCTGCTGCTGCACAGTGGCCACATCACATGGATCAGGCCGGAGACGGACTTCACCGGTGGTTGGGTCAAATGCTGTCGACAAACTCACAAGTAGAAGCCACACAAAGCCGTTATTTGGAGAAACCTTTCCTTTCTTGGAAACGGTTCACTTGGCTTTTCACCATCTTTCATTTTAACAGCGCTGTATCGCGTCATCTCCAATCTCGTAAACTCCTCTTTTTGGGGAGAGAGCAAAGGGACAGAGAGACAAACAGCCATCATCTGACCAGCCGCGGGGCAGAGGGGTCCGACAAGGCCCCTTTATTCTCCCATCACACACACACACACACACACACACACACACACACACACACACACACACACACACACACGCTTACAAACACACACCCACACACGTACAGAGGGCGACATGGAAAACATCTCCGTCACCCTGTCTTCAGCCCCGAGCTCAGCCTAAAGTGAAGCAGTCACGATGCCGGGTCTATGGGAGCAGACACTGTGTTTTCTTTTGCATACAGATGTGCTGCTGTGGAGAAGTGCCACAGTTTGGGGTGTGTCCCGGGACCATTTGCCCCCCCCCCCCCCTCAACCCCCCTCCCCCCTGGAGCTGCTTTCCATTTCAAACTCACAAATCACATTTTTTTTTATTACAACACTTGATCCAAACATACAACCGATCTCTGTCACATGGCCTGCTTTGAGTTTTGTAACTAAAATATGAACAATTGCAGTTTTGACCATGTGGATATCTCCCCAGAACATGAACTATAAGTGATTAATTAAGACATTTATAATGATCTAAATGTTTTCAAGCTCCACATTTAAGGCATTGGTTTCTGAAAGCTTAACTCCAATAAACCAGGATTAGCATTTTTACTTTTTAATTTCTACTTCTCACCATAAATGGCTATAGATCAAATCAAAACCAAACTGAAACTGTAGTATAGTCTTATAAAGGAGACTTATTAGGATTTCTGGTTAAGTGTTTCTTGTGAGGAAACCAAGTGTTTCCCAGATGTTCGCTGCGACTTTCGGGGATAAAAATGTCACTTAGTGCCTTTATTTATTCTTTAAACATTTGTGTTAATTTCGTCGACTAAAATATATAGTCTTATTTTTAGTCAAAGTGATATTTCTGCTGACTAAAATTGGAATAAAACTAAATTAAAAGTTTTTCATGAGACTAAAACTATGACTAAAATGTCCAGGTGTTTTAGTCGACTAAAATAACATGAAATAAAAATGAAAAGGAGAAAGTAAAATCATCCAAACTTCTATTGACCGTCTGAAATAGCCTCATATCATGTAAATTCACAGCCAAAGGAGCAGCTTTGAGCTTTGTTCATGTGGGAGCAGCTCCATGAAGCAGAGGTTATATTATGATTATAATAAATATTATAAATGCAGTTATTCTTGCAATGTTAGTCGACTAAAACTAGACTAAAATCTTTTTTTGACTAAATATTGATCTAGTCATTTCTGTCAAAAGACTAAAACTAAATTAAAATATGTCAAAATTAACACTGGTTTTCCCAATACGTTCATGATGTTTTTAATAATTAAAAAAGTAAAGTTTGCCTTACATATTTTCACTAATGTTGCCTTTTTATTTCCTTTTGTATTAATCTGTGGCATTGCTTTAAGTTTGTCTCCACCCCTGACCTGTTCATTGACACACACATGTATAACCCACAACACTGGGGTCAAAGGTGAGGGAAGAAGAGCACTTACACTTACACATTCGGGAGTTTGGGGTTTTGAGTGGAGTCGTTTGAGTCTGTCTCAAACATTCCTTCGCACTTCCCTTCTGAAGCCTGCGTTTGTCGACCCCAGACTGTCTTCTTGTTTGCCGAAGGGGTCATTACCAAAGCTGTAATGAACTGAGGTCACTGAGGTGATCAATTAGCCCCATCACTTTCCCCCATTCACTCGCATGTATCTGAGAGAGAGAGAGAGAGCCCCACTGGGCTTTTGTTAAACAGGCTTTCACATGCACGGGACACACCCCCACACACTCCACACGGCCTTTAGACCCGCGGGGCAGCCGGGGCAGCTATACTTCACACTTCATTACATTTACAAAGTTAAAGAACCATTTAAGTATTAATGTGATTTTTCAAACATTCACAAACCACGTATTATATGAAGTAGTACTGAGAAATATTGCGTATCAATTGCTTAAGGCAAGTGTATTGTAGAGAAGGGGTGCCCAAACTTATTAAATTTACACGGTAAGAACTCGTGACCCCCATTGTAGGTATTGCCTCTATGTGACATATATATATATTGTTTTTAATCAAGGCATTATGTATTTAAACTGTTTATTTTTAATATTTGAATAGATTTCACAAATTATTTACACTCAAAAATATCCTAAAAAAATGCTGGTAGTTTTTTTTTTTTCATATGGAAATCATATAGGGACCCCCCACCCAAGGCCTCGCGACCCCCACTTTGAGAACCACTGTTGTAGAGGAAGGAAAATCCCAGTGTTCATGAATAAAAAGAATCATTCCCACACACTGAGTAACACAAATAATGGCCAAAAATATCACTCCCAATCATCGGCATTGGTCAAAAATCAATATCGGTCGACCTCTATTGGATATATTTCTACATATTTCTATGATTGAAACCTTTACTGTCATAATAAACGTTTAACTAGACGATTTGGTCAAACATTTTAAAACCTGTTGTGAAAAGTCTGAGAACCTTTGGCACGGAATAGATAGTATCATAAAGTTCATTGCCCCCGTAAACTTGTCCTCACGCTTCCAGGCTGCAGGGAAATCAACCTTAAGATCTTGATAGTGCAGCACTTTTGTTCAGACATGCATTTACATATAAATTTACAGCCATTTTTCTCTGCAGCATTCGTCGTAGACCGCAGATGATCACGGGGATAAGTAGAGATGTAGAATCCTAGATTGTTCTGACTTGAGCAGGCCCAGGTGCTTATTATGATGATGCATTGGAAACACTTAGTCCTGTTATTTTCTCCTCTGCTCTTTTCTTCTATCTAATGAAGTGCTCTCAGCTCCACAGCGGCAGGAACCAGCCGCAATCAAGATCAGACTGGAGAGGACTGAGGAGGAGTGGGCACCGTACTGACTTTTACATAGGAACAACAATTGCAAGGTTTCGGTAAAGAGAAAATCACTTGTCCCCATTTTAACTTATCCTCCGCATCCTCTTCTTTCACGTCTGTTATTCTGTGTCCTCTTTTAGCATAAAGCTCTTAATTTGTCTTTGTTTAGACCCGCAGTTTGGGAACTTTTTACATGATTTCATAAAATACGTGACCTTCTATGTACCATCAGGCCTAGATCGAGATCAAACCATAAAAACACTTCTATCATTTCTATTGTGGAGATATTCAAATACACTGCCTGACCAAAAGAAGTAGTCGCCACCTGGATTTAACTGTTCTGATCTGGGGGTTGCTGCAGTTGGTCAGGTCTAGGTTCAGCCCTAGGTTTTGAGTCCAAATAATGAGATCAGCTGATGACTTGAATGACCGGGTTATTCCATCAATGGATTTCTTCTTCCCTGATGTTCCAAGATGACAATGATCCACCGGGCTCACATTGTGGTTCATGGAGCATGAGACATCCTTTTCACACACCACAGAGTCCAGATATTTAACCCCATTGAGAATCTTTGGAATGTGCTGGAGAAGGCTTTGCACAGTGGTCACACTCTCCCATCATCAATACAAGATCTTGGCGAAAAAATCAAAGCAGAACTAAGCAACTCTTGTCCGTGAGAGTAAATACTACGCTGACAGAAAAGACAAAGTGAGAGAGGGATATTGTACATCCAATTACACAATGGAAATATTTTTTTCAGTCAAACTTGGCTGTAAATTCTGTTTAAAGTAGTGCTAGCTCGCAGCTAGCGTTTCCCGATAGCCTGTTAGCTTCTTCTTCGTGACTCCATTAGTGTGTATTGGTGGCTCTGGTCCGGTGGCAGTCAAGTTGCAATTGTGGTGTTCTGGCCAGAGACACCAGGGGGAGATGAAAGACCCTCCAATCATCCCATTAACCCTTATATTAACCCCAGAGGGAATAGAAAGGATTTAATAAAGGGGGAAAAAGTTACTTAGTACTGCTTTAATGCAATGCTGGATTTTTGACATTGCAGAACCTTGGCAGTTCATTATCGAGTAGATCTTTTGCTTCTATTTTCAGACGCTTCTTTTCTTGTACGATATCCGAATTGAAAATGAATAAGGCCTAAAATTGCAGATAACCCTGAGTACGATATAACGAAGTACATGCACCACAGTTTGAGAATCGCTCCTCTATGGCGTGCTGTTTCCTCTCAGCTCTAACCTCTGCATCCAACCCATATGTTCACTGTCACTCCAGACCTGTCCAAACATCTCAGATCTGGACAAATCTGACGTTACCTCCACAACCTCTAGCATGAGCTGTCCCTCTGATGGACTCGCTCCTAATCCCTGTTTATCCTCATCGTGGACAAACAGAACTTTGGCAGGGCGTAAACACGAAATATGTTTTAGTAACGATAAATAAACATGTTTTTCTCCGTTTGAGTGTCCTGAGGGTGGCTTGAATTTAGTGCCAGTGTATCTGAATTGTCCATTTTCAACAGCAAACTATCAGTCTTCATCAGTGTGCCACAGGGCCGATATCATTGTTCCATATTTCTAATAAGACCATTGTATTACATGCAATAAATTTGCTGTATAATGATTGATACACCAGAGAGCAGGATCATGTTGTAAAAGCAGCCGACATTGAAAACTGCTGTGAAGGTTTGACCTATTTTTCTTTACAATGCTAATACTCCGGTCGAAATGAAGAACTTACAGTGTACAAAGGCTCTTATATTTCCTTTACATCGGTAGTTTCTGCCTTGTAAAATGTATTTTAACCTTTCAGGTGCAGGAGACCAATCTCCAGATCTTCATTCAGGATCTTGGTCAGGTGCACCCATGTTTTAGTGTTTTTTTAGTAAGTAAGTAAGTGCGTTATTGTCATTGTCAGGTGTTAGTCCTGAGCTGCTGCCCTCTGTCTCCTCTGAAATGGTGCAGCGCCTCCTGGGTTTGCCCAGTTTGTTTCAGAGCGTGGTTTCCTGCACTGGTCAGCTCCACCTCCTCCTTCCTCCTGCAGCTCCTTCCACTCCACAACAGTCTTTCACCATCTCTCTTTTTGTTTCCTGTAGCTCCTCTTGTGACGCCTCCACTGTTTGGTGCCTCTTCAGTGTCTCAGAAGAAGAAATGTGTAGGTCTCAATTGGGTTTAGCTGATAAGATACCATTTTGGTTTTAAAAGCTGCTTTATTAAAGGTGCTAGATGCAAGTTAGCCATTTTATACTCACTACTGCCACCTCAGGTCATACGTGTAACTGCACCTTCTATTTTAAGCTCGTGCATGATGGCACTTAAGACCCGAATTAACATCTTTTTGAGTGACAGTGCAGGATTTTAGAGGCAGTTGTGGTGAACATGTCTGGGCTCATTCTACACATTAGGACATTGTTGGAACATGTAGGGAGAGGGCGAAAAAAACATTTTTAAACTCTGTACAGTTCCTTTAAGGACCATTTTGGACTCTCAATGTAAACAAATTCACCAAAGCTCTACAAAAACACAGCAAAGACACTTTTGTAATGTGTTTAGCTATAAACTGTCGAACAAATCCATGGACTTCCAAAGTAGGTCACAAATAAAGGCATTGATCCAGTAATTGTATTCTAATATATCCTAATCCAGTGGCTCTCACAGTTTTCACACCAAGGACCCTCTCCTAAAATTGTTGACATTCTAAGCACAACTCGGCCGAGATAGATCGAGATCAAATCAAGACTAAACCAGGTGTAAAAGTGGCCTAAAATGAAGACCTAAATTGGACTAGATTATGTTTGAAGAAGCCAAAGTGTCCATTGACCAAGTAGTTTTATGGCATTGAGGAGTCCGAATCAGAACTGTCAAACAAGTTTTTCTTTGCATTTCTATTGAGAAAGCAGTAAAGTAAAGTAAAGTTCAGCTGCTGAAGTATCTTGTCAAAATTTTAGACTGACAAATAACAGGACTTGCATAACGCCGACAGACCTTCAATAACGATTTTTGAGCGAGGCCACATAGCAGCGATGAAGAACACGGCACTATTTTGATACACAATGAATGAACCAAAGTTTCGAGTTCAGCCCATTACCTTAAAACACTTGTGAATAGGTCTGTATCGCGCGCCTCCTCTGCTCTGCGTGACAGTGAGTGGGAAGCGAAGGCCAGTGTTTTAACGAGTCTTTCACAATGGTGGAATAATCACCGGCGCCCAGATCTCTCCTCTGTCCTCTCTGTGAGGACACTTCTGATTTAACTTCCTACTGTCTCTGAGGATCCTTGAGTCGCCTCCTACCTACCTCCTCAGCCTCCTCGCGCCCACGGCCTCTCCACCTGAGGGCTCTCATCTCATCACTTCCTCCTCTCACCGACATGCCTCTGATTACAGCCCAAATACGAGAAGATTTTCGAGATTAAAAGTTGAAAGTCCATTATTTATGGGTCCTTTCGCTGCCCAAACAGCACCCAGGCCATGTCGAGATAAAAAAAATTACTAACTGTAATTATCTGGAGCTGCTGCAGTTGGTCAGGTTGAGGTTCAGCAACACTATGAGCCCAAAGAATGAGGTCATCTGACTACATGAACATCCTGAATGACCAGGTAAAATGGAATAATCCCTGATGGCACGGGCATATTCCAAGATGACGATGCCAGGATTAATTCACTCATGGATTGGCCGACACATAGTCCAGATCTTAACCCCATTGAAACAGGTAGTATTCGGTAGCTCAGTTTAAAGAGTGTTTAATTTCACTTTGGTAATACATTTAAGTTGGGTGTTTTTGTTTTTCATGGTTCACACCCAGTTTCGTCAGTCTAATGTCTATTTTAGAGTATTTCTGCTACACTTGCTTTAGTCCTGGTTTGATCTTGATCCCTCATGTTGGTACACGTAAAGCCAAACAATTTACCAGGTCATGCTTGGTTTGAAATATTTTGTTACCATTGTTTTCAATCCACAATCAAATTACAATTTCACTGGTGTAAAGCTATGCCACTGCGAGCAGTTATCTTGAAAATAAGTTAATGTGTCCCTGATTTGAGTAAGAAATCTGCCGGTGTGGCAAGTTTTTGTTTTGTTTTTTACACTTAAATGGAAAAACAATCAACAACAATCTTATTTCAAATAAATGATTAAATCTAATTGGGTTTGATTTTTCTTTTTTTTCCTTTAATTCAAGGGACTAGATGCAAGTTGGCCATTTTATGCTCGCTACTGCCACCTCAGGTCATGCGTGTAACTGCAGTCTCTATATTAAGCTTGTGCATGATGGCACTTCGGACCCGAATAAACGACTTTTTGAGTGACAGTGCAGGATTTTAGAGGCAGTTGTGGTGAATAAGTCTGGGCTAATTGTACACAACATGGCTGGAACGTGTAGGGGGATAATAATATATATTTTTTTAAATGAACCCCTGTTGTGTGCACTTTAACCTCTTAACCCCCGCCTTGACCGAGTGCATTTTTTCCAGTTCAGCTTTACCCAAATCTAAAAGGTCACAGCCTATCGACCAGTGTAACGCCTCATTCGAAAGCTATAGACCTACAAAGCTCATCTAAATGGAGCTTTTTCCCTCACATTGTCATCACTTTATTGACATTTTTCCCATCACTATTTTGTTGGATGTTTGACATTTTTTTGTGGCCTTTTCGTCTCATTTTTGTTGCTATTTTGAGACTTTTTTTTTTTTTTTCAACCAAGAAGCTGTGTGAAAATGTGCTCGGTTCATGCGGGGTTAAGAGGTTAAGTCTTACCACGTTTTTGCGCGTCTTTTCCCTCTGCCTGATCATCCTGCCCTCTCCACCTGTTGCTGCGCTCTGGCCTCTCTCCTTCTGTCTCCTCCACGGGACACATCATCACCCCGTCCCCAGTGCCCCTGCCCTGTCCTGTCCTTACCGTAAACAGCACCCACAGCCGTCTCCAGGGCAACGCCGCGATGCGCCACCGCGGGCAGTGCATGCGCGAGGCGACAGACCGGAGGCGCGCGGCTGCTCACGACGCTCTTCGTCTCTGGCCTCGGCGGAGATCGTGTATGGAGACAGCGCAGCACTACGTCGTTATGTCATCGTTGTGGTAAGTAGCCCCAGGGGAACTGCTCCAAGGCACGGCCGGGGAATAGGGCAAAAATATTTACCTGCCTGCAATAACAGCTGAGAGGAGGACATGAATAACCAATGCCTGAAGCTTTAACTAAATTGAAGTGTTTTTCAGTGAGTTGTTGTGACTCAATAACCGCTATCTGCTTGGTTCGTATCACAGATAGGCCAGGTCATTATGGAAGATTCTTGTATTGTTTGAAGTTGGAGGTTTTCTAAACCAAAGTAAGGCTGAGTGATTAGTCATACCTCACAGCATGAAGGTCCCTGGTTCAATTCCATGAGAGCTTGGGTTTGCATGTTCACCCTGTGTCTGGGTGAGTTTCCTCCGGTTTCCCACCATCAACCCCAAACCCATTCAAATCATGCTTCACATTTTGGACGAAAATTAAATTATCTGATTGTATTCTCTTAAAGGAACAGGCCACCATTTTTTCAATACTGAGACATGTTCTTGCCTGCGCTTAGACGAGTTGATGCGTACCTGTCTGGTCTTTGTGCGTGCGCTCAGTCATGCAATACGACCAAAGATGTTATTAGCATTTGGCCTCTCCCAATGTATTCCTATAGCTCCAAATGGGGGTGAAGTTGAAAGCTACCATTCTCTTTCACGGGCACGCACACAAAGACCAGACAGTACGTATCAACTTGTCTAAGCTCAGGCATGAACACAATATCACAGCATGGATGATCTGTGTGCCCTCAGCCATGCAAAAAGGCCAAAGATGTTGTTAGCATTTGGCCTCTCCCAATATATTCCTATCGCTCCAAACGGGGTGAAGTTAGAAGCGACCACGCTCTTCCACGGGCACGCAAAAACCAGACAGGTACACATCAACTCATCTAAGCTCAGGCAAGAACATATCACAGTATGTAAAAATGGTGGCCTGTTCCTTTAAAATGGCAGTGTTCAATTACTTACATTGAATTTGTTGAACAGAATTAGGCTGTGTAAGTCTATGCTTGGTTATTTTCCTTCACCATCTCAGCTTTTGTCATTTAAAAATATTCACTATTTAAATTAGACCAGGCATGTCCAGACACCTCACTCAGATCAGGGGCGCAGTCCATGTTTTGTGTTTTGCATCGGGCTCATTTCTAGTGTTAGTTAGAATATAAAAATGAAAGATTATTAATGCTAATTGACACTTGAAAGTACAAAATCCAAGCCAGTTGGTTACACTGTTAGCATTAGTTGGCTGGATCTTGGCTGGTTTGTCCAGTAGATTTTTCCTCAGATTTGTTCCAAACTTTGTTGTGCTTTTGGCAGCTCTTGTTTATATTCAGCGCATAACATAGAATTCACGATTTGCAATGAAACCACAAAAGTAAAACGGAGTGTGTGATCCTTCTTTATTCAAGATATCCTGGCCCACAGATCTCGATGAGCACCTGTTTTTCCTGACGTCAAAGGTGATCTAGCGAGCGCTCACTACTTATTCTTTCTCTACATAGAATTCATTCAATTGGAACTCAAGCGGCTCTAAAATAGCAGACTTTACATTGTGCATCACTAAAGCGTGCTTTAAAGCCATTAAAATTTTATAAATAATTGATAGTATACAACTTCATAGAACATAATAAAAGTGCCATCCCTGGGCCACACCGGTGAAATAAGTCTAGACACGCCACTAGCTTAGATTCTCAGGGGTTTCTGATTTACAGTAACTTCACTCTCTGTTGAATAGAGCCACAAGGATATACAAACAATGTCGCTTTCTGTTTTGCTTGTCTTTAAGTCCCATATGCCTCTATGGCTCCATGAGATTATCCACACAGTCACAGATGCCCTGAACCTTTATAACGGTGGATTATCTTCACAGCTTCTCACAGCTTCAATATCTGTGCCCTGACAAAAAGAAGCCAAATAAAACCAAAATAATGACTATATCCTGTCTACTTTCTTACATTGTTCTGCATATTATTATTATTATTTTTATTTTTGACAAGGCATTCTATTTGTTCATGGGAAAGTCTTGTTCTTTTCCTGCCCCCATGGAAAACTAGCCTTATGTTTGCGCTGCCTAAAGCCATGGATATACTGTACATGCACTGTTCCAAAACAATAACAAGCCAAGTTATCAGTATAGGCAAAGTTGAACGTGAGCGACAGGATATTAAAGGCTATTTGCATATTTTGTTTATACTAATAGAGCGTTCTGTGTTGCATAATTTCCTATTTGTCTAAAAGCCAACGCGCAGATCTGAACCTATAGGTTGTTTTGCCTCTTTAGTGACCACCAGCAGTGATTTTCTAATTTATTTACTTTCTTTTTTTTCTTTACATTTTGGAAGGAAAGCATAACCTTCCAAAAACATAGACGATCTCTGGCAACAAGTGGGCGTTTGGTTCGTGGTTTCCTCCCTCCCTCCGTGGGTCAGCGTGGGCGGCCCCGTGTGGCAGGAGGAGAGCGAAACACGACACCCCGGCGGAGCGCACACAGGGAAGGGGGGTCGAGAGAGAAGAGGCGAGAGCGCGGAGAGAGAGAGAGAGAGAGCGAGAGAGAGAGAGAGAGAGAGAGAGGAGAAGGAGAAAAAGTCTGCCCGGAGAAAGCGGAGTTACAGAGTTGGTTCGAGCACTTTTGTCCCTTCACCCAAGAGCTTTTGCTGTGTTTGCATCAAGAGAGACGAGGAGGATGTCGCCGAGAAGAAGGATGGGGCGACCATGCGACTTGGCTGCAAAAGAGTGGATGGACGTGTAGACTCGCTGCTGCTGCGCATTCCGCTGCTCCAAAACACAGACCCAAAAAAAAAAAAAAAAACTCCCCCAGCGCCATTCAAACAAACCCGACCGAGTGTGTGTGGAGTGGACTTCCCCTCGGGTCAACTTTTCGCCCCACGCGCTCTTCACCCGTGTGCGTAAAACTTTTCTTAAACCCGCGTGTGTGCGCTCTGGTGGGAAACGGGCTCGCACCGACTCAAGTTAATTGTTACAGAGTCGCGTGGTGGTTTCCAAAGACAGCGGGGGGAACGAGGAGGAGGAGGAGGAGGTGGAGGACGCGGCGGCGGCGGCGGCGGCGGCTAACTCGGCTAAAGCGCAAAGTAGTAAAGTTCCCACTCGACTCGACGGGGTGAAAAGTGCCTCAGGCGAAAAACCCGAGAAAGCAACAAAGATGAAGACCTCGTCAGATTCGGGTAAGTGCACGACTATATGTTTGAGCAGATGCACCTCTCGCTTTGACACGCTGCAATTGTTCTCGAAACGAAAACAACACAACATAACTAGCCCGTCGGAGGCTAACTCGCTAGCACGCTCGACTCAAGGGAAAGTGTGACAAATTTATGGCGCTAGGGCTGTATCTACCCGAGCCCTGTCGGGGGGTTTAAAGTACTTTGATTGCGTGAACTCATCTAGTGATATGTGGTTTACACTCGGAATGCGCTCAGGAAACATTACTGAAATAGTTGATGTATTTGGTGAACTTTACGCACGGAGAGAAAATGTTTTCTGAGCGCAAAGTAGAGGAGCCCCTTGTGTTTGTTTCGCCGCAATAGTTACCAAAACTTTTTTTTTTTTTAATGGGGGGGGCAATTGACCTACATATTTCTCTTGTGATAGCTACAAGAATAGTGTTTCCACGTTTTCAGCAAGATAATGGCGTCCCCCAAGCGCGTGAAGTTATGAAATTGCAAAATTAGGCATGTTAGAACATTTGTTTTCTAACTCGCATTGCAAACAAATCTAAAGCTGGCAACTTTAGGTGGGAACAGAATTTGAAACCACAAACTTTGCTCTCCATTTGGTCCAACCTATGCTCTACCTTTGTGCAATGTAGGTGAAAGTTGTAAATTGGCCACATGTCAGTCTTAAATCTCAATACAATTTAAGGAAACTATCTATTTTGGCATATTTGTGTTTCCCCTTTTTTCCCCTACGTTTTGCCTTTAAGTCTTCCATGTTTCTACCTAAACCATGTTGCCTTTTTACTTGTCGTTTCGTCCTGGAATTTTCTGCTCATGTTTTGTGTTGGAGGCACATTTAGCACGTTTGGCCTATGACCCCCATATCTATCCCGACTGTCTTCTCTGCTTTGTAGTCGGCAAACTCTTTAAGCTCCTTCAGAGACCAACTCAAGAAGAGCGAGGCTTTCTTAAATCCATGCTGATTAAAATTCCTCTCATTTCCAGACCTGTTTGTGCCGTCATAGGGAGAAGTATGATTTTGGTGCCGTAACTTATCATTTGGCCTCATTGTGCTCCGAGAGGCTCTTTAAATTCAGTTTAGTCAGAAGGGCTGTGTGGTCACTTTAGGGGAAGGTAGTTATCCAGCCTCCACAATGGGCTACAATTACAGTGAGAACTTTATATCCAGAAGGGCAGAACATTCGGTCAACTTTTCAGAATTGCCCAACAAATTACTCAAGAGCAGTAAATTTAGCATTGAAGCAAGTCACTTCCACTCTGTAGGCAAATGTATCAATTTAACTACTCTGCACGGATGCATTTGTGTCTCTGTATTTGAATATCGCTTTGTTTGGTGTATCTATGACCCAGATAGGCAGAATGTACACTCATACAGATATCAGCACAAACATTTGAATTGTAAACAGTTGTGACCGCATCCTTCCTCAGTCCATTCATTTTTGCTTTTCGTATAAAGTTCTTTTGCACATAGTCAGAGGGTCGTCGGTTCAAGTCCAGCCTAAGCACATACCGTACTGTTGTTGTCCTTGTACAGTGACTGAAAGTGACTGAAATGGGCTGAAGTGTCTCATAATGGTTAAGTCACCTGCAATTCTCAATGCAGTGGCTCTTATCAACCTGTGACAAGCTACAGGCAAATAAGAATATCTAATTTCAACTTGTTAAAATGTACAGTATAAAATATATCCTCAGAGTCCTCATGACTAGAGCACTGGTCATGGGTCGGCTTACTATCAAATACTATCAAAACAATTGTGACCTGACTGAAAACCCACATTTGAGTCCTATCCCAGAATTACTGTGCTAATATTCTTTTCTTTTTTTTTGCCTTGCTCATTCGATTACTGTGGGGATCCTCTAAATCTGGACATAAACCCTTATTTTTAAATAAAACGGAACAGAATAACAGTGATCAGGTTTTACTTGGAACATTTCCCCAGTGCATGGCCACTATCTTCCAGTAGCTCCAATGCCTTGTGTCTAAACTAATGTCTATTTGTGTGAATGTGAAGTTTGATGGACAGATCAAAGCCTTGGGCCATCACAGTCCGTGGATGTGTCTTGGTTATCTTTTGTATCACGGGAAAGAGTGTCCTTCAAGTTTAAAAATAGTCCGTCAGTCTCTTGTAATTAGCTGTTGGAGTGACGGACGGCGTGCAGGAAAAGCTTTACAATGAAAGCTGGTAGTATAGCTGGAAAAGGATAAGATTTGAGTAAATAAAGCCTTGATCGTTCTCATCCCTCAAAATCGATGTGCTCTTTCTGTAAATCTATAATCTCTTTGGTATTTCTATTGACGCAGCCGGACATGCTTAAAATGTGCACCGTAAAATCAATCTGACAGAAATCGCAAATCTATTCGTAATACTATGTTCTTTCCACCCTAATTTCACGGCACACCATGCAACTGTAAAACGTAGTGGAATATTTACATTGACTGTTTTTGCGCGAACACCATTCAGGAGGTGTCATTTTAATGTATTGCTCTATGATGTAAGTGTGCAGCGAGGCTTTTAAAAACCCACGTTGTTAGCACATTTTGTTGTCGTAGGGTCCCACACTGCCCTTTTGTGCGCATTTCCCGTTGTGTTTGGAGCCCGCTTCATTTATATATGGGTCAAGCTGCACTCTCTTCCTATCAGGAAGTCAGCAGTCTGGCCCCACCAGCCTCCAATTTTCCACTTGTGCTGCTCCTTATATCAACACAGCAGACACGTCACAGCTGCTGGCGTCCCGGGACAGCCAGCGCGCACCCCTCTCTGAAAGAGCCCATACATTCGCGAGGCTACTGTTTATGGCTGGGGATGTTTATGCATTTCTAAGTGCTTGTGTGTGTTTTCCAATTGACTTTACCCGCGCCGAAATGTTCCCCAACTGTCAGCCTGATGCGGGTTGAACAATTGTGGACAGAAATATTTATTAATTGTGATTTTCATGACTTGGATTGCAAAGCGATTTTACGGTTCATGTTGTAAAAGTCAAGCTTTAGTTCACAGTCCACATTTCAGGAGCAGTAGCATTTGAGAGGAGACTGAAATATGAACTGCTTCATACAGGAGTTGCATGGATTTCATTTGGAGAAGTCAAGAAGTTTTTTAGACATGAGCCCGCATGGGGGTGAGATGTTTTGTTTTGTAAATGATATTTCCTTAAGAACTGCAGCCTTTGTGATTTGATTGCATCCAACCAAATCATAATTCATCTTGCAGCCCCAATGTTATTGCTGCACAGGGGCTGGGTGTCGGAAAAAAAGTTTAAGTATCAAAGGTACTTTTGATGCCTGTTGGTCGAGGGACAGCAGTAAAGGAAGGTGCTACAAAAAATACTACAAATTTAAAAGAAAAGGTCTTATATGGAATAATTTAACATTATTGGTCTGGTTCTATATGAGAAATATTTTTGTATAGGTACCGGTATTGAAAGTAATTTTACGGTACCCAGTAGGGGTGGGCCATATTGTATCGCATATCGTTATCGCGATATCATTTCTAGATATCGTTGTAATTGTTGATATCGTTCTGGACATGATATAAGTTATGTTACGCTCAGCTCAATCACAGCTGACTGTAGAACACGTTGACAGATGCTTAAAAAGTCAAATAAAAATGAAGGACGTAAACTGCTTTAGGAGATCCTATTTGTGAGGAAATTAGTATGCTGTTAAAAATATATATATGTATGTATGTATATATATATATATATATATATATATATATATATCACTGAATTAATCTTCCCAATAGGCGTAAGGCTGTGATTTTGAAGTAATTTGCCCATGGTGGTCAATTATATCGTGATATTTATAAAGATTTTAGGCCTTATCCCCCTGCCCAAGTACCCAGCTCTAGAGAAAGTGCATTATTTGATAACTATCTTGAATACTGCCGTAAGAATATTATTGTTCAGCACAGTGCCATTAAATGTAATGGAACAGGAAGACTGAAAAAAACAAACAAAACAAAATCAGGACCAAAGTGAAAACTGAAGTTGAATCTGAAGTTTTAAGTTACCATTTCTGCAATAACGATGATTTGGCAATAAATTGTGCTGTCCTCCCTTTTTCTTTTTCCATCCACTTTGCTCGTGGCCATATGTCCCTCACCTCGCACCATAGTCCTGACGCTCATGTGGTCACAACAAAGCCAGTGTTTTTGGCTTTCCCCAAAACACCAAATTGCCCTTAAGGGAAGACCATTTGGTTGTGGGACGTTGACTCACCCCTCCTAATTACAGGACCTCGATGACTTTCATGCTGATTTGAATATTGTTAGTGGCAGTGTTTTGACAAAAGCTAATGAACTCGGAGGACAGGTTGTTCAGACAGTCTCATTTTAGTTCCCCTTTGTGAACAGTCCATGCCTTCCGAACGGGACGACCATTGTGCACCTCCATTTGTCCCGAGAACAGTGAGTAGTGCTAGAAAAGAGGCGTCACTTAGGACATCCTGCCCGTCTCTTGTTGTCGGATTTACTGGACGGTCTTTTGAGGCTGTCCACTAAAGGCGAACGTGGATATTTTGGTGCACAAGTCAATAAAGTTAAAGGGAGAGGGATTACCGGACAATATGGAAGTCCTTTGTACTGAAGGGTCACTCTGTGCTTTTAAACTCGCAGTGTGAGCTTGCAGCGGTCAGCCTCCACGGAAACATCTGACGACCATTTATGTGGCACCCTCCGCACAATACCATGTAACCTGGTATATGCTTAAAGGGATATTTCAGGATTTTTGACATAGGGCCTAATTTCTGAGTTATCCAGAGTGTTGCTGATTTCTGGAGATATTTTTTTTTGTAATTCATGCAGTTCTTATATTTGAAGAGTTATGTGGCGCTAGGCTTGTGCTAGGCTAGCGCATTTCTATGGTATCAGCTGGCCTGCATTAAAAACAGTCTGACCCGCTCCACAGAACACCTGAGGCAAATCACTTATAACACCAGACTAACCATATAATTGTCTGTGTCGATAGAATAATTTTTGGAATATGACTGACCTTGCATCACATGAATGATCGCGTTTTGAGGGACTATTTTCTAGCAGATCACTCCGCCGCTGCGTAGCTTATACAACCACGAAGCTGATGCTGCTCAAATATAAGGTATTTTAAATGCAAAATGGTTAAAATTACTCTATCGACACAGACATTTATAAATCATTAGTCTGGTGTTATAAGGGATTTGCCTCAGGTGCACTGTGGAGCGGGTCAGACTGTTTTTAATGCAGGCTAGCTGATATCGTAGAAATGCACTAGCCTTGCATTAGCCTTGCGCCACGAAACTCTTCTTATATAAGAACTGCTTGAATTACAAAAATAATATCTCCAGAAATCAGCAGCACTCTGGATAACTAGGAAATGAGGCCCTATGTCAAAAATCCTGAAATATCCCTTTAAGATCCAGAAAAATGCAGCAATCCTCCTTCTAGTCTTAAATTCATCTTAATATGACTTTATCTCTAAAACCTCTAACATGGACTGTCCCTCTGATGTACTTAAGCCAATCCAGGTTAATTTATGTATCGGATTATGAAGAAAAAGAATAAAAAGGGTTTCAAAGTTGCACCATAAATACCAGATCCCCTCCCCGTTGTTGGACATTAACTGCACTTAAGCCGGACAGTTTGCAGGGAAACACTGCGACCCGGCGTCCTCCGCGCTGAGTGTAATGGATTGTGTTTGGAAAATGCTTGTGTTTGATGACGTTCGCAGTTCTCCAGCACACTGTCAGGTACGGGGGCTCAGGGAAGGTCGGCGGTGCCCCCGCGGCCCCTCTCTTCCTGGAAGTGTGTTTGTACAGTGGCTTTAGTGACCCATTGAGAGCCGGGTGACTGACAACAGGCTGCGCTCGCACAAAGGGGGGGCCTGACACAGGAAAGGCCCCTCCGTGTGTGCGCGTATGGGGGGCACGTGGGACAGTGGATTTATCTCCCTTTGAAACACATTAGGAGATTTGGTAAGAAAATTTTGACTACTGTTTGACTGACCAGTCTCCAATGTTTAACAACTATGACAAAAAAACAGAGCCAATGAAGTTCAAGTAAAGGTCGACCGATATATTGGGCCGATATTTGGGTAATTTACATAGTACTTTATGACTTCTTTGGTTATGCTGAGAAACATAGCGGTGAAAATCGGTCTCAGGTTTGTACGCCTCGGATTGTACTATTATGTTGCAGACCTTCGCTAATAATTTCAGAACCATAAGAGATTGTCTTATGTTTTTGTTTTGGAATCTGCTGATTTTTGTATTTCAAACAAGCTCCATCTTGAGTACTAAACATGAATATATCTGCCACATACCCCAATAAAGCGACCCTTGCTGTCACAGTTCAACACTGATACATTTTACAGTTTAGGAGCATCATACACAAGATTATAGACAAGACATTTGGAAAAATCGGCATTGGCCAAAAAATAAATCCTCCAAAATCGGCATCGGCCTAAGAAAAACCCATATCGGTCGACCTCTAAGTTCAACTACATCTTAAAATTGGAGACTAACGTTTGAGGGAAATCCACATTTTTTGTGCCTTTCAATCTTGTGTTCCCTCATAGAGCGGGTCGTCTCGTGATCGGAAAGTCGTGTGTTCGAATCCCAGCTCCTGCAAATGCACACTGTCGTCGTGTCCTTGGACAAGACACTTCACCCCACTTGCCCCCAGTGTCTGCGTACATTGGTGTATGAATGAGAGAATGAATGGGTGACTGGTTCCTTATTGTAAAGTGCTTTGGGCCTGATAAAGCTAGAAAAGCGCTATATAAGTTGAGTCCATTTACCATGAAGAACTGACCTGGAGCTGTGTTTGGAGTCACTCGCGCATCTTTGTGTAATCTTTTGAAGCTTCACATCGCGGTGACAGCTCTCAAAAAGTTCCTCTTGCGTATCCACAAACTGCTTTCCGAACTCTTGATCTCTTGCTAAGCTTAATCCTCTCATTGCAAAGTGAAAACACTCCACAGCAGCCACATGAACCACAATGAGGAAGAGGATTGGGTGTGGGCGGGGCTTACAGGAAGATTGTGTGAAAATCAGGAAGTGAAACTACTAGATAATTTGTTTATACTGTAATAAATCAAAATTGTATTTTCTAATGAACAAAGTGGAAGACATGATAAAGATGTGAGAAATTACCAAATACCTGCAAAAAGCGCAATACCCTCTCTTTAATATTTGAGTGTGTTTTTTTCTGTTGTCAAATTGCAATACAAAGAGATTCTGTTTTGACTGTTTAAGTAATTGTACTCACTCATAACATAGTTTTAGGAAACTTTATATCTTTTACAATGCACATTTATTAATATTTGATGCCTAAAGTAGTAATAAAAATGCTTGGAGTAAATCATTTGTCCTTATGCCATACTCAATAGACGGAACAACTCCCAGTAAGCTCTGCCTGTGCTTCCCATGAAGACGGGAGTCGTCTAATAAACAGTGCCGTAAAACTCAGCTGTGGGCTTTACACAGGTGGAAAAACCAATAAGAGCGAAACTGTTTTTTCCTGTTCAGAATAAACGAACGTTGGGCCTCCATCACACGCTCAACAGTTTGTCTTCTTCATTATAATTTTCCCTCCATAAAGGACTATGGGTGGACTAAATGAAACTATTAAAGGTCATTTTTTGTGTTTCCTAGAAGCAGATTTAGCTCTGAGAAGACCTGTAGGGAGATTAGCTTTCCACTCTCACTCTGCAACAAAGAAAAAAATACCCTTGGACCTCGAAGTTCTTCTAAAACAAGACACTGTCCATCCTTGGTAAACTTCAGGCTAAAGTTTTTTCAAATTTTCCCTGGAGATTTTCCCTCCCGATTGTGAAGAAATGTGACTGTTTAGTCTAGAGTCACCTCAAGTCAATGGGTATGGAGAGTTGTGGCTATCTGCAGTGAATCATGGAGAGAGGAGACCGCTTGTGAGCAAGAATTACTACAATCCCATCAAAATGGCAGCAGGAGTTTTCTAGGTAATAAACTGTGGCGTGGAAGAGTCCTGAGTCTTCGATTTGATGTTCCAGTCGAGTCACGAATCCGGGAAATAAGTGGAAAGCGAGTCACAAGTCCGGGTCCGGAACTTGTGATTTGTTTTCTCATGTTGACCAACTTCGATTCTCGATTTTATTTTTTGCGTAATAAAGATATACATGTGGCTGATTCAAGGACTTGGACACACATTTTATGCAAATCTCAGCTCAAACAAAAGCAAACCTCTTCCATCGTCTCTTCCAAACTCCCAAAAGTCCCAAACTAGGAGCTGTTTCTGTCAAAGAAATGGCTCTAAACCAGAAGATTATAAAGTTCCATGCCATGATGATTGTTGATATTAACCAAAGTAGAGATTGTGATTTAGATTGAGTTTTGATTAACTGCCTCATCTGCAGTTGAGTCATTAAATCGTGTAGACTGGGCGTGTCTTAAACGCTGCTGCATTATTTCCTCTCAAATAAGATGAGACAAGTTGCAGTTTAAGCGAAATGTCCATAAGTGTTTTTAAAGTAGTCCATTTTAAACAAAAAAAGCGAGGAACAATTTGCCAGCGCTTTCCTGGTAAGAAAAGACGCCGAGGTGGCAACATCTTCAAACTCCAAAACATTGAAATACTCTTGAGCTAGTGGTCTCTATTGGCCGTAACGGTGGAAAGTGTAAGGAAAGCGGCAAATTTAGTCGCAGTTGTAAAATCGGGGACCACCAGGATTCGAGAGGAAAGCCCTTCCATGCCGTCCCACGGAGGGAAAGCGGACACCTTTTGGGGCTTTGTGGTTGTTTCGATTGGGGCGAGTGTTCCCAGATTTTTCCTGATCCTAAACCTGTTGGAATTTACCCCGCAGAGCTGAGCTAAAAATACATACAATGTCCTCAACTGTTTTCCTACCATCCTCCATAGAAACCAAATACAGACAACTGGGGTCTTCACTGGAGTCTGTAGACTAATTAAAAGTCATGAATAAGTCTGCTTCTGTCCATGTGTGGGCATTTCTGTGGGTTGAAGTTCAATGTTGGGTGATAACGTGGGTCAATGGGGTAATGCAGACAAGCCATAACTAAGGACTTTCATTTTCCTTTGTCAAACCAGATAAGTAGCTAGAATTTGTATTACTTCCATCCGGACTCGAATCTACAGGTGCCTTCTGCATGACGTCACGCCATCATAGACTGTATATATAAATGGACAGCTTCTCGTCACTCCTCCCCGTTTACCATAATGACCACGTGGGGGAAATCATGGCTGATTCACAGACTCCCCCTCTCCAGCTCTGACTAAGCATGTTCCTAAAAAGGACATAAGGGCGGGATTTTCACTGTCAACTCGGCCCTTGCGTGACGCGTAGCTCGCGCAGCTCCAATGCTAACAGTCCGACCCTCATTAAGAACCAGATTTAGAAAATTCTTCTTACGATAACCAGCCTGGTCCCCTTAATTGTAACTAACCCAGCGTTGTCACAGGAGGAATATCTAGCTCTAAATAGTTTAAAAAAAAAGGGGAACAGGCTTTAAAGTTGTTTTTAACGTGTCTAAAGTCCAATGCTTTTCAATGGGGGCCTAGCGGCGATATGGAGGTACTACAGCAATGGCGGCCCCCAGTGTCGTTGTCAAAAAGCAGAGCAGCCAGCGGCCATTGGTTGCCATACAGATGTATTCGATACCCATCCTGACTCAAAATATCTGTATGCAGAAAGGCTTTTATATGCTTTTAATGATTTTCCTGTGTATGAAGACGGAAAGTCTATCAAGAAACTATGTACTATGTAAATATCGCCAAACTCGAGTGAAGGTATGTTGACCGAGAACTTCACGTCAGTAAATAACTTGGCCGGAAGCGCGTATGGGTCTGTAATATCCAACAATGACGCCTTGTTTGCATATCGAAGTCTCCTTGTGAGTTGTAACAGATGAAAAAACACTGCAATTGTGTGGAATCACGATTGTTTTCTGTTGCATTCGCCATTTTTGTTTCCCTTCAAAATGTCACACGCTTGCATTTCTAGTCACGTGACTGGGAGACACTTGCCTTTTCATACGTTATTTTTTTCACTTTGAACAAACTAAGACAAAACCAAATCAAACAAATTAAAAATGGGGATAAGAATGTCTAAAACTGGACCAAAATCTGCCTGAAACGATACAGGGCTGGTCTGAAGTTTCCTCTGTTGTTGCAGCCATGTTTGACTGATGTAATGTTGTGACTGAAAGCGAACACTGGCTCTTGGGAATGTTTTGTGCTCGTCCTTCACAGTAAAGCTCATTGGGGAGTTTCAAAAACACCACATTCTGTCCATTTTTTGCGACTGCCCGTCCTGCTGCTGCGGTTTGTTCAACTCGTCCTGGTCTACAGTATATTTGTGTATTTAGGCTTTATTTGCTTTGGGCTTTTGGCATATAAACTTTTCACACCTCAAAGCCACACAGACGCATTCATGTATCCGCTCCCTCCGCTGCACCTTCGGATGTCAATAATGGATAAAGTTCATGCTGTGGTGACATTTTGTTCACTTGAAAGCACCTGGTTTATTGCAATCAAAATGTAATCACAGTTTCGAATGCAGAAATCTGTGTAAACCCGATTGTTTAGAACCGTTCCGCTTTGCTTTATGCATCTGTGAATAGAGACGGTAAGAGTTTAGGCTCCGGCACACCGGTAAACCCTTTGTGATTGGTCAGTAATCGTAAAGGGGGGACAGGTGTTGCCAAAGAAACCGCGGAGCTGCCGATCAGATGCGACCAACCCTTTCCGTGGATGGTTGAACTGCACTGCCCTCCCACAAAAAAAAAAAAAAATAAATTCATCAGTGCAGCTATTGAGGTCTTTGGAAATGACGAGCATAAACTAAGGGCCCTCAGTGATACGGTGCATGGGGGACTTGCAAAATCCGTCAATATGTTATAGAAACCAAATAGTAGCGGGCAATAGGTTGGCGCTTGTGCTTCACTGCAAGAAGGTTCTTTATTCATTCTTTTTAATCTTTATTCCTTATTAGGATTCCCATTAGCTCCCACAAGTGGTCGCTAGGCCTGTCACGATAACAAATATGTAGTTTGATATATTGAGGGAGGAAAGTATCGCGATAAATGCTATTACTGACGCCAACGATACTGAATACTGTCGACTCTCGGGCATGAACATGACAGTAAACCTTTGTTCTAAAAGTGCATCATCATATCATTGGTATAGCTGTCTTTTATAATCTTGTATGTATTGTTTCTGTGAGTCTTGTCTATGTACATGTCTTTTTATACTATGGACCTAGAGTCTTAATAAAGGATGATGATGATATCCTAAAATACCACACTCGATGTAACTCAATTTGCTTCAGTTAGAAATCAAAGTTTTACAAAGAAAACATTTGGGGGAATGCTAATAAATGTAAAGACGATAAATATCGAGGCCAAAAATATATCATTTATCTGGTATTCATTGAACGATAAGTTGATTTAGTCATTATCGTGACAGCCCTAGTGGTCGCTAGTCTTCTTGGGGGACCTGGCACAATACAAACAAAACTACAAATGACCACAAAACAGTTAAAATGGAATACATGATTGTTACACTTTTCATACAATCATGCAACCATAGGACACATATAGGACATGGTGATTATTGCTCACATGTACTGAGCTAATTGACCTCTTACTTTCAGCTCAAAGTGTGGTTTACTTATAGTGTTTCTCATGATGAAAGAAAGCGAGTTCCAGGTCCTCTGTACAGAACAGTTCTTTTCATTGAGTTACTATTGGGTCTGGGAACAACCAAAGAATTTGTCGTCACTTGGCGAGTCACATATCTGTGACAAACCCGCTGAATGAGAGTTGGATAAACAGCCCAGTTTTTAGTTTAACAATCAAAACTTTGTGCATGAACATGAGGAGACTTGCCTGTAGTTTGGCCTCAACCGTTAATCAAAACAGTCTCCTGTGCATCTCACGGACATTAGTTTGGAAAGGACAGTGGAGCACAACTCGAGCTGCTCTGTTCTGAGCAATCTGAAGTCTCTGTAGGTTCTTTTGTGTGGCATTGGTCCCGGGTTCGATTCCCACTTGGACGGGGCCTTTCTGTGTGGTGTTTGCACGTTCCCTGTGTCTGCGTAGGTTTCCTCCGGGAGCTCCCCTACCATTAACACCATGCACAATAGAGTGTATGTGTGTATGTGAGAGAGCTTGCCACCACCGAGTATGGAGTGAATGTAAATTGTCTTGTATGTAAAGCGCTCTGTGACCCATGTCTGTGAAAGGCACTATTCAAATAAAGTCCTTTCCTTCCTGATTTCACATGGCACGGAACAATTAAATGTGAGAAAGAGCTTCTTTTTTTTCCGAAAACATATTTAAGTACAAGTTTCTCTTTACTGACATACATCTGAAGTACTTTTTTTCACTCTTTTTTTGTGTATTTATTTGGGTCACTACTTTTACTTGAGTTAAAGAATTTCAAAGTAAGTTTTTTGGCCACTCTACCCGCCTCTCCTTTAGGTGGCTTCTTAAGTTATTACACGAAGGCTTAAGTTTCCAGTAACAAATGTCTTGATATAATAGAAAGCATATGCGTACGTGATGTGTCACACTGTTACAGGAATCAGACTTTGAGGATGTGAAACAGGAAAGGCGACAAATGATATGCTTTTTATTTCAGAAATTTGAATCTTGATTATGAGACGGCCGACTCCACCCTTCAGAAAGTCCCTTTTAGCAAAGTCACTTCCCTGGGGATTTGGTATCACTTTATCTACGGAAGAGCAGACACCCTGTTTCACACCAGTCGTTAAGACATCATCCTTTACTGTTTCAAAAATGTTTGTACAGATAATGATAAAGAAAACTAGACACTTGAATTCTGAAATCTTTTATTAAGATCATCCAAAAAAATATTGAGTCACTTTTGCCATTACTCCTCCCCTTTACTTAATAGCAGCATTTCTTCATGTTGAACTCGTTAAACCCCGTAAAGCTGTTTCTTCTTTGATGTGGGGGGAATTCGTGACCCAGTTGTTGTCCCGAACGTTGTTTTGGAGTCTACAGTGATGGATGACTAAGGCCTGTGTCAGTTTTATTGAAATGTGAAAGTCTATTAGCCCCACAGACAGGCAGACACCCTCTCACTCACTCTGGTTATTAGCAGGACCCCCCACGCTCGCAGTCAAATGGGTAAAGCCTGTTTGGGATTAGCACGTGCACAAACTCTTTTAATTTTCTCTGCGTTTGGTTTTGGTTTGCTGTGGTGACGCCGTCCTGCCCCTGACTTTAATGTTTTTACACAGGCAGCCAACCGTTCGCTCTGTACCAGTCGCTATAATGTAATAGATTGAAGACAGCGCGGTGCTGACGGGGAACCGCTGACGCACCCAGACACGGCAAACTTGTAGATCAAACACGGTCATGATCTCTGCTTTTCGTTTTCTTTGCATTAATACTTGGGAAGCACCTCCGGGATTTGTACCTCAACTTTTTGATTGAGTTTGCATGTTCACTCCGTGTCTGCGTAGGTTTCCTCCGAGGTTTCCCCTACCACTATAAACATGTACAACAGATTAATCCTTTGACCAGGTGTTTCTGACCATTAGCCTGGCTTCTGGTCTGGAGATGGGTGGCTAGCTGCCCACTGCTCCTCCAGATGCCCCTGTGGCATCAATGGATGGATCAAATGCAGAGAATGAATTTCCCTTTGGGGTTCAATGGAGCAAAATAGGGCGGGGCGATACGGCCTAAAATCTCTATCATAACAAATAAATACAAAATTCCAGACTTTTGCCTATTGGAGAAGATTAATGCAAACATATTTCATTCTTTTTTTTTTTTAGAGCCATACTCATTTCTTTACGAATATGTAAGCAGTTTACATCCTTCATTTCATTCACCTGCCCCTGTGTCCTGCACAGTTAGTGTTATGCAACTCTGATGGAGCTGAGCGTAACATAAATGATATCGTGTCCACAGCGATATAAAATATTACAACGATATAGAAAAATCATATCACGATGACGATATGCGATATTATATGGCCCACCCCTAGAGTATAACTTAACAGAGTACGCCCTTTTTTCCCCCGCAAATTAGAAATGTTCTATACACATTCGTCACAATTCGATACGTATCACGATACTCGGAGGCCGATCCAATAGATATCGCGATGTGTTATTATGATAAGTAATATGTGTGTGTCCAAAGTTTATTAACTAAATGACATTTATTGAAGTGTTAAGATTGAAAAGTGCATAAACACAAAATGTAAGTGCTGTAAATCTATGCAGGATAAAAATGTGTTAAAACTTGGCATCCAAAAAAAGGATTTCTCATAGTACTGTCTGTCTCAATCTATGCTTTTTATTTAGAAAAATACGTACATTTGAGCAGTTTAGGTACTAGGAGTCACCAATTCCGATATCTGTAAAATGAGTTATTATCCTCGTAAGTTCTCATCATGTTCGTCACTGTGTCAGTCTTATAGTAAAGCGATCACGGTTGTTGTGACTTTTTGTTTGGCTCCATTATGTTCATGGGTAACTTGACATGAATTTAAAGGATTTGATTGTTTTTCAGCGCTTGTATTGGATTTTCCATCAATTACCGCTCCTCTCTCTAATTTCGATGTTTGTTATGACCTTTTTTTTTGTCATTGTCTTCAAGTTGCCCTAGCCTTTTTCCCTAAACCCTCTCAGAACTCTTGCCAGAGGAAGGAGTTCAGTGGCTCTAATGCTGACTGCAAATAAAGGATCAGGAGTTTAAGTTGTTTAAGCTTCTACTCAGTCAGCATTACCATGACTTAAGTTATTTAAAGTAACAGCTACTTGCTATTGAGAAACAAAAGCACCAAATGCATAAATAATAGAAGTCAAGTAGCTATCTCCAAGTGTCTATAAAAGTCATGGTTGTAAATTTGGTGCAGAAAAACCACACAGTTGGCAACGCTTTTTCCCCAATTGCTGTTTTGGGGATTCGACGCGTTTAAGTCAAACACTCTCGATTTCCAGTAAAACATAAAAGACGAGCGTTTGTCGCAGCCTTTGGAGCTTTCATCAACAGTGGAGCCTCTTTGTCTGTGCTGCGGAAAGACACTAACGGCACCGAGGCCTTCTGGGAAATTTTAAAGACGGGGGGGACAGCAGATGAGATTTGATTGGCTGCGGCAGCTTCTACAACTACTACTGATTTGCTTGGTGGACTTTTTTGCCCCGAACCTCTTCTAATCAGGGCCGTTGACAGACTTTCTGGGGCCCGGGGCAAGAAGGTTTCACATGGCCCCCCAAAGCCTTGAATTGTTTTTAATAGAAAATTGGCTCTTTTATGGGCCCCCTGGCAACTCACCCAAGGACACAATGACAGTACGACAGACTTACTGGCACTACAGCTGTACTGTGGTTTAACACAGTTGTTCCCAAAGTGGGGGTCGGGACTCTCTGGGGGACACTGAAGTGGGGGTCACAAGATGATTTTGAGCCAATATTTTTTTACATTCCTGACATTGAATTGGAAAACAGTATATTTTAGGGCAATTAAGCCAAATATCGACCTAATTAAATCAGATTTTAAATGTTTTGCACCTTTTTAAACCCGACCTGAACCAAACACATTTTCTCCAGTTTGTCATTACCCAAATCTAAAAGCTTCTTGAAAAAAAGCGTCAAGATTGTGACAAAAGAGAGACAAAAGCAAGGATGAAAGCGCAACAAAACAAACATGAAAACGTGACAGAAAAGCAATAAAAAAAGTGGCAAAATTATGACAAATGAAACAAAAAAAATACACAAAGGGGCAACAAACAAGTCACACAAGAGCTGCAAAAAATTGGCCAAAAAAAAGCAACCAAAAGTGACGGAAAAATGACGGAAAAGTGACAAAAAAGCGTCAAAAAAAGTGTAATATAGTGATGGAAAAAGTGGCAAAAATATGACAAAAATGCAACAAAGAGAATCCACAAAAGGGCAACAAACGAGTGACAAAAGTGCAACAAAAAAGTGACAAACGTGCGATGGAAAAAGCCAAACAAGTGACACAGCAACAGTGTAAGAGAAATGTGTTGTTGATCTTAGCTTTCAAATGAAACATTACACTGGCCTATTGCGCTCCAGTGAAGAAACGTTTAGATTTGGATAAAACAGAGCTGGAGAAAATGCACTAGGTTAAGGTGGGAGTTAAGAGGTTAAGTTACTATAAATAGGGGTCCCCGAGTTGTTTGTGGTCTTGGGGGTCATGGCCTGAAAAGTTTTGGACCCTCGGTTGATTTGGCAACAGTCCAAACCATTACCTTGACTGTTTCCACCACTTGTCCTACTTTTGTTGCTCCTTCTTGTTCCTGCAACCACCACCACGACGACCGCTTCAGCTGCTACTGTGTTGTGGCAGATGAGCCCTGGCCCGGCCCCAGTTTTCGATGGAGTGAATCACCATATTCTCAGTTTGTTGGATCTTTTTGGACGCGGGTCTATTTTGGGTGGTTTCTGGGCAGCAGCGGCGGAGGCGACGGGCGACACGTGTGTTTGTAAGTGGTTTGGAGAGGCCCGTCCAACCGCGCCGCTCTGGAGGGGAATGAAAGCAGTCTGGCGCGGGGACCACAACACAGCAGCCAGCGAGCAACTGAGAAATGTATCTTCTCTCTGCCTGTCCTGGGGCGCTCTCTCTCACTCTCTCCCCCCCCCCTTCTCCGTCTAATCTTTTACATGTTTTTCTGGAATCTGAAAGAAATCATTTGGATTATAGTTTTGACAAAGTCCCGCAGCTACTTTAGTGAAGCGTGTTTTCGGCCAAATCGGTGTCACATGTGGAAAGCTCAAATTCTTCTTTCCTTTTGGCTTTTCCTGCTGAAGAGGTCGCTCCCTTTACTTTACAGAGATTTACGTTTTGATTTGTCAAGTGATATTGCCCTGTTTATTTTGTGTATTTGTCTTAGCTTCGAAGTGATCCTACACAACACAAAATTGCTAATTAATTATGCATTAAGGGGTGGGGGCTCAATTTGGTAGATGATGCTTGAACAGTAGGTGGTTTGGGAAACAAAAGGGATCAAGTAATCAGGAGTCGAACTCGCAATGCTGGGTGGTCTTAGCCAACAATGTCTCCAGTGCTTGACAACTTTGCTTGATCGTGGGCCGATCTTTTTCGAATCAGAAAATGAAGGGCCGGCTCTCAGCGGTGCCCAGATTCAAGCTTTGCTTTGCACAAATAGTGTTGTTCTTGACATAGACTTAACAGGTCCTGACTCGGGATGGGCCAAGATTTCGTGCCACAAGATCTCATGAGATTACAAAACCACAAGATATTTTGGCCCTAGTAGATTAATATTGTGAATTTTTCTCTTTATTTTACTGCGCTGTATCCAGTACACTCATTGCAGACGGCTTAGAGGTACTTATAGGAACGTCTAGTTTATAGTTACCCACCAATGTTTACCTAATATCTTGTTTGCACTTAAACTATAATTTACTTAACATTTAGTTAAACTGTTAGCTAAAAGGAAATTCCTCATCTTTATTTATTGTTACCAATTCTGAAAAAAAATCCTGTATTGTCGCGTTCTCATGAACCCAATCTCGTGTCCCGTCTCGTGAAATTTGTCCTCGGCCCAACCTTGGTTCTGACAATATCATCAGTACTTTGTGAGCATTTCAACAGTTTTTAGATTTCTGCTGTGTGCATTCATACAGGATTTCTCCAAATGATCCAATCCACTTTAACATATTTTTATAGCAGATTTGAACAACAAAAACATTTCCAAAGTGCTGCTCATTAGATCCAATAAACAATAAAACAAAGGCAACTATCCAGGGATTCAGACAATATGCTGGATTTCCACCAGGTCTTGTTTACCCCTCAGGTCTTTTAACCACACCAGGGGCTCTTAAACTTTTCAGGCCAGTACCTCTGTAAAAAGGGATATAATAATGATAATGGGGAACATCAATCAGAAAACATTTAAAATCTGATGCAATGATTTTTGTTTGCTTTGTAATTTGACTTCAACTCACAAATCTTTATTCTAAATGAAGAATTATTTTCAGTGTTGGGGGTAACGTATTACAAAAGTAATGAGTTACAAAAATATATCACTTTTTTCAGTAACTAAGGAATTTAACATATTACTTTATTTGTCATTACAATTGAAGTAACTTGAGTTACAAGTGCATTTAAATGTATGATACAATGGCATGTATAGAGTATAAGATCTGCAGTTGCAGCTGACATCCTCAAAACAAAACACAAAGAATGGGGGAAAGAGAACTACACTTTTGCTCGGTAGCATTATTACTATTTTCAGTTTATATTTTGCCAAAAGTAGCTCAAAAGTACCTCAGAGTAGTGTAACTCAGCTACATTTTTGAAACAGTAATAAGTAATGCAAACATATTACATGTTTAAAGTTATAATCCCTAATATAGAATATATTACCATTTTAAAGTAACTTTCCCAACACTGATTACATTAGATACACAATCAATATTTTTCTTTCCATAGAGTATCTTGAAATCATCCTGGGACCCCCTGCTCAGGGCTTGCGCCCCCCACTGTGAGAACCTCTGAATCTGCCCCAGTTTCAATGGTGCTGCCAAGTAATAAACTAAAACTCCTTGGGCTTCCTGTAGCCGATGTCGGGAAACAACTCGTTAGCTCTCGAGCAGCGTCGGACTTTTCGTTTCCAAGCCCACTTTTGTAAACTCTTAATAAACAACTTTAAAAAGCTCAACTATACAAACTTGCTCTGACTAATGTGCGGAGCAGTTCCCCAAACAGACCGTCTCCACGTGACACTGACGGCGCTGCATTCCTGAAATACAGCTTCACGTAGAAAAAGCAGGTTACAGCATTTAGCATTCCTCTGATAAAAGCGGCCTACTTTTGACCATACTTTCTGGGTTTTAGCCACGGTCTGTTTCGAGCCCAGTTTGAAGGATGTGCCTCTCGTTCCAGTCGACTTCCCCACATGAGGCTATTTATCACCAGGAACTGCTGAGCGCTGGCTTTGTGTTGACCACATCGTTACACGAACTGGAAATTTTACTGCTCTGGTGTCTGTGGGCTAGGGCTGAACAATTTGTACATTGTGTATAATATGATAATCGTTCTTAGTGCATACTTTTACCATATTTAAGAGCATTTAATGGTGTTTGATTGTAGCACATAGAAACCTTTACATCAGGGGAAGGCAACGTCAGGCCCGGTGGCCAAATCCAGCCCTCCAGCACAGAACCTCTGGCCCTCAAGATAATTTTGAGAAACACTATGACACAAATCAGAAAGTACTTTCACTTTTTTAGGGTTAAATGGGAGAAATACTGTTAATACACCCAATGAGGTCATATTATGAACAACTCAAGCATTTGTAGAAGGTTTACTGGGAAAATAATTAGGGCTGCAACTAACGATTATTTTGTAATCGATTAATCTATCGATCATTTTTACGATTAATCGATTAATTGCTTGGCTGTGAATGGTGTAGGAAAATTTCATTTTTTATTTTTTTTTATCACATTATAGCTTAAGTGGCGCTGTTTGAGGGTGTGTTGATGGATTAAACTAAAGGGAAATGTTTTTTGAAGGTTCTATTAATGAAATTTACAATGTACAAAACACTACAGACCCTTAATATAAAATCAAAGTAGGTTTTCATCAAAAATACTACATTTTTTATGTCATTTTTGCTTCATTTTAGCCTGTGTGAACCAGAAAACGATTAATCGATTACTAAAATAGTTGTCGACTATTTCAATAATCGATTAGTCGTCGATTAATCGATTCGTCGTTTCAGCCCTAAAAATAATAATTTGAAGGAAGAAATGACAGAAACCTACTTGTATTGAAACTAAAGTTTGAGTAGGTCTTAGATCAGAAAACATCTTACCACCAATGGAACAAGTCATTATCCTCTTAATTCAGTTTACATTGTATAATTTCAAGTGAAAAACAAATCTTTTTAAAAGTAAAAGTTCATTTGTGGGTTTTATGTTTGTTCCATTGGCATCAGCATTTGTATCTTGTATCTTAGATTAGTCCAAACAGACTCAAATTCAACATAAAGAACCTTTATTCAAGCAATTTTAAGTCATTTATCTCATTTAAGATGGTATTTTTTCCAGTGTAGTGCTTTACTTTGGCCTAAAATTGGGGACTTCGGCCCTTGGTCTTTTTTACAATGAAAAAAATCGGCCCTCCCTTAAGAAAACTTGCCTCCCCCTGCTTTACATTGTGGGTAGAGTTTATCCAAAACTTGGCATCAATACATAAAAATCCCCAAATTTAAAAGTTAAAAGTTATTGTCTTTTAACTTTTTTGGTGGATTTTGTGCTGTACTAACTTTACAATATGTTCATAAGCCTTTTAGTGTTGGTTATTGTGTCTGTTAACAAGTATTTTACATCACTGTGGTAGGAAATTGTAAATTAAGTTGTGATACAAGCAGAACTCTTCGACCTGCTTGTTGGAACCAGTGTACTTTTGCATAATGTTACATAGGGGAGACCTAATCATTTCAAACCAGGCCTGTAAAACAGCGATAAGACAGATTGTTGTAGTAAATCAGGTGAGTTTCGTGTGCCGGATGTCAGTCTGAGTTTGGCAGACGGCTCCTCGTTTGTGCCGCTGCGTGTTTCTCAGAGATGTCATTTGAAGACGTGTTTCGACCGGCTGATCGCGCACCTGTACATGCATGTCTGCCTCACAGCTTTCTCAGGGCACAACACTGTTAGAAAATGTGAGTTTTTTTGAGTAGTGTCAAAAATCGAAAGTTACCCATATGTTAGAGTTCACAATGTTCAGAATGTACATATATGGCAGGGGCTAAATGGTTGTGGCATGTAATAAATTAACTACTGCTACGACCCGCCATGTTTTGGTCATAGAGCCTAAACATGTATCATGATGATACATGTTTAGGCTCTATGATGAGTTGGTATGATGATTCATCATATCAACTTCTAGGGCTGGGCGTATTGATCGATCTTGATTTTTCGATGCGATTTTATTTTTTCGTTATACATCTTGCTGATTCATAAAATTAGATACATCTTCTAATCAAACCTAAGCTCAAACAAAACCAAAGGTTTTCCTCGAGTTTCATTTAACACACAAATGTCTTCGATTGTCTCATCCAAACTCCCAAACAAGGTACTACTGTTTGTGCCAAAACAGGCCCTTTGTAAAAGTGACACAAGAAGAACCAACACAAGAGTGTACAACGCGTATTATTCTGTGTTAAATGCCTGCGAAAAGAGGCAGGTTTTTAGGTGAGATTTAAAAATGAGTAGAAACTGGACCTGTCTAGAGTCATCTCTTATCTCTAAAGTTAATTTCTTCACTTTTTATATTAAAGGGATATTTCAGGATTTTTGACATAGGGCCTCTAGGAAATCCTAGTTATCCAGAGTGTTGCTGATTTCTGGAGAAATTTTTTTTGTAATTCATGCAGTTCTTCTGTTTGAAGAGTTCCGTGGCGCTAGGCTAGTGCAAGGCTAGCGCATTTCTATGGTATCAGCTAGCCTAACTATGACCACTTATGACTAATCATATAAATGTCTGTGTCGATAAAATAATTTTTGGAATATAACTGACCTTGCATCAGATGAAGGATCACATTTTGAGGGACTTTTGAGGGACTATTTTCTTGCAGATCACTCCGCCGCTGCGTAGCTTATACAACCACGATGCTGCTCAAATATAAGGTCTTTTAAATGCAAAATGGTTAAAATTACTCTATCGACACAGACATTTATATGGTTAGTCTGGCGTTATAAGGGATTTGCCTCAGGTGCACTGTGGAGCGGGTCAGACTGTTATTAATGCAGGCTAGCTGATACCATAGAAATGCGCTAGCCTTGCACTAGCCTAGCGCCACGTAACTCTTCAAACAGAAAAACTGCATGAATTACAAAAAAAATATCTCCAGAAATCAGCAACACTCTGGATAACTAGGAAATGAGGCCCTATGTCAAAAATCCTGAAATATCCCTTTTCTCCTGCGATAACGGAAACGGGTAAATGTGCTCCTGGTAAGTTTGAACTGCTCTTGGCTCGTGACGGCCCATTAACCACAATGGCGGCTTTAGTGTCATTAGTTTTTTTTAATTTCTGCAATAGATTAGCGTAACACTGAAAATGTTGATCAATTGCACATAGCTAAAAATCAGTTCATTGTTGCAGGACATTTTGCACTGAAGCCTCTGTTTTGACTTTGTTAATCCCACAAATCTCCTCTGTTTCCATGTTTAAACAAAAGTGTTTTGACAGCGTGTCCCTTGCTCAGTCTTATCTATTTGTTTCTCCATAACTCTTGTAAATAGTCAGCAGTTCAGCTCATATCGGACTAATGGCCACCGTGTGCAGCCTCCCACATGCGGTGACCAGACCAAGGCTTAATCACATCCTTGGCTTGACTCGGTGTCTCTCTCGGTTGCGGCCCTTTTCACAGATTGTAGCGCGTCGCTCAGCCGTCTCGCTCCCGCAGAAGCAAAAGGTGTCTCGCTCGGCGGTTTCCACGCGCCTCTCAAGGCTCCGACCCTGTGGACTCACGGCGCGCTGTTGTGTCTGCCCTCGCTGCGCTTCAAAACAAAGCTCTATCTGTTGAAGAGGTTACAAGTGTAGTTTGTGCTCCTTCTCAAGACACCGGTGGGAAATTCAGCTCATTCAACCTTTTACCTACTTAAGCTCGCGCAGTCCCATGTAAGATCCAAGCCACTACTCTAATATTTTATAAACTTTCAAAGATATCGGAAAAAATGGGATCATTGAAGTTCTTCTTATTTGTCTTAGGGCTGCACAATATTTCACCAAATTATCGTTATTACTATAGTCATATTGGTCTTCCATCTGACTAGGGGTGGGCACCGTTACATATTTTTAGATACCGGTGCTTTGACAATACTTGTTTTCCAATACCAATTTTTTATTTTTTATTTATTTGGATCCCCATTAGCTGTATCCAAATATATATCTACTCTTCATGGGGTCCGGTTCAAGCAATTACAATATTCACATCATACAGTTAAATTGAAAAAAAGGAAAAAACACTTGACATACAAACAGCTCCTCAGTTATACATATACACACACATACATATAAAGAAATCTAAATATACACACATATACACACATATATATATATATATACAGTGGGGGAAAAAGAGTATTTGGTCAGTTTCCCATAGACTTTCTATTGGATTTTGACATTTTTTCCCCCACTGTATATAGACATACACACAAGCAAACTTAGGTTCAGAACATGTGCTTTCAATCGTCTTTTGAAAGAACTTCACTTAGAACCAATACTTTAATGATTTTGAAATCTAGAACAAGAAAATCATTTATTTGAGCTGTCTCTAAACCCAACAGGCATCAAAGCTTGGTCTAAAGATATGTTTTTTCCTGGTTCCTGTTTTTGATGCTCGGGCTGCACAATATATCGCAACAAATATTGCATCAAAATATTATGTGATGCAATATCGGTAGTGCAAGAAGCCACAATATATCGAAACATTAAATATGGATCATGTGCTCTCACTTGTGTCCTTAATAAAGATTGAAGAAGATTACTAAATCATATAGAGATAGACACTTTTTTGCAAGCTCAGCAAAAAACAATCATTTGGCGCTTTTCTCCCTTCATCAGGCCCAAGGAACCACTCACACGTTCATTCATACACAAATGTAGGCAAACCCTGGAGGCAAGGTGGGTGAAGTGTCTTGCCCAAGGACCCAACAACAGTGTGCATTGTTAGGAGCTGGGATTCAAACCCCCGACATCCGATCATGAGACGACCCGCTCTATAATTACGCCACTGTCGCCCCTATTTAACTCATAAATGTGTTAAAGTTCTTTTTTAGCTACACATTTCCAGATTTAGTCTTGTTCTGGTCCTGATGAAGTGTTTCTTTAAGTCTTGTTTCAACTCAATTTGCTGAAATAGTTACTTACAATTTGTGTTTAATTACTAGATAATTACTTCAATATCGTGCAGCTCTACTAAACAGCCTAAAACAAACACACAAAGTTCAGTTTTAGTCATTAAACTCCTAACTTACTTCACTTTTATCCTTGTTTTGGCCCTGATTGGTATTTTTCAAGTCTTTATCTCTATATCCAGGGAAGTTATTGAAAATCGAAGTTTTCTCTCATAATGTGCAACCCTAGTTTACACTTAGCACTCAATATGAAGCTACTATCTGCTTCTACTGAGAGTTCACACTTCCCTTTGGTTAAATCAAATCAATTGGACTTGAATAGATGTGGCAATAAATAAACAAACCATATTTCCTGTTTAATTCTCTGAGGCTGAAATAATGCCGACATTGTTCTTCTCTGCACTCTTCCCATCTCACCCCTGTCCCACCTCCACCATACCCCCATCTCTGCCCCCGTCCCGTCTGCCGTCTCCTCCCTGGTGCCTGTACCTCATCCTCCCAGCATCCTTCAGTGCTCATTAAGAGATCAGGCGAGGCTTTTAAACACTGCTTTTGGAGATTGCGATGAGCCCGTGTCTGAGTCTGTTGTTGGCTGTATTTAAAGAAATGGAAATCCACACGAGACACTGGCTTCAAACAAGTGACACGTCATCATTTATTTCAGGGGCTGGTTCACTCGGAGAAGACAATGGAGATTAACTAAACGCTGGGCGAAATCATTGGGTTTAGAAAGGCAATTAGGAATTCTGACCTACTTGCGAGTCACAACTGGGTGAATGCTGACTTTTAGAGAAGTTTGTCGTAATGATTTGGAACAACGTCTTTATAATTGGATTAGAGACGATACATTAAACTGTTTGGCTTATTCAACCACTGTAAACAGGAAAAAGGAGGCAAGGCTAGTTTCTTCCTGTGATTAGTGGAGGTAAAAGTGTTGCACAATAATTACTATTGCATCACAGTTAGTGACAGTATGGTTATCGCAAAGACCGCAATTATTCAGGCAATACAACATGTTAACAACAAAATGTCATGTTAAAGGGACTATACAGAGTTTTTACTCCCCCTAAATGTTCCAGCCATGTCCTAATGTGTAGAATGAGCTCAAACCTGTTCACCACACCTGCCTCTAAAATCCTGCACTGTCACTAAAAAGTTGTTAATTCGGGTCTGAAGTGCCGTCATGTACGAGCTTAATATAGAAGCTGCAGTTACGCGTATGACCTGAGGTGGCAGTAGTGAGTATAAAATGGCCAACTTGCATCTAGCCCCTTTAACCTCTTAACCCCCACCTGAATCGAGCACATTATCTCCTGTTTACTGTCACCCAAAGTGAAAAAAGAAGAAGAGAGCAACGAAATAGCTTCAAAAACATGGATGAAAATGCAAACAAAAACGTGACAAAAAAGCCACAAAGCGACAATAACGTGATGAAACCACAACAAAAAACTGATGATAAAACAACAAAAAAGGAATGGAAATTCTCAACAAAAAAGTGACAAACCCAAAGAGAAATCAACACAAAATGACACAAAAAGTGACAAACGCAACAAAAGATTGACAAAAAAGTAGCAAAGTGACAAAAAAGTGGCAAAAAAGTGGCAAAAAAGTGACGAAAAAGCAACGGAAACACAAGTATGCACTTCAAATATGTGACAAAAACGCGGTGAAAACAGGGTCTTAGCTTTCAAATGAGGCATTACTCTGTTACTCTCCAGTCGGGACACTTTTAGATTTGAGCCGAACTGGACAAAATCCGCTCAGAGGTTAACGGACCGTCTTTACTGTGCACAGTGGGGCGGAGGGAGAGGCGTTCTTCTCGGATGTAAAGTTGATCCAATTTGCATTGTCAATAAAAAATAACACATGCTCCAAACCCCTTCCTTTGCTCAAGAAAGACGAATGAAACCCAAACTTAGCCGACCTGGGTTCGTCAGCCTTCACACTCTGCTCCGAGAGAGACGTATTTCAGCCGCCGCAGTTGGACTCGCACTGACTTTAAAGCACCGCTCTCGGGTCAAGATTCCCTCTAGGTCGACCTAAACGGAAACAGTGTGAAAGCACCATTAAAACCTGCCAACCCTGTTTGTTCTTAAAGGTGATGCTCTTCAGGCCATACCATACACAAGGAAGTAGAATAGTAACAGTAATATAGTATATAACAGTAGTAGTTAGTTTTGGACCTCTTTCCTAATACATTTCTCCTGGACTTGCCTGAAATGTTAACTGAGTGTTGAATCTAAAACATAAATGGCTAATCTAATCATACTCATCAGAAAAGCTTTGATTAGATTTTTCTCTCGATTTTACAGCCTGGTTTACTGAAACTCATGACGTCATCCATGTCGACGCCCATATCGTGATCCCCTCACTTCCTTTCCACACAGATGTATTTCCTGTTTTGTTATTTGGTCCCACTCTTTCTTCTGACTCGCCTCTTCATCATAATCTCTCACCCCTCGACCCGCGCTTGGCTTCGATTACCCCCGCCTTTAGAACCATGCCCTGCCAGAAGAGACACGGCGACCTTTCCAAGCGTCTAAAAATAGTCCCAACAAAGAATGGGAGGAAGGGAAGGAGAATGGAGTGGAGAGGAGGGTGGAGGGGGGGGACGCTGGAGGAAAGTTGAACACGCCGGGATGTTCTGTGTTTTTACAATACCCCGGCGATGACTATCTCACGTTTAGCAGCAGTTTTCTACCGGGCGAGACATCATAGGGCGCAAGGAAAAGCTCCACTCGCCGGGCTGTGTTGCTTTTGGATAAGGAGAACGCAGGTGGTTTGGCTCGAAAAAGGCCTAATGGCAAATTAAGTTTTCTCTTTTTTTTAAATGTTTTTTTTGTGGTTAAATTTAGAAGCGGCGAAGGGCTGAAATGGTGCGTTAAAGCCTTGGCCTCAGTGGTTTCCTGTCTGGAGCAGAGCCGGCCAGATCAGACAAAGGCTTGGACTTTTTACACACTGTAGATCTACAATAGGCTACACAGAGAGCTACATGGAGAGCTAATGTTGGAGAACGGCCTTTAGGGCCAAGTTCTGAGGTCAAATCAGCTTCAGAATAACAGATAGGGAGATTTTTTTTTCATACTTACACAATCCCAGCCGCAAATTGCTGTAAATGCATCGGATTCAGCCACAAGGCCATTTTTCATTTGTTGTATCTTTTAAACTTTATCTACATAACATCAGCGACTGTTTTTGACAACAGAGCCTTTATCTAATGAATCCAAACACTCATATGGAAATGGCAATGTATTTTTTTTTCTTCTAAGTATTTGCTTTTTGTGTTTAGGCTTTATCTCAGCAAATTGGTAATTAAGTATTACATCTCGAAAAAATAGTATGTATTTACAGACCGAGTTTTGTCTGCTGTTAAAGGAAGTGACGTGGATGTTTCTGCTCAAACAAATGATGCAAATTTAAATGGTAAATGGACTCAACTTATATAGCGCTTTTCTAGCTTTATCAGGCCCAAAGTGCTTTACAGTAAGGAACCAGTCACCCATTCACACTCTCATTCATACACCAGTGTACGCAGACACTGGAGGCAAGTAGGGTGAAGTGTCTTGCCCAAGGACACGACGGTGTGCATTTGCAGGAGCTGGGATGGTCAAGAAATGGTGTTTTATGGAATGAATTATTATTATTGTTCTGTTTTATGGTTCCAGATGACAAATATTTTAGTATAGGCATCGTTAGAGGGACTAGATGCAAGTTGGTCATTTTATACTCACTACTGCCACCTCAGGTCTTACGTGTAACTGCAGCTTATATTAAGCTTGTGCATGACGGCAATTCGGACCCGAATTAACACCTTTTTGAGTGACAGCGCAGGATTTTAGAGGCAGTTGTGGTGAACAGGTCTGAGCTCATTCTACACATTAGGACATGGCTGAAACATGTAGGGGGAGGAAAATACTTCATTTTAACATTTTTGTAGCCCTTCAAAAATCACATTGGTTTTACTCAAAGTTACTCAAAATTTTGCCGGCGGGTTTTAACTTTACAGTGTCTTCCTTCCTGGTGTCTTTATATCCACAATTCAGAATCAGAATAGTTTTTATTGCCATTGTTTGAGAACAGGTTCACAAACTAGGATTTTTTTCTCGGTACAATCGTGCAACATAAAACATACAACACAGAATTTAGATAAAAATAAGCTATAAAAACTTTAAAACTATAAGGCTATAAGGGCATGCATAAAGAATGTTAAAATAGAACAAAAAATAAAATGTAAAATATGATTAGATGACAATTTTAACAACAGTGGGATTGTATTTACAGATGTGCTGGTGCATAAAGTGATTGGGGGGAGACTGGGGTTGATTGTAACATAATTTGCATGTGTGCATAGAATCTTATATTAAATGAAAACTACTAAAATAAAACAATCTCCATTATAAAATGTATTTATTTTCACTAATCCACTGGGCACAAAAATCTGACCAGACACAGCAAAATGGATGTTATTTTCAGATCCAATAATCAATCAAGAAAAGACTTGGAACTAATCACTAAGAATCTTTTCCCCCCATATTATAAACCTCTTCAAATTTCAGGGGTCAGGGTTTTCTTTTCAATGATTCCATTAACTCAAAATAACCTATGAAACATGGAAGCTTTTATGTAATTATCGTGACTGTAATATCGGCTGCTTCTCTGTTAATCTTGTTTGCCTCAAACAGATGTACCACCTGTTGTTTACGTACTTAACCTATAAACTACAACATCAAAACAAGGCAATATGTGCAGCAGCAGAAGTTTAATTAACAAAATCGTGTTTATTTTGTTTCTCAGTACGCACCCCTAAACGGATGAAGCCAAGTCACTTCCTCTTTATGTGGAAATGTGATCATTGTCTTTAGTTTCTGGCTTCTGAGTCAACAAAACAGTGGAGACAAAGGATAATAACGACATCTGTATCTTTCTATCTTGAGGCCACTTCATCAACTTCGGCAGTTTGTTTGAGTGTACACGTGGTTGTTGATTGTACTTCATGTTAGGGCTGCTCGATTATTGAAAAAATAATAATCACGATTATTTTTGTCATAATTGAAATCCCGATTATTCAAACAATAATTTGTTGCCTTTAAAAAAAGTGTTTATTTTATTTATATATTTAATTTAAAAAAAAAACTTTGCTGTATATTTTCTGTTTTCTGAACAGTCATAAAAGTACAAATGATTTCAAGTATGCCTCGGTTAAGGAGAGGTCTCTGTTTCACACCTGCCCCCTGCTGGCCAGCCCTCACTCTTGCACAAGCAAACTGAGCGGCGCGGCCTGATGACATCATCACACAGCGCAGTGAAATGCGAAGGGAAAATAATCTCAGCGCCATGAAATAATGAAAGTCTGCTTTGTAACATTTTTTTTTACAAAAATTGAAAAAAAAATTGAAAGAAACAAACAAACAAAAAATAAAATATGCTAATTTTGTAATCGTTTAGTGTCGAAATCGTAATCGAATTTTGATTAATTGCACAGCCCTACTTCATGTTATTTATTTTGGCATAGGGCAGTCTCAAAATGTGCTCTGGCTTGAACGGCAGCACAACATCACCACACTGTCGTTATTGCAATATTAGGTGACACAATAGTGAGTCTAAAATTACCAGAGGTCTTCCATTTTGACTGAAATTCCCCCAAAAATATCACAAAGCTTAATGATCTTTTGTGATAGTAAATATTTGTAGCATCAAAGCTCTAATCCGGACCCCAAACGTCCAACATTTCATTTTTGGGCTGATGCCAAGGCTCCAAACTTTTTGTCAACTTTTGCTTCATTGAGTCATATTTTGTTTGTCGTGACTCTGCGATTTATTTTTAGCGCTAAAAGCTTTTGTTGCTAGGAGACTGCGACCGAGGAGGAGAAAAGGCGCCCGCACGGGGAGGCTGAGGAAGAAATCGAGGGAGGGACGGAACGGAGGATTGAGAAAGAGAGAGGACGAGACAAAGAGGGAGAAGAAGTGAGGGAGGAATGGGAAGTGCGGGAGAGGGAGAGAGAGAAGGATGAACGACAGACGAAGCTCGCGATGAGTCAGCAGGTGCATTCAGACCGTTCGCGGCTGCTATTTCTGAGGCTTTTGTCCGCTCCCACGCACGAACCCTCTCACCTCCCGCACTAACCTGTGTGCTCAGAGGAGACGCGGCATCAGCTCAAAGACTTTGCCCCATCCGACACCAGTGCAACAAGTGCACGGGCCGTAATCTGTGTTGCCAGTCATTTGGAAGCAACAAGCTTTCTCTAGGCTTGGCTGGAAAGGACACAGGGCGAAAGGGGGGGAAGAGCCGGGAGAGGACAGGGCTTTATGTCTGCACAGCATGTTTGTGACTCCCCATGATGTATAAATAACATATTAAAGGGATATTTCAGTATTTTTGACATAGGGCCTCCTAGTTATCCAGAGTGTTGCTGATTTCTGGAGATTTTTTTTTTTGTAATTCATGCAGTTCTTATATTTGAAGAGTTACGCGGCGCTCGGCTTAGGCTAGGCTAGCGCATTTCTATGGTATCAGCTAGCCTGCATTAAAAACAGTCTGACCCGCTCCACAGTGCACCTGAGGCAAATCACTTATAACGCCAGACTAACATATAAATGTCTGTGTCGATGGAATAATTTTTGGAATATAACTGACCTTGCATCACATGAATGATCGCATTTTGAGGGACTATTTTCTAGCAGATCACTCCACCACCGCGTAGCTTATACAACCACGAAGCTGATGCTGCTCAAATATAAGGTATTTTAAATGCAAAATGGTTCAAATTACTCTATCGACACAGACATTTCGTTAGTCTGGCGTTATAAGTGATTTGCCTCAGGTGCACTGTGGAGCGGGTCAGACTGTTTTTAATGCAGGCTAGCTGATATCGAAATGCGCTAGCCTAGCATTAGCCTAGCGCCACGAAACTCTTCAAATATAAGAACTGCATGAATTACAAAAAAAATATCTCCAGAAGTCAGCAACACTAACTAGGAAATGAGGCCCTATGTCAAAAATCCTGAAATATCCCTTTAAGTTGAATGACACTGCTTCAAAAAGGGAGGGAAAAAAATCCCTTAAGCCTGTGCACACCTGGTTGAACTTCCACAAATCTACAAAGTTATTATTTCTTAAATCATGACGGACATATTGGTGCTGTGTCGGAAATAGACTTAAAGAACAAGCTGAGTCAAAAGGCAAAGCTCTCGATTTACCGGTCAGCCTACGTTCGTACTCTCACCTTTGGTCACGAGATCTGGGTCGTCACCGAAAGGACACGATCGTGGTTACAAGCGGTCGAAGTGAGTTTCCTCTGCAGTGTGGGTCGGGCTGAGCGACACCGACAAAAATGAATATCTCTTTATCTATGATGGAGTGGTGTTTTTGCAAACCATCAGAAATAGGCAAAAATGTGCTGACGAACATCTAAATTAACATTGCTTTTTCAAACATTTTTGCCGAATTATAATTTATTAACCTCCACCTCAACCAAGCACACTTTTGGCATTACCCACATCTTAAAGCTTGTTAAAAAAGTGTCAAAATGGCGACAAAAACAAGGATGAAAATGCAATAATAAAGTGACAGTTGAAAAGCGAGAACTAAAAAGTGATGAAAACCCCCCAAAAAAAGCCACAATCAATCCGCAAAAGAGCGACCAAAATGTAGCACAACGGCGACAAAAACATGCCACAAAAGCAACAAAAACACTATAGAGTATATAGAACAAACGTGACGACAAGCGTGAAGAAAACATGTCAAAATAGCAACAAAAACACAACAAAAATGCAACAACAACGTGACGTTTTGTAGGTCTTAGCTTTCAAATAAGGTGTTACACTGGCCTATAGCATGTAAGCTCAAGTTGAGAAGCTTTTAGATTTGAGTAAAACCGAACTCGGAAAAATGCGCTAGGTTAAAGGGACGATGCGCAGTTTAAAATGTTAAAATGATGTATTTTCCTCCCCCTACATGTTTCAGCCATGTCCTAATGTGTAGAATGAGCCCAGACCTGTTCACCACAACTGCCTCTAAAATCATGCACTGTCGCTCAAACAGTTGTTACTTTAGGTCGAATTGCCGTCATGCATGAGCTTAATATAGAAGGTGCAGTTACACGTATGACCTGAGGCGGCAGTAGTGGGTATAAAATGACCAACTTGCATCTAGCCCCTTTTCAGGTGGGTTAAAAAAAAAAGTTCCCTCTTTTTTACACATTTCTTGACATTTCAGCTAAACTTTGCATATCTTCCAAACAGTATCTTGTAGACGATATATTGCACACCCTCAGAGATGGGATGATGACCTGAGTCACGGGTGGAGCTCGGGGTAGAGTCACTGCTCCCTCGCATGGAGAGGTGACTCAGGCATCTTTTCCCCGACGCCTTTCTGGGAGCTGTTCTTGCCACAGCTCTAAGGCCCCGGGTTCGATTCCTACCTGGACGGGGCCTTTCTGTGTGGAGTTTGCATGTTCTCCCCGTGTCTGCATAGGTTTCCTCCAGGCACTCCGGTTTCCCCTCCCACTAAAAACATGTACAACAGGCCAGGATGAATGAGAGTGTGTTGGAGTGTGCATGGGGGACGACGGCTTGTTTACATTCATGAGACCCATGTATGTTCATTAAAATGCACTGTCAATGCTCTGAACACTTTCTTGCCTGTTAAAATGTCTCATGTCTTCTATTAAAATAGTCTGGGGCTGGGTGTCCTTGCTCAGACCGATGCCATCACAACCCAGTCAGATAAAGAAGAATATAGATGGGTGGGTGGATGTTACATTGGGTGCATCTTTCTTTTCCTTTTTTTTTCTTTTTTCTTTTTTCTTGGTCATTTCCTCCGAGGCCTTTGTATTATTTTAAATCTATATGGCCGTTACATACAGTCGCTTGTTTACTCCGTTTCCTCGAGCCCTGTTGTCCACTCGGCCTGTTTTTCCTCCTATTTCTGTCTTTACCCTTTGAAAGCGGTGACATAAGCCTGTTAAAGCCCCCTGTCCTGATAACAGCAGCGTATTGTGAATCATGTCTGCACCCTGTTAGTAATGTTCCTTCAAATGGCCATTAGCATCTCTCGCCGTGTCTTGGCTCGCCCCTCGTCGCTCCATAGGACGTCGGATAGCAGCATGTGGTTTCTTAGTCACCGGGACACGCTTGTTTTTCACGATTATTTTTTTCTCTCTTCCTCTGATCTATTTTGTAAGATCCAAATGCATTAGCAGCCAAGTTTAGAGGAGAAAAAAAAAAGAAGCTTGGTGCAAAGTTGTGAAAGAACAAGAAACAAGAAATCGCCCGGTTGGAAAGTGACGGTCACACTTCCAGCTGAAACTTTCAAAGCCAATCGCATGTTTTTGCCATTATTTCATTACCAAAATGGCTCTTAATGAATGCAGGGAGGTGTAATGTGGTGAACTAATTGAGATATTTTTTGTAATAGTTTTCAATTTTAAGAAAAAAAAGGAGGTGTTTGGTCTCAATGAGGGGTAGTTCTCAGTGTAAGTGTGTTGCCAGTAGATAAGCGTAGAATTGTGAAGTTAGCAGCTTGTTGCAAAAGGAAGCGTTTTTAACACATTAACTTCATATGCTTGTTCCTGTTGTGAGGTACAAGAACGGTGCATATGCCAGCTACTTTGAGCTTTAGGCGGGGTACGCCCTGAGCAAAAGCAAGTCGGTCACAGGCAGTATTGTTGAATGGCATTTTTGTTTGAGCTGAGGTTTGTATATAAGGTTTCTCTAAGTTCATGAATTCACTACATGTATTTATGTTTAATATGAAATGATAAACTTGAATCAAAACTCGAGATTGATCAATGTGAGAAAAATCATTATTTTTCTTTCTTATCTTCCGGCCCTAGGACATGGAGCTCGGACAAATTCTTTTTTTATTATGGTAATTATTAGGGCCAGCTTAACATGTGTATATAGTAGTGTCCAAAGTAGATGAACCAATTGCCATTTGACATTTATTGAAGTGTTAAGATTAAAAAGTGCATTAACACAAAGTGTAACAAAGTGCAGAGTGCAGGATAAAAATGCCTCCAAACACAAGTATTGAACGTATTGCCATACTTCATAAAGTATCAATACTTGGTATTGCAACACAAAGTATTGTGATCTGAGCCAATATTTTGTCCCAGCCCTTGTAATTATTGTAATGTTTCTCGACATTTTGTCGCCTCAGTTAAAGACACTGGAAAATGCCATCTCCTCTTATCTCTAAATGTATTGATATGTGCTTGAATTAAGACCATTAATGCTGATTTTGAGTAGGTTTGGACTGTATGCAAATAAAATTGTCAATGGAAAAAGCATTAATTCACTTAAAGGGACTATAAGGAGCTAAAAAATGTTACAACTAAGTATTTTCATCCCCCTACATGTTCCAGCCATGTCCTAATGTGTAGAATGAGCCCAGACCTGTTCACCACAACTGCCGCTAAAATCCTGCACTGTCACTCAGAAAGTTCTTTCTTCGGGTCTATATTAAGCTCATGCACAGGCTTAATATAGAGATTGCAGTTACACGTAAGACCTGAGGTGGCAGTAGTGAGTATAAAATGACCAACTTGCATCTAGTCCCTTTAAGCTGATATTTTGTCCCAGCCCTAGTAATTGTTTCAGTGTATATCCACATTTTGTCATCTCGGCTAAAGTCACAAAAAATTCCATCTCATCTCATCTCTAAATGTATTGAAATGTGCTTGAATTAAGACCATTAATGCTGATTTTGAGTAGGTTTGGACTGATTGTCAATAGAACAAACATTAATTCACTGATTAATAGAATGTTACTGATACTTAAAATGAGAAACCCTTCAAACAAGACAAAAACAGTCAAGGCAAGAAAAATCATTCTTGTTGCTTGTAAGTAGTTTTTGAAGTGGTACCATGCAGTATAATTGTGTTTGAAACCCATAAATAAAGGTTCAATGCTATGTTTTTGTTAACCCCATTTGTGTACCTGCTCATTACTTGATCTATATGATAAAACAATTAATGTGGCTTTTTATTTCAGTTTATTAAAATGTTTTCTATCGTCCTACAGCTGTTAATCCTCAGCTTTGTGGTCATATTGGCATTTTTGTGAGCGATGTAATTATCACCCACGCCTTCTGTTACCCATTATAGCGCCTCATGTGCGTCTTATGTCTTTGGAAAGTGGAGAAAAGCATCTCTAAGCTCTTAACAGTAACTTGTCGGAGGCTGATGAAAGACATGACCAGGTTTGACTCGGTAAAGTGGCCCACACCTGCACAGAGCACACCTGATAGCTGGGTTTCATTGTGTTTCCATGACTCAACTTTAACTCCATTTACACCCACGATTAATAATGTGAGCAGCCGGAGGAGGCCTTACAGTCACTCCGAGCTACGGGGCGTCGCTAAAGCAGCCCCGTCATATCCCCAGAGGAGCCACTTTTAATATCCCCATTTATGCGGGAAACTAGACCCCGGGGTGTCGGAACAAACACGAGCCATTGTTATGTAAATGTTGGAAATATGATGCTGCTAAATGAAAAGGCTTCAAATGAGTCAGCGCTGTTTTGAATAGAGACTTAGACTGTAAGTTGAAGTTGGATGTAAGTTATGAAAACTAAAAGTTTCTTAAAGGAAATCTCAGCGGGACTTTCCTGCCCTTTTAAGAAATAACACATGAACTCTGTACGTTTAATGGATGGGGGACAATGAGGTCAGACATTACAAAGGAAGTTTGCGGGTGATGCAATAGAGCGAGTGCATAGCTAGTGTTCATTTTCAACTCCTGTCCTTTTACGGGCAGCTTCTTCTTATTTAATCCGGTTTTGTTGAGTTAACAGAGTCTTGTGTGTGTCTGAAAGCATCCATTTATACTCGCTTGTTCGTAAACTCTTCGATTTGAAGTTTAGTGTTTGAGAATATATGTGAAATAGTCACATTTTCACAAAACTGTCGGATTTGTTATTTTATTGCTGTGATAATGACGCTTTTATACAACATATTTAAAGGAACAGGCCACAGTTTTTCCACTTTGAGATATGTTCTTACCTGAGTTGATCCGTACCTGCCTGGTCTTTGTGCCCGTGGAAGACCTTGGTCGCTTCTAACTTCACCTCGTTTGGAGCTATAGGAATATACTGGGAGAGGCCAAAGGCTAACAACACCTTTGGTCGTTGTGTGTGACTGAGAGCACGCACAAAGACCAGGCAGGTACACATCAACTCATCTAAGCTCAGATAAGAACATATCTCAGTATGTTAAAATGGTGGCCTGTTCCTTTAAAGATTTTAGTCACATGACATTTTCCTGCTAACCTTTTTTGTCTCGTGTACCACGTGAGTACTTCTACTCAAAGTACCCCTAAACTCTTAAGTGCAGCCAGTTATTTAGAAAGGTTTCCGCTACACTCAGTCGTGTATTGTTGTAATGAAATTCAAACCTTTTACTGAAAATTATCATTAAAAATATGTTTTATTTAAGAATTAATGTGTCTGCGTACATTGGTGTATGAATGGGTGAGTGGATCCTTGCTGTAAAGCGCTTTGAGTGCCTAATGTAGGTGGAAAAGCGCTATATAAGTTGAGACCATTTACCATTTACCAATGTCGAAATATTGTTCAGTTTTGCCTTCTCAGTACCCCCAGCGAAGTGCTTGTGTACCTCCTGGGGTCCCTGTACCCCTTGTTGGGAAACACTGTTGGAGACCGACCATTCCCAAAGATCTGAGATATCCCAAAATCTCCCGGGGTCCCCAATATTAATAATTTACTCTATGCAAATGAATCTAAGGAATTTTACAGCTAAAAATACATGAAAAAAACATCTAAAATGATTGTAGCTACAAACAAAAGTAGAATACTTTAGCAAACGAATGTCATTTCCTTTCAAACTCAGTGTTTTTTTTAACCCGGCTCCCTGAACGCTCTTCAGAAACCACTGTTATCGACTTCTGTTCAAAACATGTAGATCTTGTTTTTTTGAATTGTCGGTCCTTCTTTAAAGTCACTCCAGGTTTGGTAAACTGCACTGACATACTAGAGTCTGTACTTAAGTATTTAACAGTTTACAGTTTCAAAAATACCCTGGTTGTGCTTTAATAATGTTACTTTAGGACATTTTCAAATCATTCACTGGCCTTTTCGAGTGAGCCTACACGGATCATACTCTTCGTTGGGCGCTGTTCATCTGTTTTGACGTCACAGTGAGTTCCTGGAAACTGTAGCTTCAACCTGAAACAAGCAGTATTATCTAAATTGTTTCCACCTGCCTCTTTTGATATCGTGACCGTCTCAGTGGGGGAATCAAAGCACCTTCGAACGCTCACCCGCCTAATATTTCCTATAAATACATAAAATCAAGTCAGTTAGGGCATGCTCTTTATAAAAGGCTTCTCCCATCTGGGCGCCATCCCTCCTTCCAAGCGCACTCCTTTGTGCCGAAGTTGCCAGCCAGGTGCACGTCTTTATAACTCCCTCATCTGCGCTCTTGTGTGGCAGTTTTTATGTCTTATTGTCTTTTATGATTTCTTTTATGGCAAAGGCCCAGGGCGGTTTCCTCAGCCTTCACCGACATGGAAACAACACAATGCACAATTAGCGAGGCTGGATCTAAAGTCGGGCACCGAACGCTGGTCTGCTGTGGGGTTTGGAAACTTAAACACATATTTTGTTTATGAATATATGACAGTCATAGGTGCCCATCTGAACGAGGAAATGAATGTCTCATCACACCAGTTTCCAGTTTCAAGTGATAAATAATTGGATGTAGTATGTGTGACGAATAGCAAAGATTTACATGGCTGATGCAGTGTTAATGGACATTTTTCTTTACTGTTGTCAAACTGAAAGAAATTAGCAAGTTAAGTGGGAATAATTAATTTATATTTGTCGTTTCTAAATTTCCTATCACATTCCTAATATCCTGATTATTCACGATAATTACTATATCAACTTATCATTCAATAAATGATGGATAATGTTAGCCCAAAAATGTATTGTTTATTATCAGTACGTTTATTATATTTACCCAAAGTAAGTTGTTTCGTTGTATTTCATGTTCATTGTTGGCTATTTTAAGATTAAAGGCCCCATACCTGATTTTTTTTTAAATTACAAACAATAAAATGGGAAGCCATGCTTTCTCCGAAATGCCAAAAATATAGCCTTTAAGTTAATAAAAATTGTTCCAAATGCTTTATAATTAGTGGCACAATGTTTTTTCCTATTTCTAGTAAAAAATCAAAATCAAGTATAGTACCTTTTTAAAGGGATGTTTCAGCATGTTTGACATAGGGCCTAATTCATTTATCCCTTTTGAAGAGTTTAGTGGTGCTAGGCTAGTGCTAGGCTAGTGCATGTCTATGGTAACTAGTAGCCTGCATTAAAAAATCCTCTTCAAAATCATTAGATAGTCCTCCAAACGTTGCCATATCTGATTTGTAGAAAGCTCCTTTGTGAATTCCACGTGTAGTAATGCGGCCGCAGGTAAAACTATAGCAGATCACTCCGCCGCTGCGCAGCTTACAACCGGGAAGCTGTTCAAATATACGTTCTTTTAAATGCAAAATGGTTATAGAGGACAGAAGAGAGACTGGCTGTGCGTGTCAAAAGCAGTCAAAAAAGGTATGGAGGCAATCCGGAGTAGCAAAAATTAAAAATCCTTTATTAGTGCATGGACAAAATGGTTATATTTCAAAAATTATTCAGTCAACACAGACATTTATATGGGTAGTTTGGTGTTATAAGTGGTTTGCCTCAGGTGCACTGTGCTTGGGTCAGAATGTTTTTAATGCAGGCTACTAGTTACCATAGACATGCGCTAGCCTAGCACTAGCCTAGCACCACTAAATTCTTCAAATATAAGGACTGCATGAATAAAAATAAAAAAAGAATCTCCAACATCAACAACACTCTTGAACTAGAAAATGAGGCCCTATGTCACAAATCCTGAAATATCCCTCTAAGTATTGTTCCAACAGAGCCTATTTTCTGTGGCATTATAAGTCCTTAAATAATATTGTTTATCGCAATAGTTTCCTCGATATATCGAACTTCAGATTTTGATATTGTGACAGGCCGATCTTTAATAACATAATTGTTTTTCGCATCAGAGCTACTTCCAGGTTAAGAAATAGTCTGTAATTTGGTGGACAGTGCACGTAACTGTCTTGTTTCTTTCCACCACTGTCTCTGAGCACAAGTATGCAAGTTGACAAATTGAATTTCACTCTTGCACAAATAAAAATCCATTTGAAAACGGGAAAAATCAGGCCCTGTGTCGTGCATTAAGTGCAATTCAACAAGTTTCCGAAGATCATACCAAAGTGGGATTTGTAAGTTTAAGTGTCATTCCAGGGCAGTTTTCCCTGTCTGAGTTTGGAAAAGTCAGAATTTGTGCAAATCCAAATAGCCTTTTTGAATGACATCCAAAAGTAAACTGGTTAAAACCCACAATAGGTTCAAGGATAGACTTAATCTCCTGCCAACAACAAACAAATACGCGCTTTTATAACACTGAATAAACCTCTGATTGAACCACATTGTGATGCAACAGTATTAGTTAATAGTCACCCGTGATTCTGTCATTCGTTGAGACTTTGCTCTCTGGACCTCACCACATCATCATCACCTTCTTTGCCTCGTCGTTCCCCGGTCGTATCTACGCTAAAGACAACAGCCGTGCCGATATGACGACTTTGCTGAGTGTGGGAACGCGATTGTAACCTTGGTATTTAGCGCGCCGTGTTGCTTTACGGCTGCACAAACACGCTGGTGCAGAATGGCTCATTGTTGCATTGCGTCCATATGTTTCCCAGCCCTTAGTTAAGTTTCTCAGCCTGATTGCCAACACACATCTGGTCCTAATGTAGCCCGTGTAATGTGTCATTCGGCCTTGTTTTAAAGCGCTGTTGAGACTTTTACTGCCACCCACGGCTCGGCAACAAGCGCCTAAACTCTTAACTGTAATGGGGGAGTTATTTCGCGACGCTGCTTATAAAACCCAGTGGTTTATTTTGTCTCCCCGTATCTTCAAGGTCCTGTTAATCTAGTAAAACAATGGTCTATCTCGCGCTTTGATGCTGATAGTGTTTTAAGTTTTGATAGGGATGCGGCGTGGGAAAAAAGCGATCTGGCTTTTGCATGAGAATTTTTATGATTTTGAGAGGAAGTGGCACTGGACGCCCCGGCTCGGCTCACAGTGACGGTGTATGGCAGGAAGAATATGCCGGTGACGGGCAGTGCGTGGGAGGGATAATTGACCAGTGTTGCCTGTTGCTAGCTTTTTAAAATGTACTTTAAAAGCTTCAAGGAAGAACAACTTAATATTACAGTATGCCAGTCATCAGCCCATCCATAAATCTCTTCTTTGGTCTCCCTTTTTCTTGGCAGCTCTAACCTCGGCATCATTCTACCCATATATTCACTCTCCCTCCTCTGAACATGTCCAAACTACCCCTGTCTGGAAACATCTGACTTTGTCTCCAAAACATTGTTCTATCCCTCTGAAGTACGCAGTATACATACAATTGAACATCACAAATAGGGTTATACTTGACTTATCAGTATTTATCATAAGTGCATTTAGTTGCATTTTATATATAATAAATTTACACATGTTTCGTGTGTATTGATGTTCTTTCAGCTGTGTTAATACAGAAGATTGATGTGATTTCCATTTTTCTTGTTAGTTTTGGTGGCATAAAACTCCTCCAGTCTGTGTACATGTAAACGTTAAGTGTCTCAACAGAGCCTCACAGGTGAGAATGTGAGGGTCCACAAACAATTGGCTGGCACTGTGCCACCTGGGCAACTTCATCAACAACCGAAAGGCAGGGCTCCAGACCAAAATAGTCGCACTTTAGAGCCCTGGCCTAAAGGTGTCATTATAGGCCACAGTCAGTTTGTGGATGGTGCACCTCCTATTCACCTTATTCTGGAAGTTCATGTGGGCGCCGCCATGAATTGTGCCCGCCCCTTTTCTCCTGTCAGTTAACATGGGACTGGAGAAGTCCAGATAACATCAGTTACTACACGAAAACAAAGCCGTTTTCAGGCCGTGCAGAGAAACGTTGCAGTGTTGACTTGCTGGTGCAAATGAACATTGGACATTTTACACAAATCAATCGACTAAGCAACAGATTGCAAACAGGTTTGCAACAGCGGCGGACATTTTCCCCTGTTCTCCGTTTAAATGAACGGGCTTCATGCTCGACTGGAAGTGTCAATACAACGGAAGTGCCAAGACGAGGCAAAAATAGGCAAAAGTGGGCGGGGCGGATTAAGGTGAATGGAGTTTGGGAAATTCCAGTGTTACCATGGAGATCCGCCGTCTTTGCAGCTGTTAGCATACATATCCATTAGCAGAATAAAAAAACAGTATAAGAAGTAGAAAAATAGCCGTGGAACAGCTCCATTAGCTGCTGAGTTACTGCTGGTAAATAGGCCTACATCTAACACACTGTGGTGTCCAAGTGTTTTAATGTGAACAATAGCTCCAGTATTTTAACTTTTAAAATCTCCATTAGTTTACAATTGCTGCTAATCCTATAATGCAAAGCGATATAACGTCACATTACCAAACTCTATAGATACAGAGGCATCGCAACGTAAAAGGGGGGCCTGGCCTCGCCGATGGGGAAAACACATTACAAATAAAGTCAAGTCTAAATCGGGTCCATATGGGTGTTTATTCACAACAGATTGTTCAGTAGAAGCGCAAAAAAAGTCAGTCGTAGCTAGTACTAGCTAGCATTAACACAATGCTAACTTGAAGCATCATGTTGGCATTTTCCGTTATTTATGTTTAGATTTTTCTCCAAATTGTTTTCCCCCTTAACTGTTTCCAAACATGACTATATATGGGCGATTCCTGAGATGCCGTTCCACTAAAAGGGGGGCGAGTACAGTGGGCAAAAGACAAAAGTCTCTGAACAGGCACAGCAGCATGTTTGCCTGTGCGTACAGTTTACAATATTGTCTCTTAATATCTCTATCATCACGCCAATCTTCTGTGTAAATGTACAGTAGAGTGGGCGAAAGTCTTATCTCACTGGGAGAAAACTTTGACTCATGACTCATTGTCCTCATTTTCACAACAATAAAGTTCGAAAGTTCATCTTCAATGCGAGTGAAAGTATTGTCAGCCAAGCGACGGGACTCATCCGCCGCCATGATAGAACAGAAGCTATTGATTTGCTGTTGGTCTTTTGAGAACAGACAGAAATATGAGCTGCTAAATCAAATACAATCAAATAGCATTTCGACTGTAGGGTTAGCAGTCCCAACGAGACAGGACTGTCGATCGTGAAATACAATGCACAAACTAACCAAAACTCTCTCTTGTTTCTCCCCAGGGTTTGCGTTCCCGGACTGGGCCTACAAGCCCGAGTCCAGCCCCGGGTCGAGGCAGATCCAGCTGTGGCACTTCATCCTGGAGCTGCTGAGGAAGGAGGAGTACCACGAGGTGATCGCGTGGCAGGGCGACTACGGGGAGTTCGTCATCAAAGACCCCGACGAGGTGGCCCGGCTGTGGGGGGCGCGGAAGTGCAAGCCCCAAATGAACTACGACAAACTCAGCAGGGCGCTCAGGTGGGTGATACGGAGTTATATAGTACTAATAAAACAGATAATGTGTGAGGAAGGTGCTTTAAATTCATTATTACAAGCTGGCACTCTCAGTGGAGGAAGGAGTGTGTGGAAAAAAACCTCACAATGGCCTAAGGTTGGGTTAAGTTACTGCACATATGTCAGCCTAACTGTTATGAGAGCATTTTTTCCACTGCATAACTTGCTAAATGTCTCTCCAGCCCTCATCCTCATTTACCCTGATCGTCTTCAAGCAGTACTAAGTAACGTGTTTACCTTAATAAATCCTTTTCGTAGTCCCTGTGGGGGTAATACAAGTGTTTATGGGATGATTGTAGGGTCTTTCCTCTCCCCCTGGTGTCTCTGGCCAGAAAACCATGCTTGCAACTTGACTGCCACCGGACCGGAGTAACCAATACACACTAATAGAATCACGAAGAAGAAGCTAACAGGCTAACGGGCAAAGCTAACTGTGGGTTAGCGTCACTTTAAACAGTATTTACAGCCCAGTTTGAGTGAAAAAAATTATTTCCATTGTATAATTGGATGTACAATATCCCTCTCACCCTTCGCCTTTTCTGTCAGCATAGTATTTACTCTCCAAGACAATTAATAAGAAAAAAAATCGCAACTTGCTATGACACCTGCAGTTGCGCTTATGGCCTCTAGGGGCAAGAGTTGCTTAGTACTGCTTTAAAAGAGTAGATTTTAAACATTAAACTGCAAGAAGATCCCTTTTTCCCCCCTAAGACCGACACCCAGAGAAAACTTCAACTTATTTCTCCCAGTTTTCTAAGAATTGCTGAGTAAATTACACAAGACGACGAGGTGTTGTTTTGACCCGCCGGTGTGAAAAGCGGAGGGTCAGACTGCGGCAGTATTACCGTGTCACTCTAGTGTTACCCGATCTGAACTCACGAACCCTGAACTCTGCACAAACTTTGACCTTTTCTGACTTGGATGAACTGGGTCAGTGTTATGTTGTTCGTGGCAAGTTCAGGCCGGGGGTATTTTTGTCTGGTATTTTGTGACAATATGTTAAAACAAGTGTTGTTTTCTAGCAACACAACGCGACGAGTGGCTTTACTTTTTTTTCTCTGCGATGGAGAATTGCTATCGTAGACTTTTTAAATTTTTAATAGGGCTGAAATGTTGAATAACTAAGATTGAATTTAAACACACTACGTTCTATTACTCTAAAATACTAAATCTGGACTGAAGCGAGGCTAAAATGGACCTAAATTAAAAAAAAACATGGCTAAAACTAAACTTTTGCACATTTTTAAGTTAGTTTAAGTTACTATGTGTGTATTTTTTGGCTGCTACACCTAATACACAACCTGTGTTACCTCATAATAAGAATAATGTTGCAATATTGTGGCTCTGATAATTTGAATTTTAGTTCAATTATTTCCCCAGAAAATTAAGAATGTCAAAATTAAAGGGATATTTCAGGATTTTTGAACATAGTGCCTCATTTCCAAGTTAAGTGTTGTTGATTTCTGGAGATTTTTATTTTTTTTATTTATGCAGTCCTTATATTTGAAGAGTTTAGTGATGCTAGGCTAGTGCTAGGCTAGCGCATGTCTATGGTAACTAGTAGCCTGACCCAAGCACAGTGCACCTGAGGCAAATCGCTTATACCCATATAAATGTCTGTGTTGACTGAATCATTTTAGATATAACCATTTTGCATTTGGAAGAAGTTATATTTTAGCAGCATCAGCTTCCTGGTTGTAAGCTACGCAGCGGCGGAGTGATCTGCAAGGTTACTGGATCTACAGTAGTTTGTTTACCTGCGGCCGCATTACTACACGTGGAACTCACAAAGGAGCTTTCTACAAATCAGATATGGCAACGTTTGGAGGACGACCCCATGATTTTGAAGAGGTTTTTAGTGCAGGCTACTATTTACCATAGACATGCACTAGCCTAGCACTAGCCTAGCACCACTAAACTCTTCAAATATAAGGACTGCATGAATCAACAACACTCTGGATAACTAGGAAATGAGGCCCTATGTCAAAAATCCTGAAATATCCCTTCAAGGAAGAACACGATAAAGATAGCTCCGTCCTTATGCTCTTTTTTAAAAATTGGCTCATTTTTTTCTCTCCCTTGGCCTTTTTTCCTTTATTCCTTTGCAATTCCATGTGTCATACCCCACCAGCGTCACAGAAACACATGGCCCATTAGCATCATCTGAACTCACCCAGGCACGTTTTTCGCTCTGGTGCAATTTGCGATTCATCCCGGTTCAAGTCATTCATTGTCAGTGACGCGACGCTAACCTATTTACAGCTGCTTGCGTTGGTGCCGCCGTGTCTCTGTCAATGCCTCCTGTTGTGTCGGAAAGATTGGACTTATTCACGCCGCACGTTATGCCGTAGAGAGGAAGTTGTCGGAAGTAGCAGGGGCTCAATTTGAACATAGAATTGGGTCTAATTCGTGTGTTGATGCACTGTTTCGAAACATACAGCCTTCATTCAACAGAAGAAAACATTATTAGTTTTGGAAAAGTCTGTAGCATTGTCATTGAATAGATGCTTTTATCAGAAAGTCTCTGAGTCTGGTCAGCATCTCTTAAATGATTACCCTTGTGACCACTTACCTTGCATGCACCCTTTGTGGACTGTTGTGTCCTCACGCAAGACACTCCACCCACTTAAATATGAATGTGGGTTCACCCAAATTAGCAGTCTGTCAAAGAGCCCCAGGGCAGCTGTGTCTACAATAGTATTTCAGGGGCATCATCATTAATGTGAATTGTGCCAAAATCAATGACTTAAATGTTATTGAAAAGCATTAAACTGGATTCAAACTGGCATTAAATCTAAACTTATTTGAAAATGATGAGGTGTCCGAACAATTTCTACTGTATAACTTCATCGAAAATACCAAAATGATGGTCTAAAACATATTCAGCTGCAGTTTTGGCTGAAATTGACCACATTTCTTTGCTTAAAAGGTGCCTGTTTTGTCCAATTGTCTTTCCCCTGTTTGATATGTTATGAAGAAATGAAATATGCGCAGATTTTCTTTTTCTGCGTTTGTGGATTTATAATGTAGTATTTAAGCATTCAAAATGAAAGCATGAAAAAGCATTTGATTTGCTTCTGCCTGTATAAACCATGCATTTTATTTCCGAAAAAATGTGTGTGAATTCTCAGTCATCCAGGTGGTTTAAACGATGCAACTGGTCTTGGAAGTTCGGAAGTTTATTTGTCTTGCGCTTTTCACATGACACAAGTCACCCAAAGCGCTTCACACACTTATCTCAAGAGCATTGATCACACCCTCAATCTCATAGTTTGGACACACACGTTTTGCTGCAGTAATGCAATTTACACTCTTAAAGGGATATTTCAGGATTTTTGACAGGGCCTCATTTCCTAGTTATCCAGAGTGTTGCTGATTTCTGGAGATATTCATTAAATTCATGCAGTTCTTACATTTGAAGAGTTTCGTAGCGCTAGGCTTGTGCTAGGCTAGCACATTTCTATAGTATCAGCTAGCCTGCATTAAAAACAGTCTGACCCGCTCCACAGTGCACCTGAGGCAAATCACTTATAACACCAGACTAACCATATAAATGTCTGTGTCGATAGAATAATTTTTGATCGTATTTTGAGGGACTATTTTCTAGCAGATCACTCCGCCGCTGTGTAGCTTATACAAAACACGAAGCTGATGCTGCTCAAATATAAGTTATTTTAAATGCAAAAGGTTAAAATTACTCTATCGACACAGACATTTATATGGTTAGTCTGTTGTTATAAGTGATTTGCCTCAGGTGCACTGTGGAGGGAGTCAGACTGATTTTAATGCAGGCTAGCTGATACCATAGAAATGCGCTGCTTGAAACTGCTTGAAATACAAATAAAAAATATCTCCAGAAATCAGCAACACTCTGGATAACCAGGCAATGAGGCCCTATGTCAAAAATCCTGAAGTATCCCTTTAACACTTTAAATAAATGCTATAACCTAATAAAGGTTTATAACTTTTTTGGCACACCAGTGTTTTCTTTTTCAAAAGTTCCAATATATATCTTATTGGTCCCTAAGCATTGTCATCATACACATTCTAACTAAAGCGGATCGTCCCAGCCCTGCAATGCGGAGTATTTGTATGTTAAAAACACTTTTCAAACTCGAGGCCAGTGCTGCTTTGTATAGTTGCACAGAGGAACTAGGGATTGAAAAAGCAATTTGAGTGATTACAATTAGCACAAGACAAAGACTGCAACATTTGCGACAGTGTAACAAACAATCCAGTCTGAGTGTTTATTTGCAAAACCTGTTAACTCTGTATTTTAGATCTCTACAGACGTTCTTGTTTTAGTTTAGGAGTTCGGATTTCCATCTGCTCTCCAGTGGTAGTGCTCCTGAACTGTGAATTCAGTATTTGATTTGAGAACTTATATCACCAATCTCATCAAAATCACAGTAATTACCCCCCAAAAAAACACTATTAGATATTCCCAAAACCGTGCAGCCCAAATGGAAGCTTATGTCTTCCCGTTTGCATGTCGCTATTACAAGAATGAACTGTGGACTTTCAGACTTGTCCCCGTGACCAGTGTTTGCCCGTTGCTTTTTCCATAGTCTATAAATTGAGGTCAGTTTGTCGCACGGCCTTGGAGTTTGCTCTCGCCATATCTTTCTTTGTGTCACTTTAATCACTGCTTAACGTGTGGGCATGTAAGGTGAGCGTTGCACGTGCTGATCTCGGGCCAGTTCCCCTCCGAGGTGTTCTGCACATGTGGGATGCCGTGGAGAGGCTTAAATTTATCTGGCAGACTGTTGCGCTCATGTGGTAGTCATCGGTGGCGCCTCCTGGTGTTTTGTTGTGGGTGTTACGTGTTAGTCTGATCAGTCCCCGTACGCCCCGTTACATGTCATCCCTCCTCCGGCCCATCTGCCGCTTGTTTGTGCCGCTTTTACACCTTTTTGAATCCCCAAATCACATCAAGTAACTTCTCCCCGTTCGGCTGTAAGAACAGGCGAGCTGGTGGGGAAATTAGAGGGTCCGGTAATTACCAGAGACTCGAGACTTTGAAGTGTTTCCCAGAAAGGATAGCATCATTGTTTACAGTCACATCTGTCTAGGGCTGTGCAAATAATCAAATTTAAGTGAACTTTGATACATTTTCTACCTGATTTTTAGTTGTATCAACACAGCGCTTTTATAATGGATTTGTCTACAGCCTCCTGTGACAGTATCGTCTCAGTGAGGTCTGGACTTTGCAAGAATAAAATCAAAACCATTTTTGTGTTTAATGTCCTTGGAGCGGAAAACACTAATTGAATGATGAAGCGGAGGTTTATTTTGAAACGTGTCATGACCGTTTTAGTAAAAGCCATAGAATTAGATTTAATAAAGGATAGGACTTGACCAGGATCAGTATCGCCCACCTTTATATTCGCTGTAAACACACTCCCAAACAAAAGTCGCCACAGAGAAAGGTCACACGCTCCAATATTAGCTTGAACCGCCTTTAGCTTTGATTACAGCACATTTGCAGTGACAGTGTTTCAATAAGCTTCTGCAATGGTGAATAGTCTTACATAGCGCTTTTCTACCTTCATTAGGCACAAAGGAACCTCTCACCCATTCACACTGACATTCATACAACAATGTACGCAGACACTGGAGGCAAGGTAGGTGAAGTGTCTTGCCCAAGGACACGACAACACTGTTCCCCATCAGGATCTGAGACTCGAACCCCCAGACTTCCGACCATGAAATGAGCCGCTCTTCCATCTGTGCCACTGTCGCCCCATGTCAGAAGATCCAGTGTTGCATGGGGCCAGGACTCCCCTGAAATAGATTGACCTCAGTCGTTTTTTCCTGGTTAAATAAAGGGTCAAATAAATAATAATAATAATATTTTTTCACCAAGATCTTGTATTGATGATGAGAAAGTGTCACCACTGCCCACAGCCTTCTCCAGCACATCCCAAAGATTCTCAGTGAGGTTCAGATCAGGAAGCCACTCTTTCACAATGTGAGCTTATTGAATCCTGGCATTGTCATCATGGAATATGCTCTGTACCATCAGGGAAGACAACATCAATTGATGGAATAACCTGGTCGTCAGCTGATCTCATTCTTTGAGCTCATAGTGTTGCTGGACCTAGACCTGACCAACTGCAGTGACCCCAGATGAGAACTGTTGGTTCAATCCAGGCGCTGACTTTGTATTTATAATATTCATATCTGTTGCTCGCTCTTACTTTTTGATCTTTCTTGCCTTTAATCATTTTGCACATGAGCTAAAGTTAATTTTCAAAAGAAATATGTTGATTAAAAATGTAACTAATCCAATCAGTTTGACCAAATATAGGATAATGAAAAACATGACTTTTAATTTAATGTTAATGGTCCAACTTTTCTCATTTTGAAGTGAGAACACAAGCTTCTTGAAAGTGTTACCCACAAATCCCCTGACAGAGGATGCTGCGAGCACCGGAGCCAATTCGACTTTAAAGGCTGCTTCTATTTAAAACACATTGGCTTCTAAAGGCTGTTTGAAGCAGTAGCTGTAAATTTCACTGCTTTGGTTCCTAATAAAGGTCAGGCCGCGCACATTGGAGCGGTCTGTGTTGTGGTTTGTTTCACTTTTATGAATGAAAATCTGTTAATTAATGGGGTCTTTGGAAGTCTCTCCTCCGTGATTGTGGCGACAGGCTCAGTGCATGTGTTACAGTCCTCGCCTTCACTCCTCTGTAGTTTATTCAAAGGAAGTTTTCAAAGTACCACAATACGAGTGCTCCGTTTCCCATATCAAGTCAGTGCACACTCTGGATATTGGGTTCTCCTTTAATAGTTTCTCTTAATGAGAAACTGAGATATTTTCACTAGAGATGAATGACAACCAAATAATCCACATATGCAAAGAAATCAAACCATGGAGGTCCAATTATGTAGTGAAATGACATGGAGGAAAAAGTACACTTTACTACTTTTACCCACTATATACGGAACAATTTGATTACTAGCTATATTTTCAGCCCTAGTCAAATTAAAGCACTAACAAGCCCTTATTTGAACTTGCCATATGATTAAAAGAAAAAAAGATGGAAAAAGGACTACAGCAAGTTGTAAGGGAGCAAAATATTGTTTATTATTGGATCCCCATTAGTCTTTACCCAAGTGGAGACTATTCTTCCTGGGGACCAGGCCAATACAATAGTAAAGCATTACTTCAGAATGCATTCTGAAAATATTTGGGCTCGGACGATCCACTATTGTCATGATCAGATATATACATACAGTGGGGAAAAAAAGTATTTGGTCAGTTTCACATAGACATTCTATTGGATTTTGGCCAAATACTTTTTTTCCCCACTGTATATCACGATACTCAGGGGCCGATCCGATGCTTATTGCGATGCAGTTAGTAATTACGATAAATAATTTACGTTTACCTTAAAATGTGTAAAATGTCAAAAGTTCCATCCGTCCGTCCACCCGTCCACAGAAGAATGGCCTCACGATTCTAACCGGGCCTGTTGGTCTCTCATAAGGGGCTTCTGAACCGCTCTTTGTCTGACCCGTCACCTAGGACCTGTTTGCCATGGGAGACCCTACCAAGGGCACGAAGCCCCCGACAACAGAGCTCCGGCGATCATTCGGGTGCTCAAACCCCGCCACCACGTTAAGGTGGCGGTTCTAGGAGGGAATTATTGAAGTGTTGAGATTGTTACATTTTGTGTTGATGCACTTCCTGGAAAACAAAGAAGTGCAGGAATAAAATGTAGCAAGTATTGAAAGTATTGTGACACTTACTTGATGAGGTACCAAAACTTGGTATTGCAGTATTGCGATCCTATATTTTGTCCCAGCCCTGGAAAATGTGATTTCAACAATGCCTTGCCTTCAACAAAGCTTTACAGACCTTTAGCAACGTTTCATCATAATATAATAACATTTCTTAGTTGGCATTAAGAATGATAAGTGAGTGAATTGAATGAGAAATGTGGAAAGGCACTCTTGACACATTTTGGTTCTGACTAAAACAAGGAAATGCCTTATCTTGAGTCCGTAATTTTCAGCCATACCACTTTGTGATTGTCCGATCTCATTGTGGCGGGCGTGAGTGAGAAGTGGGTGGTGATAGATTGGCGCAGATCAGTGCCGACCCCTGAGCAACTGTGGCCACACATGAGGAGTTCTGACGCTAGAGCAGATACTGTAAGTACCCAATGCCCACAAACTAGGGATGGTCCGATATGAAAATTTTCTGCCGATACCGATATCCGATATTTGCCTCACTGGTGTGGCCGATATCCGATATTTGCCGATATTTATTTCAACTTTAAAAATCAATAGAAAGGCTTACTCAAATGTGGTAAAGTTTGTAAATTGTTCCATTATTGGAATGTCTTATGCTTATGCCCGGGACACGTCTCACACACCAGGATGAAACAAACCTTTTTATTAGAAAAATATTAAAAAGACCAATTGCAATGTTGGAGTGAAATGTCATTTTGTTTTTGGCTAAATATTTACTCAGACCTACTTATTATTATACTTTCACCCATGTCCTCTCTTAATGGGAAACAGTGACACTGGGAATATGCTAGGCTACTATTGATTGCATTTTTTATTAAAATATGTAGCCTACCATGTTATTTAAGCTACATGTTTTAACTTTCAACAAATCTGATAAAGGACACACAGCTCTGTATGAAGCTTTGGAATTGGAAATATCATAATGTCACTTTAACAGCACCTTATATGAACTTATGAGGCCAGACTGAATATTTAGAGTTGGTTTAGAGCTGGCAAAAAGCAAACAGTAGATTTACAAGATTAGCATGAGCTTTGATCTGCTTTGTTTTCAATGATAAATGCGCGAACGATGCAAATGCGTCTAATTAAATATGCGCGAAAATGCGTCATGACATAACACCTCGTTTTCACGGGTCATTAACATGACAAAGGTGGGCAAACGTCAATACAGACATTATCATCACTGTAGTTAGACCTATATGATGACAGAAAGGTCATGTTTACGTGTCGTAGCCTTTAGCCTGTTAGCAGCTATGCTAGCGCTAACAAACAAAGTTATAAATCTGGCGTCAGGACGGAGAAACTTTTGCAACACTCACCTCAGATGTAGCGACAAATAATCCATCAGAAAATGATTCCTGTTAATCCTGACTCAGAATCATGTCCATGGAGGCAGATTTAGTCCAGTTCGTTGCAGCAGCAACTTGTGGCTCTGTATCTCTGTGGTGTCCAAGTGTCCGCTCCACTTTGTTTAAACATAGTAAAAACAGACTTTCTTTTGGAGACGTGTGAATTTATGCTGGAGGTTCTTTATTTTTAGGAGCCACTGTTTATTTGAGATAATTTGAATAAACTGTTGCCCCAGTCAGGTCAGTGCAGCCCGTCTACACTGCTGCTGCTTTCAGGTGCGCTATGACATTACGGTGTAGTAAATAATTAAAAGAAAAAAAAATATCGGCCGATATTTTCCCATATCGGACCGATACCGATAAGGGAAAAAGGGACAAATATCGGCCGATAATATCGGCGGCGCCGATATATCGGCCATCCCTACCACAAACAAACAAATAAATCAATGTATGCTTGCAATTTTCCCTCTGTGTTTTTGAAGACCAGAGCTTTATTTACTCAAGTTTAGTTTTACTGCAATTATTGGGAACTGAACTCTTCATAGCTGAGAATGGAGTATTGGAATATTGCATGGAAGGATGCAGCCAAAACTAAGAAGAATGTGATTAATCAAAGGCTAAATGAATTATTATGACATGACAAATCTTTCCTTCTTATGACTGCGAATCGACAATGCCGTGTCCATGTGTTATGGCGCTCACCGTCAGAAGCCCTTTCTACTCGACTTAAAAGGCAGTTCCAACGGTCTTCAAAGCCTTGACACTCGGGCGCGATGCGAGAGCCTTATTGACGCGGCGCGGTGTTGGCGCGTGTTCTGTCACATGTACGAAACTGGCCCCTAAACCCACTCGTTCACCGTCACCCATCTGCGAACATTATGTCTCTGCGCGCCTCCTAGCACCCAAGTACAAATATAGCCCTCTGCCTTCTGGAGAGAGAGAGGAGAAAGCAAACAGGGGGACTCGAAATCATTTTACCGTGGTGGACACAAACAAGACGGACTGTGGAAAGTTTTTATAATTTATCATTATCACGATATTAGGTGATAAATCCATATCGCTAGAAGCATTTCAGCCTTTTTCTGGTCTTGAAAGAGTTTTTTAAGTCTTGTTTTGACATAATTTGATGTAAAAATAAATTGTTTGACTTTTGTTTAAATTTAAAGTAAAATATTATCGTAGTATTCAAGACAGTTGTCAAATATAGCCCATTTTATTTCTCATAAATATGGGTTATAAACCAAAACATAATACAAAAGAGCGCAGTTTCATTGATAAAAATCTATATTTTATATATCTTGCTTTTTCGATATTAATATCTTGAATGTTCATATCTCAATATCGATACTATAACGATACATCTTTCAGCCCTAGTTGTGAGTAAAATTATCAATATTTCTCCGAAGTCCACATAGTGCGAATTGTGCACGTCTTGTCATTCTCAGAATTCATTTGACGGCAGGATGTTCTTCACAGCAAATGCTTTACCTTTAATGTTAAAAGCCTTTTATTCATATGGACTGGTAGATGATGGGGAGATAATTGGTGCTATTAGGTGTTGAAACACTTGAAATGATGTCTTCCAGGAATGTAGACGCGGCACTTTTAATTTTTCTTAGAACGGTATCGGCGTGGGCTCGCATTGCCCTTGAAAAAGACGCGACTCGGTTCCAAGAATTTCCCCTCTCAAATTACAGGCTCCTCACCATTAGTTTTGATTGTTTTTCACTTATGGACAGCCTTAACCTCATTAAACCTCTTTGTTTTACACTTCTTAAATGCAGACCCTGGGAGAAACTCCTCACAGAAAAGCCCAGCCAGCCTTAGAATCGAGCCTGGGACCTTCAGTATGTGAGGCGATCGGTGTGCCCCATGGGCCAGTGATTTAAAAAATAGATGAGGTTTGGATCCCAGGAAGGGCAAGTCGTCATTCCCCATGTGCACTGTCATTGGCGGTGTATTATTTGTACCTGACCTGGTTGTCCAAGTCTATCTATTTCAGTCGACTCCGTATTGGCCATGACAGACGCTCCCTCCAGAACTGCTCTGTCCGTGGTTTAATCATATCTATAGCAGGACTAAACCATTGTTCGCCTCGGTTTACGTATCTACTCTCCACAGTACACCTGAGGGTTTCCACTAGCGTAGTGGCCCGCAGTTGTTGTAGGCGGCGCTCCCACATGCGCACACATTACTGAAGCAACAACAGAGCGGCCTGAAAAGTTTAAGCCGCAATGAGATGGTGGGGTTCATGGAATTATTCAGAGGTGCCAAGGCAAATACAAGAGGAAAGAAGCAGCTAAAAGACAAACTATGAAGGGAAGCAACATGCAAGCGGTATGCTAACACCAGCTAAAGTTGTGCTAACAGTGGCTAAGTGTTATCACTGACAAAATCACTTTTTCAACAGCAGTATAATGTGAAATATTAAATTCGTATGACCTGCATGCCAAGGGCTGACCTCTCTCGTTGGCCAATCAGACGCCAGCAGTCTGTTCACGTCATGCTAGTCTCAGTTTAGCACAGATCGGCCACGGCTGGAGTTCGGTCCCAAAACTCATGCCTGGCCAGACTCAGACCAGTTTGGCTCTGGTCTCGGCAGTGGAAGCGCTCACCCAACAGGGTTGACCAGGCGCTGGGCTGGATAGGGCCTGTCAGTAAAGTAGAAACACCCCATTTGACATCACTGTCATGGCCCAACTACAGCTTGCTCTTTCTTTATTTGATCACCTGCTGCCATAAATATCCTACTAATACGTTTTGCCATTCACTTGCGCCTGCCAATGTTTATAATGTTATGCTCGATCCGTGTAAAGCTAGAGATTGTATAACAAACCTCTTTACGCAACCTGGTTAATATAGTGTCATTGTGTTATTTGAAGCAGCACAAGTCCTTGAAAGTCGCTGCAAACAAGAAGAGGTTGCTTTTTATATTTGAAGGACACTCTTATTGCATAACTTTTCTTTTATTGTTCTGAGATTCTTTGAAGAATCTGAGGCAAAGCAAAGAAAGTTACCGTTCCCTATAAATACCTTTGCAGCTGCCTTGTCATAATCGAAATAGTTAACGCGTCTTTGCAGGAGGGTGTTAACAGTTGCAGTTTAGTTTGCGACTCTGCAGACTTTTAAAAATCTTTCTCTCAAGCAGTCGGATTTGGTCACATTAATTTGTATTTTTGCCCCAATGGCTCTGATAATGGGTTTATTTCAAATGTCTGTCAGGTCAGTAAAGTACCACATCTTTCCTTGTGTGTTAACTCCAACAAGTCACATTTATTTCCCGTATGAGCAGCAGCAACGTTACATAAGAACCCTCTTGTAGTCTTACAGTAACGCTGCATTGTTTTTGTTTCCTCTCCTCCTCTGTATCTCGCGTGTTGTTTTGTTGTGGAGTGGAAGTGCGTTTGTAGTAGGCTCCTCTGAAGTGGCCCTCCTCGCACCGACTCAGAGGATGATGACTAACGCTCCTCTCACTCTGAGCGCAGTGTCATATGAGTAACGTTCCCGTCAAAGCACCAGACTCAGTGGTGTTTTTATGCTCATTAATGCAACCGGTCACTTTTATTTGAATTGTATGGGCAAGATGCTACAATATATAGGCATTTGTTAGCAGAGTCTACTGTAGATGTTCCATGACAGGTTGCCCCATCAGCTTTGACGGATCAGTCCAATCCAGATGACACATTTCCTTTACAATAAAGTAAAATGCTCAGTACATTTGCCATATAGCTACATAAGTAAGTTATTTCATAGCTGGTTTAGGTAGTTCATACTTTGTAGGTAATACAAAATCAAAAAGGCATTAAGTTCATTAACTCAATATCTAAATGCATTAATTAAAGGGGATATTATGCAAAGTTGTTTTCTCATCAAAAACATACCTGGAATTGTGTACGATCTTATCGCAAAGTGAAACTATTTGCTCTCAGTTCACTAGAGCCACATGGACTTTTTTTTTTTCTTTCTTTCTATTTATTGAAACAGCTGCACAGCAAAGGGGAGCAAGAGGAGTGTGTGGAGGTGGGTGGGGCTTATTTGGAGATCTTGTGAAGTATCTGTAAATGAAAATACTGGATGTTTAGTTTTAGCTGTTTAGATCAATATGGTGTTCTCTAACCAACAGTGTAAAATGGCGATAAAGATGTTTTTGAGATTATTACCAAACAGCTGCAAAAAGTATAATACCCCGTGGTAAAGTAAGCATTGGATCCATCCGTGTATACCACTGGAGAAATCTGTCAGTGACGCTCCATCTCCAGATCATGAGCCAGGCTTGGCCAGGGCTACCTAGATGGAGGATTTGACTATTGTGCATGTTTTGGGTGGATGGAGACACGTGGCAAACGTGCAAACTCCACGTGAAGGCCCACATGGCCCTTAAATCAAACCCAGAATCTTCTTGTTGTGGAAAAAAAGAGCAAAGTACTACTAGGCTACTGTGTCGCCATGTTTGTTGTGCCCAAAGTTTGTCGAAATCCCGTTACATGACCTTCTGGGTAATTCAACTCAATGTTTAAGTAATCATTACCTAGACCTTATTTGATGAATCCTTGCATCTGCCGAGTTGCGGCCAGGTTTCAAAAGAAGTATTTTTAGAACAAAAGTACCGCTGTACAAAGGTGAGCTTGTTCTATCGACCCATGACTAACCCCCCACTTGACGTGATGGCGAATGAGGCCGAGGTTTTCTTTATGTAAAGAAAACCTGAATGTGTTCGGGTCCCGGAGCCATGTGTGAGTCACACCGAGCCCTTTTTTATCATGTTCGGATTGAATTGTCAGCTCTATTGTCTCCACTGTGTGGAGCTGAGATGACTAATGCCTTCACACTCCAGGAGCCGCGGCCTGCCTCCACCGACCATTTCCTTAAGCAATCACTGCCCCAGTTCTGGGCCGGTACTGTATTTGTTTCGATACCGGTACTTAAGCGATATAAACTGGCAGAAACGTGTTGAACAAAACAAAACAGTTCTTTTTGTTCAGTTTCTTTTTGTTGTAGGAAGTGGTGATCATTTTCTCTCATTTTGAGCCCTCCTGTGCTTGCAAAGCTCACCATAATGGGTTTTGAGGCAGGCACTCCCTGGATAGTGCCAAGTTACTCCGAGAGACCATTTCCATCTCATTTATTCACTTGACAGGCAGAATCTCTAACTCTGACTTGTGCTTCCTTGTAAAGTATTATCTTATCTTATTTTGTGAATTGGAACTTGTGTTGTGCCCATACCCCTCATTCATGACTGGTTGCATCTTGATGCCTTTGTTTTCTCTTGATTTCAGATATTACTACAACAAGAGGATCCTCCACAAAACCAAGGGCAAAAGGTTCACCTACAAATTCAACTTCAACAAACTGGTGCTGGTCAACTACCCGTTCATCGACATGGGCTCAGGTACATCCCGCACTTTACACAACTGGTTTAACTTGTTAGCCAGTAGATGTCGCTTTTGAAAGTGTAGGACATGTTCTAGTGAATTTGCTGCTAAAATCGATGCTATTGTTTTTATATTGGATACATATGTAATCTATATAATATGATTGATTGTAGATCTTTCAAGCGAACGATTCCTGAGTTACACAACTACAGTGGGGAAAAAAAGTATTTGGCCAAAATCCAATAGAATGTCTATGTGAAACTGACCAAATACTTTTTTTCCCCACTGTATATCGACAACTTAGCTGTGCGTTTTTTCTGAACGAAAGTGGTTATTTCAGAGAGAAAGATCATACTTGACAACAAGGACATTTTGAACAAAACAGTGGTGTCCTTCAGGTGTCTGTGAATCTGATGTGATGTAAGAGCTGGAAAAATACAGCTAAAAAAAAAAGTGTATAAACGCTACAAAAGTGCAGTTGGCTATTACTGTGGCAGTCACTATCACAGTACATATAGGTTTAAAGGAGATATAGATGTGGGGTCCAGAAATATTGCTGATTAAAGGGGCTAGATGCAAGTTAGCCATTTTATACTCACTACTGCCACGTCAGGTCATACATGTAACTGCAGCTTCTACATAAGGCTCGTGCATGGCGGCAATTCGGACCCGACGTAACACCTTTTTGAGTGACAGTGCAGGATTTTAGAGGCAGTTGTGGTGAACAGGTCTGGGCTCATTTACACCTTAGGACATTGTTGGTACATGTAGGGGGAGGAAAATACATAATTTTGACCATTTTAAACCCTGTATAGTCCCTTTGAGTAAAAAAGTACCATGTGAAAAAAGTTATCCGTGTCATTCATGTTGCAGTGTAGGTCAAAGTCAATGCGATAGTCCTATTAAATGGCCATACTTGACAAAATATTAAGTTGAATTGGGAAATTTACCTGTGTGTTGTTCTGAAAAGGCTATATTGGACAGCACAGGATGAAAAGAAGTGAAGAGAAGCAAACTTCTGGTCGTTTCTGTTTACATGACAATAGGAATTACAATGAGCCCATCTGAGGTACAGCTCAGATAAAGTTTCTGAATTAGGGTGGTTTGCACATGTACAGTTGAGGGATGGTGGATGTGCATGTAAAAGGATGCTGAGGTCAGATCTGCCGTGCATAGAGGAAGACCAAAGAGGAGATTTATGGATTTGGTTAAAGAGCAAAGGATGATGATTCATTGCGGCTACCCCCAAAAAGAAAAATCGTTTTTCTAACATCTGGCTACTGCTGCTAAACATTTACTTTTATAAATAGCTTCTTGAATCATGCTCAGTTTAGGCCACATTTGTCAGCTAATTTCCTACAGGACATTAATTTTAGTAGCATTAGGCCTTGTTTGTGTCTGAAAAGTGTCCCGCCTCGCCCTCTCCTCCCTCTGAAGTCGCGTCTGGTCCGCCGTCCCAGGCCGCCCCTCTGTAAACACGCACTGGGGATGACATAAGAGCAGCACCAAACTTAAATTATAGGGGCTGTGTCTGATGTGGCCCACACGCCGTCAGGGTTTGATATGACGGTTTGCCCACGTCAATGCGGGGTTTTGACAGGGCACGGAGAAGAGAAGTAGTTAAACACGACGAGGCTCAATCCCTTTCATCACTTACAAACTTTCTTACGAGTATGTGGTTAAAATTGAAGTTTCTGATATTTACGATGTGCTCTGGGACTCTGGGACCACTAATCATTGGTCAATACATCTAGCCCATGTTTATATGGTTATTATTGGTATAGCTCCACCAAAAGTCCATCTGTCTGGCCCATTATAAAGCATACCCCTTGGAAATAAAGTGTGCTCAAAGAAAAGTACAAGTGCATCATGTATTATCATGTATTAATGTCACTCTGGATTTTGGAACTGCTGACTTCCACAAAGTTTTCGTATTGGATCGACCCCGCTTGCTCCAGACATGACTTGGGGAGTGTTTAATGTTTATGAGACAGAGCCACACACATGAACTGACTCTGAGGTGGTGGAAAAGGAGGAGGTGCCCGGCCCGTGTTTGTGATGGCAGTCGCAGCCACTTTTCCAATATTTAAGGGTGGCGTGTGCAGCGATGCCGCGGTCTCTCGGTCCAAAAGAACTTCATAAAGCCGCTACTTATGGCTTTGTCTGTTTGTCTGCTTTCTCTGCACGGATTCAGCATTTATAGAAATGGGCCTAATTTATCATCGCTGCCATTACGTATTTGTAAGAGCTATGCCATTCCTTTGTGATGCTGACAGTTTGTTGACCCAATGTAAAATAGCGTATTAGTTTGAGCAATTGAGCAGCATGTATCTCAGGGCTTGCACAATCGCCCCCAATAAGTCATATATGTGTTTTTCTCCCAGTTTTCATGAACTCAAAGAAACATTTTCTATATACACAATAGACCTACTTCTTTGGAGACGACTTATGGGAGAGGAATGAACATTCAATGCACGGGCAACAGCTCTGGTTGACATTTGCAGCATGCAGTCAAAACTTATGACATTTGTGACATTGCGCTGTGTGTAAAATAACATTTCAGGGTGGCCTTTTGTTGTGGCCAGCTTAAGGAATTTCTGGTTTTCCTTAAAGGCACTATACGAGGGGTGTCAAACATATGGTCCGCGGGCCTGATCCGTTCCGCCAGATGATTTTTATCCGGCCCCTGCCCTGTAGAGCAGAAATTCCAGAGTATGTAGGGAAAAAACTCTCTAGCTCATTCCTGTGCAGAGTTATGATATTTTAAAGAATAACCCGAATGCTCATTCTAGCCACTAGGGGGCATTAAATGAAAGTACGAGTTCCACACGTGTCCAGCAGAGGGCACTGACATAATAAGAGCTCAGGATATGAACAACGCATTATATAGCCACATGTTAAATGGACAGGCTGCCCCAGGGCGGCTGTGGCTTCAATAACAGTTTATCACCACCGACTGTGGATGGATTGAATAATGACGACTATGTAGTACTTAGTACTACATAGTCGTAGTAGTAAAAGTGCAATACAAGTGTCAGCCGTTGTGACTAATGAAGCTTCAGTCAAGTTGGGGCTTTGACCAAATCACAGCTTATTATTATTATTCATTTATTGGAAACATTTTCTCTATCATATGCGGCCTGTGACCACCGTGGGAGCTGAATTCCGGCCCGCAGCCCAAAATGAGTTTGACACCCCTGCACAATACTATAGATTATTTGTTTGCAGTGGAACAAATCTTGTTTTGTCCTCCTTTAGGATAATGTAAACTCAGACATTTGTAGGAAAATACTGTCCATGTAATTATAAAGCATTTGTATCAATTTCATGAATTCTCAGGCTGGTTTTGTAGCATTTCTGTGACAATGACCCTGAAAAGTGACCCTGCAAGTTGTGAAATGTGCCTCTAAACTCGCTCCCATGTAGAATCAGGTTATTGCAAATGTCTTAATGAAAGTTATTATTGTTTATAATAAAAAAAAAAAAAATCACTTTGGGGCAGTGATGACTGTTTTGTAAAGGTGAATGCTTCATAAATAAACCTGACATTGACCTTAACAAAAGACACACCTGTGCAATAATCATTCTGTCTAATCAACATCTTGATATGCCACTCCTGTGAGGTGGGGTTGATTCTCTTGACAAAGGAGAAGTGCTCAAAATGTTTTATAACTTTAAGTTCAGCTCATGAAACATGAGAAGACAGCAGCCAAACATTCATAGTACATGTTACTAGCAATGACACTACTAGATATTATATATATCTAATATTGGTCTTGTTGACAAAGGAAAAAGTCAGGTTTGAAAAATGTCAGGTTGTTTGTATCGGTAACACTGGGAACAATAGATAACAGAAAATCAACAAAACATCTTCTAATAATCTAATGTTCCCTTCAGGTCGAGGTGTTCCTCAAAGCGCCCCTCCCGTCCCCTCTGGAGGCACTCACTTCCGGTTCCCTCCCTCCACCCCCTCGGACGTCCTGTCGTCCAGTGAGGAACTGCGCAGCCCGGGGATGTTCAGCGCCGTGAGCAGACGCATGGCCCGGGGCTCCGTCAGCGACTGCAGCGACGGCACCTCCACCAACTCCGAGCTGGAGGAGGCCGGGGCGGAGGAGCGTGCGGGAGGTCCCGACCGGGCCTACAGAGGGCTGCTTGCCCCTCGCCTGCCCCACGACTCCCTGTTCAGAGTCTACGGAGGAGGGCCAGGTGGACTCCCGAGACCCACCCCAAGAGTGCACCCCGATTCGCTGTCTCCTTTCCCCGTCTCGCCTCTCCCCGGGCCAGGACTCCTGCCCCCGCTGTCCCCCGCCATGTCTATGACCCCCACGCCGCACCTACCCTTCACCCCCTCCCCGTCCCTGCCCTCCCCCCTGATGGGATCACACTTCTCCTTCAACCCAGAGGACATGAAGCATTACCTGCAGTTTCACCACCAGTCCGTCTACAACTACCACCTGAGCCCCCGCGCCTTCCTGCCCTACCCCAACATCATCGTCCCGCAGCCGCACAGACTCACCCCGGACAAGCCCTCGCTCCTGCACGGGCCGCCCCTGGGTGTGTCTCACTCTCTGGGACACCCGCTCGGAGCCTCGGACGACTTCAAGTTCAAGCTGCAGCCCCCGCCCCTCGGCAGAAAACACAGGGAAACGGGAAGCGCTCACGCCGCCCCGTCGTCATCCTCATCTGGGACATTCTCAGGGTCCAGCCAGAACATGAGCACCCCCAGTCTCCTCGCGGGACCCCCCAAGATTAAGGTGAGCAGATTACTAAATAGGAAAAGATTAGAATGTTTAGAATGAATGTTGAATGGCGTGAGTTTTTCCCCACTTCCTCAAAAAAGCTTAGTAAACCCGAACAATATTTTGGTTCTTGAGCTACATAGTACAAACGACTTCTCAACAATCTCTATCTTAAATCTTTCCCAAAGGTTTCTTTTTTAAAATATAACAAAATCACAAAGAGTGGGCTACTGCAACTAAAAAGTTTGCTTAGACTGCATTTGAGGAGACCTTAGACGCTTCAAGGCAAGGCACCTTTGTTAGAAGTGCACGATTCATACACAAAGTAATTCAAAGTATTTTTCAGAACAAGTTTTCAGCATATTTTTAAACAAAGTTCTTTTCAGTTCTATTGTAATGAAGTATCTTGCGCCACTGTGAGTACATTTTAAAGTTACAAAAGCTTCACGTTGACATAAAATGTGCAGTTTGTGTTTTCAATGCACTCCCCGTCTTTACTTTTTACTTGTATTTGAGTCAAATTATTTCAAAGTAACGTTAATCTTACTTGAGTAAATATTTTTGCTTCTCCACTCACCTCTGCATTTAACCTACAATATCGGTCCTTTAAAAACAACATATAAAATACATTTTGAGGATAACACAGCATTTAACCTCTAACACTCCAGTTCGGCTTTACCCAAATCTAAAAACTTCTTGACTGGGGAGCAACACTGTAATGCCTCATTTGAAAGCTACGACCTACAAATGTGATTACTGCAAATGTGACTTTTTTTTTATCATGGTTTGTCACTTTTTGGGTCCCTTTTATATTGTGTTTTCATCACTTTTTGTTATTTTGGTGCTTTTTTCTCTCTTTTTTTTTTAGCTTTTAGATTTGGGTAAGAGAAAATGTGGTCGGTCTAGGTTGGGATTAAAGGCTAGATGCAAGTTGGCCATTTTATACTCACTACTGCCACCTCAGGTCATACGTGTAACTGCACCTTCTATATTAAGCTCGTACATGAAGGCACTTCGGACCCGAAGAAACAACTTTTTGAGTGACAGTGCAGGATTTTAGAGGCAGTCATGGTGAATAGGTCTGGGCTCCTTCTACACATTAGGACAATCGAGTGGATCTCTCCTCCTGTGGTTCTCCCCAAGGTTTCTCTTTTCTCCCGCTGGGTTTTTGAGTTTTTCCTCGCCGTGCTGGAGAGTCTAAGGACAGGGGACGCCCGCGCCGCTCGTCGCCACCTGCTGCCGACGCTTATTTGGACATTATGTTTGCCTGGATGTTTCATTAACCTGAACTTTACATTGTCATATATTGCTCTGTTTTATTGCCTTAATGTTTGGTGCAGCCCTGTGAGGCAACTTCTGTTGTGATATTGGGCTATACAAAACCATTGATTGATTGATTACTGGAACACGTAGGGGGAGGAAAATACATAATTTTAACATTCTTAACCTTAGTCCCTTTAAGAGGTAAAAACTAATAAAGTCCAGCTCAAACAGAATTAAAAACAAGGTTAAAAAGGTGATTCTTTAAATGAGACTTAAATTGTAGTACAGATTGCAACGATGCATATTTTATAATGACATTAAAACAGAAGGGCAAATGTCCAGTGTAGAGGCAAGGCATGTTTATTTATACCTCGCATTTCGTACACAAGGCAACTCAACGCGTTGCGTGTGGAGCTGTGTTTATCCCGTCCTGTGTTCTTCTCCAGGTCGAGCGCATCTCGGACGTGGAGTCTGACGAGGAGGTGGAGGTGACGGACATCAGCGAGGAGGACGAGATGAATCACCATGACGACGAGGAGGAGGATGATGAAGACGAGGGCGACATCTTCACGCCTCTGTCCCGTCACCGCATCCTCGGTCACCACGGCAACGGGACCATGAGCAGCAGCGGCAGCAGCGTCCTCAATTACCATAGCAACAGGACCATAAGCGGCGGTGGCGTCCTCGGTCTCCACAGCAACGGGACCATCGGCGCCAGCCCCCCTGCTCCTCCGAACGGGGCGCCGGAGGAGGACGATGACGAGGACGTGTTTAAGACGCCCGCCACCCCTTCTGCCGGGACCATGCCCTTTCCTCTGCTCAGTCTGAAGGCAGAGCCGGGACAAGGCAACAGCGCCCCCATCAGCCCCGGAGGAACTCGCTGCATCCCGCTCAAACTGAGGTTCAAGCGGCGCTGGAGCGAAGACCAAAAGACCGAGACGGACGGCAAAGGTGGGATTTTTTTAAATTTTGCGCCAGTTTTGCTCAACACAAACATGCTAGGATTAGGAATTGAATTTCCCATTACGACTCTGTTTACCCAGAATGCAGTGTAGAGAGGACCCCTAAAAATCCATATACTGTAGTCACACAGAGCAGTGGTTCTCAACTGGTGGTTCATGGGACTATTAAGAGACACCACAGGCAGAACTACCTGTTTTCAATTTTCAGGTTTTGAAATTGGTCTCTCACTTAAACTTTCACCTGGAAACAAAAACAAAAAAAGTGAGTTTTGAAAAAACAAAATGAAACCATAGATTTAAACCTTGCAAGATCTATTACTCAGATTTTGACTCTCCGAAAATATAGGAAATTTTGCATAAAAGGCCTTATTTTGAAATGAAAACTTAAACCAGTACAAAATAACTCATGCCCCTAGAGGCCATAAGCGCCACTGCAGGTGTCGTAGCATGTTGAATTTTTTTACTCATTAATTGTCTGTGAGAGGCAAAGGGGAGGGAGGGATATTGTACATCCAAGTACACAATGGAGATATTTTTTTTCTCAAACTTGGCTGTAAATACTGCTAAAGTGGAGCTAGCCTGCAGTTAGCTTTGCCTTTTAGTCTGTTAGCTTCTTCTTCGTGATTCCATTAGTGTGTATTGGGGCCTCTGTCCCGGAGGCAGCAAAGTTGCAGTTGTGGTTTTCTGGCCAGAGACACAAGGGGGCGGATGAAACACTTGTATTACCCCCAGAGGGACTAAGATTTATTAAGGTAAACAAGTTACTTAATTCTGCTTTAAAATGACAGAAAACTTGCAATATATTTTCCCCTCATATTTATGCCAGTAATCTAGAGGAAAGGTTTCTAATTGATATCCCTAAATTTAAAAAGTTTCTTCATTTACCTGCAGTGTCTTGCCTTAATTATCAGTGGCTCTACCATCTGAGCCGCCACCGTTAATTACCCTCTAACCCGCTGCCTTTCACAGATGTCGAGCGGGACGGTGAAGCCGAGGACAAGAAGGTTCGGGCCGACGGGGAGGACGTCATGGAGGAGGAGAAGAGGTGCGCGGAGGAGGAGCTCGCAGCCCCACGTGGAGCTGTGATCCTGGGGTTGACTCTGCCGCCTCCCCCCGCTCAGCGCCGGGCCAGCTCAGAGCTCCAGAGGGCCACTGCACAGCTCTCCCTCGAAAACCCAACCTGCTGAGCCGCCGCGCCGCACCTGGGACGTCCCACACGTGGATACATCGACGCGACAGACACGCAGGCTTCTTGTTGACGTCGATGATCGGGAGACTGCAGGATATAGCTATTTACAGTCTATAAAGTCAAACCCTTCTTATATTTTTGTATAATAAATAGAGGTTTGCGGGCTTTTTAAAGGCACCTGTTGAAAAATAGATCCTTTTTTTTTATATCCACATTTTATCCCAAAGTTTTTATCTAAAGAGGAGCCAATATCCGGGCATTTTTTCCCAGACGACAAATCACTATTTTATCACATACCCATCAAAAAGGCCATTAAGCTTTTTTATGCCAGTATGCTGCATACAGAAACAATAATTAAGGACACTTGGGTAGTTGATATGGGAATATTAACATGAAGGGGCCATTTTCAAAGCACAAATTGTAAATATAAGATGAGATTGTCGCACAGATTTATCAAATTGCCGATAGTACATTAGCTTTTCAGTATTAGCCGTAGCTTTAGAGCGCCTCAGTATTTAAATCCCGGCCTGTACTGTCAACAACACGCAGCTAGTGGGTTTTGTGATCTATGTGGAGCCATCAAACTAGCGCCTGCTTTTCCTCAAAAACAGCCCGGACACAAGACTTTAAATCTTTCAAGCAACTCACGACACTAAAAAAAAGAAAAAAGAAAAAGACATGGGTGGACTTTACCACAGTGGTCCTTTCGCATTCGCGGTGAAGTTATAAAGTGCTTTGGGATTCACACTGCCTTTTTTTTCCGAAGCCCGCTGCGTGCCAGTGACGCCTGCCAGCCTCTCGCAACTCACCATGTGCCCAGAATATGTTTTAACACGATCCGCTGGCAGCGAGCGAGCTTTGTTACTAAAATACCAGTCGCTTTGTTTGGGAAGACGTGTGCGGCACACTTTGTCACTGGCGACGCTTTACCTGCGTTTCCATGTTTTTTAGCTCGAAATCTGAAGTTACTTAAGGCTGTTGCTCGCCCTGTACGGAGACTATGGAAGTGCCTCCCACGTCGTCAATGCAGTCAGACTTTTAACATCAAGTACTATCTTTTGTTTTTTCTTTTTTCGAGACTGCTTTCAAGCCAAACAAGGCGATGTTCCCAACAACACTACAATGTATAAAAGACAAACAAAAGCAGGCGGAAATTGTACAAAAGAGGGGGAAAAAAGCAACAACAACCCAGCGATAATGGACATACTGTTTCTCTATTGTACAGATAACAAATTGTCTTGTCGAGAGAGCGCGAACACTGCAGGAGAGTTGAAATGCAGAAGCAGCTACTAGCCAAGTCCCCGCTATTCCTTGCTTTTTAGCCCTTGTATGAACTGTGTCGGAAATGGCAGCGCAGAGGGAGAGAAGCCCGATATCGCAGTCATCATATGGAGAAAGAGGATGCCGTTCGTTTCCCTTTTTCCCTTCGACCTAAAGACGTTAAAATCGTGCCTCTCGCGGACACCCTTCGATATGTATTGTGTAAAAGGGCATTTGCGGTGATGTACTTGGCGCCGTTATTGTTGATTTTTATTTTCTCTTTTTTTCCCTCCAGAGGATTTGCGATTCGTCTCGGGAACCGTGTTTTTATGAATGTCAAAGCATCAAGGTAAAACTCAGGCGAAACCTTTTACCGAGATAAAAACTGCGTATTTTTATGACATATTATTTTACAAAAGAGACAATTCCCCTCCCCCCTCCCCACCACCATTTTAAACATCTATATCTATCTATATGAATTGTGCCTTTTTGTGAAAGCCAATATTTTTCTCTAAATGCCCCCCGTCAAGTTAACACTACAACCGTCATGCCTTCAAGCTTTTTGTAAGAACGTGATAGGTAAATCTACACATGTATATTTTATTCAAAGATATATTAAATTCAAATGGTATATTTCAGTATAAATTTGATACAAGAAATCGGGAAGATCCTATTTTTAATGGTAAAGATTTGTATATACTATAACGGGCTTATTATGAGCAGTATCCGCAGCCTTAGCCTTTCACCCGAGCCGCCTTCTTCTTCTTCTTCTTCTACTAGAGCTATCATCAGTTAATATCTATTCAGGGGACTTACAAGTGAGCATCTAAAAAATACCTGGGACAATGTTTTACTTTATCATTTTGTCGTGGTGGTCTGTGCAACAGGTCAAAGCAGTCAGTGCCAGTAAATGCTTTTATTTTTTTTTGCGCTTGCTTTGTACCGTGTTCTTGAAATCCTCGCCCACTTGGTAAACAGTCCACAAGAGGCAGCAAGAGGGACAATGCAACAGGGTGACGTTTTATGATGGATTTGTTCAAGGTCTCTTAGTGCGGGGGTTCCCAAATCTTTTCAGGCCACAACCCCCAAAATAACAACAATAACAATTCGTGAAATATACTGGGCTCTATGCACGTACAGTAAATGAAACGTGACTCAAGAGTGTGAGCTCCTGCGAGTCCTTCCTCTCTCGATCTTTTCCCAGTCAGGATCAGCGATGTCTTGCACAAATTCCCTAATAGTTCATGAAAACATCACAGGCAGTGAGATAAGTGTTAAAAACATTACGTTGGATTTCAATTCTTGACTGTAGGGAAACGTCTGTTTATTGAGGTAGGACTTTTTATCTCAGAACTAACGGCTAGTATCAAAAAACAACTAAAAAATATCTAACGACAGGCCCATTATTTTATTTTTTTAGCAGCTTGTTCAAAATCTTGTTGCTATTTTTATTTAGTGTTAGCTTCAAGACAAAAACACTGTGTTGAGCTGGAAGTTTCCTGCAGTGAATTCTTTGCTCCTGACGCAATGTTTTTAACTCTCAGTGCCTGCCATGTAATCTTGAGCAATGTATGTTTTTTAGACAAGACAAATAACAGAACAGGAAGAGCAGCGACTCCTGAGGATCCACTCAGAGTCATGTGATGCTCGGGTGCATAAAGCCTACTAGAATTTATTATAATTTAATGTCCTGAGCCTAGACCTATTCACCACAACTATCTCTGAAATCCTGCTCTGTCAAAAAGTTGTTAATTGGGGTCCAAAGTGCCATCATGCATGAGCTTAATATAGAAACTGCAGTTACGTGTCTGACCTGAGGTGGCACTATTGAGTATAAAATGACCATTTTGCATCTAGTCCCTTTTAAGGTGCAAAACTTTTAAAATCTGCTTTCATGATGTTAGTTTGATACAGTATTTTTATATTTGACCAATTTTCAGTTTCAATATGCTGTTTACAATGGAAAATACTTCAAATTCAATGTCAGAAAAGTAAAAATATTGTCAGAATCACTAACCACTGTCTTGGAGTACAAGCTGAGGACAATATAAAGTTGAATTTGTTTCATATGATTTAAAATACTGTAAAATACCACATAATCGTAGATATTCATCAGTAAATATTGATTGGAAAAAAAAAAGTTTCCTAGGAAAGGCTCATGACCCACTGAAAATGGTTCCATGTTTCTGGAATATTTACGCAAAGTCTCTGAAACCCATCTTTTAATCAGCCAAACTTTCTTATTTGGGTAAACTCTGGTTTCGGACTCACCTCCGTACCCAGCCTCGGTCGAGCCGGGCTCCTCCTCTGGACGTAATAACTAGATGCTCTGCGCTCAGAACGACGTCAGAAAACCTCATTGCGGGGTGGGTTTACAGGGACTTCCCATAAGCACCGGTTTGGTTTTGGCGAGTGGAAATGTGATCCTAGATTTGTGCCACTCACATGCATCATTTAGCGGAGGACTCGGGGAGAGATCTCAGCTTTTGCACACGGACAGTGGGTTCAGGAAACTTTAGAGAGGAATGACATTGCTGAACTATTTTTCACTGCATACATTTGTCAAAACTATGGTCGTTATTTCTGACATTTTGCACAATCTTTTACTCAATAGTTGGTTGTGTCGGATTTGGTTTTGAATATAAAAATGTCCCCTCGTTCCTTCGTTTGATTGAATGATTTTTTACATTTGTAGCATTAAAAATATAGTATTATGGCATTTTTTAGCATTGAATTTGACCTGCTGACACATGGACCATGGACATTTACAATGCTTTCAATCGAAGTTGTTAAAAATGACTTGGTTCTGTGTACATTCCACTAATTGGGCATGGGACAGGCCTGCATACAAGCTTAAACCTGGCAAAGGTCATGTTACAATGCATAAAATCATTAAGCCTTTGCGAATTTGCCATAGTTTACTCGAAAATGAGGGTTTCTGACAATAACCCCTACCTAATGTGAGATATTAGTTATCGAAAATCGCTTTTTTAACACTGAATTCAATTGGATGCCTTAAAGGGACTAGATGGAGTATTTTCATCCCCCTACATGTTCCAGCCATGTCCTAAAATGTAGAATAACCTCAAACCTATTCACCACAACTGCCTCTAAAATCTTGCACTATCACTCAAAAAGTTGTTAATTCGGGTCCAAAGTGCCGTCATGCTTGAGCTTAATATAAAAGCTGCAGTTACGTGTAAGACCTGAGGTGGCAGTAGTGAGCATAAAATGACCAACTTGCATCTAGTAGAAACCCTGACACATGGACAATAGACATTTCCAGTGCTTTCAATCGTAGTTGTGCTGTTTTGAACATTCAAAATGGTTTAGCTCTGTGTATATTCCACTAATTGGTCATGAGACAGGCCTGCATGTAAGCTTAAAATTGGCAAAGGTCATGTTAAAATGCATAAAATCATTACGTCTCCGTGGATTTGCCACAGTATACTCCAAAATGAGGGTTTTCTGACAATAACCCATCACTTGCTTCACTACACTGCCCTAAAATGTCACTCTGTTGCAGTCGGCTTTCCCCCCTTTCGCTTTATTTTACTGTCCGTGTTCAAACATGATACTCTTTCTATTGTAATTGTTGATATTTTGATTATTTTGTACGCAACCTTCTCCGTGACATTTGTGCGTTCTTGTTCAGTTCTGCACTCGTCCCCCATTGCCTTGTTTTGGTTAGCTTTCGTGTATTTTTTTTTTTTAACCTGCGCTGATTTTGTAACCATATTTACATGGATAAGAGGAGGGTGACATTTCCCCGTTATGTTAAGACAAGTGGGGGAGAGTTTTCATATTTGATGTTGTGTATATATATTTTCTTTCCATTTTTTTTTTTTTGGTGGATTCTGTAAGAAAAAATACCCATTGTACTGTTTATTAATAACCATTGTATTATTTGAATTGAATTGTCCTCTCTTTGGGGCAGGCCTCTGTCGGTGGGACGTCCCATCGGAGGCTGCCTCCCGTACTTCTGTTTCTCTTCTCTCTGTTCATCTACATTTGTAATTACACAATAATCAGGGTTCATTAAAAAAAGGTAAATGTTTTTCCGTGTGTGCCGCCTTTTTATTGAGTTTTCAGGGTGTTTTTATTCATGTTTGTGGACTTTGCCGGGAGTCATTATTTTGTGTAGCAGTGTGTTCAGTGAAAGAAGTACCAGTAAGAAACCCATCCATCCATTTTCTTCCACTTTTCTGTTTCGGGGTCGTGGGGGCAGCCGTTGGAGATGCCCAAATCACATTGCACCAGCCCCTTATGGCTCCTCCTGCAGGTGGTGGGTCCACGGGAGGACGGCCTCACGATTCTAACCGGGCCTGTTGGTCTCTCATACCCCATCACCTAGGACCTGGTTGCCATGAGAGACCACGAAGCCCCCGACAACAGAGCTCGTAGGATCATTCGGGTGCTCAAACCTCTCCACCACGATAAGGTGGCGGTTCCAGGAGGGGAAGCAAGAAACCCATGGAGGACAAACCATCCATCGAGGAGCTACGACTGAACAACTCACCACTTGCAACTTGTCCGTCTGCTGCGAATTTACTTTCCACCGAATAAAGAGATAAAAGTGGTTTAAGTCGATGATTTTGAAACAATGTTTTTTTTTTACATTCCTGACACTGAATTTTATGTATTTTTGATTGAAAACAGGACATTTTAGTGAAATTAAGCCACATTTCAAAATCCCGTTCCCAAACTAACATTAACATAAAATTATTATAAATGCAAATCAACCTCTTAACCCCCGCCTTTACCGAGCATGTTTGGCTTTATCCAAATCTAAAAGCTTCTTGAAAAAACTACCAACAAAAAGGGAACGAAAACGAGGGTGAAAACGCAACAAAAAAGTGACACAAAAGCATCCACAGAATAACAGTAAAGTGACTAAAATGGGACAAAAACGCCTCAGAACAGCATCAGAAAAGTGATAAAAAGCAATGAAAAGAAATGTCTAAAAAGTGACTATAATGTGTCAAAAACACACAATAAAGACCAGTTTAAATGAGGTTTGTATGTCTTTAAAATGAGGCGTTAGCACAGGCCTATAGTCTGTAAGATCTTAGATTTGGGTAAAGCTGAACTGGAGAAAATGCACTTGGTAAAGGCGGGTTACATTTTACAGAAGGGGCTCCCGAGTTGGTGGTTGAGTGATTTTGGGGGTCGCCGGCTGCAAAGTTTGGCACCCCCTGAGTTAATGAGGCTGTTTTGTTTTTTTTGTTTTTTTTTTTTTTTTCATCCCACGTTTTTGTTTTATTACTTTCGGTGACAAACTTCATAGTTATCAACTGTAACACACAAAATCCCCCGGGGGAAAAAAAGAAATGAATAAAGAGAAATAAAAGTACAAGGCTGTAAACATCTTTCCAGACTCTGGCGCCCTCACCTGTCCTCAAACGGCACTGCATCTACACTTCAACGCTCGCGATATTATATTTGATTGCACGTGTTAAACTTGAATAATTTCGGCACTGTCTATTTTCAACAACTGCTACTGTCTCTGAGATGATTGATGATTTACTTTCTTCGGACCTCATGCTAAAATCTAGACACAAACGGAATGAAAAGGCCAAAGAGGTGAACAGCTAATCGACAGAAGGTCAACTTTTCTTCTCGTAAAATAATGATGAGCCCGTTTCATACATCATTCCCACAAAAATCCTGCATTTAGATCTTGTCTATTTTCATAAAGGGGTTGGTGTTCAACTGTGGGCCTATGTTTTACTCTTGTAACTCGAGTTATTTGAAATGCAATGACTAATATACTCCCATATTTTGTGCAAGTGATATGTTATATTGCTTGTTTTCAGGTTCTAGCATAGACTGTAGAAAAAGTTCTAGACTGTGATGTCACAGGACGCAGTGGGGGAGGAGCTAGTTATTCCTATTAACTGCATTACACTTTCACAAGTCGTATCTAAAAAGAAAATGTATGAATTACAAAAATGACCATAAACCTCTTAACCCCCGCCTTAACCGAGCACATTTTCTTCTGTAATAATTTGAAAGCTAAGACCTACATAAATGATCAAAGGCGTTTTTGTCTCTTTTTTATCTCTTTTTTTTGTTGTGTTTTTGTAGATTTTTTTGTTGCTTTCACATCACTCTTTAATGGTGTTTTTGTCACTTTTTTGTGTGTGTCATTGTTGCTTTTCCGGCACGTTTTTGTCTCTATTTTGCTGCTTTTTTTTGTCCATTTTTGACATCCTCGTTTTTAACGCTATTTTTAACGCTATTTTTAACGCTATTTTTACTCTTTTTTTTTCCCTCAAGAAGCTATTAGATTTGAGTAAAGCCAAATTGGAGAAAATGTGCTCAGTTACGGTGGGGGTTAAGGGGTTGATATCAGTCACTGGGTCCATGATCTCTATGTACAAGAATTTCCTCAAGAACATTTTACCACTACGTAATATTATAGGCCTTTAGAACGCTGTGATGTCGCCTGCAACCCTGCACTTCCTTAGTTACTGAAAAAATGATATACTTTTGTACCTCATCACTTTTGTAATATGTTACCCCAACACTGATTGTAAATAAGGGCAACTAAGTAAGTTGGTTAGTTCAGTTTATTTCAGTCAGTATCTTCACACAGACACGATTGACTACAAAACATGAAAACACAGAAACAATGACTGAAAAGGGTTTTGGCAACACTTATCTAAAGCCAAACCCTATTGCAACTAATAGCAACTTAGAGTATACAGCAGTTTTACCATCTGCAAGATGAGGACAAAATGATAACGTTTCTGTATCAATTAGTTCCAAAATGAATTTGTGAAGTCACACATCAATCAATAATGTTATGTAAAGACAAAATATAGTGTACACAGGAGAGTTTATATGTGAGTTAGCGCTAGTGCCTTATAACTCCTAATTACATTAGATTTGACTTTTTTTTTTTAAGCGTTTAAGGATGTTGAGTTTTTTAAGGTGTCATTCAGACTATTCCAGATGTTTACTCCTCTGACTGAGACACATCTGGCTTTGGTGTTTGTTCCAAATGCTCTTTTCTGATATATATGAGTTCCTCTGAGATTATAGCCAGTCTCTCTGGGTTTAAACCTTTCTTGTTTACATTCAGGAAGCTTATGGTTATGCACCTTATACATAACAATAGCTGTGCCAAGATCAACTAAGTCGTGTAGTTTTAGTATTTTTAATTTAATGAACAAAGGATTTGTTGGGCGACTAGCCTTGTTTACAATGGATTAAAAGGCTGTATAATAAGACGCACAACACACAGAAGTCTGTTTTTAAGTGATACTGAAAGACAAACTTCCATTTACCTCCTGAAATAAATCAGGTAGACCCACAGCCAGTCATAATAGTTAATAGTGGTTGTAGTAGCAGGACTTCTCGTACTTCTTCTGCCTCTTGTCACTCCAGTCCTTAAAAATCTCTCAATAGTAACAAAGCTCTGTCGATCACCGGGCAAGACCAAACTTGAGAAGGCCCCGTGTTCAGAGATCTTCAAACAAAGCTCTTTTCACATCTTTGTGTCTTGTCCTTTTATTCCTCATATCTTCTGGTCCGTCCCTCCAGATCCTGCTCCTCTCTGCGCCCCTTGTGGCCCCCTGCTCCCCTCTGATCTGTCGGGGGTCGGGACGGTCCCAAATGCGGATGATTGACGCCCCGTTTGGCCTCCTGCGGAGCGGGATTGTGCGCCTGTCTATGGGACGAGGGCAGGGGTCACGCTGAGGAGAGGCCCCGGACAGAAAACAGACCACGACACCGGGCTAATTACCATGCATTGTCCCAGAGCCACGCTGGGACAGGGGGGACCACGCCTCCCCTTTCACCCTCCGACCCCCGGGACCTGCAGCTCTGAAAGACTGACACGAGGTGGGACGAGTTTACAGCTGATGCTCCCGTACAGCAGGACCGGCAGTAAAAGTTTATGACACGACAGTAACACAGCCTTTAAGAATAAAAAGCAGTGAATAAGAAATGTTTGTTTAAAAGATAATGCAATTCTCTCTCATAACATAAATTGCCGTTGGGACTCGGGACAAGGGATGGGACGATAATGAAATGTGGGGTCACGATTATCTTGGCCAAAATAATTACGATTAACAATGTTATCACGATATTTGCCTATGGTTTAAAAAATCACTGAAAAATGAAGGGGCAATTATTGGGCAATTATTAAATATTCCTCTTCATTGTCTGCAATAAATGTCATATTGAGTCAGACATAAAGTAAGTATTTAAAGGCACACTGTGTAACATTTTGGACTATACTATACTAGTAGCTCGACACAGAAAATGCTATTTCTGCAGAGGGTAATCAAAGAATGGATTTGGATGAGGAACTAACCGACTGAAATCTTTAATACTGCTGACTTTAATCACATCTCCATGGAGACGTACCCACTCCCGGTAAAGTTACCGGCACTGGTTTTCTGATCGATTCAGCGATTATCTTCTAGCACGATAATCGCGATAATCAAAAAAGGTGGTAATTGATTAATTGCTGCATTTTTTATCACGATTAACGAAATTATTGTTTATCGTCCCATCCCTACGCGGGACCCACCATCACCATAGGATGACAAACCCCGACCCAAAACAAAATTTAATTATAAATGTAAAAACTATATATTTTCCTTGCAAATTATTGTTGAATATGTATTTAACAAGCTTATAAAGTAATAACAATCCACGATCAGTTGTTTTAAAGGGGCTAGATGCAAGTTCGCCATTTTATGCTCACTACTGCCACCACAGGTCATACATGTAACTGCAGCTTGTATATTAAGCTCGTGCATGACGACACTTAGGACCCGAAGTAGCAGTTTTTTGGGTGACAGTGCAGGATTTTAGAGGCAGTTGTGGTGAACAGGTCTGAGTTCATTCTACTCATTAGGACATGGCTGGAACATGTGGAGGAAAATACTTAATTTGAACATTTTTAAACTTCTTAGTCCCTTTGCCTCTTGTAGTTTGTCCAGGAGATAAATATTGAAAAAATGTTTCCTGGGAAATTCTCTGGGAAAGGTTTCCACGATCCACTTTTGGGTCCTGAACCACCAGTTGAGAAACACTGCAATAAAGCAGTGGCCTCACCCTGGTTTGACGAGTTGCGACTCACACAATACACTATGTTAACCTCCAACATGAACCGAGCACATTTTCTCCAGTTTGGCTTTACCCAAATCTAAACGCTCTTTGAAGAAAGTGTCAAAATAGCGACGAAAATGAGATGAAAACAAGGATGAAAAATGCAACAAAAGAGCGGTGAAAAAGTGACAAAAATGTGACGAAAAGCAATGAAAATGTTGCCAAAATATGATGAAAACCCAACAAAAAAAATTAACAACAAAGCAGAAAACTACACAGGTCGGTCTTAGCTTTCAAATGAATGACGCCTCAGGAGAAAATGCACTCGGTTAAGGGGCGGCTTAAATAGGTTAAATACGATCTGAAATCAACAACACACAGTCATTTTAACACGACTCGGGTAGTGTTTCTTGTGACACATTGAAAGCACTTCCACAACCTTCTTTTGGGTTCTAGAACTACTCCCTTAAACCTGGCATATTGTCAAACTATAAAAGACTTTTTTCCTCTTGGTTATTCAGTGGAAATTGTTCATTGAATTGGGGTCAAAGCTGTTGCTCCATAAATATGGAACAACCTTCCTCTCCCTCTGTGTGGAGACTGTTAAGCTCCTGAAGACACTTTTAATGAGACGAGCTTGAGTTGACTGAGCCTCTGATGAACTTTGTGAAGGTCTCTGCAATTTTATCTCTGGAAAGTGCAAAATGGATAAACGTTCTTCTTGTTTTGATAGGGAGACTGGAGGGAAGCTGAGCCAAGCAAAGACTGCACATTAGAGGAGACAGTGCCATCTTCTGGATGTCAATGGTAATTACAAACACTTTAAGTAACTTTATGACTTGTTCAAAAATATCTGTAGTTTTTTTGTGGCATCACATGGAGAATTCAGGTACATTTGAAATTACATTTATATATAATATCTGGACACGACGCTCTAGTTGTGTCCTTGGGCAAGACAAGAGCGTGTCATTTCTGAGGCCATGGGCAGAGGTTATCTGTCATGTTTCATCAGTCAGCCCCATGTGCAGCTTAACACCACCACCACCACCACTGGTGTTTAGAGAAGGGCTGCCCAAAGTACGGCCTGGGGGCCAAATGCAGCCCTCATACCACTTATTGGGGTCACTCAGGCTTCTTGTTGAGGCTTCAGGGATAGTGCTTTTTTTTAATGCAAATTGAATGATTCCACCTTCTGTGGACCCAGGAGGGAGGAGCCATAGGGGCTGGTGCAGAAAAAGTGGAAGTATATGGATGGATGAAAGAATTAATATTTAATTGTGAAACCGAGCTGGCATTAAGGTTCCAAGCCGAAATAAAGGTTTCAGCCGCGATTTTAACCTCTCTGAAATGCACCCCATCTTTCACTGTCCTGGCGACTGATCTTTGGCCCGCCACGCCGTATACACTTACACGATATTCAGCTCTTTGGACATCCCTGGTTTAGAGTGAATAAAAACTAATGACTTCTCAAACTTGTAAATCACAAAACTACAGTCTATAAATAACAATGTTTTAGTTTAAACTATGTAATTCCTCCGTTGTGCTTCTAATCTATACCTTTAATAATTCACTCCACTGGACTTTATTGAACTGCAGTGTCCGGGTCCGTTTGCCTGTTAAACATAGTCTCTCCCAGTGTCGGCCTGTACTGTAGTCATTGTCTTTTTAAACAAAGATGCTTGAAGCACACAGAGCGCATGAGAGCGGGTCAAACGCAGTGCAGGCCCCGCGGCTCTTTAGCGGCTCAGCGTCTGTAATGCATTTAGTGTAAAGTGACTGGGATTAGCCTCAGCCCTGCGCTTGGTTCTTAGAAAGTGCTCCGAGGTGCTAATGCTGCCAGATTTATGGCTCATTCTCGACCGGCATCGAAACAGCCTCCCGGGGTCTGACGCTCATTGCCAGGGGGCGCCAGAGAGTCATGCTTGACATGGGAAACTGTCCTATGGGTGCAAGCATTAAGTCACTCCTCATACAGAATATAGCATCTTTTCCTAGTTTTGCTAGTAGGCAGGTAAGTATTCTGAAAACTATTATTTAACAAACTTATATCACATTAGGTTAGTTTATTCACTTCAGAGGAGGCTGCACAATTATTGCAGACTAATCATAATCGCAATTTGAATGGTTGTTGCAAAGACTGACAATGTTTAGGCAGTACAATATCTTTTATATGTGTTTTTTGGGGGGTCACAGGGTGTTTTAACTCTGCTTATCCTGCAGTTTAAACCTCTGTAAACCTGTTTTGAAATGCATGCTGTTCTTGAGTCTTATAATCTTAATTCTCCTAGATTTTTGAATGTGCATTGTGAACTGAATCTTGATTTTGAAACTTAAATTGCAAGTCTTATCGCATCACTTTGCTATTATATATGTTCTGAATTCCTGTAGTCCTACTTTACGTTTCCCCAGATTGACTCTTGTTATCAACACTTCCATGTTTTTCAAATGCTGTTTTACAACTCAAAAATGTTTGCTTCATATCAATTTGCATTAATGTATTATTGTATGAATATTATGATGTTTAATCCAGTGCAGCCAGCATTGCCTGTAATATTCAATTTACTGATCACATCACTCATCATACATTAATGTATTTCACCAGAAAGAGGAAATTAGGAGAGCACATAGTGAGCGAAAGACGACACACACCTTTCAAACCTAGAATCCAAGGACACAGAAACAATGCCTCATATCAAGGTAAGAATTTTGTCGTCAATATGTAGAGTTTTCTTGCAATTGCTCTTATTAAAGCCGAGACCACCAGTCGTTCTGACTTACATTTCGCTTGTTCTTAACTTGTTGCCTTGTCGTCTTTACTGCGGAAAACACAACCTACTTTTACAAAATGAAAATGGCAGATAGCTGTATTTGCAAGCCTAAAGACCCATTATAGGACTTGGCAGAGTATTCACCCCTGAGCAGTTAGCAACTAGAAGGAATTTCTTCTTTCTTTCTTTCTTTCTTTCTTTCTTTCTTTCTTTCTTTCTTTCTTTCTTTCTTTCTTTCTTTCTTTCTTTCTTTCTTTCTTTCTTTCTTTCTTTCTTTCATTTTATTTAGTGTTTTTTCCTTTTTTTTTCCATCTTTGCAAATACAGAACAATGTATATAACTGTGTGCATATACATATTCACTGCAATGTAGCTATATTCACCGACATTCCAAGAATAATACACAAAGATACATAAAACAAAATCAATAATGGAAAAAATACAATACACAGTAATTCATAATCCCCACCCATTCCACCCACCTTCCCCCGAGTTTCCCCCTGAACCACCAAAACAGTCCCGCACACACCCGCATACGCACACACCCACATCTTAATAGTTATTTACCATGATGCATTTCAGATCGTGTCTAGCATGTTCATACCCCAGTCATTTAATACACAACAAGACAAAGCATCTCTGAATGTGATTTGGGGCGGGAGTGGCACAGTTGGTAGAGCAGGTCATCTCAAGTCCGGAAGGTCAGGGGTTCAGATCCCAGCTCCCTTGAGCAAGACACTTCGATCTCCTTGCCCTCCTCTATACAATACATGGTAGCACAGTGGAAGACACCCCTCAAAAATTCAATATTGCCCATTTTCCAGAAGGGTTTCTAAGAAGGGTTTCTCTTGTAAATCTGCCAAGTAGCCTTTCCTTTTAGTCACAGTTGACCTCCGCTCAATACAAGATCATAGTCTATTGATTGAAGTTGTCCCTGTTCGTTCCCAGGCGTCCCAGATCTGCTTCATTTGAAAAGCTATGACTCTTGCATACTTTGCGATTTGGAAGCTTGGTACAAAATCTCCTGAAAGAATCAGGATAATTCAATTACGTTATTGGGTCTGGTGTTTTTACCGTTTCAAACACCGTCTCCTGAGCCACATGTCGTAAATCCTGCTTTAATGTATATTGTCTCGTCTCCTTTGTCACTTATTAAATCAATGCACCCAACTACTTTCAAAACCCTATATTTCATAAAGCAAACTCAAAGTGCTGCAACTGTCTGAAGCCCCTTGTCTGTCTGTCTCCTCCCTCACACTTTCCTTTGCAGCGCGCTCTCTCGTGGCGTCTCTCCACTCCCAGCCTTACGAAACTCCCTCTGTACTCGGCCTACATTTGTGAATGCTTTGAATGGGCGAGACTCAGACTGCAGCGGTTCACTATGAGGGGAGTGGAGGATGTCTGCAGCCCACTGGCTCTCAGCTCTGCCCACACACTCTGGTCTTCAGTCTATGGTTATGACTCACAGAGGTGGTGTGTGTGAGAAATGAAAGAGCGAGCGGTGGCAGTCTGGAATACGGTTCCTTTTTTTACTTCAATACATTATCACTTATTCTATATATTTGTGCAAGAGGAGAACTGATTAGACGGCGAGGCGATTGTCAGATGTGTGGCAGTAAATCTAAAAGAGCAGAATTCACTAAACTACTATTTATGAAGAATGTTTTTATTTACTTACAAGAGCAGTGGTTATCAAGCCATCAATTACTGTGGCTTCACAATTACCATCAAAGCTAAATTGGGACCAAACTGTGCTAAAGCTGGATTAAGGCATGAAGTGCATTTTATTGCTTTGGCTTTTTGATCATTTGAAAAAAAGAACAACAAAAAGACAGTATCACAAATGGTTAATCTATTGATCTTGATCAATCTTGCCATAGTTTATCAAAGAAAAAATGTATTTCCCTGAAGTCAATTACATAGATTAATTAGCTTTAAACAATATACTTAGTAGGTTTTAGTTTGGAAATGGGTCCCGGGTGCCCCTCACTGCTCCTGAAGTTGCCCCTGCGCTCCTGAAGGATGGCGGGGTCAACAAGTTCACTCAGTCATGGGCACATTTTGTTCCCCGTCAAAACACAGGCCTTCGATCTCTGGCTCAAACTAACTTTGCTGTGTAGAAATGGTTCCCCTCAGAGATACACTGGGTCACGGAACCATTATCAATCAGTCGCAATTCTTTCCCAGGAAGCATTTTGTTCTTATCTTAGCTTATCTAATGCTCACTCTAATACAATTTGTGTCATCAAAATCAGTTGTCATACTAGTGTGATGGAAGGTTCTGAAGCTGTACCAGATGGGAACCATTGATCTAGACTGCTAAAAGATAAATGCTTGGGGGACTGAATTTGGCCCCTGAGCTTGACATTGCCCGCCCTTGCACAGCCTTTAGCACAGCCTTTCTGCAGATTTGCAGTTTCTTTAAGCATCAATCCGTCAGCATCATGAAATATTCAAGATTCAACATTTTTTATTTGTCAAACCATGTGAATGGCTTGAAATTATATTTCTCTCATCCTTGATTGTGGAGCAGGGGGAGGGGCAAGAGGGGGGGAGGGAGCCAGGGGGTTCAGTTTCCCGATGGCCTTGAAACTTTTCTTCAGTCGACTGGAACTGACCCGTAGATAATATGTGATGACCTCTGTGTAGAAAAAAGATTAAATGTTATTCAGTGCTTGACTATGAAATGCACAACAAAGTGGTAAACATTCCAGTCTCTTATTAAATTTTGACTTAAATTCTTGGGTCAAATGTACTGTGGGTTTCTCACAGTCCTGGCACCATCCTGTGACTTTTTACAAAATTGGTGCCTCTAAATTTCCCACCGTGAATGACCAAACTAACTAGCCAGAGTGTACCCTTGAAAGTATCATAGACGCCGCACCCTGTGAACTCTTAACATAAGATCAATGAATAAAATATGCATGACTTTGCATAAGTGAGAGCTACACATATGGACTGAATAATAATCTGCTTATTAATAGACAACCTGCATGTACAGGGCTACATGGAAAGACTAGCGCGCCTCATCCAGATACCAATCACCCAAACATTATAACCGGATGGTGATGTAACGCTGATTGGTTGCCATGGCAGCTGTCAGTGGGTGGGTTAAATTCAGCAACAAGTGAAGTCTTCAGAGGAGGATGGAGCGGCAGCGGTGAACTGGCAACGGGGCACGCTGGTCCAACCCATGGTAGATCGCTTTCACCGCGTAATTACTGGACATGATGATAACAATAACATGTCTCCGGAGATGGGCAGAGGAGGAGAGGGACCCGGGGTGTGTGGGGACAGGGACGTCATTATTAGACAGGGTAATGTTGTGTTGGAGACGTTGTTTGTATATTGTGCAAGTAGGAGACATGCTAAGGGTAGGTTTGGATGTCACAATCACAAGTTATGGGCAAAATCCGCCATGTCTTTGTTAGCATGTAGCATTTGTCAGGTTACATGAGGCAAGGCAAAACGTATTTATTTGAGGTGCACAATTGATACTCAAAGAAATTCAAAGGGCCTTACAGGACAAGAAAGTGACGACGCAATATAACATTTTAAAGTAAAGGGAGCAAATATTTCAGCCAAAACAATATTACAAGAAAAAACAGACAACCTTCCAGACAACACTTATTTGACATTAATTGGAATATTTAAAAGCCACTTTTTAGTGACCTCCTGTGGTAACATTGCAAGTTGCACTGTACACTCCCCGAGTATCTGGGAAACATTAGTGACAGTATTATAGAACTAGTTTGTCTTCTCATGGCACCAATAGAAACAGGAAGTGAAACAGATGGCTCACTCCTCTGGATTCTTCAGGAACACTTTGTCGTATTTCCCGAGATTGTGCTTTTTGTCACCAGTCTTTATTAAACTACCTCAATTCTTTAGCGAATGTAGACATTATTTTGAAATGTAGAGACTTCATAGAAAAAGATTTATTATGACCTTTCTTTTTGAGCTTTCTTTGAATCATACGCCAAAGGAGTAAATGTTATACTTGTTATACAAAGCCCGTTACACCTCTCAGGGCCCCCTCTGCAATGCGAATTCCCTCCATTCAAAACATAAGCCTGTTTTTGCTCATAAATTAAGCAGAGCTATAAAATTACAAATAGCAATGAATCAGGATAATATTTCAGAGTTGTAAATTCGAGCAAAAAGCAAGTTCAAACATTTCTTTTGACAAGGTTGTTGTGTAAAATGTCCATGTACTTCGGAAACTCTTGCGTTATAGTAGAATAGTGAGGATGAAGCATGAACAAAACCTTAATTCAACTTCTACTTTTGGTTACTTCAGTCTTTTTTCACACCAAGCACCATCTATAAACTGTCTCCCTGAGCATCACCAGAACCAACCCAGTTCATAACAGGACTAAACCAGGCCTAAACGTGAGCTGAATCTGATCTGAACTAGGAATAAACTTGGCAGAAAACAAGATTAAACATCCTAAAGTATTTTTACAGTAACCCAAAAGCAGACAAAAAGAGGGCAAGATGAATTTGGGAAAAGCAATAGTTTAATCAGTGCTTGCTTGACTGGGGAAAAAAAGTTATATCTATGCTTAATTGGTTTTGTAGCAATTAAATTCTCAAAAGTGCTGTAAAAAATTCCATCTCTCCCCTATTTATGGCTTGTCTCCAATGCGCTCGACAGACATCCAGACAGAGAGAGGTGAGAGCTAACATAACCTCCTCTGGCACTGGTAGTAAACGTCCTCTGGGCGAGATAGTCATGCATTTATTGGCCCGTTTGCCTGTGAAAAATGAGCCCATATTTAACACTGCATATTATGAAGGCCTAGTGCACAACATGTCCCTATATACTGGGGGCTGAGCATGCAACAGTGCACTGGAGAGTATGTTTGCATGTTAAAGAGCCTAGTATATAGCCTCTCAATGCCTGTGTGTGTGTGTGAGTGTGTGTGAGTGAGTGTGCTAGCCTCCACGTATCCACTGCTTACGTAACGCTCGGGCATGTTATAACGCCGCTGCTGTGCTTGTCTATGGACTCGCCTGCTAATGCGTGTGCGCGTGCTAGTTAGGCAGACTGCATTGGCGCAATAATAATCAGCCAGCGAGCTCTCCTCTCCTCGGTATCATCCTCATTGACCAAACTTGCCATCTGTGCTCGTATATAAAGCTATAGAAAAACACATGCGCCCACTCCAAGGCGAGCATTCTTCCCCGCTCATATTGCTGCAGTTCTCAGTGGGGAAGCCTGTATTCATGCACGTTGAGGTGAATTTATTTTTAAATTCGCCCCATTTTTGCACTCTTCCTGGTGCACCTTGCGGCCTGTACCTGCTTGCACAGTCATGCCTGTGTAATTACACCAAGCAGGGAGGCCCAGAGCGAATATGGGTCACTGTCAGGAGCCGTAATCCCGCGTTAGGACTAACTTACTCTATGGGATTTCTCTCTTCCTGTTCAGGCCAAGCTGATGGCAACAAGCACAATGACCTCACCAAAGCATTCACGTATTGGCCCTCACATAGCAACCATCCTGGCCAATCGGAAGCAACCTTGGTGACGTATGGGCCCCGGCGCGCGGCGTGATTGGACAGGAGGCGGGACATAAGGGGAAGCAGTGTTTTCTGAGGCTCATCAGATTAGCCGAGTCGGGGAGGGCGGTGGAAAGAGAGAGAGCAGAGAGAGTTTGGGAGTTGGTGTTTTCGAGATTCTTGTTAAAACTACACTCAACCTGTGGCTCCTAGGGAATTCATAGAAAGACGGAGAGGCCAGAACAGTTGCTAGAATTGGTGAACTTCATTTTGTTGATATGTTGTGGCTGATATGTTGCTTATGCTTTGCACCTTTTATGACAAATAGAAAGTTCATTATCTATCAAATGATTCAAAAGTACATCCTCCAATAAAGGCATGATTATGGGCACAGCTGTCACCAATCCCTGTTACTACTATCGCATTGTTGACATCAATACAGCTAATTACTAGCACGCATATTACATAACATGGCAGCCTACAATCAAGGGCAATTGACAAGCTGAGCCATTAACCCTATGTCGTGCTGTCATTTGTCCTCCTAAAGACACATGAAAACATGTTCTATCACTTTTATATAATCAGTGCTGTCTTATTTTCAATGAGTTACCATTCTTTAGCTCATCCTACACCTGTTTTATGCTTGTTTGCAAGTTAACTCTGTGGATTGAGTAGGGTTCACTCTCAGATAGTAGGAGGACAGTTGAGTTATAGAATCTGCATACTTAGTTTTGAACAGCAGTCCTGAATTTGGAGAGCCCTGCACCACATTTTTTGCTCTTTCTGATAGATCCTTCAACATAGAACCAGTAAACATTTTCCTTTGTGATAACTACTCTCATTGTGGCCTGTAAAAACATCACTTGAATAACAAACTAAAGTGACCAAGAAGCTTTTTATCAAGTGCTGCAGACAAGTACAGTACATATTTTGCTGATACTATAACCTCCAGTTTTACGGCTTATATGGTACAGTAACCTATTTGAATTGTGTTGGGGGAATCCCAGGGTGACAGGTTTTCTTGCCAGTTTATTCTTTATAAACCAGTCCTCACGTACAACTAAAGTTTTCCAGGAAGCAAACCATGACCAAAAGTAATCTAAAGGTGAAACTATAACTGCAAAGGGCATGAGCTTCGGCCTGTAATTATATTTTATACAGACGACTTACTCCATGTTGGAACTAAAAATATGTAGCAAAAGACAAGGTTTCCTGTAAAACCTCAGCTTGGCCGGTTGCCGACATTGTTTGCATATTTCACATTTTGAGTGAACTTGTTAAGCATTACAAGTAAAAACTGCCCGGGCGGAAATTTATTTTTTTGTTTAGTCTATCAAATGGAGAAGTGGCTAACCTTGCAAATATACTGTACAGTAGTATGGCCCCAATTGGCTAATTCCTTATCAGCATCTATTTGTGACCTTATAGCAGACGTGGTGCACAACCGACTTTTTCAGTAGTAGTATTTTGCTTCAGTCGTGCAGTCCTGTCCCTTTTGGTTGTTTCCTTTACTGCAATTGTGCTCTGATGTGTATTTCTTGGATTTTATTGCAGTATAGAAAGCCCAAAAAGTGTGTTCATCATTGTGCCATTCATGCATTAGCTGCTGATACCAAGTCGAAGCTCGTATTCACTGTTGTATTGGCATGTCATTCCCACTGGTGACTGCAGAGGGCTCTCCAGGCAAATTCAAAAGCCTGACCAGCCCAGTGTTTCAGCCGTGATAGTTTTATCTCTTATATAAATACTAAATATTAAAATGGACTATATTAACCTCTAAACATCTGCCTTAACCCAGTGCATTTCCTCCAGTTCAGCTTTACCCAGATCTAAAAGCTTCTCGAATGGAGCTTACAGACTTCTTTCCTGTTATGATTGTTATGATTTTGTCCTTTTTGGTTGTTTTCATCACGTTTTCCTTGCTTTATTGACATGTTTTGGTCACATTTTTGTGGCTGGATCACAGTGACATTCCACACACAAAATGGCGCCAATACGATGCTTCTTCTTCTTCAAAACGCTACAAAAAAAGCAATGGAAACGTGACAAGAATATAGTAAAAATGCGACAAAAAAAGCAATGAAAACCTGGGACAAAAACAACTAAAACGTGATAACAAAAACAAGCAAGAAGCTAAGATGAGTTTTGAAGGTCTTAGCTTTCAAATCAGCTGTTACACTGGTCTATAGGCTGTAAGCTCTCCAGTCAAGAAGCTTTTAGATTTGGGTAAAACTGGAGAAAATGTGCTGAGGTACCCAATTTTTTATTCAAGACCTCCATAATGCATGATGTGCCCACTTTAATAGGTGGAAAAATAATGTATTGTTCTTATTTTAGCTTTTATTATTAAGATGTGATTATGACTGAAATACAACCACTCTGACAATGACCGTGTTCACCTACATTTGCATCTATTTGTAAAATATATCGACACTAAACTGAGTGACTTTCTCTCCGCGCACGCATTTTACATCGTATTGAAATGATCGAGGCGCCCATATAGCCCCGTTTGCATGTGTTCATTCCTCCACTGTGGCCGCGGCCCCGCCCCCCGCGCGCTCCCATTGGCCGCCACAGCCTCGCTCTCCTAACAGCTGTTCTGTGTTTTCCCACACCGCCATTGGCCAGACCCGGACGCCACTCAAATTTACTTTGACATGCGGCCCGGCCCCAGACGGTGTTCCGCGGCCTCGGATTGGCTACTGTACGGGTCCGTGCGCCGCGATTGGCCGCGCGGACTGGTTGTCAAGGCTTTGGGGCTTCATTCACCATTTTGCGACTGTAGAGTAGAATGCACAGGGCAGTAGTTTTCCTCCTTTTAAGTTGCTTTGCCGGAGAAACATGAGCCGTCGCTAGTTGGCAACTGCGCACGACCGGCCCCACTGCCCTATTTCACCCAGCGGAGTCACCGAAGCGCCAGTGTGAGCCCGCTCTGGTGAGTATTGCTCCTCTGAAATCTTTCCTCTCTGCAGCACTGCGGCTTGTGGGGCTTGTTGTGCTTTCCTCTCGCCGAGCTCCGATGCTAATACGTGTTCAGCGCGGTCACAAACAGCATTAGCCGGGGGAGCAGCGGGCTTATTTACGCGCACATAGGTGGCCTGAACTCAGAACTCCGGGGCGTACTTGGTGTCATATGCGTAAAAGGGAGCGGTGCGGCTAGACACAGCGCGCTTGAAACTTTTCCACTAGAAATAAATTCAACGCCATAACTGCCTTTGGACTTCCTTCAACTACTGCTTTTTCTCCCTGCGTTGCATCAACAAGCTCAAACTCCTCATTGGCACCGCTTATGTCGCTACTACGACAAACGTTTCTCCATTTCTGTGCGTAAAGGTTGTTGAATATTCATGTTTTTTTTGAACGGCTTTAGGGCCTAGCACTCCATGGCCACCTATTGACACTCGGGCTATCTTTTTTCAGCTATTAAACCTTGCAAATCACCTCTAGTGTTGTCATAAAGTTGTCCTAAAGGCTTAAAGTATGATTTAGCGCGACTGTCACTTTCGGATGGGCTGCCTTTATCACGTTTGTGGACTTTGTAAGTGGGTCGACAAAGTTAACGTGAGCTTCCCAGAGGATAGGGCCAGCCTTACGCGGTATTATGGCTCAGCGTGGGCTCTTAAAGTGGTCATTTAGCCGGGGATAGCGAGGTCGGAGATGGGGATTTCTCTCTAAGCGGCCTGTGTGCGTGTGCAAGTGGGGCCTGGCTGGTCGCCGCACGCCACGGCCTGCAGTATTGTGTTGGTGCGTGGAGTAAAAAAAAAAAAAAAAAAAAAAACTGGTAGTAATCGCGGTACTACGACTACACACGCGCACGCAGCTAAGGCAGGGTGACGACACCAGGGCTCGTAGTGTGCAATACGTGCTCCAGGCCTTTGCTAGATAAGTTAAGAGGCTATATCCACAACCTGTACTATCTCTTTGTTTATTTAATTCAACCTAGATCGCCACTTATTAAAGTTTGCCAGATAGTTGGAACAGGCATCTCATTGCTAAGGTAAGGCACGGATGTTCAAGTAGCCTAATGTTGTTATTACTTATGCAAGAGTCTGTAAGAGGGCAATGATATAACAAAAACTTTGGTGACTTATCCAGTACTAAAGGCTACGCTAGTATTGTGGCCTAATGCTGTCCGATAGTGCGCACGTTGTACAAAGCAAGTGCTCAAATTACAAGTGACCATAGAGTTTTTCTATTTGAGTGGTTAGGCAGTCCATTACATCATATATTTTTCGTTGCACTTTACTGCGCTGTAGTAGCATAGTGAGTATCGGATGTGAGTACCCAAAAGTGTAATAACATGATCGCGAATGAAGAAACTAGACACAAACCTGTCATTTCAATATTTTTTAGATGAATCAGTTCGGTAAAAGCTAGAAACGAGCAGGAAATATTAGATATGTCCTCGGTAATCTCATGAAAACAGGGCAGCAATATGTGTTATCTTCAAGTTACGACACTATTTGAATTCTAATACAATGTGCTGTAAACTAAGTACAGCCTATTTATTTATTTATTTTTATCTATCCATCTGAATGTTTGAACCAGTAGCCCTATTAAATTTCACAACCGCTGCTTCTTTAGCATAATGGTTGCCTCTATCGATATAGTATATGAAATTAAATATTCAGTGTATTTAGCTGTAACAACTCGAAGTTGCTTTGTAGTATTTCTCTGTCTCTCCTTGAAACAATTAGATACATTTGCATAGAGAAACTAATCTAACATTCTCCTTTCCTGGACTTGTATTTTTCTCTATTGAAAGACCTGGCAAGTTCGCTTTTACACAAAGTAATTCAAAGTGCTTTGCAGAACAAGAAGGATGCATTAAAGTAGCTATGATTACACCTTTAGGCAGAGAAATTCAATAAAACGATAGAGGGTGCAGACGAACTGTTCTATTTCATTTTTCTGCCTGGATTTGGACATTGTTCGAGTTGAGGTCTGTCTCATATATTCAAGAAGACTGATTTTAGCTGCACAAAGCTTAAACACAGCCACATTGTGTTTAGTCCTCACTCTGAGAACCAGTAGCTCAACATTTAAGTTCTTTACCGCATCACAGTCACTGCAATTGGAAAGATAATTTGTCCTAATATTACCTCTTTCATGTTTCATTAGCTTTGCCTTTGATGATCAGATAGTTGCTCACGTTCCCGCCTGATGGTGACTGCGCACATCCTGTAACATAAAGAGACAGACTTCTAATAAATTGGATACTTTTGATACTTTTGTTATTGTCATGCAAACTCAAGGGCAGAGCTGTTTGATCTTTGGCGCAGCGTGGGGGATGCACAAACATTAAGCAATGAAACGTTTTGTTCTAAGATTAGTACATTTCTGCATGTTGCCCGTACGCTAATGCTTACAGAGCGATTCCTGCTGTCCTCACAGATATAAAACAATATTGTGGACGGCAGCTTAGCTACACGTTAAAGACGGAAATCAACGTAGCTAAACTGAACTACCATTTTGTCCTTTAGTGTCCTGATGTAAAAGAACAAGAAACAGCAAACAAAACTTAATTGAGCTTGACAAGTGAGTGTGTTTGTCTATTTTATTCAGACGCCCATCTCACTTTAAGTCGGCAGATTGATCCACTGTGTCTCGAAATTCAGGTAAAGCCAAACAAATTAATTCATATCTACCTGAGTAGCAATAAAATAAATGTTTTGAAACTTTTAGTGAACACTTCTCAGTGATATTAAACTTTCCAATGAATATCCTAATGCTAATATTTGAAGTAAATGTCACTTATTTTCATCTTCAAACAATCAATGATGTATTCAAACAACTGTATCTTAGCGTCAGTCTTTAAACGGCATGTCGTTTTCATTTTACAGAGTGGTGGACGGGTTGTATGTGACTGTGTATATTAATATGTTAGACCCGTTTTATTGACAGACGCCTAAGCCCACGTCTATATTGCGATCGTTCAATTTAAAGTGGGTGTTATAATTTACGATCTACATAAATTACCAGCAGTACAATCTCTCAGAGTGGAGTCTGTCTGTCCATTTTATTCTCCTTCTGCGTGTGTGGAGAGAACTGGTGAGGCGAGACATCTCTCGCAGTAAGTTTTTGTGTAATACATATCACAGTGTAGCTATAAACAGTGGATGTGTAAGGACGTTTACACAATTTCTGATTGCGCAGCATTAAAACGGAAACACACAATATCTTAAAGCCACACCGCGTAACATTTCACATCAAGAGCAATAAAATACAAGCATTTACTTCATTACAGATATTCTAATGGTTGAAAAATCCTTCAAAAAGGAACAAACAAACGTGTAGGTTTTCTGTGAGCGACTCATCTCTCCTCAGACCTGATTATAACTTTTCTGGGAGCGGGACGTCTCCCACTCGTCTCCATGGAGATGACTAAAGGCAGCCAAGTACGAGATTTAAATATAGACAGATAATCAATTCTTTGATTACGTACTGCAAAAATAGCATTTTCTGTGTTGATTTGGTCATTAGGAGCATGTTTTGAATGGCTGGCAACAGTATTATTCAAAATGTTACGCAGTGTGCCTTTAAAAATGTGCAAACATATAATTTTTGTCATAATATACCCAATTTTGTTCCATTTTATCCTTGTTTTGGTCCACAATTTGGGATTGCTTGTTCAGTGTACATGCTGAAAGGATCGTAATAACATTGTTATTGCAATATTCGAGAATGTTATGAAATAGTGAATTTTTCCTTATATTGTGCAGACCCAATGGAGGAAAAAGTGTTTTTCCATTTGCGAAAGAGTCTTCCTTGCAATGCATCTCTGTCCTCAGAACCTGTGGGCAGGTCATTCAGCACGGCTCGCTGCAGTTTGATCTGTCATCGGTGAATAAATAGTGCCTTAACCCTCTCCTCCAGTGTGACCCTCCGTGAGGCTGCAGCACATGTTTTTTCACCTGACACGACACAAAGTGCTGTTTACTGCCGCGGCATAGGAGAAGGTACACACACTTATTCAAATATATTACACGGGAACTCGTTGTACCACAGTATTGCTCTTGGGGAATAGCTATCATACATAATGTCACTATACAATACAGTATGGGTAACAGTATTGCAGTCTGTCATTGCCATTTTCTTTGACATTACAAATTGGTGCATTATTCACTTGTTTGGTGAAGTGTCTTGCCCAAGGATAGGCGCTCCTATTGTTCGACACACTGACTCTCGATGGACACATTCAGGAACTCTGCTTCTGCCTCAAAACCTAGAAAATGATTAAAAACAGAAGTGATGATACAGTGATAGGATGTAACTGTATTGCAATACTAGACTATTGCATTATGAACTTGACTGAATGCAAAAGATGGGCCTGAAAATGTTAAAGGTTAAGAGTTTCAGAACTAGATATGCAAGTCCGTGTGTAGGTGGTGCAGACATAAAGAAAACTCTCCATGTAAATACATATTCAACTGCAAAGCACAGAATGAAAATGAAAATAAAACTTGTTCTTTTTTTAAGCTTAAGAACCACTCCTTTGTGAAATTTTGAGTGTATAAAACCATTTTATTTGAAATTAACATACTCATTTAGTGTAATTCCACAGCTCTATTGTTCTATTAGTCATGTATTGTCTGATACTGTAATTTTCGGTGCAAGATTAATTCGCATTTGGATTGAAACAACACAATAATTCCTCCCTGTGGGTCTTAGTGTGTAGTTTATTCATCTCTATGCATGTTCTGCAAGTGACGTGTGTCAGCAGTTCAGTCTTGTATTAAATGCCAATGCTCGTGGACATGTTTCAATGCACACCATGATCTGATCAAAAAATAATCGGCCTGTCTTCAGTATTAATACTTTTTAGTTGTTTAATTTCTGTGGTGTTTTTTTATAGTAGTCATTAGCTCAGAGATAAATAAAATAAAAACGTCCTCCTCATTAAACACAGACGTCAAGAATTTACATCCAACGCAATGATTTTAACACATAGTCAGTGACTTCCATCTGTATCTCACTGTCTGTGATGTTTTCTTGAACCATGATCTGAATTAGGGCTGCACGGTATTGGAAAAACCTTTGTTATGCGTCACCGGTGTGCAATATTGCAATAAAACTTTATTGTGATATTTTATTAAACTGTTTCAACACCACAGTACGTTCTATTCCATTTAAGCTGGTGCTCCTCAAATATAAGTACTTTTAAATGCACAAGTATTCTATCGACACAGACATTTATATGGTTAGTCTGGCGTTATAAGTGATTTGCCTCAGGTGCACTGTGGAGCGGGTCAGACTGTTTTTAGTGCAGGCTAGCTGATACCATAGAAATGCGTTAGCCTTGCATTAGCCTAGCGCCACGAAACTCTTCAAATACAAGAACTGCTTGAATTACCCAAAAAATATCTCCAGAAATCAGCAACACTCTGGATCTGGATAACTAGGAAATGAGGCCCTATGTGAAAAATCCTGAAATATCCCTTTAAAACCAAGGCTAAATCAAAAAAAGTGTCAAGTCGTAGCAACAGAAACCAAATGAGTGTCTTTATTATTATGTGATTTGACACACCTAGAGGGTTTGTTAATAAAAATCAAGTGCATAATGTTTGTCCCCTCCAGGCTATGTTCTTTTACAAACAGGCTCCGAAGCCTCGAACACCGCCATCGCCTGTAAACTCTATTTGTTGACGATCTCGGCCTTGACTTGAGTTTTCGGAGCTGCACATGGTCCGTTCTCGTCGCGTTTCACAAAGACGAGAGCTACTTGCATCAGTTTGTCTCTCCGCTCTTATCTCGGGGCCCTGACTGTGACACAGCTGCTGTACACAGTTCAACACTCAGTCAACACACGTAACCCGCCCTATCATCATCTAAATATAGGGCACGCTGCCAAATCATCTGTGACAACTGCTCTCTGTCCCAAACAGGGATTTACATAGATACGAGTTATGAGCTGGTTCAATTCCCACTATAGGCAATGTGTACGCTCGTGTCATCACTCTTCACCCCGGAGGAGGAAGGCTCTCTGTCCCAAACGGGCATTTACATAGATATAACCATGGGGACAGCTTAATCGGGTGCAATGTTTACTCAACCCACAGTTTGGTGGTTCAATTCCTTCTTCCGGGATTGCATAATTAGCTACAAGCATCATTATAGCATTACTTTTTTCAGGGTAATTAAAAAGCATTAAATGAATTGTGCCAAATTCAAGACCTTACATGTCATTAAAAAGCATTCAATTGGATTCAAACTAGCATTAAATCTAAATGTATTGGAAAATTGTAACATTGTGCAACAATATTTACTGTTTAAGTTAATTGAAAATACCCAATTGTGATCTAAAACATTCAGCTGCTGTTTTAGCTTAAAGCAGTACTAAGTATCTCATGCCCCTAGAGGCCATAAGTGCCACTGCAGGTGTCGTAGCAAGTTGCAATTTTTTAACTTATTAATTGTCCGTGAGAGTAAATACTAAAGTATTAAAAGGCGAAGGGAGAGAGGGATATTGTACATCCAATTACACAATGTAAATATTTTTTTTTACTCAAACTTGGCTGTAAATACTGTTTAAAGTGGTGCTAGCCCACAGTTAGCTTTGCCTGTTAGCTTCATCTTCGGGATTCTATTAGTGTGTATTGGTGGCTCCGGTCCGGTGGCAGTCAAGTTGCAATTGTGGTTTTCTGGCCAGAGTTATGAAAGACCCTCCAATCATCCCATTAACACTTGTATTACCCCCAGAGGGACTACGAAAAGGATTTATTATTATTATTTGTTTTACCCCTTTCGTCCAATTCTCTTTCCTCTGTTTTATGAAATGTTTGCAAATCCTAAGATATTAAATGTTCTCCATTTGTGGCATTAAAATATAGAGTTTGGGCTTTAAAATGGCATGAAAAAGCATTACATTTGACATGCCTCTGTCTGTACCAAGCATGTTTCTGTACACTCACCACTACAGCTAATGTTTTTCAAGTATGACAACTGGCTGGAAGTGAAACATAACAGTGTTTGGCCTGTTTGCGTCAGTGTCACAAAATTAGATATTACCTGTTTTTACACTTCTGAAAAAGCACCTGAGGCTCGGAGAAACCCCCTTTGGTTTGGTCCTGGTTTGACCTGGCTAAGTCCCAGATAGATTAGTTGTGTAATGTCCTGGTTTATTTCACGGTTAGTCATTGACGTTACAACAAAGAGAAATGATACTGTATGTGTTACATATATATTCAAAACTGTGCTTTCCCCCCCATCTCTGTCTCTGCCGCAGTGGCTTTAAACGTGTGTGAGCGCAGAGGAAACCCGGCTGTAGACAGTGCGAACTATCAACTCTTTGTAGAGAAATGTTTGCCGTGCGTAGCCTTGAGACAGTCTGATGTGGCGGCGCGTATTGAAGGGATCTGAATGAGCGCAGACGAACGCCAGACGAGACGAGTGAAGGAGAGAGGTGGGAGGACGCAGAAAAACACAGGGAAGTTAGCTGTCAATCACACGCCACAGGAGACGTGCTGCTGCTGATGCTTATAGAGAGAAGAGGGACATTATGTTGCTTATGTTGTACGGTTTTTGTGCTATAAATGTTTCAATTCAACTGCGCCAAGTGACTTAATTGTGGTCAACATGGCCGTAGATGCTTGTTGTTTCCTGGAGCAAGACTCAGTTATTTTTTAAATGATTTAAAAATGAAGGTCCCTCACACTATGTCCATTTTACCTCCCAAACAGTTATTATTAAAGGGGCTAGATGCAAGTTAGTCATTTTATGCTCACTACTGCCACCTCAGGTCTTATGCGTAACTGCAGCTTCTATATTAAGCTCGTGCATGACGGCACTTCGGACCCGAATTTTGAGTGAACAGGTCTGAGCTCATTCTACACATTAGAACATGGCTGGAACATGTAGGAGGAGAAAAATACTTATCTTTAACATTATTAAGCTCCGTATAGTCCCTTTAAAAGAGCCTTGTGAGCGGGATAATGTATCTCTAGTGTCTCTTCTCTTCTATGCGGATATGAATAGGCCTGTAATGGGCTATACGCACGCGAGCATCACGTGACTCCGAGCGGATCCTCAGGAGGCGCTTGCTCTTCCTGTCCCATTATTTCCCTTTTTAGTAGCAGTTTGTAGACAGTGGGTTAATGACAGACAGTCACGAGCAGCATGTTAAAAACATCGCGTCAGGAGCAAAGAAATCACTGGAGGATACTCCCGCGCTCACGCTGTGTTTTCGTCTTGAAGCTAATGGCTAACACTAAATACAAATTAAAATAGCACCGAGATTTTGAAGAAGCCACAATATATCGTAACATCACTCAAGTCTTCTCTGACTGAGATCGACACTTTTATTTTGCAAACTCAGCCAAAAAACGAACAATGAACAGAACCTAAATGTGTGTAAAAGTTCCTTGTTTTGATCCTGATTTTGTGTTTTTTGACGACTTCTGCTCGCTGAAAGACTTAGAACAGAATGTGTTGGTTTAGTAAAATATTGCAATAATATCGGCATCGCAATATTGCACCTGTACATCGCATATCACAAGTTATTTCAATATCATGCAATATCTGTCTTTAGTAGAAATACTGTTTATTTTTTGTGGTGTTGTTTTTTGGTGCTAGCTGTTAGCTCTGAGATAAAAGGGAAAAAAAAGAAAGAAAAGTCCTCCTTAAAGGGATTTTCAGTATTTTTGACATAGGGCCTCATTTCCTAGTTATCCACAGTGTTGCTAATTTTTGTTTTGTAATTCATGCAGTTCTGTTGTGAAGAGTTTCATGGCACTAGGCTAGTGCAAGGCTAGTGCATTTCTACGATATCAGCTAGCCTGCATTAAAACCAGTCTGACCCGCTCCACAGTGCACCTGAGGTAAATCACTTATAACACCAGACTAACCATATAAATGTCTGTGTCAATAGAGTAATTTGAATCATTTTGCATTTTAAAGAACTTATATTTGAGCAGCATCAGCTTCGTGGTTGTATAAGCTAGCTAGATAGCTGATACCGTAGAAATGTGCTAGCCTTGCACTAGCCTAGCGCCACAAAAATCTTCAAATACAAGAACTGCATGAATTACAAAAAAAATATATCCAGAAATAAGCAACACTCTGGATAACTAGGAAATGAGGCCCTATCTCAAAAATCCTGAAATATCCCTTTAATAAACACGGACGCTTCCTGTTGTCAAGTACAGTATTTACATCCAAAGTTGTGTTTTTAACACGTAGCCTGTCTGTGATGTTTTCTTAAATCTATTTGTTGATCTGTGCAAGACATCACTAATCCTTACTGGGAAAATAGTGAGAGGAAGGAGCGCGGTGTCCGGAGATCGCACTCGCAGTCACGTGTCACTCATGAGCCTATTGCTGTGTTTCCCAAACTGTGGTCCGTGCACTACTGATTATACTTGGGTCTCTTCAGGTGGTACTCATGGTCATCTGCTATTTTAGACTTTATTCCTTTTAGGTAGTGATCATTTCATGCATGGTTTAGTAACTAACGGATTCAGGTTGGGTGTTTAGACATGGTGCTCTCCCAGTTCAGACACAATTCTGCCATATTTAGATCTTTTTTTTTTTGGACCCGGTTTAGTCCCGGTTTACTCTTGATCTAGGCCTTAAGGTACTTGGAAGGCTAAATAGTTCATTAAGGTTCTAGTTTGTGTGAAAAGTTTGAGAACTCGCCCAATAATAAGAGATTCTCCTGTTTGGTTGCTCTATGGTTGCACAACTCAATTAAATCAAAATAGCAATTGTAGTGGTTCACAAAGACTGCAATTATTTAGGAAGTGCTGAGGAGGCTGATGGTTCTGCTGCCTCGGTGTGAATGAGGCAGAGGAGTTGTGTCATGTAACTGAAACGGCACGATGCACAAGAACAAGCGCTGTAACCGACATAAAAGGGTTAAAGGCTGAGAAGCAAAAGTAGGCGTTGATTTGTATTGTCATGTGTTTGTTTTTGACTTTATAAGACACTGTGAAAACTCTGAGATGCGCGTGTCATGTTTATGTGAGAGCCTTGATTAAAGTTCACCTCCTCCACAAACTACTTTCATTATTACTGAAACTGTCTCATAGTTACCTTGTTGCATACTGTGTTTGTAGAGTTCGTTAGTATATCGTCTGCAAGAGAATATCGAAGTTGCTGTTTGGAAGATTTGCAAATGTACAATATCAAGTTTATTCTCAAGAAATGTGGGGGAAAAGTGGAAGAAAAAAAATGAATTGGGGGGATAGAGAAAAATGAGGGAAAAGATGGGAAAAAAATGGGAAAGTATGAGATAAAATTATGAAAAAATAGGGGGGAAATGGAGAAAAATAGAGAAAATACATTGGGAATAAAAGAAGAAAGTGGGGGGAAAACATTGTAGAAAAAAATAGGTGGAAAATGCAGATAGTGTTTTTGTTTACCCTAGTCTGTTTTTCTTCCGATACTGATTCTGGGGTGTTATATCTGCCGATATCCGATATTAACCGATACCAATAGACTTTCATAAAAGTGGCTGCTGTGAAAAGTGAAAAAGTGAATTTTTTTTTTCTCCATTTCTTCATAAGATAAATACAATATTTTCTTGTCATGATGTTACAGATCAATTATCAATTATATCTATCAATAAACTAACGGAAACACATTTAACAAGGATCACTGGACTTTTCTACACTAAATATTGTTATCATTACAAAGTTTTGTATTTTATTAGGCTACTTTATGTATTTCTATCATAGTTTCAGACCCAGGACCCAGGAGTAGTTGCCGTTAGCATTAGCTTTAGCCTGCTGTTGCTAGCCGCGGCATTTTGTGCGGCAATCAAAAATTCAATTGCGGAGGTTAAAACTAAGACCCAGCTCATATTTAATCGGTCCGGTACGGCCTCCGCTGTATTAGACAGTTATTTAAAACAATATCGCACACTCACACTGCTCCGCGAAATCCGGGTCCGGTTACCGAGGCCGTCCGAGAACTTCTGTTCTCGTGAGTGCCGTTTCTGTGCCTGGCACAACGTCTGGCACCGGAGCCGGCGGAGCCACAGTGTCAGCCGGACTCACTGTGAGTGATAGTTTGGGGAAAACCAGGACTGGAGTTAATGTGAGCCGGGGGTAACTCAATGATTTAATTATCCGGGTTCTTAGCTTCAAAATGACAGTATGCCCATATCACTTAGATGCAAGTGGTGAAAATTGTGTTTATAAAGCGGTGAGAGCTAAAACTGGTTCAGTATCTACTAGTTTGTATATATATCGCTTCATTTTCCTTATCGAGAAAGCCCCTAAAAATATGAGACATTTATTTTTGTCCATGTGTTTATTATGCTGCACTTCCTCAATCACGATATATTGAAACCAGTGAGCGGCAGTTTGACTTTTATGCTTTCTATTTCAGTGGCACAGGCCTGGGATCTGGAATGAGGCTTTCCCTGTACCTACTACCTCCCCACAGGCTTTGTACATTTCTACATGCGCTTGATGAGACACACTTTGTCATGTCAAAGCTTGCATGTTGGAGACCCCTGGCATAAGTGGTGTGTCATCATCCTCAAATAATGGAGCACAGTAGCATGCCATCAGCGAGCGCTCATATTTAAACAGATTAGCTAAGTCAAAATATTGATATAGTGAAGCTTGAAAACATCATTAGCGATTCATAACTGCGTACGACACTGATCTTTCAAAGTAAACATTCGGGGTGGATTTCCCTTTGAAAATGCTGCAGAGAGATTACTGAGACATGCTATCATCTCATCGCTTCTGAGAGTTGTATTTGGAAAACATGACTCGGCTGCGAGGACCTCAGGGGAGTCCCAGCTAACAACAAACTAGCGCAGGGCGAGGAGCAGCGGGCCAGTCAGCAGAAGCGCTTCAGCTAAAGTCTGAATGAAAAACTGGCATTATTCTGAGGGATTTTTTTTGGACAATGGGAGAGGAAGAATGAGTGGAACCGGTGTGGAATAACAATGATCTGAGGATAAGCCACCAGCGTGCTGCTAATTCTGGAACGACTGCTGCTCAGAACGAGGGATATAGAGACGTGAGATTGAAATCAATATGAGCTAGTGGAGCAGAGATAGGGCAGAAGACAGTGGTTCTCAAAGGGGTGTGTGCGTCCCTCCTGGTGGCTGTCCAGTTTAAGACAGTAACTACCGATGTGGGCCGGATTTTCAAGTTCAAGTTTATTTATATAACACTGTTCATGCCCAGGCACAGCTCGAATGCTTCAGAAGCAGCTCGGGGCACGATTTGTGGGACAAAAATATTCAAAGAAAAGAACATAGTTGTATTTCCAGACAGCTCACCGATTGAAAAGTAACAAAAATGAAATTAAAATTAAACCAAGAGAAGAGAGCAACTAACTAAAAGCAAGGTTAAAAAGGTGAGTTTTATGTGTAGATCATAGCTCATTTTTTATTCACAGTCTATTCATTGATTTAGTCCAGCTTTTGATCTTGGTTTACTTCGACTGTTGTCCTTGAAGTATTGCTATATTTTGCCCAGGTCTTTTTAAAATACTTGATATTTTGATTAAATGTTCAGGGCTGAAGTGGCTGTCTAAAAACCTTTACTCGACATATTATTTTCAGTTGTTATGTGGAGTGCTCAGTATTGATATTTAACTGGGTATTATATAATAATTCCATATCATGTACTTATATTAGGCTGAAAATGATTTAAAAACATTCACCTGAGGATGATTGTCCATCATATTGAAGTTCAGTTTTAATATTCCTAATATAGTTCCATGTGTGTCTCGTTTTGGTGCATATTTTGTGGGGGGGTTTTACACACAATTTGTGTTGGAATTGAATGGGTTTAGTGAAACATTGCTATGGCATTAACCTCTTATCTCCCACCTGAACCTAAATCTATATTTTCTCCTTTTTGGCTTCTTCTAAAAGGTTCTTGAAACAACAAAAACGTGACATAAAATTGATAAAAAACACTTTAGAACAGTTACAAAAAGGCTGACCGATATGGGTTTTTCTAACTCCAATGCCAATATTTTGGGATGTTAATTGGCCGATATGCTATCTTTGACCGATATTTTTGGCTGATTTTTCCAAATGTCTGGTCTATAATCCTGCAAAAACTAATACTTGGCCGCTCCAGCACTAGCCAATTTTATTGTATTACTTTAGGTGATGAAATCATAGTTTCTGTCCCAGCTTTGATTAGTTGTCGTTAGCATTAGCATATTGTTACTAGCCGTGGCATTTTGCGCGACGATCAAAAATACAATAGTGGAGTTAAAACTAACCCAGCGATTTAATTCTCCAGATTCTGCACTTCAAAATAATATGCAGCATGGCCATATTGACGGAGGTTTAGTGAAACTTGTGTTTAATAAACTTGAAGCTAACCCATTTTCAGTTTCTCACCTCCCCTGAGGCCTGGGGAGGTGTGGGAGGACTCGTTTTAAATTGCTCTTTCCGATGCAAAAAGCGGGTAGTCTTTATCATTTTCGGTCCCGGAAATATCGTCTTTTTTCTGTGTTAGATCAGCCCATAGCCGTTATTGTAAAATCCCCAAATATCGGCCCGATATGTCAGCCAGCCTCTACAAAAAATGCATCAAAACATGACAAAAAAGCAGCAAAAATGCAATATAAACACAGCAAAAAAGTGACTTAGGAGAAAACAGGCTCGGTTAGGACGGGTGGTAAGAGATTAATTCACACCCGTATCGCATATTTCACAAGCTTTTAAATGTCATGCAGCCCTAGTGCTTACTTACTACTTCTGACCACAAGACCAAAGAAGAAGCTTCTGAAGATAGAAGGGAAACATCCTCGACTCAATCCATCAACTTTAAAATCTCCACTATTCCCTTCTCTGGATTCTGGATATCAGTGTTTCCATTGGACGAGAAAACAGAACTGACTTCCCATAGCTTTTTGTTTCTAATTTGGACCAGGTTCCCTCACATATAAGAATGTGTTTGTTCTTTTCCCCAGTTCAGCCATTTCCTGTAATCTGTCACACTATTTCATATATCGGAAGAGATTGGGTCTAGTGACGATCATGGTCTATTAAAAAACAAAAAACAAAAAAACGGAACAGTTCTTCAAACCCGGTCCGTGTCGGTACCGAGAACAAACCTTTTTTCAATCATGAAGTGGGAAAAGAATGTATTTACTTGACAGTCTAATGGCAATAAAAAGCGATGGGAGATGTTATGTAACGTTCTCGCACAGGAAATGGAGTTTGTAGAGGAGGGCAGCTTTCAAAAACATAGATAAAGGTCGTTAAAGGCAGAAGAAGAGCGAAAGAGAGAGAGAGAGAGAGAGAGAGAGACTGAATATCTTTGAGTCGGAGGAATTCCCCCGCCTCTGACTGCCCTGGCCAAGAGTACAACAGCGGGTGTGTGCAGAAAAAAAAGGCTTGTCTGGGCATATTACGACGAGCTGTGCACTGTTTCCCCTTAGCTGGAGTGCACATGCTGTACTTGTGCCTGTAGTAGTAGTAGTAGTAGTTGTAAGTAGTAGTAGTTGTGTAGTCCAACATGGCGTCCCCCTGTCAGTGCGTACCTGGCCCGGTTGGGAGCGCACTGCTGCAATGTGAGTAGGATCGTTATATAAGGGATAAATGTGTAATGAATGCGTGAATGAGTCATGTTCGCTACAACCGGGCGCCGCATCCTTCCTCCGACAGGGAACACAGATACATGTGTGAGGCGGCAGGCAGGAGGGTTTCACAGGTAGTGGCACCTGTTCTTGCACAAAAGGTGATACATGGAAGAAGAAGTCGATAAATCCTAACAAGGTGCATGTTCGTGTTCAGTACAGGAGTCTACGAGCTTTTATTCCCCGTGAGTTACTTGTGCTGAATAAAAACGTCAGAAAGCTTTTACTTTCCGGAGAGAGAGAAAAGAAAATTAATCTCTTTCTCTCCACCTTAACCAGCGCATTTTCTCCAGCTCGGCTTTACCCAAATCTCAAAGCTTCTTGAGCCCGTAGGCCCGTGCAGCGCCTCATTTGAAGGACCGACAAAACTGATCCAAATGTCACTTTTTTGAAGCGTTTTTTTAGTTTTTTTGTTGTTGTGTTTATGCCGTTTTTTGATGCTTTTCCATAGCTTTTTTGTCGTGTTTTCGTCACTTTTCCCATCGCTTTTTTGTCACTTTTGTGAAGCTTTTCGGGTGTGTTTTTTTCCCGTTTTTGATGTTTTTCATTGCTTTTTTGTTGTTTTTTTGTTGTGTTTTTGTCACTTTTTTGTTACTTTTTTAAAATTGTGTCATTGTTGCTTTTCCGGCAGCTTTTTGTCACTCTTTTGTGGCTTTTCACCACTTTTTAGACGTGTTTTTGTCGCTTTTTTGATTTGGGTAATGCCAAACTGGAGAGAATGTGCTCGGTTTAGATTTTTTTTTAAAGATTCAATTAGTTTCCTAGTTACAACACTCTGCTATATTTACCTAAATGCTTCCATATTGCGTCCATCATGTTGCAAAGTGAAACGGAACATATTGTATCTCCACTCTTCACATTTCTTTTAGCAAGTAAAGTTTAATGAGGTTTTGTTGATCTTATCTCTTCCTGCTTTGTAAAGTATTTTGTGTGCAAACTCTTCTCATTAACAAGCCTTGTCTAAATGTGGCAGGAGAAGTGATATTGATGCAGATTTTAAAATGCACGGACATGGAAATGACAGTCCTCTTTTGTGACTCAGTAAAGTTTACTTTAAAGTTTCTGTTGGGCAAAGTATGAAATGAATTGTGCCAAAATTTAGGCCCCAAAGTCAAACTGGCTTTTTTTTTTTTTTTTTTTAAAGGAAAATAATGCCTTTGCTCTACTATTATATTTGCATAAGTTCATTGAAAATCCTGAAGTTATGGTCAAACACATCCAGCTGCAGGTTTGGCAGAAATTGTAAAAAATGTAAATGCTTTTCAACATCAAAATCTTCTTCCTGGAATGGAATTTTTTGGATTAAATATAGACTGATATTTTGCGATTGTGGTATTATAAATATATAGTATTTGGACTTTAATAATAAGCATTAAATTTGATTTGCTGTTACTTAGAAATCCTGTGCTTTCATATATGCTACATTCTGAGTATCGTAGTCAGGCCTCATACTCAGTTTTTCATTTTATTTTGAAACAGGTGATTTTTAACCTGTTCATCGCCACCAAATCTAAAAGCTTCTTGAACTAAGCGTCAAAACTGCGACAAAAATGAGGATGGAAATATAACAACAAGGAAAGACAAAAAAAAGCGCAATGAAGAAGTGACAGCAACAACAACAAAAAAGGCCACGAAAGAGCAACAAAAAGCAAAAACAAAAAGTGATGAAAAAGGCAACAAAATATCAGAAAAACCTGCAAAATCAAGACAAAAAACTGACAAAGTCTTACAAAAATGCGGCGGAAACAGGGAAGTCACATCGGTTTTGTTAAACTGGCCTACAGGCTGTAAGCTCTAGTCAAGAAGCTTTTAGATTTGGGTAAAGCTGAATCTGATGCACTCAGTTAAGGCAAGACACTAGCATAACTTCTCAACAGATCTCGAATAATGGAACAGTGCTTATTTTGTGAAATCCAGGTGGTTTAAATCAATATTTAATTTGGTAAATCCAGCTGTTTTTTTTAGTTGAAACTAAGATATTGAAATGGTAGTACAGGTAGTGATAGTAGTAGTAGTAGTAGTAGTTGTAGTAAATTGGTAAGTCCTCATACATTGTCCCTTTGAGATAAAACAAAAAAGAATCACACCTCATTTCTAACAGTTCATGCGATGTGACTCTCAAAGTTCCTGATGCCATCGACTTTCATGATGACTGTGCCGGTATCGGTGCCGCCGACGCAGCGCGCTTGCAAAATTAAATATGCAATTTTTATTTTTCTGTTTGTCATTCCGAAGTTTCGTAATAATTTTATAACACCAATTAAAGTGATTGCTCAATTTGACTTGAGCAGCTTTTTGCAGAATCATAACAAAACCCGTGACCTAACCGTTTCCAACACCCACAGAGACACACTCGACTCTCTGCTCTTATATTAATGAAATTACCTAATGCTGCAGCAATTTGCCACAGTCAAGTACTAATTTATTAAAAGTCATTTAAGTTTGGACGGTGTCTTTCGCTTTTTTGAGTGCCAAGTTTAGTTTTAAAGCCCGAAGCAATTACTGTTGTTTATTATTGACAATATTCTGCAGTCCTTTCATAGGCTCGTTGATCGTTTTTATTTTGTAACTATATTCTGCGCATCAAACTTTTAGTGCGTGGAGTTAAAATTATAGGGCTGCCGCGTTTTTGCTGAATATCCAATTGCAAGTGTTGCGATAGATTTGCTATTTATATTTTAGAAAATCAAGATGCCTTTGAGTGTGCATTATATATGAGCAACTATACTAATACTATTATTATTATTACAATTATCCATGAACTTGTTTTCCCCCCAGTAGGTTTTTAAACTTCGACAGATGCCACATTTTATGCTTATTTGCACTTCTATTATAATGTATTTCCCCTAAACATATAGTAGAACAATTACATTTTAACATATTTGCACCGATACAAGTATCGGGTATCGGGCCGATACCACATACTCGTACTCATCAGGTCCCGATACCAGAAACCGATGCCACTTGACGTGCGGCCGTACCTCTCAGCTGAAGAGACAAAATAGCAACAAACTGGAGAATTCTTTAGTGGAAATACAATATTCCACATAGAGCTGACTTTACTACAGACGACACTCCCTAAATCAGAGTCTGTGCTGGATTTGACCAGAGCTAAATGTTGTTAGTGCAGTGTGGAGTCTGCACTGTTTACAAGATACAGGCTAATGTTGCTAATGTTGCTAACTAGCCGCTAACTTGCAGCTAACAGTTCTGGCAATTCTTACGCTGTTTTATGCCCAGGGGCTTATTCATCTGAAAAACTAACCCGGTCACTAAAAAGTATTCAGAAAATCCAAAATAAAGCATGTCCATTAGCTGCAGTAAAAAGTAACATCTCAATACTATTGTTGAATAAAAAATATATAAATGAATAAAGCACAGGCATTGAGAAGGTTTTGGACATGGGCTGTTCTGTCTATAATAGACAGTGCAATAAAAAATGTAAATAATTTTGAATGAAAAATTTAAAAAAATGAAATGGCGTCTGTTCAATTCTGATATACCTTCTCTTAAAAGTGTAGCCTACTTTACTCAAGGAAATGTAAATGAGTAAATTAATTACTAACCAATCTGCTGTGAAAAAGTCAGTCTATAAACCGTCTATTCACTTCAAAAAGTATGTGAAAGAAAATGCCTTGTACTCGTATCGATATTCGGTATCGGCAAGTACTTAAATCAAAGTACTCGTACTCCTGTCGGTTTTAGAAAAAGAGGTATCGGTGCATCCCTACTTTGTAATCAGTTGTCCCAAAATGACAAATAATCGGATATCTGATTAATCATGAACATCCCTAGATGAATCACATTTCAGAACATGTTTACACAGGGTTTGGCAGGTTTTGAATAAAGGCCCAAGGAGATGTGATAATGTTGGTTTGGAAGGAATACAGTACTGTCTAAATCATTTTCAATCTTTGCTTTATTTTCCTGATTACAATCCTTCAACTTGTGATTTGTATTCATTTGTTGAACTTTACCAGGACTGCACTATATAGAGCATAATTATTGGTAAAATTATGCAAACGTTCAGTTGCATTCATGACTTTCATTCTTTAGCTCCATTTTGGCCTCGTGTCGGTCCTGATTTAGAAAACTCTCTTTGTGACATTACTTGATGTATAAATAAATTCCTACAATTTATGTTGAAATAGTTTAGTAAAATCGTTGTCACAGTTATAAAATGTTGCAATTTTCCTCTGTACAGCCTTGGTTTTTGTTTGGTTTTAGCTAATATTACATGATTGATTACCACACAGCGACATGAGTAATAAATGTCACTAGTACGTTGCATAAAATTGAAACTATTGGTCTTTTGAATGCCGTGCGGTCAGGCTGTTCTTGTTCCCATTGAGTGAAGTTGGGGCTGGGTCACTGGCCGAGACTGTGGTATGAGACAATTGTTTGTTTTGGCCAAAGCAGTTTCCCAAAAGTCTTTTTTTAGTCGATCAACATTTGGCTTTATCTCGAAAATGAATCAAGAGAAAATACACTTGTCCGTTTTGCTTCCATTTCTGTTCATTTTTGAATTCCTGTAATAATTGGGCAACGATGCATGTTTACACAGAGGAAATAGCTTGTACGTAAGATATCCGTGCTGCTGAGCATTCAGTATTGTAAGGTCTCGGTTCAGATTCTTGGGCACAGATGTGTGAATAATTTAAACACACTATTTTATAGAAGTCTGTTGCCGTTTTGAACTCAAATTCAGGCTGTTTCTCCGTTGCAGATATGGGACCACGCATTTCTTAAAAAGATAATTGTACCGTCCCTGTTCAGCATTTGATTTCACGTACTTTAGCACTTTGTGTGGTAGATTGTGGTGTTTTGTGTATTGTCCCTTTCTGATCTTTTTATCTGTGGTAATTTACCTATTTTTTTTTACATATTTAACTATGTGTTGTGATTCATCATTCAGTGTCTTTTTATGTCTCTGTGATGGTGTTTTTGCTGTATGTTTGTGCCTGCCATGGGACTACAGATGAAAATTAGCCTATATGGCTGACTCCGGCACATTTTCCTTTTTAAAAAAACACATGTTGATTAATGTGCACTGTCCCAATTCAAATAAAGATTAGAAAAAAAAGCAACACCTCATGCATACGTACAGAAGCCTGTGTTGCATGTAGTAACAAAAGACTTTGGTCATGTTTGCTGTATCAGTCAGCAATGGAAATTAAAAGCAAGTTTAGATTTCCTGCAAATGCCTTATGCATTACATTAAATACGACCAAGTGGGTTGTTCTGACAATACACTAAAAAAAGTAGTTAGCTTTAAGCATTGGCTTAAATGACTTAAATTGAGGAAATGTGTCTTGTTTTTACTCACTTTTTTCCTGATCCAACTAAGTTTACTAGTTTGTTAATCTCAGACTAGTTCTAAGTTAAATCTCACTTGAAATAAGAAAGTAGAACTGCCAATGGGATGTTGGCAGTTCTTACCCCATTGCCGAATACTATTACTTAAAATAAAAACCAGATGTATTGAAACGAGTCAGAAACATACCAGAACAAGTAAATCAATAATCAATAATCTCAAGGATCTAGGTAAAAAGTTCAACCACATCTTAAGTCGCCAAAGCAACTCAAATTTGGATTATGATGCTGAAATTGAGAATTTTAAACTGATCTAGTTAATTACTTTCTTGCAGTGGACAGACGGTATTACACTCATACTTTAACAGGCATTTGATCTCTATTTTGCATGAATATAATTCATCTTGGGGGCCAGAGGTTTTGTGCCCTCGGGCCTGACGTTGCCTACCCCTGGTTTAGATGTTCTTATAGGTTTTATGTATCACTTTTCCTTCCGCATTTCCCAGACAGAACAACTTCTTGTGCTGCCTGTTTTCAGATACTGCCCGAGTGTTGAGTACTGCAGCGTACAAAGCCTTCATTGAAAACGCTTTTGATTTTGTGATTTATTGTCATTGGACTTGGACTTAGCTGCTGTCTCTTTGAATAGGCTTTGTGAATGTCTGATTGTATTTACCGCATGAGTAACCCACACTCTCTTTTCTTTCCTCTCTGTTTCTTTCAGAGTCTGCGGAATAAAGGTGGGCAAGTGCCGGAGTCGCAAGCTGCAGAAGAGACAGGATGAGCGAGAGAGACGCCGATAGAGGAGGGAACTAAAGAAGCAAGAAGCAACAAGGCAGAGCAAAAGAAGATCTCTGGGATAAAGCATAAACTGCATTTGTGAAGATGAAGCCGATAAAAAAGCAAGGCCGGCGCTCCCCTCCCTCGACCCGGGCGAAAGGGGGCAAGCGGCGCGGGGCGGGGGACGTTTCGGACGGAGGGGAGAAAAGAGATTCGGACGAAAACAGAGACGGGTCGCCGCAAAATCGAACTTCAGATTCACTGCAGGAGCCAATCAGAGCGCGGGACTGCTCGGACGGGGAGGGGCAGTACAGGGAAGGCTCGTCCGACGTCGATTCAGGGAAATTGTTGACCTCTTCGGATGAAAATTCGGGTCGTTCGGCGGTGAGCGGCGGGAGCCATAGCGACAGCGGCGGGAGTAGTTACAGTAATAGTAGTACGCCGAGCGCTAACAACAGCCCGAATCACGCGGCGAGTCGGAAAACAGCCACGTTTAAAGCCCGCGTCCCGAAAAAGAAGTACACGTCCGAACACTGCTCTTCGTCTGGGAACAGCAACCCCGCATCCAGCACGCCACCGCCTATGCAAAATCAAAGCGGTAACACTTTGAGCCTGGCGCCAGCAAGTCAAGAAAGTGAAGTCGCGCAATCCCAAAGCAGAAGGCTGATGGATGATTTTCACAACAGAAGGCCGAGCAGAGAGTTGCCTCGGGACAGCTCCCCAGGACCGCCAACGTTATCACTAGCAGGGGAGCGGGAAAGACCAGGAGGGGTGGAAGACAGAGTGTCGCCCAGTCCGCTGCCTAGATGCTCCTCTACTGATACGGCAAGCGAGCATTCGGCCGATCTAGAGGTGGTCAACGAAACGCGCATCCCGATTGGGCTACCTGACTTGCTTTCAGACGCCCTGGCAAAAGGATTGAAGAACCAGCGCGTCCTGGCGAGACTACCAAGGAGGAAAGGTGAGGACGGCAGGGGGTATGAGGATTCTGAAAGCTCCGGGATGGTGTTTCGAGCTGGCATTGTCCGGAAGGTCACTGGAGAGTTAGGAAGTCTGGAGGTACAACTTAACGGTGAAAAGACTCTGCTGAGGTATCCATACAGACGGGACAGACCTTCTTCACCTGTGGAGATAATCCTGGATGCGCCACCACCCGGAGTCCATCCCATTCCAATAGGCACTCGTGTGTGCGTCCCGTTTGGGAACAAGGAGGGCAGTGAGGGGCAGTGGTACAGAGAAGGCGTGTTGAATCAAGTAGACACTCACCCGGCAGTTTCCCATCGATACAGAGTCCTTTTAACAGATGGAAGACGCCATTCTGTGGATCAGGAGGACACCAGCGCCACCCAGGCCGTTTGGGTGTCCCGACAAACACTCCGTCTTCTGGTGCCACCCTGGGACTTGGACCTGCCCGCCGGAGGAGCTGGGAGAGAGGCTGAAGAAAGGGTCAGAGAGAAGGAGAGAGAGGAACGCGAAGATTTGGACGTGGAGGTTTGTGGGATGACGTCCAGAATGGGTCCAGTTTTGGGAAGAGGAATGCCCTTTCCGGGAATGGTGCCAGTCTCCACAACGGGCCACAGCATCACATCACCGGTCACTCCTGCCTCTGTCCTGAGTCTCATACCCGGACGCGAATGGGAAATCGAGAGGAAACAGGAGCGGGACAGGGAGCGAGAAAGAGAGAACAACGTGAACCCTCCCCAGTTGACGTATATGCCGTTGACCCCCGAGGAAGACATAGAGGTGTCCATTTTCAACATGGTCCCGATGGGGCCGATGATGCCCGGGGGCAAACCTATGACACTTCCTCAACCACATCCTCGCCACATCCTCTCAAAGCACCCACCACCAACAGGCTACCTCAACCCATTGTCCGTGGTGCGGGGTATAGGGGTTCCGCCGACGCACATTACCCTAAACCCACACCCCCCTCCCTCCTCAGTCGTGCTCGGCCTGGACCCAAACACAGCAGTCATCACCACACCCCAGCTCCCACCACTCCCCCCAATCTCCTCCTCCACGGTGCAGGCGTCCCGGATGGATAAAGTCTTAGGAACCTCAGCCGGTGGAGGGGGTTCTGGCTCCGGGTCAACCTCCTCTTCATCTTCTCGCTCTCGGACACCGCTCACAGCCGCCCAACAGAAGTACAAAAAGGGGGATGTGGTGTGCACCCCAACAGGAATCCGGAAAAAGTTCAACGGTAAACAGTGGAGGAGGCTGTGCTCCAGAGAGGGGTGCTCCAAGGAGTCCCAACGCCGGGGGTACTGCTCTAGACACCTCTCCATGCGGACCAAGGAGATGGAGGCCAGTGGCGGCGGTCGGGACAGGGGCGGGGCGAGCAGTACCGGGACACTTACCCCATCTGATCTCCGACTCAGCGGTGGTAGAGCCAGTTCCGAGTTCGATTGGGATGAGACGTCTCGGGAAAGCAGCGAGACCAGCAGTCGTGGGGCAGATTCGCGTCCCCGCCTGGTCCTGCCATCTTTGCTGCCCCAGGACCTGTCCCGTTTCGACTTTGATGAGTGCGAAGCTGCGACCATGCTCGTATCTCTACAAGGGTCACGCTCAGGCACGCCATCCTATTCCCCCATATCCAACCAATCGCCGTTTTCGCCCACCCCTTCGCCATCCCCTTCTCCACTTTTTGGCTTTCGACCCACAAGCTTTAGCCCAATCACTTCCCCTGCCTCGCTAACCCCCCGTCGTCAACGTCAGCTAAGCGGGACAAAAATCAGCACTCCGGGGTCAGAGCGGGAACGCCACTTGTCCGGGATAGTCCCAACTTTTCAGACCAATCTTACCTTCACAGTTCCCATGAGCCCCAGCAAACGAAAAATGGACTCCCACCCCATCCCGCCACTGCCTGCAGTCCAGGATTATCAAACCAAACACGATCAGCAGTTGGTGGGGATTGCCGGGATCGGGGGTGACCCAACTCTGAGCCCAGCTTTCAGAGTCCTGTCCCCTCAAAGCCAGCCAACAACCCCCTCTTCGCTGTCCTTCTCTAGGCCTCGAAGCGCTACCAGCAGACCCCCATCCTCTGCCGCTTCTACCCCTCCGCCCATGCTCGTCTCGCCCACACCCCCCTCTCCACTGCCCCAAGACCCTTCCCCACGGCGCATTGTACCCCTCCGCGATTCCCCCGTCATCGTGCGCAACCCGGACGTCCCATTGGCAAAGTTCTCCGATGGGCCGCTGGGTAGAAGAGAGAGGAGCAGGTCCAGGGAGCACAGTCAAGCTCAACATGCACCCCTCGGACTCCACACCCCTGTACCCATCAACGGGGCGGCTCCAAACGGGACAGTCATGCTGAGGAATACGTCTACTCTGGTCCTGGTCACCTCCAGTTCGGTAAATGAGAATCTGTAACTATTTAAACAAGAGACCTAGACGTAAAGTTCAAAGAATAGTACTAAATATATATGTATTACCTTACTTGTAGCTGAAGGTGCTAGATTAGAGAGATGTTTTTTTTATGAAATTAGCTTTGCATGAACCATGTATGGCTATTCTAAAACTCGCAAGTCGTGCCAAAGCTAAAATCAATAGGTTCAGTGCTAGAAAAAGCCTCTCTGCTCCCTGAAAGTTTTGAAACTTTCCCATAATCTCATCCACGCTAACAGGATGTTAGGAACACGTTTGTAAACAACTATCCATTTCCCTTTTTTCACTTTGAAAACTCAGGTACAGGGCATTAAAGGAAAATATCATATGGTGCTGAAATGCTGCCGGTGATGGTGAATAGGAAAAGGAACAAGAGGCTACGTGATAGTTCTGCTGCTGCTGTGGAGATATGGTTGAGGCTTTTACATGGTTAAATAACAAGAATCAGCAATCCCAGAGTAAATTGCACAAGTGATTTGATAAGTACCAATTGCTGGCAGCTTAAAGCCGCAATGCAAGATTAGTGTGCAGAGGTTGTCCCTTTTTTACAAACAAAACTGCCATAACAGAAGCTACAACAAAATAAAGAGGAGGATGATTGTAGTACTTGTAGTATTTTGTTGCACAGGCACATAATTGGCATCGAACACTTTTCATTGCATGCACTTAAATTCTATAACATTGTGTTCGGTAACAATGCGGCATGTAATAATGGGGGGAAAAAAGTGCACCAAACCTATGCGGCTTAAGAAAGGCCGTGATTGGTGATGACAGAGCGCTTCAGAATGAAACCCACCCAGGCTGCTCCCCGAACATGATCTGTGCGCTATAAGATAAGACATATGACTCCACGTTTTTCAGTACGTTAACTTGGCTGTGAAAAGCAATGACAGGTGCCCCTTCCCCCCACCCCACAAAAAATATTTACGATCACTTTACATAACTACTAAGAAACATCTCAACTACATCCTTTTAAATGATTTGCTTTTATTAATGAAACAGAATGTGTGTGTTGACAACTGAACACTGATTTGTAAAGCAGGAAAAGTACAAATCAAAATTACAGTATATAGTATTAGGTGTGATTCGCCCTCTTCCCATAAGCCCTTTTCATGTGTTATGCTTTCAACTTTTTCTCTCTATGCAGTGATATCGTCCTTCCGGTTTCTGTGAAAGCCTATGGTTTTAAAATTACACACTAGACAGCAAGCGTCATTGGGATAATTTACTTAAAGGACATTCAGAAATGTCTGTAGGGGCGTCACAGAATGACACATCTGTGTCTTTAAAAGCAGCTGTTTTGTCTTCAAACCAAGGACAAACTAATGACTTATGGCTAATGCGCATGCTTATTGTACTACTCCGGGGGAAGTGACACAACCGTTAATCAGTTGTGAATTTGTGAATCAAAATAACCAAACACTGAAATAAAATAAAATGTGTTCAATGAATTGCAGCTTGCATCGCAGTAGTGGGCCTGACTAATGTTTTTATGTATACATCATCCAGTTTATCTACAAATACAGAGCCGTTTCTCGCTCGATTTGGCATCTCTTCCTTTTCTTTTCTTATATATTTATTTTTTTATTACAATACAATTTATTTATTGCCTTAAGCATTGCCAAGAAGCTGAAAAAAAGAATGGAATCGAATAGAATAACTTGCACAGGACTTACAATATAAAAATCCTTTCATTACGTTTCAATTATTTCTCTTTCATTTCACATTAATACGAGATACGAAAAATGACTGCAACGCTGGGTCTTTTCACGTTTCAGACACTTTTTGAAACAGTGCCACAGCGAATGGTGCTGTAATCAAAGCTAAAGGCGTCCAACGAAATAATAGAGCGTGTGACCTTTTCTATGTGGCAAGTTACTTTTTGGGCAGGTTGCGTATTGAATCATATTGCACTGTTTCATGGAGAATCTCCCAATGAACCTGTTCATTTGGGGGTGAATTTAAATGATATGAGGCTTTTTCAAACTGTCTCTAGAAGTTCAGATGTTTTCGTTACCGGTAGTTGATGGAAACATTTTGAGCAGCCTCTTCAGTTCTGACTGTCCCGCTCTGTCCCACAGTCTTTGACTCCATCCACTGCCGGCTCCACTGCACTGTCCAGCGCGGCCACCCCCTCGTCTGGCTCTGTCCTGTGTTCTTCGGGGTCAGGGGGCAGAGAGAGGGAGCGCAAACCAGAAGGAGGGCACCAGGACGCCTCCGGGGGTGCCCTGCCTCAGCCTGTGGCCTGCCACCCCACACCCACTGCCCTGCTGCCGCTGATACTGCCAGCCGAGTCCCCGCACCCAGCCCCGCGCAAGCAGATCATCATGGGACGACCCGGCACTGGTAAGGGGAATATCGGCTTGCTTTACGACAGTGTTATGTAAAGCCTGAAGGCCATGGCTGATGAAGTGACTGATGACAATGTAATTTATTTTACAAATTAAGTGAATTTAAAGCAGGGGTAGGTAAGTTTGCATCGTGGGGGGCCATTTGTATCGCTGCCAAAACATCCAAGGGCCGAACCTCAACATTGTAGCCTAAAGTAAAGAACTATTTTCTGCAAATGCCAATGTTTTACATCAGGGGTTCCCAAGTGGCAGGGCTTTGGGACCCACTCTTACCCTCGGAAGACAAGCTAAGGACCCAAATAAAACTGTAATGTGTCATATATCGTATAAAATATCGTATTTTCAACACAACATTTTTGTTAAACAAGCAGTAAATATCCCTTTAAGACTGAAATTATGATCAAAACAACCCAATAACATTCATTTTAACAGACACATTTAGTGACCCACTGAAAATGGTTCTGTGACCCACTTTTGGGTCCCGACCCACCAGTAGAGAATCCCTGTTTAACATTATAGATGACCAAGCAGGATGTTCTGACTCATTTTTAAAAACCTGACACTATTTCTAGCATTTTCAGACAACTTTAACAAGTATTTTATCTCTTATTTGCACAATAATATTTCTCAAAATCTTCTTGGGGGCCAGAGGTTCTGTGCTGGAGGGCCGGATTTGGCCCCCGGGCCTGACGTTGCCCACCCCTGATTTAAAGGATTGCACTATTTCAACATTGCAATAATTATATCATCTCAGTATTTTGCATAAAAGTTCAATATTTGTGTAAATCTAAAATCCTATGCAGTAATAACAGTAGTTAACCGATCCTATTTATATTTCCCTCATTAGCAAATCCAATTTGATCAAGCAATTGTTGCCCCACAGTAATTGTATAATTGTCTCAACTTGTTTAGGAGATTTATTTTTTTAATTTCTCAGTTCAGTTGAAGCACTAAAAGAAACCAAATCATTTCAACTTAATCCACACAAATGGACAAACTCTGAAGGAACTTTGACTAGAAACTTTGAATTGAAAACTGAAATAGATTTGTACACTGCAGGAAAGGACATGTAAACTTAACTGGACCACTCCAGATATATAAAATCACATTACATTTGTTCTTCTATGTTGTGCCGTGTACCTGCTGTGTCTCTGTAGTTTGACATAGCTGTAGAACTGCTGTGCCCTGTTTGCTTGTTGAACCTTTTAGTCTACTTTACTTTTGATTTTTGAAGCCGCAGACGCTTAAATCTCTGTCTCTCTAAAGCTCTGGTCTGGTGCTTGTCTCTGGGGCGAAGGCTCTGTCCTACTCTCGGTAACAAATGTAGTACTACGGCCGTGACTCAACGCTGTGTATTTTACTTCTGCTGCCGCTGACACACACACACGGGGAGAGTAACATGATTCACTGCACACCGTTTAGCCCCACTTCACTTTTGTTTTAAGAGATGTGCTCACAGATAGGTTTTCATTCATTTTGAGGGTTAAGTATTCCTCACCCACATAAAGTTAGATCCGCTAATGTTTGGGCAGTGGTTTATTTCTTCTGTAACCTGATCAAACTATTGTACATTTAATTATTATTTAGCCATAACTTTACTCATTTTAATCCAAAGTAGCAGGATTACAGCTTCTAAAAGTGTTGTTTTTTACTTCTTAAGGTGCAACTTAAGCAGTACTAAGTAACTCATGCCCCTAGAGGCCATAAGCGCCACTGCAGGTGTCGTAGCATGTTGCAGTTTTTTACTCATTAATTGTCCGTGAGAGTAAATACTACGCTGACAGAAAAGACAAAGGGAGAGAGGGATATTGTACATCCAATTACACAATGGAGATAATTTTTTTCACTCAAACTTGGCTGTAAATACTGTTTAAGTGGCGCTAGCCGGCAGTTAGCCTTTCCCGTTAGCCTGTTAGCTTCTTCTTTATGATTCTATTAGTGTGTATTGGTGGCTCCAACCCGGTGGCAGCAAAGTAGCAAATGGGTTTTCTGGCCAGAGACACCAGGGGGAGATGAAAACACTTTTATTACTCCCAGAGGGACTACGGAAAGGATTTATGAAGGTAAACAAGTCACTTAGCACTGCTTTAATGAAGCACATTTTCTCCAGTTCAGCTTTTCACAAATCTAAAAGCTTCTCAACTGGATCTAAAAAAGTTTCCTTGCGTTGTCACTGTGTTGTCGTCATTTTTTGTTGTGTTTTTGGTGCATTTTTGTCACTTTTTTGTCACTTTTTTGATAATTTTTTGGTGCTTTTTTATCACCTGTTTTGCTCTGGATGGTTTTTTGGGGTTTCATTTTCATCCTCATTTCAGTCTCATTTTTGTTTCTATTTTCATGCCTTTTTCGAGACGCTTTCAGATTCGGGTGAAGTCTGTGCTCGGTTCAGGCGGTGTTTAAGAGGTTCAAACCTGCTAGAAACTTTCATTCAATTCATTACACATGTCATGCATATTCTTTTTATATATCACTAAATCACCCCTTAAAGACAGTTATAACTATTGGAAGTTTTTGTACATCCTCATACTGGACTTAATTATTCATCTTTGTCATAGTAAGTCCTTTTTTGTTGTTGTTTCTGAGTAAAATCTGTCATATTTTTTACATTATCATTCCATCATGGTAACAATGGTTGGAAATGTCTTGGCATTTCTTCTTGAAACTTTTCCAAAATCAGGTCCGTACTTGTTTTAAATTTATCAAAATGACCAATCTCTCATACTAGTATTTGTCATGTATGCATCATTATAGAGAACTGCTCTTTGTTTTCTCATTTGCCGTAGTAAGTACTTTTTTAGATTTCGCAATGACTAATCTCACTTTCTCACATCCTCATCTGACTTAAAACACAATTTTTAGATATCGCACTGCTTTGTGTCGATTTGATTCTGACAGTTGTTCTTTATATCCGCCTTCTTTGCACGGACAATTTTAAATATAACTTTAAATAATTAACTCAATATGTCAGAATGGATTTGTCAGTTTTAATAAACTTGTCATCAGCCGTAGGCGAAGGAGAAGTGATGGGCACGGCCGTAATTGCAGCGGCATTACAAGCAGTGAAAGCCCTTGTCATATTGATGTGATATTGCACTTTCTTAGTAATGTTTTGAAATAAGTAAAGCTGTACATGTAGGGACAAATCGGATTCCTCCTCCACCTCTGCACAAACTGAATTTACATATCTAACGCTCTTGACTCATACAGATAGTGCTGCTGCGTCCTAAACATCCGGAGATGGAGGTGCTTTGTATTCTCGAGTCTGAGCCCTCTGCTGAGTTTATTATCACTGCACAAGTTACATAAAGATCATTTACGCTTTTGGGAACTTGGACGTCCTTTGACAAGTCTGCTTTTACTACGAGGACTGTTTGGTGAATGTTGTCCTTCAGGAGTTCATGAGGCAAAATCTTGTTTATCGAGCGTGCCCTCCCTAACATTTGCTGTAGCTGCAGTGTACAAGGGCTTTGTCAACAACAAAAAATGTGTGTGATGTGAACAGTTTTGGATTGTTTAGATCAGTGGTTCACAAATGGTTCTTGGTGTGCTGCACTGGCTTATTCAGGCGGTACTTGCAGTTTTAGAGTAGATTTTAATTATATATCATTTAATTTATGCTTTAGTCATGCATTCATGTTGGGTGTTTTCTCTGGTTTAGACGTGCTTTAACCTCGTAAGCCCCGCCGTAACTGAGCACATTTTCTCCAGTTCAGTTTTACCCAAATCTAAAAGCTTTTAGACTGGAGTTTACAGCATCTAGGCCAGTTTGAAAGCAAAGACTTATAAAACTGATCGTAACTGGTTTTGTCATATTGTTGCTGTGTTTTCGTAATTTGTTTGTCTTGTTTTTGTCATTTTCTGTTGCTTTCTTCATTGCTTTTTTTCCTTGATGCTTTTTAGTCGTGTGTTTGGCACTTTTTTATTGCTCTTTAGTGCTTTTTAATCAGGTTTTTGTCACTTTTTTTATTGCTCTTTAGTGTTTTTTAATTGGGTTTTTGTCACTCTTTAAAAAAATGTTCATTCTCATTTTCGTGGCAGTTTTGACGCTTTTTTTTGAAGGGACTATACAGAGTTTAATTTTTTTTAAACTAAGTATTTTCCTCCCCCTACATGTTCCAGCCATGTCCTAATGTGTAGAATGATCTCAGACCTTTTCACCACAACTGTCACTCAAAAAGGTGTTAGTTCGGGTCCAAAGTGCCGTCATGCACGAGCTTAATATAGAACCTGCATAAACTGTAAGACCTGAGGTGGCAGTAGAGAGCATAGAAATGACCAACTTGCATCTAGTCCCTTTAAGAAGCTTTTAGATTTGGGTATTGCCAAACTGAAGAAAATGTGCTCGGTTCAGGTGGAGGTTAAAAGGTTTACTTACAGTCTAGACCAATGGTTCCCAAAGTGGGGTTCGGGACCCCTCGGGGGTCGCGAGGCCTTGGGTGGTGGTCCCCAGATGATTTCAAGATGAAATGAAAAGACAAATACTACTGTTTTTTGAAGATTTTTTAGTGTAAACAGCATAGAATTTGTGAATGTCCAAAATGAACCCTTTAAATACAAATTAACTTGATTTTAAGTAGCATAAGAAGGAATAGCTTTATGTACTGGGGGTCCCAAGTTGTTTATGTGTCAATTTTTGGGGTCCCAGCCAAAAGACCAGTGATTCCCAAAGTGGGACCGCTGGGAGGCCTCAGAGGCACTGCAGAGGGGGCTCTAAAGGATGATTGACTGCGGATTTTTTCCGCAGTCAATCATCCATGCTTTTCTGCACTTTTTTCTGCATTTTATGCAATTTCTTCACTTTGTGCATGTTCAGCTTATGCAACTTGTGGGTTTTGAGAAAAAATTGGCCTTCTGCAGTTTTCCATTTTTATACGAGAGTTTGATTTTTTTGCATTAGTGTGTATGGGGGAATCCAGCCAATGGGGAGACTCCAGGACTTTCAGCCATTTGTGCAGCGTCTGCCAATCAAGCACTTTCAACAGTTTGACCAGTTTATGGAATATAAAAGTTTATGCAATATTAACAATTTATACAAATTAACCAGTTTATGCATTTTAAACCGTTTATGCAACTTAAGAGTTTATGCCATTTAGGATTTATGAATTTTAAAGAGCTTATGCAATTTACATAATTTATGCAAATTAACCCATTCATGCATTTTACCACTTTATGCAGTTTATACAGTTTATGCAACATAACATTTTATGCATTTTACCAGTTTATGCAAATTACATTATGCAAATTAAGCAATTTATGCAATTTGAACAGTTTATGCAATTTCTGCATTCGCTTCCCGCAATTCCGCAGTCAATCGCAATGGCGCAGCCTAGTTACTAATTGTTATTTTATCTGTAATTTTAGCTGTAAAATAATGACCAATGTCTTTGAATAGAGTAGGGGGTTGCCAAGTCCCATACTTTGAGAAAGGCTGGTCTAGACATCATTTAATCCTTCCTATTTGACATATATAGTTAAAAAGCTCCCATGTAGTATACCCTGAATGCAAACCTATTTATTATTCAAATATGTCAATACGAAAAGGGGGTAGGCGCTAATAAACTCCAAGCTTCTGCCCACTCCTTTCAGGCATCATGTCTGTTCGTTTCTTGTTGTGTTGACCATCTGCTGAACATTGTGAAACTCAGCTGCTCAAATGAAAAAAGATGAATGAAATGAGGTCTATTTAGTCCTCTATTTAGTCCTGATTTGGGCTTGATCTAGGCCTAGTGGTAATTGGAAGGTCGAATATTTCTTAAGGTGGTACTTGGTGTGAATTGGCAAAAGGCTGCATAGAGGGAAATATAGTATGCTATGGATGAGAAGTTTGTGTGTGTGCGTGTGTGTGTTCTTGTAATTATGACATTGTGAGGACCCGTTTGAGTTTTTAGCCAACAGAGTGAGGACATTTTTGGAAAGTGCGGACAATTTAGGTGGTCATCACTTATTTGAAGGGCTGTTTGAGGGTCAAGATGTGGTTTTAGGGTTAGGGTTAGAATTGGGTTTAGATTAGGGTTAGAGTTAGGATTAAGGCTAGGGTTAGGGTCTTAGGGTTCTGGATTAGGGTCTGGGTAGTACATTATGTTCATGAGTGTCCTCACTAAGATAGCATTGCAAACATGTGTGTGCGTGTGTGTGTTCTTGTAATTATGACATTGTGAGGACCAGTTTGAGTTTTTAGCAGAGGACATTTTTTAAAATTGAGAACATTTTGGGTGGTCCTCACTTATTTTTGAAGGGCTGTTTGAGGGTCAAGATGTGGTTTTAGGGTTATAATTGGGTTTAGATTAGGGTTAGGATTAAGGTTAGGAGTTAGGGTCTGGGTAATACATTATGTCTATGAGTGTCCTCACTAAGATAGAAGTACAAGATTGTGTGGGTGTGTTTTTTTTTTCTTTCTTTCTTTCTTTCTTTCTTTCTTTCTTTCTTTCTTTCTTTCTTTCTTTCTTGTAGAGTGACATTTGTTTTGTCTCCTCACATCATATTGTCTTATTCGCTTTCCGCCTCTAATTTCGAAGCATCTAACTCGGATGTAGCGCTGTTGCACTGTTCACAGACGATGGGCTATTTTTGCCTTACAGTGAAAGTTTGTTGCTTGAAAACTCGTCCTCGTGGAAAAATGGTGATGCTATGAATGTGTCACTGCTTGAAAACAGGGGAAATTGTGCACAGAAGCTTTAAAGTGAAGACATTAAGGTATTATCCTCTCTGGAAATGAGTCTTCTGCTTCTGACCCATCCTTCAGTGTACCGCCCTTCCATCCATATAATGCACTGTAATAGCGTTTATTTGCTTTATGTATTATGTATAATTTCCATGTACTCGCTGAACCCACACTGGACCAACCTGACTCTGATTCTTTATGCGTCGGAAAGTTGATGAAAGAGCGATTAGTCATTCAGCGCTTTTCTCTTTCAGAGTTTCTTACACAAAAATAACTGGATGTAAAATTGTTTTGGCGGCTGCGTCGAACATAGCGGCGAGAGATTGCCCACAGAGAAAAACGAGGTGTTCGGGTTCAAGCGTACATATACTTTGTGCCTGTTTCCAATGGCAACTGTGCGGTTCAGGGATTTCAACGTGTATTTTGCATTCGTATAACTCGCCTGATTTTGGTTTGAATCCTGTCAAAGGCTGATTGTGAAACCTGAGAGTGAGAAGACGTGGGGTTCACACTTCAGACGATTTCTTTTTTTGGTCTTGTAGTTTCACACTTGGTACAGAAAGTTTAGCATCGTGAACAAAGGGGGTCATGAGAATACTGTCTTCTGTATCCGGTGATGTAATTGATAATATTTTTCTGCATTCGTAGTGTGCGACTCAAACAGGGAAGAAGATCAGGCGAAGTTGTGGCGCTTGTATCTTTCATTATTTGTTAAGTCTGTGTTTATTTGTAGAACACAGTTCGTACACAAGGCAGCTCAAAGTGCGTGAAGTCCTTGGCATTAATGCATAGTGGGTTGCTCGCTGGCCGACATGTTCTTGGATTTGAGATATTGAAGTTGTAGTTGTAGCAGTGCTGTTTACTCGTCTCTTGACAAGTGTTGTCTGCTTGCTTTCCTCACCGTGACAGTCATTCGGGCCTGTTTAATATTTATTACTGTGCAGTTGTTTTGTGAGGGACAGCTGAAGGGTGTTGACTAACCTGCGTATCGACATGTCTGGACTAGCTCTGGAGCCCAGAGCAGTCGCAGCAGCAGCAGCAAGGACGTCCACACCTCGCTTCTGACACACGCATGACCCGATACGATCTCACTTCCTTACTGTGAAAGCTTCTACAATGTATTGTCCTGGCTGTCTGGCTTGTCTGAAACAGGTTTATGTTTCAAAAACACGATCTGCTAAACAAATACAAGAATCACATGCATTTTAGAATATTTGCAGGTTTGATACGTACCCCCATGGATACAGGATTTTGTTGTTTTCAAAGGCTTTTTGTTATACTGGCGACAATTCCTACCTATTCAAAATATGATTTTAGTTGTGTAACGTCGAATTTGTCTAGATGATTGGTGAAAGTAAAGGCCTGGTTTCTTGTTTTCATAAGAATAGCGGTTTGCTTTTGGCCAGACATGTTTTGTAACAAGATATTTTTAGTGCTGAAATGTTTTTTTGTAAAGGTGCATTTAAAGCACTTGAACGAGGAAAGTAATGGCTAACTATCTCATGGCAGCATATGAGGTTTTCACCTCTTGTGAGCGGGACAGACTAAATATGCAGGACCGCTTAAACAAGCATGAATGACAGTCCTGAATGACGGTCCTGATGAAGACCAGGAGGTGGGACCACATTACACCGGTTTTAGAATCGCTGCATTGGTGTGTTTCAGGATCGATTTTAAAGTTATTTTATTGGTTTGTAAATGTCTTTATGGTCTTGGTCCTTCTTATCTTTCAGAACTGCTTTTACCTTACGAACCTTCACGGCCCCTTCGCTCCTCCGGCAGGGTTAGTTATTCCTAAAGTCAACAAAAAGACTCATGGTGAGGCGTCTTTCCAATATTACGGCCCTCGCCTCTGGAATGACCTGCCGGAGGAGCTCAGGGCTGCAGAGAACGTTCATGTTTTTAAGAGCAGGCTCAAGACCCACCTTTTTACCTCAGCTTTTAACTGACTAATCTATTTATTTAATCCTAATATATAAAATATATATATGGGAGGTTGTGCCAGGCGTACTGTTTTAAATGTTGTAATCTGTAAAGCATTTTGTGATACCTTTCAGTGTGAAAAGCGCTTTTTAAATATAGTATGATTGATTGATTGAATGAAACAACACAACTCCTTGTACGTCTTTCATTAGGGATCTATAACACAAGTAGATTCGATTTTGATTAGTTCTCGCTCCGTTCATCACACATCACACATTACCACATCCCTCTCTCTCTATCAGAGCCTCCAGAGGCCACTGAGGCCACGTCCGACACGTTGTGAATGTGTCTCGGCTGTAAAGGACTAAAACGAGTGATCCGGCATTGTCAACGCGTTGTCATGGAGACGCGACGTTTCCGCCAGTCGAATTAGCGCCCAGGTCTCTGCTCATTATTGAAGACTTTATTTCTCTTCCTGTCTCTATGTCTTTCTGTCTGTTTAGCGTCCTTGCGTCGCTCTGTAGTTTGTCATACATTTTTAAAAACTCCTAAAGCCAGAAACGAAACGAACATCGTGGCAGGCGCGAGCGGAGGTCCCCACGGCAGAGATTAAACACTAAATATAGACCGAGCGCCAGCCGCCGCGGCATCACAAGAATTCACTACACTGAACATTCAATGCCATTCAAGATGAAAACATTGCTTTATGATTGTTTTACTTCTATTGATAATGGAGTTGGAGTCAGGAAGGGCATGTGACATCAAGGAATTAGCGAAAGACGATAAAATGACAGTAAAAATCAAAATATGGAATAGATGGTTATATCACGATTCAACTCTTCTCCATTCAGTGCAGCTCTGTACTCAAACACTGACGCTTTCCCCACTTGTTACTCCTTGTGGTCAGCCTCAGACGGGAGACACAGTGATCTGTAGGCGTTAATCTTTAGAATCATAGGTATATCTATATAGGTAGATCGAGGGGGTCTGTTTAACACCCCATGTGCTCCACCCTATGTTGTTATCGACATTTATTTATTGGGAGGAATCAGCCCTTGAGATGTGTTGTCCTGTTTTTCAAAAGTTTGCGCATCTGTCTCCTCTGTATGGTTATTTGCACTTCAGATCAACGGTCAAGGACTCATTACTCCTTGAGTTGTTGTAGCTGTCTCGTATACTAGAGCAATGGCACCAATCTTTTTTTTCATCTCATATGCTCCTTGTGTCCTTCATTTATTCTCCAAGTACCCCCTGCCTCAAGTCTGCTGCTGATTCTTTGGAAAGTGATCAATTAAAACTTGTTCCTGTTTAGTTGTGTGTTCAAAATCAAGCTTAAACACTCGCAAATTCAAAGCCAATACTACAAAACTTCAATAACATGAACTTTCCCTTGACTTCCACTGTTTTAGAGCAGGGGAATAGTCGGAGTTAGCCGTTTTCGCTGTTCAAAAAAGGTCTCTCCAGTGGGATATCAGGGTTTTAATGCGCTCTTTGAACATTAAGCTGCTCGGTTCACGTGTAGGTCACAGGTTTATTTTTCTGACTATTTTATACCATGATATTCAATTCAAGAAAGAGGTAGAAGCTGGCAGAGGTCCCAGGTGTAAATCATGGACTAAATATAACCCGAGCACTATAGACCAGCTGCATCACTATTTCACTACGGCCTCCATCAGACGACAACCTTCGAGTGATCAAAGTCAAGCAGTCTCCTTGGGTTGTAGGATTCCATGTTCACACGTAGAATAGATTGTGCAAACACACATTCGCTTAAAAAGCCATTAAATGTAAAATGATTTCTTTCGAGCACCGCTGTTCGTCAATGTCAAACACTTCAATTTCAACCATTTTACAGGCAAATTTGCGTAGACCTGACTTTTCCTGTCCTTGGCTCAGAAAATATGAAAAAGTCTAATTACATTTAAAACTTTCACTCTTTCTTCTGTGTCTGTTGTGTTTTGGCCGTATATTGATCAATTTTAGGTCAAATTCTAGTCTATTTGAAGTCCTGATGTCTGTATGACCTTCGGCTGTCTCTTTCAGCCAGTGTTCAAATGAATGAATGTGAAAGTAATAGTTTGTCTGTATTTCAGCCCTCAGACTTCTACCTATTTAGGCTTATATCTCGTTGGATGTCCTATGCACTATGCAAATGTAATGCACTGCAAAGAATAATAATAAGCAGAAACATATACCGACACATTTCTATATTGCCCTCTTTATTTGATACAGTTGGAGTTTTGCCATCTTGCCTGACAAAGGCCACTGGCCGAAACGTGGCATTGAATAAAGGAACACTGGTGTTGCAAGTTCTTCTGTGATACAGTAGGAGTGAAAGCAAAGAACGAATTACAAGCATTGTCTTTTATTAACATTAACACTAACATTATGACTTCTTTGGCAAATTCACTTTGCGTTTTTTGGTACATGTCTTCTGGACCATTTCTTCCCAAAACTTCTAATGTAAATCCATCCATCCATCCATCCATCCATCCATTTTCTTCCACTTGTCCGTTGCCGGATCGTCACATTGCACCAGCCCATTATGGCTCCTCCTGCAGGTTGTGGGTCCACAGAAGGACGGCCTCACAATTCTCAGGCCTGTTGGTCTCTCATAAGGGGCTTCTGAACGGCTCTTTGTCTGACCTGTCACCTTAGGACCAGTTTGCCATGGGGGACCTTACCAGGGGCATGAAGCCCCCAAAAACAGAGCCCCCAGGATCATTCGGACACTCAAACCCCTCCACCACGTTAAGGTGGCGGTTCCAGGAGGGGTAAATCTATCCAAATCAACTTAATTTTTTTCTTTTATCGGTCAATAGCCAATCCATTCTCTCTACCGGCGTAGCTTTGACACTCACTTTCAGCATTTTCTGATGAGCCATGACCCAAGTTAGTGATTTATTTTAACCTATAATAAATCATTAGACCCTTTAATGCACATGTGTCAAACACCAGGCCTACGGACCACATGATTTAATGTGAGATGATTTAATGTGGCCCTTTGAGGAGCATGAATTCCAGAGCAGGTTAAGAAAAAAAGTAAGTCTCAAGCCCATTCCTGTGCGAAGTTGTGAATTTTTAAAGAAATAGCCAGAATGCTCACTCCAGCCACTAGGGGGCAGCTTTAATTTAAAAAAAGAAATAATCCCATACGTGTCCAGCAGAGGGCACTGATATAATAAGATATCAGGATTTAAACAGCATATTATAGCCATGTGGTAAATGGTCAGTCTGCCCCAGGGCGGCTGTGGCTACAATAGTAACTTTCCGCCATCGAGTGTGGAGGATAAAGTGCAATAAGTGTAAGCCATTGTTATTTATTAGGCCAGTCCTTCACAATATAAGCGGCTTCGTCACCCCTGCTTTAATGGCTTGGATAATACAGCATTTCTTCACAGAGTTCTGTTGTTTAGCGTTGATCATAAGAATGACTATGAAAAACTACCAAAGCAATGTTTGCTCCGGTCCCAACGAAAACAGACCGTATCCGGCAGTTGTGAACCACTTTTCTCCACTACAGAAGCTGCGTCTCACAATGCTGCAGTCTGATTATTCCAGTCAGGATTTTTAGTGTTATCGTAGTGGTGTTACTGTACGTTCACTTACTTTCTCCTGATCTCACTCTGGGCTGTGCGGAATTCCATTTTAGAAAAGCTGCCGAGCGTTCGGATATATATAGAGCCTTTTAATACTTTATTAAATATTATTAATAGAAAGTGGAAGTGGCTGTTGCCTTGTGGAGCCGAGGATTCCTTCACAACTTCACAGTGTCTTTCCACAGGGACATCAATACTGCATAATAATAGGTTCGGAATAGTGTAGGAGACTGGTGGAACATTATGTTATTATTAGGGATAAGCACATTGTTTCTTCTTTGATCTCCATTGGAGAAAAAAGAAGAACAGTGATTCGATTGTTTGCTTCTTTTGAGTTTAGCCCCGGTTACTCCTTGTCAAGAGCTGTTTAAGTTCTGTGTTAGTCCTTGTACCAAGTAAGTTGAGTCCTGATTTCCTCCTGGTTTTAGTGATTTAGTACTTGTTTAGACCAGGTTTGATGGTAAAATGGGAAAAATGTTACTACTTTGTTATTAGCAAATAATTAGCAAACCTTTAGCCCCGATTACAGCTGTTAGCACTAGTTAGCGGCTAAAGGCTAACGCTATATGATGCTACATGGAGCAGCACTTGTTTAGACCAGGTTTGATGGTAAAATGGGAAAAATGTTACTACTTTGTTATTAGCAAATAATTAGCAAACCTTTAGCCCCGATTACAGCCGTTAGCACTAGTTAGCGGCTAAAGGCTAACGCTATATGATACTACATGGAGCAGCCAACACAAGTGAAAGCTTTATGCACTAAAGTGAAAGCTAAATGCGCAAAAAAATGATTTGTCAGACTCTTTTTATGAGTTGTGAAGCAAGATTTTATTCACAAACATGTTTTTCAAAGCATAAATTTAAGTTTCACTGTAATTTTAGATTATTTGATTCAACTAGGCCGTTACATGCTGCTCCAATCTGACAGCAATCGCCCCAGGCAGACGCTGATTGGCTCAGGGGAAGGTCAGATTGAATCTCCTGGGTTTAGATGGGTTTGGGAAATCCTGCTCTTGTCAGACTAGTCCTTCATGTAACCATGGTGACTGACTTTGCATATCAGAAGTTTCCTTAATCTTGTTTTGGCCCCTGTTGCCCCGGTTTGAACTGCAGTAAATGTCTCGTCCTGTCTCTGCATGAAGATAACACCTAACTTTTTCTTTCGGTGCCAGACGGTCATATGTTTGGCCTCAACATAATAAGGAGATTTTTGTTTTTATTGACTCCAATGACCAACAGTAGCCCAAAGGCAGAACACAGTATTCTCAATAGATAAGACAAGACAAGTCACTTTTTAATACCAGTTTCTCTGTGCTTTTCTTTGCCTCAGTTTGGACCAATGTGGAGCCGCGGTCTGTGCCGGTGTTTCCTTGGCACTCGCTCGTCCCCTTCCTGGAGCCCAGCCAATCAGGAACCTCCGTCTTGGCCACCGACGGACAGCAGCTCGTCAATCAAAGCAAAGGTACTGGGCAGCCACATCCTTCGATCAATAGATGGTAATATATGTTCAAAAGGTTAGAACTACTCTCGGTAATAAATATTCGGTGAAATGTTTGACAGTGTACGAAAAGATATTTACTGAAGATCAGTCAATGTATTTAAATTCAGTCTGGAAAATCATTTGACTCGTTAATTGTTTCTTAATAGTAAATTGTTGTGTGTTGCATCAGAGCCTCGATGTGGAGTGGCGTTGGTGAGTGACGGACGCAGTGGCCCTCCAGACTCGGACCGCGGATCTCCTTCCTGTCCTCCGTCGACCAATGAGAATCCTGCTCAGGCAGAAAAGGGCGGGGCCGACAGCGAGACCGAGAGCGACACAGACGACCCGTGAGTAAAACAAACAAACGGCAAATGAGCTCTTTTTGAACTAAAAAGACACAATCAATACAAGACAATTCACTTATTTTGGTCACTTTTTACATATTTTTAAACATTAATTTACTCAATTAGGGGAGGGAATCTTAATTTTATTCACCTTATTCCACCCCGCCCACTTTTGCCTCTTTTTGCTTTATCTCAGCACTTCCGTTGTCCTGACACTTCCGGTCGAGCCCGTTAATTTAAATGGAGACCAGGGAAACTGTTTTGCACTAAAATCTGATGTTAAGTCGATTGATTTGTGTAAAATGTCCTTTGTTAATTTGCACCAACAAGTCAACGTTTGGGTTTTTTTTCGTGTAGTAACTGATTTTATCTGAATTTCCCCAGTCCCATGTTAACTGATAGGAGAAAAGGGGCGGGCACAATTCATGGCAGCGCCCACGCGAACTTCCGGAATAGCGCTTTTCATATGACACAAGTCACACCCAAAGCCCTTCACACATAAAAGGGAGGGGGGTTCATTCTCTCCATGGTCATGGTGGTAGGTCCCCTGGGGTAGACTGACAGAAGTGAAGATGCTCACATCTCCGACCACTCACACATTGGGTGAAGTGTCTTGCTCAAGGACACACTACATTACTATTCAGAGCACTCGCTGTCTCCATTGGCACATTATAAAACTTTAGAGCCCGTTTTCTCTTTATTTCACTTCAGCAACACTTCCATTTTAGTAGCAACTACAGACACAACATTTACCAGTATTGCGCCTTTCATTGTTTTTTTTTGGTGTTTGTGTTTTAAGCAGCAAACGTTTCAAATTGATATATGTTGGTTTTTTTCCCATATTCACCTGTAGTGTCTCACAACTTGTCTAAATTAAATTGTAAACTTTTGCACGCAATCGTAGCTACTTAAGTTTTAGCTTTATCTGCTGCATATTTGGGGGTGAAAACTCTTCGTAATGTCCCGAGTTCACCTCGTCTCACTACAGAAGCGCCAACAACACCTGTTTCATTTGCACCTAAAATGTTGTGAAGCGGGAAGGTGTTGCAGCTAATCAGAGCGAATGCTAACCCCAGAGCTGCTTCGCCCTGCTCCTCCTCTGGCTATGACTCAGCCTGCAGACCATAGTATTTATCACACTAGTGTTAGTGTAAAGGCTGTTTTCTCTGATGCTTTGACGGCTTGCGTCTGCGTGTTATCGACTCAGTCTGCTGTGAAGCTTCACGAGAATATATTCACGTTTGTGATATATTTTATCTATTAGTGATGAAGTGTGTTTTAGTCAATAATGGAGAGTCGTCACGTTGCTTTACCTTCTGGTATAGACGGGAGTAACCAGATGAATGTATAAATTGTATCTCCAAGTAGTAGTAGTATTTTGGGTAACACTTTATTCTACAGTACCCTTATATCCTTATTATACCCTTAATTGTGCCTGACAAATTTAGTACAATGTAAAGGGGTTTGTGGCAATGTGTAATATCTTGTACCTATGGGTTAGATACATGATGGAATAATGTGTATTAGTACTTTGCAGGTACTGTTCCGTACTGTTCAAAAGCCAGAGAAATGCTGCAGCGGTTTGACAAAGGGTCAACAAGCTGCTTCACACAGCCATGTGTACATTTGGCTACTCTAGTAATACACCTGAATCCATACATTTAATATACATTGTATTCTAACCAGGTTTAATTTAACTCAGAAGTGAGTTGCAAGGAAATATTTAAATAGAATAATGTAGATGAAATAGCAATATTAGTGTTATTGACTATTTATTTTTTTAATTGTGACAATGCCTGGTTCAAACACAGAACCTGGTGAGAGTGTAAGTTGTGTAAAAAGGTTGAGATGTACAGATGGATAGAATGTCCTAGAATATTTCGACCCTTCTAGTTTGCACTTTGTTTGGTATAAGGTGTTATATTGAATGCCAAAAGTTCAATACATTTCAATTAAAATAGTTGCTTACAGTTTTCTTTTTATTGCCTACAGTATTTGCATTATATTCAGTATTGTCGTTTATCGTGATATTTTCTGAGACGATATATCGTCCTCAAAAAAAATATTGTGGCAGGCTTAATGATCGGGTTAGTTAATGATACCAATGTAATGATGACTCATGATCAAACTACTTTTCAACTGTACTTTCTTTTCAACTACTTAAGCAAGAAACTATTTGTGGTACTGTAAGAATACTTGGCTAAATATCTGCCCACATCTGAGTGTCAGTCTGCGTTTCTTTTTTGGCGGATTGATTTTACAGCTTAAGAAAACAATTTTGAAGGACATTACGAGCTGCGAACAGGTGCTCTTGAAAACGCCTGAAAAGCACAAATAAACACATTTTGTGGAGAGGAGTGTTGTGCTATAGGCTGCAGTTTAGTAGCAGCTGCTGGGTTACTGCTCTTTCAGAGTGACTCAGACGGACTGCGTGGCTGTCTGGCGGCGACGCGGTTTGTCAATGTTTTCAGGGTCAGTGTGTTGTTTGGTGGAGAGAGGAAAAAAAAGGCCAAAGAAATGCAATGAATTTCTCGTCTAGTGGAGCGAGCAGCACCTGTTATGTGAATGTACAATGGAAGGAGATAATATTGAAATGCTGTCTGCTGGGAGAACAGGTCAGTGTTTCTGTGCAATGTCGAATAATTAATGCCATTTATAAAGTCACAGTTAAATCACAGTAAGACAATGGCACATCAGTTCTTTGAGCTGATTTATTGGTTCATAATATGTTGGAAGATGACAGACAACATACTTTGAAGTTTTTAAAAGTTCTCAAGGAGCAGAGGATACAAGTGTATTTATGAGCTGTTATAAAGTAAATGCTTATACTTCATTCTATTTATTGGGTGAAACATAAAGCAGTATAAAGTATATATATATATAAAGTATATATATATAAAGTATATAACACCAGATATAATTCACAACTTTATTTATTTATTTAACATTTGTTTCGCCAGGAGAACCTCATAGCGATTATAAATCTCTTTTCAAGAGTGTCCTGGCCAAGAGGCAGCACAATTACAAATTACATTAATACAAACACTCGAAATTAAAGCAGTACTAAGTAACTCATGCCCCTAGAGGCAACTCATTAATTGTCCGTGACAGTAAATACTACGATGACAGAAAAGGCAAATGGAGAGAGGGATGTTGTACATCCAATTACACAATGGAAATAACTTTTTTTTCACTCAAACTTGGCTGTAAATACTGTTTAAGTGGCGCTAGCCCGCAGTTAGCTTTGCCCGTTAGCCTGTTAGCTTCTTCTTCGTGATTCCATTAGTGTGTATTGGTGGCTCCGACCCGGAGGCGGTGAAGTTGCAATTGTGGTTTTCTGGCCAGAGACACCAGGGGGAGATGAAAGACACCGCCAATCATCCCATTAACACTTGTATTACTCCCAGAGGGCTACAAAAATGATTTATTAAGGTAAACAAGTTACTTAGTACTGCTTTCAGTAACAAAAAACATAAACGTTACACAGTGAGATCATTTTAGACAGAGCATTTGCTTCATGTGGATCTTTCTTGCCAAACATTTAAAAGTTGCTTGAACATATGAAGTGAGACCAACTCGATGAGCTTCAAGTCCGGTTGGAGCAAAACAAACGTTATATTGGAGGCTGTGACAAAAAGTAATGTTCACATTACTTTGTTTAAGTTTTATTATTAGCTACACTACCTCAACTCGGATTATTCTGATCATCTCCGAGCTCACATGCTGTATATCACTGAGCAGTGTTTCTCCTGGGTGTAGGTCGGACATTTACCAGTTGCAGCATTATGCCTAACTCAGTAAATAACGAGGGAGGCCACTTCTTTTTCTCTCTTTACTACAACTCACCTCTCTCACTTCGAATACCAACAACGTGCATCAAACTTTCCACACACATAATAATCTTTAATGCAAATGCCTCGTACTTAGTTTGTTTCTGTCTCTCGAGCTGCTGGCGCTGTTTGTGGTTTGTCTGTTGTTTGTTGAGGGATTAAACGTCTCATTTTACGCAATTCTCACACTTTGTAAATTTGCACACAACCGGAGCGTCTAACTTTACTTCTGACCAAACCGAGGCACGAAACTCGAACCCGCTGACCTTCTCACTGGCTCTGGTTTAATCTGAACGGAGCCACTCCTGAGAAACCTCCCAGATCTGAGGAGAAACGAGGGCAACGCGGCAGCCATGTTGGTGCTTTATTGTTAGGATTTTTAGGATGCAATAGAGTGCAGGAAAATGTATGCGATGACAAAGAAATAGTCATATGAAATTGTCATATTAATAGATCAAACGAGATGCGCTTCATTTGCTTCACAATGGGGGAAAAGCATCATCACTGCATACTTAGAAAGATGAATTAAAGAGGAACTAACTGCTTTACTTTACTTTGTTGTCTAATGCTTTCACACAATTACAGGGTTTCTGCGGGGCATTAAATAGTCATTACATGAACTGAGCCAAAATTAAGGCCATCTTTTAAAAGCATTAATTCAAACTGGTACGGTTTGGCTGCAGTTTTGGTAGAAATTCTCCACAATTTTTTCTCAAAAGCTGCTTGTTTTGTCCGATATCAACATTTCCCTCATTCCTCTGTTTGATGGAATGTTTGCAAATCTTAACAATTAAAATGTGCACAGATTTGTTGCAATTGTGGAATTAAAATACAGTATTTGGGCATTAACAATGATATTAAAAAGTATTAATTTTGACTTGCTGCTGCCTGTAGAAATCCTGAATACTTTTGTGTACAGTGCAGGATTTAGAGGCAGTCGTGGTGAACAGGTCTGGGCTCATTCTACCACATGAAGATATGGCTGGAACATGTAGGGGGAGGAAAATACATACTTTTAACATTTTTAAACTCTGTATAGTCCCTTTAATGTTTTCTTATACTCTCACTTTCTTCACTGGCACTTTTGAAGGTCAAATTATTAAAAAAGAAAGTGTTATCTAAGCAAGGTGAGTGCTGGCATACACTCCTTTTGTTGTCTGTTGTCTACTGCCATCATTATCGTTAATCAACTAAATTAATCCTCCATTATCCTCGAGCATGAATACATTGATACTTAGGCAAATGTTCTTGAAGTAAAATGCAAATTTTCAGTGAAAAGCTTGCCATGCCCAACATTTATAAGCTGTCAAATCATGCAAAATCAACCTTAATGTGCTTTCAAACATGTTAAAACATGGCCCCCTTTTCAGAAACATAACCTGGAGGAGTATATTGCTTCATTCATGCAGTTTTGAGTAAGTTCATCCGATCCGTATTTCCTGGATCTTTTTGGCGTCATAGCGGAAACACGAAACTGCCCTCCACATTTTCTAAGGCTGCAATCAACACAAGCCCGATCTAAGCAGTTCTGCACTGAAAGTGTGTTCATGACCGCACCATCAATTTGCTACCATTGCTTTGTGAAAGTGAAATCTTGTTTTTTACTGTTTTATAATGTGTCTTTCCCACTCCTGCCTGCAGAGGGTGCTCCAGGCCAAATTAAGTATAACAATAAGTCAAATGTCCACTTTAATAGAACATTCAATGCATTATATATCATTACCATTTAGTAGCATTTTATTTTTACACTTCTATTCAGTTTTAGTCACTTTTATTCCTCAACATTGTCTGTTGCTCTTTCATAGAAACATCTTCGAGCCCTCGAGGAAACAATGGCATAGACCTCACCTGTCTGACTCATTAACGCAGACTGTAGCCTGTATAAATAGCCGCGTTAACACAGTGAAGGTCAATGGGTGTTTTCTATAAGAGGTCGTCATTATAGAAAACACCCACGCTCCAGTCGAAGGAAATGTCTTTTAAAAGAAATGAGTGATTTTATACTACTGACTGTGTCTCGACAGGTTTTCGCCCGGCGTCGCCAACGATCCTGCGCCCTCCTCTGGCACCGCGAAGAGACGCACTCAATCCCTAAGCGCTTTGCCCAGAGATGGAGACAGGAAGGTCAGACATTTCTCTACAATCTCTGTTCATGAACTGTACACAGAAAGAGGGTTTATGGATGAACAACACAGAAGCTCAATCATGATCGTTTGATTGTTATTTTCATTCTGTCGATGGGAGCCAGTGTTCCTGTATTGATTATATGGTATTTTCTTGAATTAAATCCAAAAGAAATATAGGTAGGTTTGCAAATACCAACAAACTGAACATAGTCATGCATTTTAGTGACTTGGTCTTTCATTATTGATCACAAACTAGTAAATCCTCAATAATATAGTCAACATTATGGTCTTGGAAAATGTCATTTGAGAAGAGGAAGACAGCAATGCTTTTAGAAAAATATTTTTCCGTAGTTTGACCAAAAGAATAAAGGCTTTTGTTGCATGTAAAGCTCTTTGTGACTATGTCTGTGATAATAATGCATTGGTTTTATATAGCGCTTTTCTGGACACTCAAAGACGCTTTACATTGCATTATTCATTCACTCCATACTTGATGGTAGTAAGCTACTATTGTAGCCACAGCTGCCCTGGGGTAGACTGGCGGAAGTGAGGCAACCATTCTGCACCATCGGCCTCTCCGACCACCACCAACCAACCACTCACTCACTACATTCGTCAAGCTACTAACCGGTCTCCCATCCCAGTACCGACCAAGCCCTTCCCTGCTTAGCTTCCCAGGTCTGATGGGATTGGGCAAAGGCGGTGCCCAAAAGACAGATCTTGTTTTTAGATGTAAATTGAGAATTTTGATGTAGGGAGAGTGTTTTAGAAAAAAATTCTCCACCAAAAGAAGATCACGCTCTTTAATATTTCGTACAGCAAACTTTCACTGTGGCTTTGTTTCAAAAAGATTCTGCAATGTCAAAAAATCCAGTGTTGCATTAATTGGTCACCAAGAGGATGATGGGAAAGTGTGACCACTGTGCAGAGCCTTCTCCAGCACATCTCAAAGACTCTCAATAGCGTTCAGATCTGGACTCTGCAGCGGCTAATCCATGTGTGAAAATGCTCCCTGAACCATTATTTAACAACGTGAGCCCAAAGAATTCTGGCCTTGTCATCTTGGAATATGCCTGTGCCATTACTGAGAATAAGAAATCCATTGATGGAATAACCTGGTCAGGTAGTCAGCTGATCTCATTCTGAAATCAGACCAACTGCACCAACCCCAGATCAAAACAGTTTGTTAAATCTGACTTCTTTTTTTGGTCAAGCACTGTAAGTTGTTGTTTTATTCTCTCAGGTTTATACAGTAATTATTAACCACTGCCTAACACTTGCCAACCTTTGCATTGGCATTGTAGTATTTGTAGAAGATAAAGATAAGAAAAGATTTAAATAACAAATATATAACTTCTATATATTGTGTTGTGTAGAGAGAGAAGGACCACATTCGGCGTCCCATGAATGCGTTCATGATCTTCAGCAAGCGTCACCGCGCTCTTGTGCATCAGAGACACCCGAACCAGGACAACCGCACCGTCAGCAAGATCCTGGGGGAATGGTGGTACGCTCTGGGCCCCAACGAGAAGCAGCAGTACCACGACCTCGCCTTCCAGGTAATGTCAGAATGAGGTTAATGTGTAGTTATTAATGAAGGTAGAAGGCATAAACGTGTGTGGTTAATATAGGGGGCATTTAAGGGGATTGACTGAATAAATGATTGACTCTTATGTGTAGGTGAAGGAGGCCCACTTCAGAGCCCACCCCGACTGGAAATGGTGCAACAAAGACCGGAGGAAGTCTCTGTCCGAGGGCCGCGGGACCCCAAAGGAGCCGCGAGAGAGGAGCATGTCCGAGAGCATAGGTTTGGACAATAACTCATTACTGTTGTTCACTGTTTTGCTCTAGTTTTGTTAAACAAGCCCTCCTTATCTCTTCCTCAGATCCACAGTCCCCGGGGACGGAAGTGAGGGCCTGGTCGGGGGCTGCAGAGCGTCGAGGAGCCTTCGGGGGGCAGCACCCTCGTCCCAGGGCGTTCTCTCAGAGCGCTGTGCACACCCTGCAGCTGAAAGAGAGGGACATGGACAAGGTCTGTGCACCATAGAAATACCTATAAGAAGTGGAGTTCAGTTCTAGGTATGCCTCTTTAAAGGTGCATTATGCTTTTTATGGAGGAAAAAGTTTACATTTGTGCATGTTTGATCTTGTAGTGACCCAGCGGCTGTATGAGAGGTCAGCATGGCGCCTTTACTTTCCATCACAGTGGTTTGTAGGACACTCCAGGATGAACTGTTTAGAAGGTTTTCACTGCTGTCGGACCCTCTCTCCAGAAAACCTACAAAATAATTGATCCTGGAGCATCCTAGAGACCACTGAGATGGAAAGTAAAGGCACCAGGCTGACCTCTCATACAGCCGCTGTGTCACTACAACGTCAAATAAGCACAAATATCAACTTTTTTTCTGCATAAAAAGTTTCATAATGCACCTTTAATGCATTGTTCCTTTAGAAAGCATGGACAGTCAGCTAGTCCTCCAGCTGTGTAGGTGCTCCTGTCCAAGATCTAGAGATTAGTCGCTCAACTCTACAAATATACAATGATATCTATTAGTGTAAAGTCATAATAAAGGTATGCCAAAGGTTTGAGATGTTTGCAATATTAGTAAATACTGTGTGATTAGAAGAATATAGATAATATTTGGGGTTTTCTCACTGAATTGCAAAACAAATTTCCTTAAACGCAAGGAAATCTGAGCCGGCATCTATTTATAAGATTAAGGAAGTTTTCGAATACTACGCCCTGGACTTTAAAGCGCAAAGTTTCAAAGCGTGTGGCGAATATCAAAGTGCGAAAACACCATGCGAGGCAATGCCAACAGCGTTTAATGAATTTCTAGAAACAAAAGCGCTCGTGTGAAGGCCCTAATCCTCTGTGACTCGGAGCAAAAGCAGCAAACACTGGTGTAGTTTGTACCTTCAAAGCAGCTAGAAAAGTGGAGAATGAAGAGCTTTGAAGTTGGAGGATCCCACTGAGTTTTCTGAGGGCATTCGTATGAAAAAAAACGGTATAAAATGGAAGCAGTGGATCCATTTGAACTGCGTTTGAGGAAAGGTGGTGTTTGTGGCAAAGCTAAAGAGGTTAAAAGTGTGAAGAACGAATGTCTGTGTGTGTTTAAGTGGTTGCAAGGCTCAGAAGTATCTACAGAGAGAGCGGGAACGTTGGGGGGCCGGTCAGACCATGTGCACTACAGTCCAAACTATGGGCTGCACGATCATAGCCATTTGCAATTCACTAAGTTGTAGATGTTGAGGTCAGGGCCAGGGGTTTCCAGCCTTCTTTATCCTGTGAGCTTCTTTTACGGAAAGAAAAATCAACACTTATTCTACGAACTAACCACCAGGATGATGTTTGAACAGGGAAACAAGAAAATGACTTCAGTTTCGTCTTTACACTGATATATTTACCTAAATGTTTGCAGATGTGGATGTTGTTCAGAACAAAATGTTGTTGCACAACATGTGCCTCATCAAGTGTATGCAGGAAGGCAGAAAGCCTATGGGAACTTGTTTATCTTGTTTAGGTCCTAAAGCCCTAAAGTCACTGGCAAATCATAAAATATTCCATCTTTTTATGTTTTAAACCTGACCCTACAAACATGTTCTGCAGTGCTGTGTCGTTTAGCAGCTCACTGTGAACTCAGTCTTGGTTTGAAAAAAAAAATACATGACAGATATAATTATAATCAGCGCTTAAACCAGTGGTTCTCAACCTGGGGGTCGCAAGACAAATTTTGGGGGTCGCCAGATCATGTAGATAAAATATACATTCGTAATTTGATTAATTTAACCCCTTTAATTGTTATAACGTGGCTCCAAAAGGTTGAGAACCACTGGCTTGAACATACACCAATTCAACCATCTTCATTTATAAAGTCTTGGTTCTGGCATTAAGGCTTGTGAAAGATTGTGCAAGAATCAAAAACTGGAAAAGTGTCTAGTGAGAGAAAAGAGTCTAGACCCGCAAAAGAGTGAAGCAGCTGAGATAGGGAAAGGTTATGACTTATTTAAAAGGACCACGTTTGGTTAAATTGTTTTCCTGTCATTTGTTGTAGGGCGATGGGCCGGGCCTGTTCCCCAGCCGCCCCCCTCCTCTGTTGGGACGTCCGATCGGCGCCAGTGAGGATGTGACCAGTGACGAGGAGCGGATGGTGATCTGTGAGGAAGAGGGGGACGATGATGTCATGGGTTAGTCCCTTCAAAACCCTACCAAAAATCACCAGCGTTTGACTTTCGCTTCCTGTAAACGCCAGTGTGTCCGAGATGAATCAGCAAATCTCACCAAATGCTGAAAATAGTTGTCCTTCTGAGTGAACTAACATTGCTCTTGCCTTATACAAAATCATACAGACAAATCGCTGTTAAGTCTGTTTATTGAAGTGTTAAAATGTGTTACATATGAGTTGTTTTTCTCAGAGGATTCTTGTCCCGAGGGCTCCATTGACCTCAAGTGCAAAGAGAGAGTGACAGACAGCGAGGATGAACCAGATGGACAGGTACACACCATAACTTTTACTTAAGTACATAGAAACAGAGTTGTTTTGTTTTCCTTGACTGAAAGTAGTAAGTAAGACGGTAATAGTACATACATATATAGTATCTTAATGGCACTGTACTTAATTTAATTTCTAGCAATGGAACAAAATGTTTTTGTCCTCCTTTATAATATTGTAAACTCAAACATTTGTGGGGAAAACACTGTGCATCTAATTATAAAACATTTGTATAAATTTCATGAACTTTCAGGCTATTTTTCTAACATTTTGTGAACCTGACACTGAAAAATGCTTATAAACTCGTCCCTATGAAGAATTTGGATGCTACAAATATGTTTGGAAAGTTAGGAATGAGTTTGGACCAAAGCTAACATTTTAATTTAGTGGCTTCCTCTTTCATTGTTTGCTATCAGAAAATCAGATATAGGGCCTTTAAGTTGACTTTATTATTTGATTTTTGAATGATTTGTATATAGACCAAACTGACAATAAATTAAATAGATAACATTTCTGTGCTGTAAAGTAAAGTGCAACCTTTTTTTTTCACCTCAGTGCAGCGGCAGCGCTAGACATTTGTCCCAGGGGGTGCTTAGGGGGTGCTGAGGTCTTTCTTGGGGATGCTCACAAAAAATTACATTTTTGGTGCAATTAGTCAATATAACACACATAATAAACCTGCATGCACCCGCAAATGGTAAATGGTCTCAACTTATATAGCGCAAATGCGTAATTTTCTGTTCACAACTGCGTCCGAGCAAACGGAACACCAGTCTTTGGGTTGCAAAGGCGTCGTGAGCGGTAAAAGTGCTGTGTGGGGGAGGAGGACGCTCTGGACCTGCCTTTAGCTCCAGCAGCACTGAGGAGCCTCCGTGAGACGGTTTTATGTCGACCCCGGGAGGACGTGTGGCCAGAGGAGCCGGTCCTCATGAATGTGTGGCTTTGCTCTCACGTCGTAATCTCCCCTCACGCTCTGGAGCCTAGAGCCGCTTCTATCTCGAACGCTATTACACAGTTAATGTTAAAGTTGAGCTGATTATAACGACTTGAGAGAAGGGCATCACGCTCATGACTGAAGTCAACTTTTTTCCGCTGTTGTTTTCCTCGTCTAGACTTTGTCTCGCTGCTGGAGGACTCGCTCTGTTCTTGTGCTTTAAGTTCAGCCGCGCTCATGTCGCTGTATCAAAAGTGCACAATAATAAACCTCTGATTTCTGTCCAGAGCCAGAGGAGCAGAGTCTGACTTTATAACATCAGTCTGACTTCAGCTCATTGATCAAATTTAGTGAACGACTGTAAAAATGACCCTGGAGTCAGGCTCAACCCGACTCCTGCTTTCGGGCTGAGCAAAAACAGTTGTAGTTTTTGCAGAAATACTGATTTTAACTGGAAGGTTTGTGAAGGAATTGTTAAAAAGTTTGTTCTTGTCATTTGGATTTGTTGGTTGTTAGTAAAGTAGCATAAGCCTTGTTTGATATAGTTATGAACCTCCCAGCATTATTGCCTAAATGATTTTTAAGTGTCCAAATTGGTATCATTAGCTCTGTTCTCAGCCAATCAACAAAATTGTTTTTGTTTTTTCATTTTCCCCAAATCCTTAAGTAGTTTATGTAGGCATTATGCTTGGATGAAAATATAGTTTTATTCCAAAACATGCCCTTTGAAATGTACCTCATTCAATGCACTTAAATTGCTTTTCTCTCCATGTCCTACCAGCACGGTTTCCAGCCAGTGTCCCGCTCCTCTCTGCCCTCCCCCTCAGTCTCTCAGTCCGACTCCAACTCGGGACAGGGCTCCACGGGACGGGGCGAGGAGGGCTCAGAAAAGAACAGGAGCAGAGGCGCAGACACGGGACAGAACGGGGTCGAAAGAGGACCCAAATCTGAACAGACAATCACAGACGGGACGGGGCTGGCCATAGGATCCCAGGCTCCTCCAACTATCACCTCTCAGGTTATGGGCGCAATGAGAATGGCCCCCACGATGGTGACCAGTGTGGTACGGCCCATCGCCAGCACGCCCGTCCCGATCGCCAGCAAACCAGGGGATGGTGCTGCAAAGGTACTGACTAAAATGTAAATCACCAAAATTGGAAGAGACACAGAGCTTGGCGTTGTAATCTTGTCTATGTTGGTCATTTCCTCTTTCGTCCCTTTTGTGTCACCAAACCCATTCAGAGCGGTTCTGTACTCAATACGGGTGTTCTTCACGAGTCCATTGATTTGTTAGCGTGTCATTGGCTTTCATTTCTGCTATGATTAAATTGCTAAAAAGAGCAGCCCTTAAAAGAGCAGCAGAAGTGTCTTTCCCATCCACTCAAATAAATGAAAATGATGAAACTGCCCAAAAGTAGATTTATGTGGATGATGTAAACACTTTAAAGGCTGGGCTTTTTAATATATACTTTCTTTTGTTCCCGCAGGACAAGAAACCCACTCTCCTGATGGGAGGCAGCGGACTGCAGCAGCTGCCGATCACAGCAGGGGGTGGGTACCTGTGCTCCTCCCCCTGTCCCTCTCCTGTCCCCGTAAACGGCAGCCGTGCGTTGGTCACTAGCCTAGTTTTTGGAGGGTCCCACACAGTGCAACTCCTCGCCCCCCCGCACGCACACAGCAGCACCCCTCTGCCCGACCTGCGTGAGCTGCCAGTGCAAGTCTTGTCCCCACACACCACTGCTAGCTTGGCCAATGGCGTGCACTCAGGGGCGGGACTAGGACTGGCCTCAGTCAGCCCCGGGACAAGAGGTGAGACAGACCGGCCTAAAGCTAAATGTAAAACTTACTCTAATCACATCTGGTGTTTCCCTGCGATCTAATCTGCTCCTGTTTGAGGACGAAAGCTAACATGCTCAAGCTAACTCTGATTTAGCAACTGTTTGTCAAACGCCAGGTTAGTAGTTTAACACTGACATTCTTTTTAACGGGCCTGGATCATGCAAAATTAACCTTATGAGCTTTGAACCCTCCTTATAACGCACATATCATTTGCACATGTTTCAGTAATTTACCACTCTCTTATGCATGCAAAACACCATCTCACACTCCGTTATACACTACAGGTTTACAACATTTTTGTTTTCTTAAAAATTTTGTAGTTAAAGGAACAGGCCACCGTTTTTCTATACTGAGATATGTGTAACACTTACCTGAGCTTAGACGAGTTGATACACAGAGACCTGTCTGGTCATTGTGCGTGCCTGTGGAAGAGCTTGGTCGCTTCTAACTTCACCCCATTTGGAGCTATAGGAACATACTGGGAGAGGCCAATTGCTATCAACATCTTTAGTCTTTTTGTGTGACTGAGGGCACACAGTTTTTCCATGCTGTGATATGTTCTTCTCTGAGCTTAGACAAGTTGATACGTACCTGTCTGGTCTTTGTGCCCGTGGAAGAGCGTGGTAGCCTCCAACTTCACCCCCTTTGGAGCTATAGGAATACATTGAAAGAGGCCAATTGCTAACAACATCTTTGGTCTTTGGGCGTGACTGAGCGCACGCACAAAGACCAGACAGGTACATATCAACTCGTCTAAGCTCAGGTAAGAACATATCTCAGTACGTAAAAATGGTGGCCTGTTCCTTTAAACGCCTCATTGTCCTCTGAAAGGAAAGACTAGAACAAATAAACTAATGAATATTTGAAAATAATTGTATTTATTAACCATAATATCTTCTAACCAATAACAACAATTATGGTTAATTACATTGTTTCTTCAAAGGAAATTAAATATTCTTCAGAATGTACTTCCTTAAGTCGTTTAAAAAGACTGAACAATAAATGATAAATGACCTTTAATTGTATTAGTTATATACAGAAAACATTCCAGTTAGAAATACAATACAGTGATCCTTTTTGTGGCAGTCTGAAGCCCAGATAAATGGAGAACAGAATTCCAATTCCAACCTGACCTTATTTTTTGCCCTTGCATTTCTACAAAAAATCAAGAAAATTAACCCCATATTTTGATATTTTTGCTGCTATTTATTGTTTTCTTGTTTTAGTCATGGTTATGCATTTTTAGTCCTAAAATATGCACTTAAACTGTGCAATAGAAATAGCAGCGTGTGGCGGCTTTTGTGAACAGAGGGTGATTAAGAGTTGGTGGGCGGCCTGCGCTTCGTACTGTTTCTCCCGTCAATCACCCGTCCCACTTTTACGTAAGGCAATCAGGGCTATTTTCAGAACATCCTGGACTCCACAGAGATGATCGAAAGTAATGGTCTGACGGGACGTATGAATGAAAAGACGAGCTCAAAGAGGAACGATTAGCGGTGGTGAGGTGGAAAGGTTGACCCTGTTAGTGCGCGCCATTGCCAAACTGGTACTTGACAAGGTTTACTCAGCGGTGCCTGAAAATGCCTTTAGCAGCAGTTGCTATCTACGGTATTTATCTTATCTATGCTTTTAAGTTATTTTATCAAATTAAATCATGCATATAGGACAATATTTATCTGCGCTTTATAATTCTGTGGGCAACAATATACGTTTTAAGAGCTCTGCATATGCAAAGGTGAAGTCGATTTTTTCTATGGAAAATCAATTGCTGGGAACTGGTCTAAGCAATCTTGTGACTTTGACATGCAATACAACACACATAGTAAGAGGAGCTTTTGCAAAGGGCAGCAAAAAGTATATATAAAAAATATTATATTACATTACAATAAAGAGCAGAATGACTATAAAGCTCTCGGTGAAGTGAAACGAATGTATGACATGAGGTGTGTTTTACAAGTTATTTTATTTTTTACGGATATTTCAGGAGTTTTGACATAGGGCCTCATTTCCTAGTTATCCAGAGTGTTGCTGATTTCTGGAAAAAAAAATTGTAATTCATGCAGTTTTTATATTTGAAGAGTTTCGTGGCGCTAGGCTTGTGCTAGAAATCAAAAATCCAGAAATCAGCTACAGTCTGGATAACTAGAACATGAGGCCCTATGTCAAAAATCCTGAAATATCCCTTTAAAGAGTTGAAAATACAAGACTTTCCTGGTTGATAAAATAAAAAAAGCTAAAACTGCCAGAGCATGTACGTAAGAAACTTTGCACAATATTCTGCCTGATTTCTTTTCGGGTGCTCACAACACTCACCTCCCACCTGTTGATGTCATGACGTGGTGTTTTTAAAGTCTCATCATTCAACTTGCTTCTGCACCATTAGCTGATCACTTGTTTTTGCTTTCCAGACTAAATGGCTTTACTTATTTTGTTTGCATTTTCGATCTTTTGTATGTGATGCTGAATGGCCCATTTTCCTGCCACACACATTTATCCGGGCATGGGAATGGCACATATTGTGGGTAATAATAATAATAATAATGCATTGGTTTTATATAGCGCTTTTCTGGACACTCAAAGACGCTTCACATTGCACTATTCGTCGTTCACGCCATACTCGGTGGTGGTAAACTGCTATTGTAGCCACAGCTGCCGACTGACGGAAGCGAGGCAACCAGTCTGCGCCATCGGCCCCTCCGACCACCACCACTCACTCGCTCATGCACTAGGCTTCCTGGTGTTCTCAAACGGTCTCCCATCCAAGTCCTGCCAGGCCCTTCCCTGCTTAGCTTCCCAGGTCTGACGGGATTGGGCAGAGCAAAGGCGGCCACAATATTTTAAGCCCTGCAAAACACGGATCTCTGTGTCTCCTTGTAACCTTTCATATCCTTACCTAATCATCTGCACCTTTGCCTGTGCTCATCAACGGCGCTAACATTTCGACGTGAGCCAGCTCTGAATTGCAGACGAAAAAATAGACCGAGGTGGGAGTGTGTCAACTTTCTCGTTCACCTCACTTGTCCCCGGTTCATCTTGGGCCACCGGCTCCTCTGTGCTTCTCCAAACTGCGAGTGCCACCTACCGTAGACATAATTCGAAAATCTTCCCCGGGTACCTCGATTAACCCCGTTTTTTTTGTGTTTTTTTTCTCACAAAACGCGGTCGCTTTAACTGCGGAAAACGAACTCCCTGCGTCCGTGTCCTCGTGTCCCCTCTCTCCGCCGCCGCCTCATTCATCCCTTCACGCTGCCAGACTGTTTTTTTTTTTTTTTCATACTCTCTCTCCCTCTCTTGTCGTCCGTTAGTCCAAACCCAGTCGCCGGTTCTGCAGACGAAGATGCTGGTTCCCATGGCAACAGTGCGAACAGGAAGCACTCCTCCTCATCCCCCCTCCATCTCCCTGGTGGGCCCGCCCCTTCCCGTGCAGAACGGCCCCCAGACAGGAAACAAGGTATGGAACTGCAAACTCCAGCTTCCTCCTATCGTTAACGCGTCCACACGACAATCCTGAAGATGAACCAATCCAGCTTTAATTAAATCGTCCGCTACACAGGGAACAGAAGAACACAGTGTAAATTGTTTCCAACATAATGAGCGCTGCTCCCAAACCGGCTGTCTGTATTTCCACATTGTCTTACATGGGGATTGATATTGTTTGGTGTATTGGTGTTCTTAATCTGGCCCGAGTGAACAATTATCAAAGCCTCTCTAAAGCCTTTTACAAACATCACGTTCTGCTGGACCCCAGGCACACAAGCTGCTGTTTTTGTACACAAGCTTTTTAAGTGTCAGGCTTGCTTTTTGCTGGTTGTCCATGTAAAGTACATAGTTGCTGATACAGTAGCTTTCTCCAGTTGAGCAGTTTACATTTGCAAACAACAAGCACTTTTAGCGATAGTAATTAATGGTAGGTTTACACACAACGCAACAAATCCACATTTGTGATCGAGGCTCACGAATAAAGTTTCCTTCGTTTAGGCCAGGGGTAGGCAACGTCAAAATCGGCCCTCCATCATCAAACTCTGGCCCTCGAGATGATTTTGAGAAATATTATGACCCAAATCAGAGATCAAATGCCTGTTAAAGTACTCTAGAAATGTTAAAAATACTGTCAATTCCTTAAAATGTCTTAGCAGAGCACCCGTTTAGGCTATAATCCTAAAAGACTACTCTAAGAATACTAAGAAATGACTTAAATCTACTTGAATTAAAGATTGAGTGGATTTGGTGTGGCCTTAAAGCAGATAAAACCTATTCTTGCCAATGGAACAAGCTTTTTTCTTAATACAGATTATTTTGTATAATTGGTCCATTTGGTACTTGGTCTTTTGACGATGAAGAAAAACGGCCCTCCACCGAGCAAACTTGCCTACCCCTGGCTTAGGCCATTTTGTTACAATAATATTTAAACATGAGAAACAGGGGGACATGCCTTTGCTTCTGATTTGTCCTGTTTAACCTGCGCCCTTGCGACACACCTGCGCGCTCCATACATGACGGCTGCTCGCAGGGTTTCTATCAATTTTGAGCCCAAGCGTGAGAGAAAACAGTGATTCCTACACTACTAATGCTGTGAGAATGATCTCACGCTGAATTACAAATCACTGCTAAGCAACACAAAAGGACACGCTTCTGTTGTGACCTCCATGAGTCGAAGGTGAAGGAGGGCGATCAAGACTGTCGTAAACCCAGCATAACAATACATCGAAGGCAAAAGCACGGCGGACAGCTACACACAGCACTTCAGTCATTCATCATTCAGTCATTTCATTTAAATACATGATTGCTCCATAGCTTCTGATGCTTCGTTTTGAGACTTTGCTAAAACGAGCTGCGCCTGATCCAATCAGCAGCAATTCCTCTCTAAAAAGTCTGTCTTTTCAACAGGAACCCTTCCAGATTGTTTTGTTGATCAAGTTATAAAGACTAAGATGGTTAGAACTTGTGCAAAGATGAGATCGTGAAGATACGGGTTGAAGGGTGCTGCGGTTAGAGCTGCCAAAAAGAAATTAAATTCATGAATGGAGTGAATAGAGCAGCATAATCGAATCAGCATCACAATTTTACTGGCCGCACTTAGCAAATTGTGGATAAATCATATTTAAAAGCTGCTAACTCTGTGGTTTAGACCTCTCCAAAATGTAGACCTGAAGTTATTTTGTGTGAAAGAAGATGCGGAGGCTCCGGCTAAATGAAGGCAGCGGAAAGTAATAGACCACAAACTTTCTGATGCTTTAAAAGCTTATATCGAGCGCCTCCTTCACACGGGGCCTTGACATGATGCAGTAAAAATAAAAACCACTTACTTTTAAAAACATCTCTCTCTGCCCACTGTGTTTATTCCCGTCCCGCGCAGATCATCCAGATCGCCCCCATGCCCGTGGTCCAGACCCACCCCAACGGAGGAGCGGCCGCAGCAGTGCATCCTGGGAGCCCCTTCCCTGTTTCCGTGGCAACAGTGATGGCCCCCGGCGCTACTCCTCCGCAGACCGTGCTCCTGACCCCGCCTCCCACCAGGTCAAACTCAATCGAAACATATTTTACACACATTGATTTTTCTTCAATAGCTTCTGCACTCATGCCCACAAGTACAGAGATATTCCAGGATTTCTGTAGGATTGTAGGTGGTGCTTGTTTATTTAGTTACGGGGAAGAGAATTAGGACAAGATGAACTGCCGAATGCCGATACTTGACCAGTTCGGCTGGTAACACTTTAGCTTGTTTTAGTCGCCAGTTTGATTTTACACATGGAGCTAAACTTTAGGGAGCCACAAGTTTTTGTTTTACTTTGTTTGATTCTACCCCTAATATAATACAGGGTTTATACAGGCAGAAGCAAGTGTGGACGTGTCAACTATGTGGAGCCTAAAAATAGAGCCTTGTTTTGGTCGCTCAGCTTTGATATATTAAGTTTTATCATTTGAAAATAAGTCTTAAATAATAATAATGAAAAGCAGGCGAAAGAGCTGGTAAAAATCTTGACTGGGGCTCCTCCTGCTGGCAGCTATAGGAATCGTTTTCTAAAAATAACTTCAGAGTTGGACGTACAGCATGTGAGCAGCTCCAGCATTGCCTGATAAACAAACAGAACAGCTCAAAATAATGTTGGATTATGGGCTAAAAATGTGGAGGACAGTTTTTGGATTTAAACAATGATGCGAGTGTAATCAGGAAGTACAGAACAAGGCGCCGACACCGTAGAAGAAGAAACAGATAAATCTAACAGCTTTGTCCGAGGATTACTCCAAACTATTGTGAAATACTACTCCTGGTATGACTTTGATAACATGTGGTTTAAACCTCAAGAGAGTCAGTTTTGCATTATATGTTTTAATGCCCAAATAGTACATTTTAAAGCCACACACACAAAAAGAAGCACATATTTAATTTCTTAAGATTTGCAAACATTTCATCCGAACTTTTTAGCTTAATATTGGGTCAATTTCAGCCAAAACTGCAACTAAATATGTTTTAGACCATCATTTTGGTATTTTTGATGAACTTATACAGCAGGGGTAGGCAAGCGTGCGATATTGAGGGCCGATTTTCTTCATTGCCAAAACACCAAGGGCCGAAACTCAAAATTGTATCCCAAAGCATAGCACCTTTTCTCTACAAATGTAAGTTTTGCACATAATATATGACCTTATGGGCTGTTTTGCTGGGAAATGTGAAAATATTGACAGTATTTTCCACATTTTAGGTTCATTTTAGGCCTTGATTTTGACACAGTTAATTCAATGACTTTCAATGCCCTGTGAAAACCCTAATCATGATCATTTATAATAAACCAAAATATACAATTCATATACAATTTTTTGTTTTTGTTTTTTAGCTGGGAGGCAAACTCGCAACGACAAATGCTGCTTGTACCTTTTAACCTCAAGCCAATTGTACAACACAATGCATTTTAGTAGTAATTAGCAGACCTTTTTAGCTAATCACATGGAGTATAAAATTGCCCTAGAGCTGTTCCCAACTGGATACACTGCTCAGTTGAGAAGCACAGTTTGTTATTGCTATTTCCAGACTGGTCCCCTTTTGCTTTGATTGTCCCCGGGGACAATCTATAGCTTTGGTCAGACTCCTCAAATTGCCCTTGCAAAGAGATTTTTCATTTGTTATGAAAGGTTTCTGTTTTGTTTTACATAATTAGGCTGACAATGGAAGAAGGCTGGTGTAGCTTCTGTTTGAACATGCTGCCAGCGTGCGGCTTCCCAATGTTTTATTGCATAATTTCAGGATGTTACATTTGAGCTTTTAAGGCCCGTAGCAGTTTTCTGTGTTCAGCCGCAAAGGCATTAGAAGTGCAGTGAGTGCAGTCATTGTGCCAGTCCCAAGCCTGGCCCGGATGAATTGAGATTGAATTGAGAATTGCAACAACAATTTTCTTACGTAATTACGGTGCTGGTCGTGGGCAACATGACAAAAAAATACTATTAGTTCTTAAGCTGCAATTGGTAAGATCCACCTGTCTCTTTGCATTACTGAGGCTGACCAATCGGAGATGATTATTTAACCCCGTGCCCCTCTGTGCTTCAGGATCCCGTATGTCCAGCCCGGTGCAGGAGGTCCCACGTCAGCCGCAGCCCACCAGGCCTTCTCTTCTGCGGGACAGGCGTATCTCCCTCAGCCTCTGGCCACCCTGGGCTTCACTGCCATCGCCCCTGTCCCTGGACAAACCCTGGTCCAGTCTCCTCTGCTGGCCCCTGCCCCTTCTCTCAGCTGCCAGTCACAGACCCCAGGAGGACAGGGCACTGCTAACACGGGACGTCCGGTAAGAAATATGCGTTTTGTGATTCGAAGCAGCGTGGTTCCTAAATATTTATATGCACTGGCAAATGTATTGGTCTCTTAACCCCCACCTGAACTGAATTTTCTTCAGTTTGGCTTTACCCGAATCTAAAAGCTTCTTGAAAAAACTAGCGACAAAAATGAAGATGAAGAAGTGACAAAAATGTGATGAAAATGTGACAAAAACGTGACAAAAAAACAACAGAAAAGTGATGAACATAAGGAAAGAGATCAGTTTAAATGAGTTTTGTCTTAGCTTTCAAACTAGGAGTTACACTGGCCTATAGGCTGAAGCTTTTAGATTTGGATACAGCTGAACTTGGGCTAAGAGGTTAAAACATTCACGTCAAGCAGAATATCCGCTTTTATAACACTGTTCCTCCTCCTCTTCAGGTCCTGACTGCCATCTACCCTGCACAAACCATCGCCCTGGCAACTGGAGTGGTCTCCGTGGCGACAGTCCCGTCCAACATGGCCGCCGCGGGGCTGGACTCGGTCAGGCCCTGCTCTCCGCTGGGGCCCGGGGCTCCCGGGGCCGCAGTGACACCGCAGGCGAGCGTGGCAGTGAAGGTGGAGCAGATGGTGGAGGTGAAAATCGAGGCAGAGGAGGGAGGAGCTCACGGGACGTCCCGCTGCGGAACCAACTCCACAGCAGAGAGCAGCTACAGCACTGCAGGTGCGGGCCAGGGCGGTCATATGATAATTAAATCCAGGGCTTGTTTTGATCACAAGGCGCAGGTTTGAATAGCAGATGGAGGGAAGGAGCCGTTATTTGTTCAGGTTTAGTCTTTTGACAAAAATGTGATTTACTTTAGTCCTAGATTTAGTCAAACTGTTTTTTTCCTCTTCATTTCTGCTTCTCCTGCATAGACAAAGCACAGACCCATTCCTTCCTGTGTCACAGAAAGTTCATATGTTTTAAGCCTTTTCTTATCATTTTTATTTAGTTTTTAGGAGTCAACAGGAAAAGATTTTGTCAGTTTTAGTCAAATTATTTAGTTAACAAATTAAGATTGAAATACTTGTGTTACACTGGCTCTAATTTACCGTAATACAGAGTTTAATCTCTCTGAATCCCTCTTTAACTCCAGTTGTGGATGTTGCCTAAAGTGAACTCTCTCGATCCACGTTTAGAGGTGCCCTGGGACAAATGAAATACGAAACTGACAGTTGTAAAAATAGCCTTGCATTGTAGGACTATACATTGATGTCAGCAAAAGCAAAGCGCGGGTATAATTTCACCGGCTATTTATCTTCGCTGTGTGTTGTTTTCCGATTGAACGTACAAAGTGACTTGAAAAATATTGTCATAAGCAAGTTCGGGTTTTGAGCTCCACAGCGTAGAGGGCAGACAATATGAAGGAAACACGATACAGTACATTTTGTGAGCAATTCAAGGCTTTCGGGGTGTTAAGATTTTGAATGGCAAAATGATCTGAGGATGGTTGCTTTTAAACTTTAATCTTGTTTTTAAACATGTAACAGGAACCAGTGAGGAAGACGTGAAACCGCGCATTAAGGAGGAAAACATGAACGACGGGCAAAGCTGGGGAAAGCAAAATGAGTCGGATCGAGAACGAGCCTCGAGGGACGGTAGTGACAAGAAGAGAAGCACAGACAGAGAGGAGAACGGCACCGGGAGCAGCAGCAAAGAGGTCAGGACAACACGAATTACACTATTTACAGTAATATTCGACGCTTGTGGAGAGACGTGGAGGGCTGAATGTGGCCGCGGGATTAGTGGGGGCGGCAGAATGGCAATACAACCGCAAAAAAAACACCCAATATGGTCTCAGTCTGGAGCCCCGGCTTGTGCGATCAGGGAAGTTATTATTGGGCGGCACGGTGGCGCAGCTCGAAGGTCCCGGGTTCAATTCCCACCTGGACGGGGCCTTTCTGTGTGGAGTTTGCATGTTCTCCCCATGTCTGCGTTGGTTTCCTTTGGGTAGTTATAGTCTGTTTACTTATTATTATTTACTGTTTATACTTTTTGTCCACACAAAGTCCTTGGTAGTCATTGTATATAAGATACCACTATTTACTATTTAATTGTTTTTTCCTCACATTTCCTGCCTATTTGCAACCCCTGGGTGTTTCTAAGAGCTGAATGTAACAAGTAAATTTCTCCATTGTGAGATCAATAAAGGCTGTCTTACCTTATCTTCCCCTACCACTAAAAACATGTACAATAGGTGAATCCTCCAGCTCCAGCCAGATGTTTCTGACCATTAGCCTGGCTTCACATCTGGACACATCTTGTCCCTAAGTTGCCCCAGAGTTATTGAGGATGGATCAAATGCAGAGAACGAATTTTCTCCAGTTTAGCTTTACGCCTTATTTGAAAGCTAAGACCTACAAAACTAATCTAAAGGAATCTTTTTCCTCACACTGTTGCCACGTTATTTTATTTTTTTACTTTTTTTTTTACTTTTGTTGCATTTTGATACTTTTGTTAATTTTTTGTGGCTTTTTTGTTGTCCCATTTTCAACTCTTTTTGTCACTTTTCTGTTGCTCTGTTGTTATATTTTCGTCAAACATATTTTCATCACTTTTTCATCATTTTTGCATCACTTTTTCATCACTCTTTTGTTGCTATTTCGACACTTTCAGATTTGGGTAAGGCCAAACTGGAGAGAATGTGCTCGGTTCGGGTGTGGTTTAATAAAGTATAACTTAACTTAATTACTGGCCTGATTTTGAAACCGTGTCGTCTCCAGGCTGGACCTCGTTCCCCCCCTGCCTTGTCCTCTGGTCTGGACCCTCCCCCTCCGCCCACAGAACCGGGACCCTCCAAAAAGACCAAGTTTAGACCCCCTCCACTGAAGAAGACTCCTGACTCGTATGTACTGCTTTAAACCTAATCATTTCTACTCCTCGTATTCCTATATTTGTGTTCTGTGCTGTTGAATACAAATGTTGAAATGGATGTTACGCTTTGAGGTGTTTGTGTGTTCCTACTGTCTTTTTGGAAAAGCGGTGTTACTTCTTCGCAATGCCGTCCATCTGTCTTCATTTTTCTGCGTTTCAGCGTTTCATTTTTTCAGGCCTCTGGTGCTTTAGAACAGTTAATTGTTAAGTTCAACAGCTTGAAGACTATTATCAGTGGACACAACGTTCATCGACTTTAACACGTCGAGCACCATTTTTAGACTGTGGCTAGATTTCCGTCTCTGAAAAGAAAGGGTATTTTTCCTGACCGCAAATAATAGATCCAGTCACAGTTTATTATTAAGATAAAGCCCAAGAGGGAAGATTAAGGTGGTTTGGACAGGTACAGAAGGTGGAGAGTGAATATATGAGTAGAAGGATGTTAAGGTTTGACCTGCACGGAAAACAAAAGGCCTAGAGGAAGATCATGCAGATGTATTTAAGAGGATATACATTTTTTGGTGTGAGAAAGAAAGTGAAGAATAGAGGCAATGTAGTTTCTCAGTCATCCAGGTAGTTAATCAACTCAAACAAAAAGTGGAGAGTATGAAAATTATATATTTTTGGAAACCTTTTGGTATAAACTATTACAAAAACAATGTTTCCATTTGCCCTTGTCATTTGGTCAAATTGTGCAATTATACCATTTTCCCATTAGAGTAAATGGGTCATCGCTACGGTAACGCCATGAAAATTATGACAAGGGTTTCATGGACTTTTTTCATTGGAACGACCAAATGGAATGTTCTGCCAAATGTTGTAAATCACATCTTTTTGTTTTACATATCAGAGCAAATGGAAACATTGTTTTTTTCTGATTGCTTATTTAAAGGGACTAGACAGAGCTCAAAAATGTTAAAATTAAGTATTTTCCTCCCCCTACATGTTGCAGCCATGTCCTAATGTGTAGAATGAGCTCAGACCTGTTCACCACAACTGCCTCTAAAATCCTGCACTGCCACTCATAAAGGTGTTAATTTGGGTCCGAAGTGCCGTCATACACGAGCTTAATATAGAACCTGCAGTTACGTGTAAGACCTGAGGTGGCAGTAGTGAGTATAAAATGACTAACTTGCATCTTGTCTCTTTAATAAAGTTTTCAAAAATGTATAGTTTTGATACTCTCCACTAAAGTCCTGCAAAATAACATACTGAGCCAGACTAGGTATCATTTTTTTGGCAAGTCTCGAATCATCAGAAACATAGAAAGGAATAAAACAAAAGTCGACCTGGACTGAGGAAATCGTGTTTGTTTTGTCGCTGATGCAGGGTGTTATCTGAGAGTTACTTCGAGGTGCGTTTTGCCGAGCTGCCAGAGTTCAAGCCGGAGGAGGTCCTTCCCTCTCCCACTCTGCAGAGCCTGGCCACTTCACCCAGAGCCATCCTGGGCAGTTACCGCAAGAAGAGGCGCAACTCCACTGGTGAGGCTCGAACGCAATATCACAAAAATATGAACTTCATTTTAAAGCATGATGTTGAAACTGAATTGTTTTACTCCACTCTGTCCTGACTCCAGTCTAATAAATAAAGCCTATGATCTGTCCTTTAAGAGCTCGATGCAAACCCAGAAGACCCCAGCTCACCGCGGAGGAAGACCCGGCGCCTGTCCAGCTGCAGCTCGGAGCCCAACACCCCGAAAAGTGCAGCCAAGTGCGAGGGAGACATCTTCACCTTCGACAGGGCCGGTACGGCACTTTTATTACCACATTACCGTAAAGCGCTGTCAGAAAAGTGATCCATGGTGTTTATTGATCTGATCAGGAGCAGAGGGTGAAGATCTTCTCGGAGACTTGGACCGCGTCCCGTACTCGTCCCTGAGGAGGACTTTGGACCAGCGTCGCGCCCTCGTCATGCAGCTCTTTCAAGAACATGGCTTCTTTCCATCAGGTGAACCAGTACATTCAACCATAGGCACATAGTAGCATTTTTAACTGAGTAACTGTACTTCTTATGAGTAATAATGTGTTGAAGGATCAGTGTGCCTACTTGAGTCAAACTAATGACTTATGAAAATGTCTCTACAGTAATTAATAACTTAACTTAAATTAATATAAATGTCTTAATTTGTACTCATCCTTTCACTGAAGACCATTATCTCTTAATCTTAAAAGTAATGTTGTCCCTTTCTCCCTCCATATGGCAAAAACAAGACTCTCGTTCAGGGGTAGGCAACATCAGGCCCGGAGGCCAAATCCGGCCCTCGAGCAAACATCATCTGCCCCCCAGTTATAATTAGGAGAACTATTTTTACTTCCAGCAGTGAACTAACCTGCTAAAGTACTCACAAAAATCTGAAACGTTGTCAGCTTCTCTAAGGTCCCGGAGCCCTTTCTAGGGGAGGACCTCCCTGCGAGGATCTGTTCAATACTAATATTAATATTCAGTGTAAGTCCTTGTGTTTGGGCCACTGTGGGGGAGGCTCAGCCCATGACAGAGCGAACTTGCTTACCCATGATGTAAATGAGTAGATTAGTCTGTGTTAAAAGAAAAAAAAAGAGTCTTATTACCTGCTACTACATCCAGCCTTGTGTACATTTTCATCTATAATTTGCAATTCATGTTTTGAAAATTAAGATTTATTTTAACTACAGTTAATGTCTAACTCATGATGGATAGTTCTTCACATACTTCATATATTCATTGCTAAGTAGTTATTAAGTGTTAGTCACACTTAACTAATGAATTGTTCATGATGAATTGACCCCTTACTCCCAACCTTAACCGTACATTTTCTCTAGTTCGGCATTGCCCAAATCTAAAAGCTTCTTGAAAAATTGTCAAAACAGCAACGAAAACGAGACATAAATGACGATGAAAACGCAAAAATAAAGCTCCAATTAAAGCAACAAAAGAGCATCCAAAAAGTGAAGGAGATGCATAAAAAATATGACAAAAGAGTGACAACAACACAAGGGAAAATCTTAGATTAATTTTGCATGTCTTAGCTTTCAAATGAGGTGTTACACTGGCCTATAGGCTGTAAGAAGCTTTTAGATTTGGGTAAAGCCAAACAGGAGAAAATGTGCTTGGTTAAAGTAGGGGGTAAGAGGTTAGGTTCTTCATTTATTAACTAATTGACTGCCAGCCATTTTCAAATCAGAAAGCTCCCCACTGCCAGAGGTTTTTCAGGATTTTGACTGTTTTTTCAAGACCCACAGAAAATTTAGGTCTAGGTCTATGTCAACACGAAACCCACCAAAAGAAAGATTAGACTCTCTTCTTTCATCTAAAAAAAAAGTTTGTTTGTACCTCAGCAGCATTAGGCAGCACAACTAAGATTTTAACACCAGACATGCTCAAGGCTTTGCTGCAGCTGTTCCCATTGAAAAACCTAATTGACATCTATAGACGTCATTGGCAGTCAATGAGTTAAGGCGTAGTTATTATAAAGTGTTTCCCAAGATTTCTTTCATAGTGCACATTTAGGTGTTTCATCATCTGAGAACTTTAATCCATTAACTGCTAAAATGGTAAAACAATCAAGTGCATTATAGAACATTAGGAAAGAAGTCTAAACTCCAGGTATAGCGAAACAAACAGACATTTTTGTAATTTTGTGTCTAAAGAGAAATGTTTAATATATTACAGTAAGCATCTATAATAGTTTACTCCTTCCTCTCTACCCTCAGCTCAGGCCACGGCTGCTTTCCAGGCCCGTTACTCGGACACCTTCCCCACTAAAGTGTGTCTCCAGCTCAAGATCCGCGAGGTGCGCCAGAAGATCATGCAGAACGCCACTCCCACCGAACTGGGGGGGTCCGCCGAGCCTAGCCCCGCCCCTCACCACAGCTCCTCCTTCAATCAGTCCCACCGAGAGGACACCGGCACGGAGCAGCAAGGGGACAGGGGCGCCCAGGACGAACCCAAAAACGAAGGATCATAAGCCAGAAAGGATGACCGCATAAATATCACAAGCAAGTGCGAGGCGTCATCCTGCCCTCAAAGAAAGACGCGTTGTTTAACCCAGCCGGCACTACTCACCGCTCAAGACCTGGGCGGGAAAAATATTCAAAGTCACAAGTACTTTTTTTGAGATGTTTTTGACTTGTCGCGTCAAACAAAGAAGCCTCAAAAGAGTTGCAGCGAAGGAAATCGACAGGTCAAGCGCATCTTGCGACGTCTCTTACTTTCAAGAATCCAGATGAATTTCATTTTTTTTTTTTTTTTTTTCTTCAGTCAGCCCAGGTCTGCTCTCTGCACATTGTACATTAAGTTTGGTGTCGGACACAAACTCGGTGGTACACTCTTAATCTCTGGTGCGTATTATGTAAACCTCCAGCATGACCCCACACACACACACACACACACACACACACACATACAAAGCACTTAACACCAAATTTCAGACTGTTACTCTTGGTCAGCGGCGAACCCCGGAAGCTGCCAATAAAGGACCACCACCACCGCCGCCACAACACAGGCACTTTGTCACTTATTATTGTGCACATGCAGTTTGCTGTCTTGCCAGCTATCCCTCAGATGCCATCGACTTCTAATAAAAAAACCTCTTACAATCTCCTCCGATGTCCACTCCTCAGCAAAGTGGGCGTGAAGGAGGGGGTCGCAGAACACAACCCCAATGACCTCCACCGGTTTCCTTTCCTAGCCCCTTCAAATGCTGCAAGAAAGACAGCACACACCTCACTCTCCCCCCACCCCCACCCCCCCACCCCCAACTAAATAAAATTACCAACGTACCCAACTCCGGTCTGACCAAGCCATCGACCTGCACAGATTTAGTGATTGTAGTGAGAACTGAAAGCATGAAATCTCTTGCTCCTGGAAAACGAAAAAAGAAAAAAAAGTTTGGAGTTGGGATGTAGTGTGACCAATGTTTGCACCTTCTTATTGATATTGCCATTTTGCAAAGTGGATGGATTGGCGGGAGATGTTGTACAGAGTATGCGTGTTTGTATGAATGTTGTGAGTGAAGAGGCAGCGCAATGAGATTATGTGTAGAGATTACTGGTTTGGAGGCTTTGAAGAATCAACGTATAGATCGACACCGGCGACGGAAGAGGAGCACAGAGAAGACGCAAAAGAACTGGGTGGACATTTCACAACTGAACCAATAGACGCGTGTACCACAGCTTAACAGGAAAATCAACCTCTCTCAATCACAAAAGTGGATATAATGTTGCTTTCTTCTTGTTATTGTCACCGTGGAAATAACCAGTTTAACCGTGGCCTGTTTCTCTCGTGGCACTGTTGTGTTTTTCTCTCCAGCATAAAATATCACTTTGGACATAAACAGGGGATGCGTCAGTCAGTCTGGACACCCCACTCGTAATGGCACCGGGGCCTTCTGACCCCCGCAGACCCCTCTCCTCAGATCCTCACCAGACACAGTGCGGCGCAGGGGTGTTTGTCGTTTTGTAAAACGTTGAAATCAGGTGTTTGCACAATTTGTGTGGCCCCTCCCCGGAGGGACCACCGCAAGTTAAATCAGGAAAGTATTGTTTTTAGAGATTGTTTTAGTAAAATTAATAATCTTGTTCCATATGTTATCAACTCCCCCTTACCTAGAACCTCCCTGTAACCCTTTCCTCATCCTCAAGTGTTGTTAGGAAGTGCCCTTAAGCACTGGTCCCGGGTCAAGCGCTATGTAGCTCAGGATGGTTGTGATAGGGTTAGTTCAGGGAAAGCAGATCCTAGACCAGCCCTGGAGGGCTGTCTACGTGCCCTCTCCTCTTCCCTCTATTCTTGACACTTTATCCTTTCCCATCAAATGGTGCAATAGGACATTTATTTTATTTTCTTGAAAAGGGGTGGGTTATTTTGTTTTGGGGCTCTGTGCCATAGATCCATTGCAGTCAGTCAGTGGGAAGAATGAGACGTTCTTTAGCTATGGTATAAATAAAAAAAAGAATCACACCATTATTGTTGTTGTTGTTGAAAAGATAGAGAATATATAACTTACTAAAAGTCAAAGACATCTTTTTGAATAGCACTTTTTGGCTCTTTGCTTCCTCAGTGAAGAGTGGGGTAGTTATTATTATGGGTATCTTTTATTTCTCTGTAAACAGTTGGATGTGTGATAAAAATATATATACTGGTATTTCCACATTTGTGCATTTAGGTCTGCATTTGGGTGTGTGTATGTTTTAGCACATTCAGGTTGTTCTTTAAAGGGACAGCTCAGTGTTTTTAAAGTGGAGCTTTGCATACAATAGTTTATCACATTGACATGATTCACAGTCTATGTACTAAATGCTGTACTGCCCTCCAAAGACTAAAGGCAGTAACTACATCTAAAATTACTAATGGGCTTTTTCATAATGTAAAAATAAAGCCTAATACAGTCAGTTAGAACAAAAACGCTAAAGATAGAATGTATAGAAATGTCTTGATATAAAGTGCATAAATGTCTTAATGCATTACGGTCTATTTCATTTTACACTAACACTAATATATTTTGTGTTGGTAATATCTTTGTCAATAATTCTTCATTCAACTCCACTTTAAAAAAAACACTGAATTTTCTCTTTTACCACATCAACATAATCAATAATATATTTTTTCATTGCTCCATTTATGCTTCACTATAGACAGTATTTTTATAGTCACCGCGACTATTTCACCCACCATCTTTGACTGTTATTGAACCAACAGATTCAGGATATGTTTGACTTTATTCAGGAGAACATCATCACAGCGGTATCATCTCTCTCTGGCACATTCACACACCCAGCTAGACGTGGTGCACTCAAACACATGTATGCGAGTACACTGTATGATTGTGCTTAAAAATAAACCTGTCCTTATTTTGGAGAAGGAAAATTAGGATGTGAGAGATGAGTGTTATCTCATAAGCAGGCATGTTGACCATGTGCAATATTTCTAAACAACAAAAAACTAAATATTGAAAATATTAAAGTTCTAACACAATCCTCTTTGTCTCTGGTTTTTAATTACTGTGCAGCGCCGGCTCTTGACGGGGCATCAGAGTTTCAAAGGGTGCAAATAGAGATTCTCACCATTAAAATGCATTGTGAGGCAAACTGAGGGTGCAAACATTTTAAATGAGGTTGCAAAGCACCCTGTTACACCCCTGTAGATCCAGGCCTGTTACTGTATACTGACTGTGTACGCTTTTATATGCCCAAGTATATTTCCTTGTATTAATGCACAGATTAGTTTATTTTGAGCAAAATCATCACTTTCTAAGTTTCTATAGAGCCCTATTAGGGACTGTGTCTCCCAGCTGGCCTGGTGCCACTTTGGGATCCCCCCAGAAAAGCTGGAGGAAGTGTGAGTGGATATAACCTGGCTAATGCCAGACTGCTATGTGCGCTCGAATCATTTCAAACTGCACAGCAGCAATTTCACTTGTGATTTTAGTCTGGCGTTAGCCAGGCTAGAGTGGACAGGGAAGTCTGGGCAGACTCGGAACTGCTGCCTCCGCAACACAGCCCTGGATAAAGCAAAAGAAGATGGATGGATGGATTAGCTTATGATAAGTCTGTTATGAGAATTAAAGTCAAATTTAAGGTGCATTATGGAACTTTTCATGGGGAAAATAACTTGACATTTGAGAGTAATTTACCCTTTGTGACCCAATGGCTGTATGGGTAGTTAGCATGGCACCTTTATTTTTGATCACAGTGGCCTCTCCAGGGTGAACTTTTTTGTAGGTTTTCTGCTGACAGCAGTGAAACCCCAAAAATAATTGTTCCTGGAGTGTCATAGAGGCCACTGTAATGGAAAATAAAGGCGTCATGCTGACCACTCATGCAGCCGTTGAAAGATCAAAGACGCAGAAATAAAAGGTTGTTTGTTTTTACATGAAAAGTTTCATAATGCACCTTTAATTAACCCGTAATTATAATTTATTATCATTTATAATAGTTCAACTCTTACAGTGAAATAGGTCATACAAGATATGGGCAGCAAACACTTGTATTTTAAATTTTGTTGTAGATATTTTAGTAAAATAATAGTAAGTAAAAATAATAATATATATTTGACTTTGTTTTGTGACATATTCCTTCTGATTTGTAGTTGTTTTGTAAGAATATTCAATCTAAGTAATAGCTATTTAGAACTCAATTTCCCATACGCCACTGCGAAGGCACTGTTTCTGGGTGTCTAGCAACAGCTACCAGCCCAGACAACCGGCGGCAACGGGCTCGGTGTTTTTCAGTGCCTTTTGCGACTATATACCCCTGGTTTGTCGCAATTTAAACGATTTTGGCTGAAATACAAGGAGTGTCAACCGTGATCCCAGTACAGAGATATGAGCGGCAGCGGGCGGGCGAGGACCAGCTCGTTTGCTGAGCCGCCTGGTGTCCCTGGCGCCGCCGCCGCTGCTGTGGGGAGCAGCACAGGAAAGCCCGGGGTCCCGCAGGCCTCCGGCAGCAGCTCGTCGGGATGCTCCAATCTCAAACTTGGCAGTGAGTTTTATTACACCATCCGATTCCTTTTATCCAACTAAAGTAGAGCAGCGTCTTCCCATGACATAAAGGGTTTTTCCTCCCTTGCTGTGCTGTTAGCCTGATCCTACCAGATTTGCATCATTAGCCACTTTCCCGAAGAAAGTGTTGTGCGCATGCGTGACACGGTCTACTGTCTCGGATATGGCAACTCCGCGTAGACAAACACTATTAAAATGATATGTTTTGCTTTACAAAGTAGCCAAAATCCTATACGGTTGATTGATTTGTACATGGCACTCATTAATATATGTTGTGCTATAGTTTGTGTTTCAGTCGAAGCAGCTAGCTAGGAGAATGACACTAATCGGGTAATCGGGCAATTTGCTAACATGCTAGCAGACCAGCTCGCTAACAGTAGCCACTTGTGTTCTGTGTCAATGCTTCCAGTTTACCTTTTTGTGTTGTTTATTTCATCATCTAGATTTTTGCATTACCTATAGCCTTATTTTTGATATATTGCTAGTTTAAAATCTGAAATAAGACTTCAAAAATAAGACGTTATTTTAGCATCTCTGTGGCGAAAAGTAAGCGAGCTGTAAAACCGATTGCATTCCCCCTGAAAATTGAAATCCTGGATTAGGAAGATCAGAATGTTAAAAAGGCTCAGGACTTTCTGTAGTCTCGGTAATGTTTTGTGAGAACGTACCTGTCTGTAGGTGGGCAGACTCATTTTTATTACAAGGTCACCTGTGGGGTAGAGGCTTCCAGCTCAGAGGATGCAAGTGATGACTTTCTAACAGTGTCATAGTGTTTTAAGCCAAATGTTGTTGAATTAAGCAGTTTTTTTTGCGTTTGCCAATACTGAAGGGTCCAGACCAAGTGGAATATTGTGCTGTAATGTCCTCTCATTGTAAACTTCTGGACAATAAAGTCTGTTTAGAGGAGCAGCTTAACTTTATAGTTTACCTTACTATATACTTAAATGCCTTGTATGACACATTTTTGCTCCAGTTTCACATTGAGCAACAACAACACTTCTAGTATTTTGTGATTGTGGCTGTGTTTGTTTGAATTTAGTCCATCCCCATCACAGAGACTGGTGTGATCAGAGTCCCTTAATCTAATGCTTATCGTCCAGTGGCAGACAGCAGTAACTCTGTATCATAGGTCATCTCCAGTTCAAAGCCGACCCACCAGCCTCCCTCTGACTTCAGGACACCTTGCTCAGAGTAGAGTTTACTTCGATTCTTGACAGTTAGTATTAAGCAGATATTTGAGTTAATTGTTCATTTGGGAAGATTTGTAGTTCAGGTGACTTTTTTTAGGACTTGCAAAACAGTTTCTGGCCACTTTTTCGGCGATCAAGGGGTTCACTCATTCCAAATCTTTCAGACATATATAATCAGTTGTATAAACCTTGCATTTTGCATACTGTTGTTGTGTCTGACCTTCTCAATTCACCGCAATGTGGTTTGGACAGGAAGAGAATCTGACATTAAAAAAGTGTCTAAACACTGCAACTGCTAAGATGGAAATGCACAATTCACCAATAGACCAAATACTGTGCGGTGCCCTGAGGACATGTTTCTTTGTATTTGTGTATCCTGTTATTCATCATGACAACCATGAATGCGCTCTTTGTAAATGAGAGAATTAAACCAGCCCGGACATGCTGAACTCTTCAGTAACTGCTGAGGTCTGCAATGTCTTCTACTCATTTAGCTTCATGTTTTCTCGTTAAATAAGAGGAATAAAACAAGAGTGAGGCGTATGAGATGATGTCACTTCACTTGTGACATTTATAAGGAGCGTTTGGCCCTTGCTCAGCGCAGTGTCACCTACGTGGCGTTGACGTTGTTGCCACCACTCCTCCTCAGACTGACGCGGAGATGCCGCTGATGTCTGGACACAAATCTGCTCCGATCAAGAGCGGCCAGTCCAGAAGATCTGATCCGACAGACCAAGACTGTACCTGGGCTAAACATTCAGAATGTGTTGAAAGTATTGCACAGATGTGTCATTGAATCCTTGATCAATGAGTCACTTTGCAAAGCGGGTGGTTATGGCTGACCAGGGAACCGTGTTCTGGGTTTCAGTTTAAATTAAAGATACTGTTGTTGTACATTTTTTCCCAAGTTGTATAGTTTGTTTGCCACCGAAGTATATCAGGGCTTCAAGTCCAGTTTGCAATTACTGTATTTGAAGCTTTTCTCTGTTGTAAATGTAAGAATTTCTAACACTGAGCAAGTTAATTTGGTATAATTGGTTTTCCATGGTAAACTAGATTTAGAACTGGCATCATCCTTATAATAATGACAACAGATTTTCCCCCTTTTTGTTCACTTTTACGAATGTTCATTCAGAAGTTTTGTACAACATACTATCTCTGTACTTTAGACTTTACGTACATTACACATGTCGACAGCAACGGTCCGTCCAGAGCAGACCCCTTGGTCCTCTATCATCATACGTTATTATATCCACAAACAACAGCAGACTAACATGACTCATAGATTCAGCCCAAAAAGCCCATGTCTTGCTCATTTTAGTGGGTTGTTCTGCAATAAACCTCCTTCTGATTAAATAAAGTTACATTATCTTAATATCTTTGAGTCCTGTGAATCACACATGAACAAAATAAGCAGCTCGTTCAACAATACGAGAAAGAGAAGACGTGCTGAACTGCCGCGACCACAGCGGCAGCATCTGTGAGGCTCCATCATGAGTCAGTTTACGGTTGTTCATGTGGGACGTCCCGTGGAGGTGACCTGTCTTTATTGTTTGAGAGGCTGACTCAACTGTGCCAGTCCACCGCTCATTTAAGGATGGGTTCTGTGACTGTCTGACCATGGTATGTGTTCAAGTTTTTTAGTTTTTTCTTCTGGATGTGGTCGTTAAGTTTAATACGGGAAAGATCAGGGCTGAACAAAAAATAATGAGGAATGTGATTAGATTTCTTTCAGATTCAGATCAGAGGATATTTTCAACACATCCAGGAATAAATACATTTTAGAGAAGATAATGCACAAATCACGCAGTTGTTTAACAGGGTTTGCAGGCTGTAATGATAATATATATGACCCCGCAGATACAAGAGGTTTTATATGCAGACACAGGATTTGCGACCGTTCAATATCCAAGGAAATGTCCTATTTCGGGTCTCCCTCCTGTGCAGACACAGTGGTTTCTGGATGAACTGCGCCGTCTTCCTCGGAGGCCGTGGGCTTGACTCGAGCGAGGAGCTATTAACCTAAATATTCAGGCGACCAGTGTGGGCCGACCCACTGGACACAGCAGGGTCATGTTTGTCTGGCCGGCTTCATTGGGTTTCACTAAAGGCTCTTCGTTTCCGTACATTAACCTGCTGCGCGAGTTAAGAGCGTGCTCCAGACCAGAAAAAAGACATCCACTGACCAAAACAAATAAATAATGAATACAACGGAGTGACAGTGAGAGAACTGCAAGTAATGAGTGGTTGCTTTTGGTGTTGTCCTTTCATTCATTGTGGGAAATATGTAACACAGTATAATACATAATCCTACATATATAAGTATAATTCTACAAGGCAATATAGGAAACTTGAGTTATTTGACAATTCTTTTTTCCCCTTGTGTGTTTCAGGAGACAGTGGGAAAGTGACGACTGTTGTGGCCACTCCGGGACAGGGCCCAGACCGTCCACAGGAAGTGTCCTACACCGACATCAAGGTGACCATTGTCCTGCAACAAATACCCAGTGTTTACAGCTTTTACATATAAGCTGTGGTGATGAGCTTTTAAACTTCGAGCGTAGACAACTCCATTGATGAGCTCTAATTATCGTGGCAGGTGCTTAATTTCACGGCTTCCGAGGCCTCGTCTGTGGCCCAGTTTCGGTCTCGCTTCTCGACAGAACTGTGCCAGTGTCTCCCGATGAACAAACCCATTCGTGTCATGTCGAATTTAAGCGTTATTCCTGTGAAGTAGGAGCAGATCAGTGCAGCAGGTTTACTATCTGTGACCATCCTATCAAGAGTGAGAGGCATGTTTGTGTCTAGTGACAGCTATTAAATTGTAATACAATATGTGACGGTTATTAATATTAACTGTCCACGAACATTTACTTGCAAAGATGATTGGACCAGCTGATTAATGTTCCTTTTCAAAGCGGTTGTTACGGACTGAAAGGTGGAGATTTCTTTGTGAACTCTTTGTGGCCTCATTTGTGACTTTTTAAACCCTGCAGGTGATCGGGAATGGATCCTTCGGCGTGGTTTATCAAGCTCGACTCATCGACAGCCAGGAGATGGTCGCAATCAAAAAGGTTTTACAAGATAAAAGGTTTAAGGTAATCACATTTAAATATTCTGGAGTTATAAATGTTGGAATTGGCTATTTCAAATGACACCACGCATTTATGTCTTTGTAGAATCGAGAACTACAGATCATGAGGAAGCTCGATCACTGCAACATCGTCAGACTACGTTACTTCTTTTACTCCAGCGGAGAGAAGGTAAACAGCAGTTCCGTTCCGAATGTTTTCACAGTGACGATGTGCTGTTGTGTGTTCGCTGCTGCTGAAAAGGCTGTAAATGCTTTTGTTGCAGAAGGATGAAGTGTACCTCAATCTTGTGCTGGACTTTGTCCCTGAGACGGTTTACCGAGTCGCGCGGCAGTTCAACAAGGCCAAGAGCATCATCCCCATCATTTATGTGAAGGTAACAATTTTCTGACGCTGTTAAAACGTCAAAAGAAAGTTGGACTGCTGCAGTTCCTGTGTGATAAAGGTTGGCTGTCGTATTGAAGGCTCACCTGCCTCTCCTCAGGTGTACATGTACCAGTTGTTCCGCAGCCTGGCGTATATCCACTCTCAAGGCGTGTGCCACCGAGACATTAAGCCCCAGAACCTGCTCGTCGACCCAGAGACGGCCATTCTCAAGCTCTGCGACTTCGGCAGGTCAGGATTCATAAAACCTGTAACGCAAAATGGTCATGAAATAGAATGAACAAAAGTAGATTTTTGTCAAGTGTGTCCTTTGACCTGAACATATATAATTTCAACTGTCGCAATTCAAAACATAACATTTGGAGTAAATCAGAAAGTTGTATTTAAAGTAAAACACAAACATTGGCCATAGATCAGTAGTTTTTCTTCTTTCTCCCCTCAGTGCAAAGCAGCTGGTGCGCGGTGAGCCCAACGTGTCGTATATTTGCTCGCGGTATTACCGCGCCCCGGAGCTCATCTTTGGAGCCACCGACTACACGGCCAACATCGACATCTGGTCGGCCGGCTGCGTCCTGGCCGAGCTGCTGCTGGGACAGCCCATCTTCCCTGGGGACAGCGGCGTGGACCAGCTCGTGGAGATCATCAAGGTCTGCCAGGGCTGAGGAGGAGTTTTAGTTCAGACGCTTTAATGGGATGTCTCTATAATGTGTTTGCTCTGTTTTCAGGTGCTAGGAACTCCAACCCGGGAACAGATCCGGGAAATGAACCCAAACTACACAGAATTCAAGTTTCCTCAGATCAAAGCTCATCCATGGACCAAGGTGAAGAAAAACATTGTCTTCTGAACTGTGACCTGGCTTTTTTTTGACTGATGATCATTGTTCACTTATCACAGACCAAAGAGGAAGTTACAGATGTAGTATTATTTGTCTTTATTGTTCTGATATTTGCCTCATTGTTCAACTATTGTCTTAGTAACCTGCCACTTGGTCAGGCATATTTAGCTGGAAGTTTTATCCGACGGGGAACAACCGTTATATAAAACGAAGAAAGAAGTGACGTGTTCAGCCTCGCTCTGGTCTCAAACGGCTGTTATTTGTACTGCGTGTGACTGCAGTTTTCACTTAAATTTATTCCACTTGGTGCAATAGGAAGTTGAGCCTTTAATCAGTTGTAATTCGCTCTCCATGTTGACTCCGAGTATTGACCTCTGACCTCTGTGTGTTGCAGGTGTTTAAGCCGCGCACTCCCCCCGAGGCCATCGCCCTCTGCTCTCGGCTGCTGGAGTACACCCCGGCCTCGCGCCTCTCTCCGTTAGAGGCCTGTTCTCACACCTTCTTCGACGAACTGCGCCAACCCAACACCCGACTGCCCAGCGGCCGAGAGCTCCCCCCGCTGTTCAACTTCAGCACTACAGGTGAATAACCGGGACTCTGCCACCGGACAATGTCTCAGTCACAGGTTTAGCCAAGTTTGAACGTTACAAATCTTTCTGTGTTTTGTTTCCAGAGCTCTCAATCCAACCTCAGCTGAACTCGACGCTCATTCCTCCTCACGCTCGCTCTCACACAGTTGCATCCGCCCACGGTACGGACGCTTATGGACTGTTACTGACACCAACAATGTCATTTTATTCAGGAACTTACAAAATAATGTCCAATTGAGATGGACGTAGATATGAATGGATGTTATTTAGATCTTCTGTGGCATTAATCACTTTGCCTGATGTCTTTCCTCTTCCAGACGGCAGCGGTTCGGACTCGTCCCAGCACAGCTCGGTCCAGGGGTCTCTGAACAGCATCTGAAGCCCCGCCCCTCCTCTTCTTCCTCCTCTCTCTCTCTCCTCTCTCTTTCTCTCTTTCCCCGTCAGACACACACTCACTCCTCTGTCCCGCCCCGCGCTGCTCCTCTCTTCTTTTGGTCCCATCTCATCTTTTCCGCGAACGCCATTGCGCTCTCCCATCGGCAGGGGGCGCGCTCACGTTTTTACCTCAGTGGGATGTGAAGGTTCAGGGGCTGGTCCTCTTCTTAAATAGACTCTTTTTAATCTTTTAGGTTATGTCTTATTTATTTTTTTGACTTGAAAATGGCATCATGGGATCTCAAGACATGGTGCTTTAAAGCTTTTCAGATTATATTTTTTAAAGATTTTATTTGTTTGTTGTTTCTTTTCTCTCTCTTTTTCTTTTTTTTTTTTCTCTTCCCCCAAGCCCTGTTTTCGTTGTTGTCGGAGGTTGGGCTGTGCACTGCCTGAACAGAATTAGCCCCAAGTTGGAGATCAGGGTAAACTCCATCCATCTCAGGGCAGACACTTCCCAAATTTCCCCTGTTGATCAGTTTTGTGGCTGGACGAGGGATGTTTTAGCTTTGCAGAGAACCAAATTACTTAATTCAAATGATGGTAAAATTAGTTTTTGCCCTACAGATGATTAGATTGCTCAATTTAAAGTGGACATATCTTTCTAGATTGACTTTATTTTTAGCCATGTTATAATGTTACCTGGGATTAGTGTTACACTTCATTCACACAGTTTGGAGTAATATTGCTTTCATCTACCGCAGAAATGCTTCAATCTGTTCTTCCTGGGTGTTGTTCGATAGAATCTCAAACAGTGTACAGTATCCCAGTGCCATTGATATGTTAGTACAATGGTTCCCAAAGGAGGGGTCGCGGGCCTTGGGTGGGGGCCCCCCAAATGATTTCAAGATGAAACCAAAAGAAAATTACGACTGTTTTTTAGTGTAAACCAGCCTATAATTAGTGAAATCCATTCAGTTAATCAAAATAAACTGTTTAGATACATGTTAACTTGATTATAACATGTCAATAACTTTATACAATGGGGGTCCTGAGTTGTTTATGTGTCAATTTTGGGGTCCCAGCCAAAAAAGTTTGGGAACCCCTGTGCTAGTATGCCGTTGGCTCCGACTAGGGTCTTGAATATTGTGTTTAAGATGATTACTTCCATCGGTGACCAGTAGAGGGCGCTCCAATGTGACTTTTAAATGCAAAAAAACACAGCCCTGGGTGATAAAGTCTCCTCTTTCCATACACAGAGTTATTATGATGCTATAAAATGTGAAATGTCGATGCTGAAGTGCCCAAAAGCAGGTTTACAAGCCACGATGATCACATATGATATGTCCACTTTAAACAGAATTCACTAATATAATCAGTGTACCTCAGTATAGTTTTAAAGCCTAATGATATGCGATTTTATTACTACTGGCACATTCCTTTTTCCTCATTTTTCAGACTGACAGACACTAGGTATTTCAGTAAAACATAAACTAATGGTAAGCAGTATTTGTCAAGTTGAGATGAAGTTGCTATAAAACGTATATGTACCCACATGTAGACAGAAGCTACTCTGAAAGATAGAAATATGTTTAGTCTGACTTAATCTTAAAGCAGGTCTGCGAGGCTCATAGGTGAAATTAGGACAGAAAGCTTATTACCCGCTTAACCCTTGACTAACGACATGTTAATTCTCTCACGATACTAACATCAGTAACATCTCGCAAAATGGCTGCAAACAGTTTGGGAAAGTATAACTGAATTATTTATGGAATCTCAACATGGTACTTGTTTTTTGTTTGGATATTTTAACCTTTGATCCTCTCAGTGTTAAATCTATTATTTTCACTTAACAAATGACATTGAGGTGGTACTGTATGCTGAACGAGTCAAATGTGGCTTAATGGGAGGGGGAAAAAAACTGAGAAAGTAATATTTTTCACTTCCATGTGGCTGATTTATGCAAGATTATAAAGTGGACCAACAGATGACGGTTGGAAAAGGTTCATTCAGATTGTTCTTTAAGTTTGATAGAAGGTGCTGCTGTCCTGTAATCTCAGAAGCGAAAGATTAAGGAAGCAGGTAAACAACCCTTCTGTCGTACTAAATGAACAATCTTTAATCGTTTTATCCAAAGTATTTGTCATCATCAATGGTCAAAGAAAAAAATATATAAAGGGTGTCAGACTCGACATCAGAATCTGAATCGGAATCAGCTTTGTTGCCGTCGTCGGTGAACAAAACGTTAGCACTGAGATCGTCGTCCTGGTGTTTTTAGAAAAAAAACTATTAATTGACGTTTGTAAACTTCATGTGAAAAGTGATCAACTCGAACCAGTAAAACTGCAGCAAATAATCTGTACTTAGACGAAGGGCATTTGATGTTTGTCACAATGTTCTCCAGTACGTGTTTATTTCATTGTTTTTTCAATGAGCCTTTGCTGTAGCCATAGCGATAAAATGGGTTATTGTGCACTATATCGTGACTACATTTTTGAAATAATGCTGTTTTTTGTGTGCAGAAATTAGGATATTTTCTCTTTATTGGTAGAAGGACCTTTCATCATCAGTGAACCTCATAATGAATAGATGATACTGTTTAGAAAATTTGTTGTATACTTTTTTGCGACCACACCTTGAACCATGTCTTCACCTCGTTTTTAACGTCTTGTTTTTTGGGGACAGCTAGACCTAAATTTTTGACGGCCCTCGAATGTATTTTGTCCACTTTGTCGAGGAGTCCAAACTGCGTGTGTGTCTGGTCATATCAAAACTCCAATCTTCAGCTTGTGTCTTAGTCTAGAGCAGCCTACAATAACTGGATAACAGACCACTTGAAAGTTTGTAGTATAAATATTTGATACAATTGTACCAACTGCCGCCATCTTTGTTTTCCTAATCCTTTTTTGTATACGAGTCAAGGGCTGTGTTTGGCCTTGATGCTTTTTTATTTCCATTTGAGATTACGAATACATTTGATGGAGGGCAGCCTAAATGCTCCTCCCTCTCCCCCATTTGTCAGGTTGGTTACTGCCGATAGATAGAAAATGACTTTTTGTGGATGTCACGGATGGGATTTGGTGCTAAGAGCTTGCAGGTTTTGTAAAGCAATGAAAAGACACCAAAACTGTCCTTGTTCACGGAAAAAAAACGAGCAGCTAATCTGACGAAACGACCACTCCTTAAAGCCATTTACCTCTCACCTTTCTGCCAGTCTTAAATTTATTATTCTCGCACATGTAAATATCACCAAGTTTGATTTCCCTATTTTCACTCGTATTGTTTATAATATTATACCCACCTCAAATTCTTTTAGTTTGTGCATTTTTGTAAATATTTTTTTTTTCACTATACAGAATGTAAATAAAGCAAAAGTAAAAGAAAAAAAAAGGCTAAAAAATAGTGTCAACTCCTCATGTTGATAATTTTCCCTCCCTTCCTCTTTCTAAAGAATTATGTGCATTTTTGAACAGGATGCGCCCGCCTAAAGCTGTAGTTGCTGGAAAATCTTTTTTTTAAAAACAGAAAGGGCTCACAGTGTACTCTGCACAGTATTTTAATAACTGTATATGCGACTGGTGTAGAAGATGGCATGATAATTGTGTATTGAATATTTCCGGGTGTAAAAGGGGGGTATGTGTGATTTCCAGTCTGGAGGAAGGAGTACAGTGAGCGCACAATGCACATTAGTGAAACAGGTATTCAGTATGTATTTTTGTTTTCGCATCCTGTTCAGAAGCTCCGGTCTCAGACTTTACGGATGAGGCTGGAGGAAGAGGAAGAGAGAGAAAATCCAAAGTGTCTGTCCGTTCTGTGTGCGTATGATATCGGCTCATTTACTGGAATAAAGTGATGAAACTGTGACTTACCTGTGTTTATTTATTAATGATACTATAAACTAAAATGGTCTGATCTAATAGTCTATAGAACAGGCTAATTTACCAATTATACAATATCTTTTATCGCTTATGTTGCCTAGAAATGCATTTACTGAAAATGTGCTTGCTATCTCAACCTAAAGGTCCAGGTTGGCACATTGGTTTGTTGTTTTTAAACTCATTCCCATCTTTCTTATTTTTGAACATTCTCCAGGATTGCCACAATAATATTAATGACAATTTGCTACCTAGTTCTTTAGAAGAAAAAAAACATAACTGAAAAACATGTATAATGTCTTTTCCCCAATTTTTTTTTTCACTATTTACTTGAAAAAAAGTTTATTTCCACTACCTGGAAAAAATATCAGGTACAGGTCCTTTAAACTCCAGTAAATCAAATAGCTTTGAGTTCACACATGTGGACTTGGATTGGATAAAAGATTCTTGGATGCAAACAATACAAAGGACTTCCATTGATTCAATGAGGAATAATAGGTAGTTGTAATACTGCTCCTGGCCGCTTCGTGGCGCTCCATGTGTTCTGTCCTGGTTTACTCTCAACACTTCTTCGGTTTCTCGTTTGCTTCAAACGGAAACGACCGAAAAGAAGAAAGAAGCGATCTCCGAAGGTAAAGATGTTTGTCTGTGTAAAACCTTTATTGTATGGCATTTATTAACACGATCTTGATGTTTTTATTGCTCTTTGATTAATAAATAATAAATAATAGCTTTAGTGCGTTTACACACAATGATGAGCAAACAGTAAGTTAGAAACATGTCACATGTAGTTGGTGTTAGCTTTAGCTTAGCTTGAGCTGATAATGAAGGCGACGCCGGTGGATCTCGGCCTGCGCTGTTGTGACAGCCAGGATAAATCAAACACTACATTTAACCTTTAAATAATCATTGCGTGTGTAGGTGAAATTATACCGTCATTGTGCAACCCTGGGGTGTGAGGCGTCGCTACAGGGCGTCCTCCAGATGCTAGCGGTCTCTGAAGCATCAGGCACGAACAGGACCAGAACAGTTAGCACTACCGTCTTCATTGGTTAAAGTACATTTCATGGTTTCCCGTATTTATTAGTGTTTTTTAAATTAAGTTTATTTGACATGGCTGTCCGGTAACAGATGTTACCATTATGATACTCAGAGCACTTTACGCTATGGGCGTGGATGCTAATGTTGGCTAATGTCTCCTCTGGTGTTTACAGCAGGTACAGTGTGATAACCCAGAGGGAATCGACTGTTTAAAGTCAGATTGTTTGTTCTTTATAAAGCGTGTTTACGGCCTTTGTACACATATTTGACTAATTATATTTGATTTATATAATATGTTTTATGATTTTATTAAAGGTTGCAAACAGGCTGCTTGACGTGCAGTGTTGACACAATGTTTCGCAAACACTAAAACCTCTTTTATTATCGCAGCGCGTAACACTTGTCAACCATGCTAAAATGAACATGATTAAATGTGTATTTCTTGCTGCAGGCTAAAGCTGAGAGCCATGGCTCGTGGGCAGCAGAAGATTCAGTCCCAGCAGAAAAATGCCAAAAAAGCAGCAGAGAAGAAGAAGGGTCAAGGTGCTGACCAGAAAACAGCGGCTAAAGCTGCTCTCGTGCACACCTGCCCTGTCTGCCGGGTGAGCACAACTCTCAAACACTTAATGTGTCTTTAATTTGTGATGTAATTCATAACATGGTGGTTCAGGTGTCTCTGGTGTGCAGTTCGTCAGGATTCATTGTATAATGCATTGTGTGCCTTCAGATCGAATAGAAAACACTTGCTTAATAATAAAGATTGTGTGATTACAGAATGATTCTGATTCTGATATTACATTTCAGATGTACTTATTTAAGAAATGATCTCCTCTTTTAAAATATTGTTTTGTTTTGTTTTTAAGATGATTTTGTATCAATGTTCTACTAAACAAAAACACACTTTCTATAAACTGTATAAGACTTTGTTTTGCCAAGCTGCCGCATGAAACTGTCGTTAATGTTATGTTTGGAGAGGAGTTGGTCATGTGCGGCATAGAGATGTAGAGTCTATACTTCAACATCAAACTGACACTGTTATATTAACAAATAAACATTATGTTTTTCCTCAGACCCAGATGCCTGACCCGAAAACCTTCAAACAACACTTTGAGAGCAAACACCCCAAGTCTCCGATGCCTCCAGAGCTGGCAGACGTTCAGGCATAAAGGATTTCTCCATGGACGTGAATGGTACCAGCCTTTACTTATGTATTAAAATGCTTTTTACTAACTACTAAACAGCTCTTCAGTTTGTGCTAGTTTAAGATTAATAATAAAACAGTAATTCCACTAGAAAGCACATTAACAAAAATCATGATTAAAACTATTATAAACAGTTTAACCGTTCTAGCGGGGCCCACTCACTTGCAATCTATATTTTTATATTTATTAAACTAGTGTTGAGGTTTGCTTCTCAGCCTAGAGTTTTTGCTGGGCATTAAAAGTATTCAATCTAAATGTATTTGAAAATATACTCACAACAATAACAGTCCTTAACTTGTTTTACGGCATACATGTAAAAAACTATTGTCTAAACCACATTGAAACGCAGTTGTGACTGAAATTTCACTCACTCTTTTGCTCAGAAGTGGACTTACTGTATGTACTGTCTGTATGTGCCTCAAGTATCCGTCAGTTGATTAAGCAGTTTATAAATTTTTCATACATGTGGCATTCCTGATAGTAATTGTAATTATTTTTTCCTCTACAGAAAAAAACAAGACCACAAATGACTTTTTGACCGGCGCGATGACATTTAATTTGAACACTGGTGACCCCTGCAGGCCTCGGACAGAACCGCGGGGCAGGACGGGTGCGTGTGCTGTGTGTGCGCGTTTGTGATTCTGTGTCAGCAAAGAAATAAACACAACAAAGGGGCAAAAGGACACCAGCAGCACCACAGTTTTATATTTATTATGTACAACTACCTTAAGTTCCACCGAGGGGCTCTAGTCCAAAAAGAAAACAAAATCTGACTGACTACTAAACAGAACAACAATGTACAAGGGTTCAGATGATTTCTTATTGTATTACAGTCAATTGAGAGTTTCCACTAAGCTTTTTTGCTTGGAAAAAAAATTGGGATAACGCTACAATACATACACACTATTTAGCATTTTAAAGCTTTGGTAAACACATCATTTATAGAGCGTTTACATCATTTGTTTTTTATTTATAATTCTAACATGGCAATGGATATGTAAGACGACTAGAGCAAACCCTTTTCCAAACCTTTACCGTTCCCGATGTTTATTTGCACGCTTATAAATAATGAATGAATGATCGAGAAAGCTTTATGAGTGATGTATTTACCAATGACCTAGGAATGCGTACATAACGTACAACAAATTTGGTAATGTTTGGCTTGTGTATCAGATGAAGAAGAGTCCAGATGCGATGTGAATCCTGCGTCACACAAATATCTGAAATTGTTACCTTTTCTGTTGAGGGACAGATGGATTTCCAACCTACAGGGGAGTTACCACTTGGGACCAGTTCACAAGTACAATAGCATGTCAAAAAACAATCACAGCAACTAAACTCGTCTTTGCAGCTTGGTGGAAACGAGTACTTAAAAAAAAAAAATTACACAATGCAACTTAGCGTTTACTAACGTGCACTAAATCCAACATTTCATATGAACAGAACAGTGTACCCTCTGAGGAGATTCGTTATCGACTCGTAGCCATCATACAAACTAGTATTCATTGACTTTAACAAACAGGTTTAGTTTTACAACACCAGACTCTTTCCTCGGCTGCTTCACAACAGTACCTCAGCAAATCTTATGTATATTACCCTCTGGCCTCAACCTGCAATAAACTAAAACATCTTTGTTCTATATAATTTCAACTTTTTATTTTGCATTCCAAGCCCCTACTACTTTTGTCTTTTGAATGTTCTTGATGAAACATATGAAGTTCCCCATAAGATTGAAGAAATTACTGTTGAGTAGTACCTATAGTTTCAAAAATTCTACAAAATATCCACTCATTTGATTTCTCTGTACTTTTTTTACCCTTTTGAATAAACTGAACGATGTATTTAACGTGCCTTGCGTTCTTGGCCTTATTTGAGACAATTGTATGTGAGAATTAAAGATGGAAGGAGCTCATATAACCCTATGGGAAATTCACTGCATTAAGAATAACCACCGTATTTTCCGGGCTATAAGTAGCTCCAGAGTATAAGTCGCGCCATTGACGAGCCTCTCCCGGCAGCACGTTGTTCAAGCACCCATTTGCAAACTCATTCCTCTTGCTGTGGCCATGTAGCTTTTTCGTTTTCTTCATTGCCGTAAGAGTGACCTCTGCTTTTCGCCAGTCGCTCACTCACCACCTTTTTTCTGCTCGATTATCATTTTCGGCTGCATATTTCACTACTTGCAGCTTGTAATCTGCAGAATATGATTTTCTTTTTGGGGGCCTTTGGGTTCAGAGTAGCAGATACTGGTACACAAGCCTAGAGCGCCCTCTAGTGGCTGTGTGAAAATAACGAACATGTGAAATTATATATTTTGATTTATATGTCGCACCTAAGTCGCACCCCAAGCCAAATGATGAAAAAAAGCGTGACTTATAGTCCGGAAAATACGGTAAACAGAAAATCTGCATAATGAATCTTGAACTTTCTTGCATTTTTGTTAAAGTACGCAAATTTGTCATATCGCTTTTGTGGCTTTAAGTTCTTCCAACTGGCAACCAATACTGACCCCATGTTTTCGAAAACGTAGAGGAAAAAAGGGCCAGTTTGAGCCACTTGGTCCCTGGTATGAGGTGATTGGTGAATTGTCCGTAAAGTTTATTTCATTATAGGCATCCGCAGCTTTTCACCACCATGTTCCGGTGTTTCTTGAGGATGACGTTGTTGTTGTCGTCGTAGAAAAGGACTGAGATGGGGCTGAGTTTGGTCGGAGCGCAGCAGGCTTTAGGGACTTCGTTCGGCTTCAGGAGGTGCACCTGCAACACATAATAAACAGGAATATCACAGTTTGATATATGATAAAATGTGATCAGCTACTAATGATGGACCAAATGAGCCCGAGGTACCGACACATGTTTTGGTGGAGCTCATTTTTAGTCATCGTGTCAGTCTCATTTCCTAAACTTAGTCAGCATAAATATTAAAGAGGCTAGATGCAAGTTAGTCATCTTATGCTCACTACTGCCACCTCAGGTTCTATGCGTAACTGCAGCTTCTATATTAAGCTCGTGCATGATGGCATTTTGGACCCAAATTAACACTTTTTTGAGTGACAGTGCAGGATTTTAGAACAGGTCTGAGCTCATTCTACACATTAGGACATTACTGGAACATGTAGGGGGACGAAAATACTTAGTTTTAAAAAATTTAAACTCTTTATAGTCCCTTTAAACCAAAATTCTGAAAAAATATTTTAGTGGACTAAATTAAAACGTCTGTGACATGAACAGACTAATTAGTATTTATGTGATAGAAGCTGTGATTTAATGAGGAAAAGCATCCTATTTTGACCATGACAAAAATGTACTGACCACTTGTTGAATGAGAGCGTGGTTGGTGGCGTTCATGCAGGAGCCCAGAGGATAGAAACACTCTCCATCGCAGTAATAGGCCGAGTACCCAGTGGGGGCCAACACCCAGTCCTGAAAAGAGAGTGGACATTTCACGGATTTGATTAAGCACTGATAATGCAACAAACAAATCTTTATCGTATAATCAGAGGTGTGTAGAGTAAGTAAGATTAACATTACTTGTAGATATTTATGCTAAAAAAAAAAAAAACTCCTAAGACTTGGTGAAAATGCTACTTCAGTACTGAGCATAAAAGTCTGGTTTATGTTTCAGGTAACACTTTATTTTACAGTGTCCTTGATACATTGTACCTAATTACATTTAGTACAATGTGATGTGCTCTTTAACAATGTGTAATAACTTGTACCTATGGGTTAGATATACAATGGGATAATATGCATTTGTAGTTTGTAGGCACATAATGTAATAAGAAATAACTCTCTAACCCCAACTCTAACCATTTTCCCAAAACTAAGGGTCTCGTGTCCTACTACATTATGTACCTACAAAGTACTAATACAAGTTATCCCATTGTGTATCTAACCCATAGGTACAAGTTATTACAGATTGTTACAGAGCACATTACATTGTACTAAATGTAATTAGGCACAATGTATCAAGGGAACTGTAAAATAAAGTGGTACCAAAATAAATTGTTAAGATTAGAACACAAAAACTCTTGAGATCTATTTTATTGGTTGAAGCTTTATTTTTTTTTTAACTCAAGTAGAAGAAAGCAGTACCCTATGATAAAACTACTCTTAACCCCTACCTGAACTAAGCACATTGTCACCAGTTTGGCTTTACCCAAATCGAAAAGCTTCTTGTAAAAAGTGTCAAAATAGCAACAAAAATGAGACGAAAACAAGGATGAAAAAGCAATGAAAAAGGGACAAAACTGTGTGACAAAAACGCAACAAAGAAGTGACAAAAAGCAATGAAAAGGTGATGAAAACCCAACAAAAAAGCGATGAAAAGAAAAGTCGAAAAAGTGACAACGCAAGGGAAAACATCCATTTAGATGAGTTTTGTAAGTCTTCGTTTTCAACTGGCCCTTGGTAAATGAGTAAATGTGAGTACTTCCCATCTCTGTGAATAATGAGGTATTGATTCTTACAAAGCGAGAGAAAAACAAGATGATGAAAACATGAGTCTGACCTTCCAGCCCAGGTCACTGAAGCTGACGTACAGTTCATGTTTTTTACAGGGGGCGCCATTGTTCACGGGAGTGTGGTCTGAAAAAGAGGCACAAATACAGAAACGTAATCAAAGATCATACTCCTGGTTTAGTGTAGAAGCGAAACGAGGATCTGTCCAAACCCACTGTGTATACTGGGCATGGGCAGGTCGGGCTTGGGTTTCCGGCGGCGTTGGTGTGGCCTGACGGCGCGGGGCGGGCGGCACGGGACCTGGCTCTCCCTGAAGAACGTCACCATGAACGGCTGCTTGGAGCGAGGACCCCTTCGCCCCACCAGCCCGATCCATCCCGCGGAGAGGGAGCGGTCTGACGGGAGAGAACCATGAACGTCTGAATAACTGTCCTGATAGAATATGGCATAAACTTGAGCTGCATCCGGGAAAAGTTATTCTATTCAAAGTTCAGGTTTTGGGACAGTTTGTGCTCTTAACATATAAACTTTCACTTGAAACATTGCTAGAGGTATTCTTCAGTATCTTTTTCGTAGCCTGATTTATTGAGTTCTGAACCACATAAAACAAGGTGAAATTTAAACTTTTACAGATTTCCTTATTTCACTTCCTATCATCCGCCTTAACAGAGCACATTTTCTCCAGTTCTAAAAAAGTTCACAGCCTATCGGCCAGTCAGTGTAACGACTCATTTGAAAGCTGAGACCTACAAAACTGATTTTTCCTGGCGTTGTTTCCACGTTCTCGTCACTTTTTCGTGTAGTTTTGTGCGATTTTGCCGCATCTTTGTTGCTTTCATGTGGCTTTTTTATTACTCTTGTCACCTGTTTTGCTTCATTTTTGTCACCAGTTTTTTTGCTTTTTTGTTTCTTTTCCACAATATTTTTTGTCATCTGTTTTGCTGCCTTTTTGTAGCCTGATTAGCTGAGTTTATGTTCCGTTTTTGTCACTTTTTGTCACCTGATTTTATTGCGTTTTTGTTCCATTCTTGCTGCCATTTCTTCACTTTTCTGTAGCCTGTTTTGTTGTGTTTTTTAGGGCTGAAAGATATGTCGTTATTGTATCGATATCGAGATATGAACATTCAAACATTCAAATCTAAAAAGCAAGATATAAATGAGATATATGTTCATCAGTAAAACTGCACTCTTTATTGTTATGTTTTTATTTTTCTGAAAATGCTTTGATGAAAATGCTGAAAATGCTGTTTTCACCTGACCCATAGTTATATCATATCGTATTGAGATATTGCCTTTTTGTTCCTTTTTAGTTATGTTTTTGTTGCTTTTTCATCCCTTTTATGTCGCCTGTTTTGCTGCAGTTTCACATTAGGGTAAAATTGAACTGGATAAAATGGTTACGGCGCGAGTTAAGAGGTTTAAAATTAAACAAGATACCCAAAATCCCCTCTGAGGAAATCTTAATCCAATATTAATATTTGGTTATCAAAAAGTAAGGAATTTTAGCTGTGTGTATGTATAATTAGTAGTGTTGTAGTATAGCATATATAATAGTAAGTAGTAGCTGCATGCGTCGCTGTAAATCATGAACATCCTTCTAACTGTGCCTGTACTTGAGCATACACTGCGTTCCAAATTATTATGCAAATTGGATTTTTGTGTCAAAAAGGTTAAAAAAAAAGCAATAATAATGAAACTCATGGATGGTATCGTGTCTCAGGGCTCTAGGAATCACTGTCATTAATCTCAGAGACCTGGGATTATTAGTTGTCGGGTTAAGCCCAGTTAAGGGAAAAACTACTGAAAAAGGGTGTTCCACTTTATTATGCAGATCATCATTTTCAAGCAATATGGTAAAGAAAAAGGGACTTTCTGCTGATGAAAAGTGTGAAATAGTTGAATGCCTTGGTCTAGGTATGAAAACCTTCGATATTTCATGAAAGATTAAGTGTAATCATCGTACTGATAAGAGATTTGTGGATGATTCAGAGCACACTCCATTTTGTGCAGATAATGGCACAATATGGACGGTTTCTGCCAGACAAACACATCAGATTAGGAGAACAGATGCCACAAAGCAGCATACAGGTATTTGAAGCTGCTGGTGCCTCTGGAGTCTCCCAAACATCAAGGTGTAGGACCCTCCAGAGGCTGCAGTTGTGCATAAACCTTCTATCCGGGCCTCCCCTAAACGGTTAATTGAATGCTGATGAACAGAAACGTGTAGCCCTGGATGGTTAACTCAATGGAGTAGTGAATGGTTGGTGAATGACCACAATGTCCCAACAAGGCTGTGATGTCAGTAAAGAGGTGGCGGAGTCATGTTTTGGGCCAGAGTCATGGTGAGAGAGCTGGTCGGCCCCATTAGGCCCTTTTAGGCTCCCTGAAGGTGTGAAAATGACCTTTGAAAAATATGTGGAGTTTCTGACTGACCACTGTCTTCTATGCTACAAAAAGAAGAGCCGTGCTTTCCATAACAAAATCCTCTTCATGCATGACAACGCACCATGTCCTGCTGTAAAGAATACCTCTGCATCACTGGCTGCTATGGGCATAAAAGGAGAGAAACTCATGATGTGGACCCCCTCCTCCCCTGACTTCAACCCTATTGAGAACCTTTGGAGCCTCAACAAAAAAAACTTCTATGAGGGTGGGAGGCAGTTTTCATCCATAACGGCAGCTCTGGGAGGCTATTCTGACATCCTGCAAAGAAATCCAAGCAGAAACTGTCCAAAAACTCACAAGTTTAATGGATTTAAGAATTTTGAAGCTGCTATCACACCAGGGCTCCTATGGTAAAATATAACTTGACCTGTAAATATTTTTTTGATTGAAATAGCTTTTGATTTCAGTAAATATGACCTCTTAATGCTACAAATACAACAAATGAGCATTTTCAGTGAATAACAAGCTTTAAAATGTATTGAAACGATGAGTTGCATAATAATTTGTAACAGTGGATTTTGAGGTTTTTACTATATTTATTTTTGAAAAAAATACTGTTATCACTAGGAAATTTTTTCCACCACATTTAAATGATCCTCTACCAGTTAAAGACTTAAAAATTATGCTGACTCTCATTTGAGTTGACAATTTAGAAAATCTTAGAAAAATGTCATTTGCATAATAATTTGGGACGCAGTGTATATAGAGCCAGAGTTCCAGAGCCTGTACCCACCCTCCTCCGTCTCCACGTACAGTCTGATGCCCAGGTTGCTGCGCGGATGGAGAAGCCAGTGATTCGCGGCTGAGGTCACGTCGAAGGCCAGCCAGCCCTCCTGCCCCGCGGGAACAGACTGCATGTCCAACAGCACCAGCTCGGGGTCCCTGTGCGAGAAAATAACTTCATGATCATGGGATTATTAGATCTTTTTCAGGACGGTTTGGACTTATACAGGAGACGGACAGAGAATAAAGGATGAGAAGGATGTTGAAGGTGGAGGCAGTGGTTCTCTCCCTTCTCCAACCTGACCTAGTGTGATATAACATCCATAGAACAGCACAACTACTATGTTATTTACCACAATCTTACTAATTTCCTGAACTACACACAAGTGGTTCCTAAACTTTTTGAAGTCGTGGATAACCGGTACAGTACCATCCACGTCGATGCTCTTCAAAATATTATGTATTTTCTTTAAAGGCCCACATTTTTGTATATTTTTCAATGATAGAAATGTCTGTAATGAAATCGATGCTTGTATTTATTCTAGTCATTGGGTGTAGTGCAACAACAAAGGGATTACACCAGAGGTTGGAAACGTCCCTCCAGCAAAGAACCTCTGGCCCTAAGGATGTTTTGAAAGATTTTGAAGATTATATTATTACACAAATCAGAGATGTTAAAATACTCAAATGTGTGAAATACAGGCAATTCTTCAATTATGTATATGTATATGCTCATTACTTTTCTGGCTACTGATACTTGAACTAAAATATTTGTCATCTAGAACCAGAAACCAGAACAGTAGTGTCAATGTCAAGAAATGTGTGAAAAATGGGGAATAATTTGGGGAAAAATAGGGAAAGATTGTGTTAAAAAATGGGGGAAATGGGGGAAATAGGGAAAATATTAGTAATAAAAAAAATGGCAAAAATGATGGGGAAAAAAGAAAACAAAATGCAAATGGAGAAAACAAATTGGATTTGAGCTGAAAGAACCAAGTCACTTCCATTTTTATTTTATTTCATTTTATTTTTTTATGCTTTAGATACCTGTAGTACCTACACCTTTTTTCCCGATACCAGACTGGCAACATTTAACAGTACCTAGGCATGATCACGTACATCCAACGCTGGCATTTGTAGAAAATGGTGCTTTAACTTTGGGATAAAATGTAATGTCCGGCCCTTGGACTTTTTACAATGAAGAAAATCAGCCCCCGCCAAGAAAACTTGCCTACCCCTGGATTACACAATAAGTAGATAATCAAGTTGCAATGGATTGACACAGAAAGTAAGTTTTGCAATGTAAGGTAATCCCAGACCTGAGCCTGTTGTCCCGTTGTATCTCATAGATGGAGATGTGCAGGGTGCGGTTGGCCCTCTGTCCCACGGTGAGGGTCTTGTAGATCCTGAACTCGGCCGCAGCCACGGTCTCGCCCTGGGGCAGCGGTGTCAGGTCGAACCGGAACTCCTTCCAGTACGGACGCGGCTGCAGCAGGTCCCGCTCCTGCTCCACTGGGAGGGGGCAGAGAGGTGAGGGGGCAATGAGCCACAGAGCAAATCAGGTCACGTGGTACAGAAAACAATACAAGTTCTCATAGTGTGGACCTGCAGTCTTTATGTAGCTTGAGTTTTCAGTAAAAGGTGGGTAGAGTCAGTAAAATTCTGTAATTGCAATTGCAGTTTGGGTCAATATTTGGCACTTTGAATAGAATTTACTGACACTTTCTACAGGAAATGTTAACTCTAGAGATAGTAGTGTTGCTTTAAAGCTATTTTATTTAAAGGCACACTGCGGAATATTTTAGATTATGCTGCTGCCATCAATACAAACCATGCTCCTAATGTGTTTTATCTAAGTATGGACCTAACCTATTTAAATGTCACATCTGGCTGCCTTTAGTCGACATCACCATGGAGACGAGCTGGAGACGTCCCGCTCCAAGTAAAGTCACAGTCAGGTCTGAAGAGAGATGAACCGCTCACAGCAAACACACAGGTTTGTTTGGTTCTTTTTTTTAAGCAACAACAAATATCTGAATGAAAATAAATGCTTGTATTTCATTCTATATATTGGGTGAAATGTTACGCGGTGTGGCTTTAAGCAGAAGTTAAATGTAGTGACTCAAAAAAGGAATAAAAGTTTAAAAAGTACTTGGTTAAATTACGTCTTCAGTACAGAAAGTACTTTATCTTTTATTGTGGTTGTGACGAAAACACAATAAAAAAATGTTACGAAAAAAGCCACAAAAGTGAGGATGGAAACGCAAGAAAAAGCAACTAAAACGAGCCATAAAAGCAAAAGTATCAACAACATGGCAAGGCGAGGAAAAAGATCTGCTTTGCGGGTCTTAGCTTTCAAATGAGGCACTGGCCTATAGGCTGTAAGAAACTCTCGGATTTGGGTAAAGCCGAACTGGAGAAAATTGCTGGGTTAAGGTGGGGGTTAATTGATTAACTTATAACTGAGTACTTTACACATATGACTTTACAACTTTAAGGACCTGTACACATTTTTTCTAGTGTGCAATGAAATGCATTTTGTAAAAAGAGGCATTTGTCGATTGTGAATGAGCAGGCTAGTTGTTGTTGCATTACTGTGACTGTAAAGCTCGTTTGCTCTTTGAAAGGTGTGAAACATGTGTAAAAGCTCATCCCTGTGAAGAATATTGACGTTTAAAATGCGTCAGGAAAGTTAGGAAGGAGTTTGGAAAACAGCCTATTTCAAATTGACTTTCTTTTATTGTTTATAAGCAAAAAAAAATCAGGAAAAACCTCCTGCTAGGCCTTCTACAATTTCAATTTCTTATATCAAGAGTCATTTTGTCCAGGCAACACATTTACTGTGCCCTAAAATCACAATTTAATAGAAGCTCAACATACTTCTAGATTTAGATTTAGATATTGATATTAAAATGTTGGTATCGCTTTATATTAAGGTGTGCTCATTAAGTATTAACCTCTTTACACCCGCCTTAACCGAGTGTATTGTCTCCAGTTCAGCTTTTACCAAATCTAAACGCTTCTCAACTGGAGATTATAATTATACTGCCTCATTTGAAAGCTAAGACCTACAAAACTGATCGTACCTTTTTTGTGTGGATTTTTTGTCTCGTTTTCGTTGTTTTTTTTTGTTTGTTTTTTTCTTTTGCTTTTTTGTAATGTTTCTGCTTTTTTTTATTCTATTTCCGGCACCATTTTATTGCCTTTTTTTTGCTTCTTTGTCACTATTTTGTTGCTCTCTTTTTTCTTAATTTTTTTTTTCATTCATCTTTTTAACCCTGTTTTTGTTGCTTGTTGATTGTATTTATCAACAAGCAACAACAGTGGCACAGATGGTAGAGAGGGTCGTCACATGATCGGAAGGTCGGGGGTTCGAATCCCACCTCCTGAAAGTGCACATTGTCGTTGTGTCCTTGAGCAAGACACTTCACCCACATTGCCCCCAGTGTCTGCGTACATTGGTGTATGAATGGGTGAGTGGATCCTTGCTGTAAAGCGCTTTGAGTGCCTAATGTAGGTGGAAAAGCGCTATATAAGTTGAGACCATTTACCATTTTACCATTTATTTTATTTTATTTTTTCACTTTTTTGTTGTATTTTCATCTTAATTTTTGTCGGTATTTTGACGCTTTGTTGAAGAAGCTTGTAGATTTGGGTAAAGCCAATGCACTCGGTTAAGGTGGAGTGTAAGAGGTTAAAGGGTAAATGTGACCCAAAAGCTGCTACATCATCTCGATCACGCTTCATCGATACATAAGGTCAGTCCGTCCTCGATCTCTCCACTAGGCGTCGCTAATTCCCCTCTTTCAGACTTGGGTGAAACCACTTTAACCGCTCACTGATCCTGTAATTAATATCATCGATGACTCGGTGGGGTTTCCTGTCCTCGTAAAACCCCACACGCCACACTGAATTCTGGGTAACATAAAGCCTCATCCCCTCTGCGCAGGGATGGGCGGGGTCATATCAGCGCGTGCACGAGGGGTACAAAATTACAGGCGTCCCGGGACAGGAGCACCACAGCAGCTGCACTGGGCACGCACCACTAATCACAGGGTGTCCGCTTATTTTTAGAGGCCTGGATTTTGATCCTGATTTGGGCCGTTTTTTTTTTTTCTTCTTCTTCTTCTTTTCTTTTTTTCAGCGCGTGTCAGTGCAGCCTGTAATTCTGACCAGCTGTGCCTGTGTCGGCTCACATGTGGAGGAACAACTCGCCCAAGTCCGTCTGTGTCAAGATGAACTAAATATTTAAATACTTATACTAGGGTCACATCTGCTGTAGTATTTTACAATTAAAACATGGACAATGTAGGTTTACAAAAAATCAAATATAGTGACAAAATAAATAAATTATAAAATCAAATATTTATGTTACACTGAACAAATGACCGCCTTCAATGAGATTAATGACTTACAATGTCTTGAATTCTGGTGTTTTATGTTGAATTGGATCAGGTTTGAGCTCATCTAAGATCAGAAAAAAAAAAATACTAGTGTTAATTAGTTTGATTTCACGCGGGATTTATGCTTGTTCAATCCCACTTGAAATCAAACTAATTCACTTTTACATTTTTCTTCTATTTTTCACTTGAAATTATACCAAAAGAAATCAGAATTAAGAAAAAATGTGCTTAAATTTTCGACTTGATCTCTCTAAAATGATGTAATTTCTTCCTTAAAGCAGTACTAAGTAACTTGTTTACCTTAATAAATCCTTTCCGTAGTCCCTCTGGAGGTAATAAGTGTTAATGGGATGATTGGAGGATCTTTCATCTCCCCTGGTGTCTCTGGCCAGAAAACCACAATTGCAACTTTGCTGCAGTGGTGCTTATGGCCTCTAGGGGCAAGAGTTACTTAGTGCTGCTTTAAAATACTTTTTCTTTTCTACTGTATTAAATTAGGCATAAACCTTGCCTTTTTTAAATACTGTATATATAATAAGTATAGGCCTAATATAGTTCATTACGCCAATACTGCAAGCCTGATTTACAGTAGTGCTATGACTACTGTAAATGAGTCTAATGACTCATTTACTCATTTAAAGGAATAGGCCACCGTTTTTACATACTGAGATGTTCTTACCTTTGCTTTGACGAGTTCTTTGTGCCTTCAGTCACGTAAACACAGCGCAGACGGTGTTAGCATTTAGCCTCTCCCCCTCTCTACTATAGCTCCAAAACTGGTCAAGATAGGAGCTACCAAGCTCTTCCACGTTTTCCCTATTTAAATATGGTTACGTGAAATGTTACACTACAAAGTATAATTACACAAAATTAAACAATGTGGATTTTCTAAGCGGATATAAGGGGGAACTATATTGTAAGGCGTAATAATACCAGGAGTAGTTCGAAATCCGCGCAGTAATATTCACGTGTGGATGCCAAACGCCGTCTGCGGTGTGTTTACGTGATTAAAGGCACGGGTGAAGACCAGACAGGTCGTAAAGAACTCGTCAAAGCTAAGGTAAGAACATATCTCAGTATGTAAAAACGGTGGCCTATTCCTTTAATATCGCACACTGCCTGACCCCCCAAAATGTCGCCAAATGGATTGTTCTGAACTGGGGTTCCTGCAGCTGGTCAGGTCAGGGTTCAGAAACACAATTACCCAGAGAACCTGAACATCCAGAACGACCAGGACCATTTTGAAGAGTGAATAATGTATTTAAACCTCATTCTGTGCAACATCTCTACAAAGACGAGCTGGTGATGTCCTGCTCAGTTCAGTCAGGTGGTGATGGTGGTGGTGATGGTGGTATTAAAAGCACGGCAGAAGCGTTAATTGTAATTGGAAAGAAAGTGCCTTCGTTTTGAGACATAACATTGGTCTCTCCCCTGCAGCCGCTGTAAACAACACTATCACTTTGTTTACTAAAGTCTGGAGGAGGCTCGGGGGCTGCAAAGTGCTGTTTTCAGACCGTTGAGAGGTAGATTTAAGGGTGCATCATCTTTCCCCAAACACAGACAAATTAAAGGGACAGTTCGGTATTCGGGATACAGATGCGTGTGTATACATTGGGGGGGAGATGAGCATTTAGGGGCAGTTTGGAGGAGTTGTCTGAAGTTATGCAAGTTAGAAAATGTGAACAAAATGTGAACCTGTCATCTTTATATTATGCATTACTACAACAAACATAAAGGCTCTGTACCAGAATGTTTTGTTTTATTTCAACAAAAATCTAAATCCTACATGCACAAGTGTAAATGAAGTGACCGGAAACAATCCTTTTTAGTTTTACGCAAAGAGTTCGAACCATATTGCAGGACAATCGCCTGATCCAACCATCCTAAGACCAGAAAAACATTTGTGAGAGCCTTAATTTATTATAATCTGTGTACAATTATTCAGCTGTTTTGTCCTTTCCCCCATTATGTCCTTTACAAACATTGAAAGAGCGGGTAAAGTTTACGCTGTTAGCTGCAGCGCAAACTCATTCCAAACGCATTAATAACATCCCAATTCTTCAAGGAGGAGTTTATAACATGTCGAAGTAATGCTAACAACAATTAGCCTGTTACTGCACGGTTGATACTGTATATAAATAGTTTAGAATTTACAGCAAACACTAGTCTTTTTCACAAATGTTCACAAGGAGGACAAAGCTAATTTCTCTCCACTACTGGAAAAAACAAGGTAAATCATCAAGTGGCTAAAAGTTACAGCCACATTGGACCAAAAGGATGAATAAATGATTCACCAATGAAATAAAGCATGAAGTGAGCGTGGAGACACAAGGTAGATCTAATTCAGGGCATAATGTCAAACGGAAGGAAGGAAGCCATCCAGATAATGAGCATTACGTCTGCTCAGACTCAGACAAAGTTATGCAACATGTATGGCCCTAAGTACTGTATATGACTTGCATTTTCTTAACGTTTAGTCAAAGTTTAGGTCAGGAGCAGTGGTGCACGCTGGGAACCATTTGAAAAGATATTATAATACTTAAATATTAAAGCATTGCTAAGTAACTTTACCTTAATAAATCCTTTTCGTAGTCCCTCTGGGGGGAATAGAAGTGTTAACGGGATGATTGGGGGGTCTTTCACCAGGTCAGAGCCACCAATACACAATAATGGAATCACGAAGAAGCAGCTAACAGGCTAACGGGCAAAGCTAACTGTGGGCTAGCGCCACTTTAAACAGTATTTACAGCCAGTTTGAGTGAAAAAAATATATCTTCATTGTGTATTTGGATGCACAATATCCCTCTTTCTCTTTGTCTTTTCTGTCAGCGTAGTATTTACTCACACGGACAATTAATGGGTACAAAAACGCAACATGATACGACACCTGCAGTGGCGCTTATGGCCTCTAGGGGCATGAGTTACTTAGTACTGCTTTAAAGCAGTACTAAGTAACTCTTCCCCCTAGAGGCCAAAGGCGCAACTGCAGGTGTCGTAGCAAGTTACGATTTTTTAACTTATTAATTGTCTTGGAGAGTAAATACTACGCCGACAAGAAAGGCGAAGGGAGAGAGGGATACTGTGCATCCAATTATACAATGGAAATATTTTTTTTGACTCAAACTTTTCTGTAAATACTGTTTAAAGTGACGTTAGCCCGCAGTTAGCTTTGCCCGTTAGCATGTTAGCTTCTTCTTCGTGATTTCATTAGTGTGTATTGCTTTCTCCGGACCGGTGGCAGTCAAGTTGCAAACATGGTTTTCTGGCCAGAGACACCAGGGGGAGATAAAAGACCCTCCAATCATCCCATAAACACTGGTATTACCCCCACAGGGACTACGAAACGGATTTATTAAGGTAAACACGTTACTTAGTACTGCTTTAAACATTCAATGGTAAAACTAAATTCATCACATGTACAAAGCTTTATGAATTGTTTCCATGTTTCACAAATGATTAGAGGAAACGTTTTTAAGTGCTATCTGTTTTTTGAGTGGAAAATGTAGCAGCACTCTTTAAAAAGTCAGATTGTAGATTGTTGCTGATCCTCCGTCGCTGGCCGTATATCTTCATATATCTCTTAAATGTGGCTCTAACACAGCAGTGGTTCCTGCACAGTGTCATTGAGCGGGGTGTGATTACAGAGTGGTCAGAGTGACAACACCGACAGCCATGTTTTAGTTTCTGTTTTCCAGCCGTTTCCACAGAGCCGTTAGAGGGAGGCCCGTGAGGAGAGGGACTTTGTGCATGTGTATTTAGCGGTTCAGAAATGAGAGACAACGATTCATAAATACGTAAATAAATTGTGTGTTTGGACTTTGGCGTAGACATATTTTGTGCCAATTTAAAGTCTGAGGGATCAAGGTCAGGCTGTTCCAAATTTAGGAAAGTGGGGTAAGAGGTTGTTCAGATGTGTCGGGGAAAAAGGCCGGCTTCTTGAGAGAGAAGACCGACTGTGAGGCTGTGAAGCTTTGTTTGAACATTTACTATAGAGTTTGGGATGGAATGTTATAAATTAATTGTTACCATGGAAATCCGCCATATTTGTGGATACTAGCAGACATTATTCCATAGACAAACAGTATATGGCAAATACATTTAAGTCACAGTAGTGTTCAAACGTCTTAATGGAAACAAGAAGTCCAGTATTTTACTTTTTAAAATCTCCATTAGTTTATTATTGCTGCAAATCCCATGATGATCTTGAACTCTATTGTCAAACTCATTGGATGACTGCCTTAAAAATCATAGTTTTCAACAAAATGGAAAACTAAAACTTCCTCATCCAACAAAGTCACAAAGGGAGTTTGTTAGAAAAAGTGTTTTCTGTGTTTTCTAATGATTCTGGCAGCTACCGCCGCAAAATGGTGTGACTGTTGCAGGTCAGCGATTGTTCAGGACACAGTAATTCGTTTGGAAACATCCTATCAGTCTATACGAATGGCTTTTGCAAGATGGACCTTTCTAATCCCCCGATGGGCAGCTCGTGTGGCTTTACTTATCAGTCACAGAGGGTTTAGAAAGTTTTCAGATCTCCTTTTATTATTATTATATTATTATTATTATTATATTTAAGGGATGTTAAATTAGTGCACATTTATTTTCCTTTTGTAAAATGTCTAGACTTATTACCTTTTAATAATACATAACTAAAAGAACTGTCTGGAAAATGTGTGAAGTGAAATCTGTAATTTCATAGTACTTACTTAGAGCCTATACAATAACTGCAGACCCATTCCACTGCTTTCTACTGCAGTTTCAGTATTCATACAAGTTAAATATGTGGTTCATAGGATCAGAGGTGGGTAACACTCTTACATTTACATGTGTACTTTAACTTTTTGAAATAGTTTATCATACTGCACTTTATCTACTTGAGTAATATTAAGATGAAGTTACTGTACTCTTACTTGAGAATGAAAAATAGTAACTCGTGCCCTGCTTTCTTTAGTTTTTTGTGATGTTTATAGTTTCACTTCCTTATTGGACACTGACAGGAAGTGACATAGATAAAGGCAAACAATTTTGAACTGTTGCCGTGCCAACCATGTTATGTCAACTGAACTTGCACACTGCTGTGGAACTTTACCTCTATCTCTATCTCTTCCTGTCATTAGTTTTCTGCACAGAATGTCTTCATTAAATTGGTGCTTCACTGAACAAAAATGATAATTATTACTTACAACAGATGTTACGTCTAAATAAGTCAACTTTTCAAAAGCGTTGTCATATGCACTTAGACGTATTTTGTTGCTTAAAGCAGTGCTAAGTAACTCATGCCCCTAGAGGCCATAAGCGCCACTGCAGGTGTCGTATCATGTTGTGTTTTTTTTTACTCATTAATTGTCCGTGAGAGCAAATGCTGCACTGATAGAAAAGACAAAGGGAGAGAGGGATATTGTACATCCAATTACACAATGGAAATCATTTTTTCACTCAAACTTGTCTGTTAATACTGTTTAAGTGGCGCTAGCCCGCAGTTAGCTTTGCCCGTTAGCCTGCTAGCTTCTTCTTCGTGATTCCATTAGTGTGTATTGGTGGCTCTGACCCGGTACAGGCAAAGTTGCAATTGTGGTTTTCTGGCCAGAGACACCAGGGGGAGATGAAAGATCCTCCAAATCATCCCATTAACTCTTGTATTACCCCCAGAGGAACTACGGAAAGGATTTATTAAGGTAAACAAGTTACTTAGTACTGCTTTAAATAATGACTTCTTTTTATATATTTTATGGTAGTTCCTTTTAAAATATTTCAATTTCCATAGTCCATGTTCTGTTTCTCATAATTTATGAAACTACTGAAATCAACTGAATCATGTTTTACTGTCAGTACTCACATTAGGCCTACTCAAGTAAACCTTTCTCCAGGTACTTTTTTACTCTACTGTTGAGTGCCCACCGCATATGATAAGAAAAGGTCTCTATGTGAGTTTTTTTCTTTTTTTTCTTGCAATACAAAAACATTAACATTATCAGTATTATACTTCAACACATTGACATAAGAACAGAGGGCTTTGAATACTTCCGGGACCGTCTGTATGGGCATTGATAAGTCCCCGCAGTTTGCATGATTACAGTGTGTGCTCTTACCCAGGTTGACGAAGCTCATGACCGTGTCTGCGTCAGTGACCACCGTCCCGAGTGGAGGGGTGTGTGAGCTCAGAGTGGGCAGCGCCGCGAGGTTCACCTGGGACAGTTTATCCACCGCCCCGAACCGCCCAAGTCCCAGTCCTCCCATCCCGGTCATGAGGATGTCATTCCCTTCCTCCTCCCCGTCCAGCGACATGGCGTGGTACAGGTCCAGCATGAAGAGGGGCGCAGACGAGGGGGGCCTGAGCGGGTGCGGCCTGGGACGTCCCGGCAACCCCAGAATGGACAGTATCTCCTTTTGCATCTCTTTCTTCTCTCTCCCGCTGAGCCTGCGGAAACTGGACTGCACCGCCGCGTCTGTGTGGCTCCAAAGGGACAGGGGCACCAGGATGAGGAGGGGGAAGATGATGAGTGTCCCGGGGCGATGGTGGGGTCTCTGAAAAGTCCTCGCGCAGCGACACAAGACGCTGGACATGTTTGCAGATCCCCTCATGGCACTTCAATCCTCCTCCGGCCTTGACTTCTTTTCACAGGACCGTCCTGGTCTCAGATCTGCGCTGCTTTGAGGATCCTATCTCGATGTGGGACGTGTTTACTCCCTCGAAACGCTCTTGTTTATGTTCCCCCTTCCTCTCTCAGCTCCTCTAATCTAAAATGAACTGCCCTCACCCCTACTCAACCCACAGTTATAATGACAGACAAGGCAGATAAGATGCATTTGTTTTGGGAGAGCGGCAGACTAGAAGAAAAAGAAAATAGTCTTGATTCTTGTACCACTTCAAAGTATTCATGAGTACACGTAAAACTTTAAATCACAGTACACAGTTTTTCCTTTGCAGATGAGGTACAAACACTGTCATGTATTTTAAGATCGTGCCTATCAATTAAATATCTAAATCTCACTCAGACTCTAAATTGTTTAGGTAAAGTATCCTGTTACTTTCCGATTGTTCAGTAGATCCTGAAGCAGGACGTCCCAAGACTAGTCCACACCTGCCGTTAGTCCACAAAGGCGCAACCAAGTCCATTCAGCCCCTCTCCCACTCGTCCAGATGTCTCTTTCCCCCCAAAAAACACAGCAGAGTCCGAAACGCTGCTCCGTCTTCCACAGCTGATGTGGAACTGAAAAAAAAAAAGTGTTCATTTGTGGTCTTAAACATGTGCATTTTCAGGACCCGCCCCGTGCGCTGTCCCCTCCCCTCCGCCCCCATTCGGCTTTCATCTGTCCCACACACGGGTCCCACGTGGCCCTGCCTCTCGACAGCCACTCAACGTTTTGGCAAAGCCCAGTGTTCAAACATGACCTGAGAGCAAACCCCTAAAGTGGAAAATCATTTGTCTTTGAAATGTGTTCCTGAGCGGCGAAGGTTTGCCAAGAGGCGAGTCGGGCCAAGGCACCTGTTTCTGGGTGTGAGGGTGTTTACAAATGCAAATGAGTGCAGGTGTTTTTCGATGTGTCATCAAAAGGGGTGGAAGGGTCTGAAACTGTGCAGATGTAGGAAACGCCGGGAGTTCAAAATGTTAGTTCACCAAAAGAAAAGCAAAAGTGGCCTCTCAAAAAGGTTATTAGTGACTTGAGTATTTAAAGGAACAGGCCACCGTTTTTCCATACTGAGACATGTTCTTGATATGTTCTTACCTGAGCTTAGACGAGTTGATGTGTATCTGTCTGGTCTTTGTGCGTGCCCTCAGTCACGGAGAAAAAACAAAGATATTGTTAGCATTTAGCCTCTCCTCCTCTCCTCTATGGGGCCAAACGGGGGTAAAGTTAGAAGCGACCAAGCTCTTCCACATTTTCTCTATTTAAATACAGTTACGTGAGTAGTTACACGATCCAACTATAGTTACACAAAATTTCTAAGCGGATAAAAAGGGAACTGTAGAGGCAAATCTTTAGTTCGTTGGTTTCTTCTTTGTTCTAATTTTAACCTCTTCTATGAGTGACTGACACTGAGGCTGATTTTGCGCGTGTGACAACATTATCCGTCGCAGCACGATAAAATGACCGTGTTGGTCCGTCAGCCATCTTTTTATTTCTTGAAGTCAAGTCCAAGAACAAGAATCAACTTCTTCTTCGTGGGCAAAGACAATACACTGCACCCTCTATGGCAAAAATGCATTTGCTTTCTTTGTAAATAGCCTAATAATGAACAGTTTTTGAATCAAAAATATTACATATGAAATGCATCATTTATTTTTTAACAAAATATAAAAAATATGAAATACAAAATTAATATATATGAACATTAATTATTCATAAACATGTAGGCCGTATGAAATGGCGCTTACAGGAACTATATTATAAGCAGAGGCGGACTGTGACTGAAAAACAGCCCTGGACTCTGACCAGCCAGGCGCAAATTAGCATATATGCAGCACTTCCACAAAGACGTATTTGAACCTCTTACCACCCGCATTAACCAAGTCCAACCAGTTCGGTGTTACTCAACTAGCGAGCAACAGTGTAATGCCTCATTTGAAAGCTTGAAAGACCTACAAAAGTGTTTGTTTGTCACATTGTCGCCATCACATTTTTGTTGCTTTTTCATTCGTTTTTTTGTAGCTTTGTTCTCATGTTTTCGTTGTCATGTTTCATTGCTTTTTTTTCATTGCTTTGTTGTGTTTTCGTCTCTTTTATGTTGTTTTTTTGTCCTGTTTTTGTTGCCTTTTCATTGCTTTTTTGCTGTGTTTTTGTCAGCTTTTTTTTCACTTTTTTTGTTACATTTTTGTTGCACATTTTGGCTCCGTTTTCAACCTCGTTTTCGTTGCTATTTTGATGCTTTTCTTTTAAGTTTATAGATTTGGGTAAAGCTCAGTTTAGGCGGGGGGGTAAGGGGTTAAGGAGAAAATTGAGATGCCAGACCGATGTTCCTTCTTTGCTCTTCCAGAATGGACATATGGCCAGTCCGCCCCTGATTGTAAGGTATAATAATACCTTAGGAGCACTTTCACGCCCACGCAGGAATATCTTCACTTTACTAAGCGCTTTGTCGCTTCTAACTTCACCCCGTTTGGAGCTATAGGAATATTGTTTCGACCCGGCTCTGCTAGGTATAGGAAGTAACAAAAACCAAGATGTAAAATGGATAAATAAAGTTGTAATTTAATAAAAGGAGTGTACAAGATAAATTTAACAAAGGAGTGGCAAAAATAACCATAAGAACAAAGGCTACTTACAATATGTACAAAGGGTTAACTAAACGCAATGTACTAAAACAAGTGTACAAAACCAACTAGACAAAAACTTACGAGTGTCTCCAAAACTTGTCACAAAAGGCCTAATAACAAAACGAGTGTCAAACAAAATGAGACACAAACTAAAGCGAGTGTTCCTGGAAAACACTGAAAGTCATGACAGACACGAAGGAACACAGACAAAATGGCGTACTGGCCACAAGGACCAGCAGCCTTGAATGAGCCATGGTGGAGTCCTTTTATAGGAGTGGCTGGCACAGGTGGCTTTAACGAGCTCCCCCCAGGTGTTGAGCTGCTCCCCCAATCAGGCGGCAGCAAAGCCAGAGACCCAACCAGCAGCCAGGACCCCAATGCACTCCACCAATCGCAGCCCAGGACCACAGCAGCAAATTTACATGGGAGAAAACAGGTTTAGTTCACATTAACAAAAATATACAGAAAGGAGGGAACCTGGAGGCCTGGTGCAGTAACAAATACACTGGGAGAGGATAAATGCTAACAACATCTTTGGTCTTTTTGCGAGACTGAGCACAAAGACCAGACAGGTACACATCAACTCATCTAAGCTCAGGGAAGAACATATCTCAGTATGGAAAAACGGTGGCCTGTTCCTTTAATGTACACAAATTAGTATTACTGAAGTTGTTGCAAATACTACTATAAACTGGCAAAACAAAGGCTAAGTTAAAGGCCCTATACCTTTTCTTTTTTTTAAATTACAAACAAGGAAAGAGGAAGCCACTAAATCAAAATATTGGCTGTTGATACTTGTTTCTATTTTCAAGTTCTTCAGGTCAATATTGCCTCTTGCAGGGTTAAAGTGTTGAATAAAGTTGTATCACAAAATGCCAGAAAAAGCATATTACTGTATGTCTCCTCTAAACATAAGCGCTCATTTTAGTCAAATAATGTCGGCTTGCATTTGCCCCGTGCTTTCCTCAGACCTTTCTCAGTCACGCCACACTTAGCGGTGGCAAGTTATGCTTGTGTCGACTCGCCACAGCTACCCCGGGGCAGATTGACAAAGCAAGGCTGCCAATCTGCACCATCGGCTCCTCAAATCCCTCACTCTTCTTGCCCCAGGGTGAAAAGACTGAACTACACAACAATAGGAGCCGACATTCGAGTTTGTTAAAGTTTGTAAGCGATTTTCCACCTATGTGTGAAAAATCATTATTGGTATCACAAAACTTAACCCATATAACAACATTTTAAGTCTATTTCACCATTTAAAAAAAAACATAAACACTTATTTCGGAGAGCTAATCGGAGAACAATGGTCCAGTCTCTGTTCAGTGACTGCTCTAATACAAACATCGCATGTGAAGAAAATGAATGGAGGAAAACTCTCATATGAGTCAAGGTTTTCCCAGTGCCCGCTCTGACCTGACTCTCCCTCTTCAAAGCCCTCTGTGGTCCCTCTGAACGAGACTGACCAAACCGAAATGACCACGCTCCCAAAAGGGTGCGTCCCGAATGCCAAGACTTTTACGCTCCTCCGCGCCGGACGCAGGTTTGTTTTCTTTCTCTTGGCACGTCTCTCTGCGCAACTCCGAGGCCGATAAAGCAGTGCGAGGACAGAGGGAGGCGAAATCGCGGAGACCTTGAGTGGATGAGAAGTCACATTCCCGCGGTGGAGATGACGGATGTGCGCTGGACACAGCTGCACAGAGCTCCACTGTGCGTCTGCAAATAAACATGTTATTTCGAACTACGGTCCAGGAAACGTAAAACTGACCACTCGCGCTGTTGCTGTTTGTTTTTGGTCAGGACTTGGCTTGATATGAGAGGGGCAGAGTAAACAAGATACACTTGGTGAAGCATTAAGGCATTGGTTCAGGTACAGATGGAGGAAAGGCTTGGACGGAGTGGCCAAGTGTTAGAAGGAAAGGTTTTCCCTTTAAGTGCAAATGACAGGTTAGACTGCCCATTTCAACAGAACAAACATTCACATCACTTTGATAAAGATAGACTTTCTTGTTTGACAGTGTGAAGTTTTATTTATTTACTTATTCACTGAAAAAAAAGTAGTTGAGAAATACATTTTCTCTTTGCCCTGATTTGACTAACTCATTTAAAGAAATCTGTCCATAAATTAAGAGGAAAGGATCTCTTCGCACTCAAATTTAGAGCAAAAGAAATCTTAATGTCCTTGAAATTGTTGTTATTTTTTCTTAATTCAAAATCAAGAAATAAAATAACTTATTTTGTGATTATGTTTAACAGCAAAGGAAACGGGCACAGAATGTGACGTAAGAGCGGCAAATAATTCCTTGGAGTGTGGAAGTCTGTAGGGCTGAGATGATCCACTTTTGTCACGATCCGATACGTATCACGATACTCAGGGACCGATCCGATATGTATCACGATGCTCAGGGACCGATACGATATGTATCACGATGCTCAGGGACCGATCCGATACTTATCACAATACTCAGGAACCGATCCGATTCGTATTGCGATATAGTAAGTAATTGACCTTTAGCAAAAGTCCCGCCCATTTAGTTGCTACGTCCGTCAAACTTTATGATGCTGCTGCTAAAGTGACCTGTGTTAGTGACTCTAATTGAATCAATAAATGCGCAATATCCTCCAGATCGAGGCAAAAGGGATACAGTCTGCAGCAGAGGGATATATTCAAGATATTAAACTATCCCACGAAGGATAAAGGAACATTGACACTGCAGCAAACAGACAGGTCTCCAGCAAAATCAAAGAAACCATATGATCTCTTCCTTAAATGCATTAGCACAGCCTTGTGGACCAGTCATGCTCTTGCACTGTCTGGTAAGCACCCCCTACCTTGTATAGTATTTCTAAAAATAGGAAAATTTCTCCGGTGCATTTCTTCGGTGTGCTAAAGTAAGCTAACGCTAGCTAAACCTACAGGTGCCACAATGGCAGTCAGCTACAGCCAGTTATCAGGACCGTGACAAAATACACAGTACTTTTATCATAAAAGGAGACAAGCATGTGAGACTGTAAGCTTGTAAAAGTTCACCGCCACAGTTAAAGTTACGGCTCCAGTTTGTGTAACATTATGTGACTGTCAGTAGCTAGATGTTAGCATGCTAAGGTGTTAGCCTAGTCCTACCTTAGAGCTGACGTATGCTTGTTTATTTTGGAGACATTTAGCTGGGTACAGGCCGTCCACATTGTTTGAACCATTGTAGGCAGTGCTTAGGGGGTGTTTTTATGGCTTTGTAAAGGAACATACAGTAACTGGACTCCCCCAGACACACTCTTGTGGTACCTAGTGTCCGATTTACATCCTCCACAGGCAGATGCTTCACCATTTTGCTTCTTCTTCTTCTTTGTCTGGTAGGGTTTTGGTGGTTAGCAGTAAAAAAAAAGGGCATTTGTTCCATGCTTACTTTACTTGTCTTTTTTAACATGCTCAGTCATTTCTGCTCTACAAGTCAGGGGCCGAAAGGGGCCAAAAGGGGCCCGCGGGCCGCATGTTGGAGACCCTTGCTTAACAGCCTTGGACTGAACAATATTTTTTTTAACTTTTTTTTTTTGAGGGATGCTTTAACCTCAGACCCCTCACGTTAACCGAGCGCATTGTCTCCAGTTCACCTATACCGAAATCTAAAAGCTTCTTGACTAATCTACAGCCTATTGGCCAGTGTCGGGGTTAAGGGGTTATAATCTAATTCTAAACCAGATTATTGACTTTTAATTTAAAAACAGATTTTGTCGCCGAAAAGAGGCATTTTTAGGCATGAAACGCCTTATTTTAAAACACTCTTGCAATTTTTTTTATGTCACTGATGTTCCCTATTCACCTGCAGTGTCTCGCCTTATCGTCGTTTCTGTCGTCAGCAGTGATGGTGGAGTTTGTGACGGGAAGATAAGACCCTAATCTTCACAATAACATTTAATTATTTCCTTAAGATCGTTCCATTATTCACTGACTCAATGCTTCTCACAGATTTATTTGGGAAAGTGTCATATCAAGGTCCATACAGATGTTTTTTTTCCCAGCAGGTTGTTCAGTATAAATGAAATACAGCACTCGTCGCTAACATTAGCATGTAGCATGACGCTAATGTTATGGATCCACTGATCCACTTTGCTCCTCTCCAAGTCTCTGTCTCTGTATTTGGTGTAGATACAGATGGCATCGTGTCATAGGGGGAACACAGAATATTTTGGGAAACACACTTTTCCACTCCTTTTAATTTTCTGGTGAAATATAAACTTATAAACTTAAAGTCAAGTCTAAATCTGGTCCATATGTTTATTCACTGCAGATTGTTCAGTAGATGCGAAAATACAGCAGTCGTAGCTCACGCTAGCTAGCGTTAGCATTAGCACGATGCTAACATAAAGCATCATGTTAGCATTTTCCGTTATTTATGTATTTATGGGCTGTTGAACCACTTTGCTCCTCCCCATGTCTTTGTATCTTTATTTAAAACCATATTCATAATTCAGCATTTGTTGAAGTTTGTAGTTTTTTTTAATAATTAGAGAAAGTTTAGAATTTTCTCCAAATTGTTTTCCCCCTCAACTATTTTCAAACATGACCATATATGGGCAATTCCAGGGATGCCGTCTGCATCACTGAAAATAACTTCATAATTCTGGCTGCTTCGAACGTGACCATATATGGGCATTCCGCTCTTGGCGCCGCTCGGAACACGCTGACATCACCTCTTGTCTGATTGGTCGATGACATTCCATTGCAAAGTCATTATCATTCGCACACCCTTTGAGCAGCAGTTGACCCTCAGAGCATTTTGACCGCATCTCAGCGTTTTCTCTGCACTTTGACGAGAAATTTCTGCATCTGAGCCGTTAATCCTGAGAGCAGTTCATTTACTTACGAACAAAAAAACAGCTGGAAATGGAAGGCGCCGAGCTGAAAGCCTTTTTTGAACAAACGTCGCAAACAAGTGGGCGTCCTCAACACAGATTCACGAAAAATGAGCCAAGAACAGCCCTGAGCGACTTTTCCGAGGCGTTGGCACAGAAGAACCAAGTCCCGGAGCGTGAGACTTTGGAGAAAGCGTCCAAAGATCACAAAGAAAGAGCTGAGGAGTCCACTCAAGACGTAAAGATGACACTTTGGAAAGAAAGTGAACAAAAACGATCCAGGGAACACACGACAGAGCGGTCTGTAGGACAGCAGATGGAGAGGTCAGCTTTCAGAAGAGGACAGTGTGTGAACCAAACACAGCTATGGGAAGAGGCTTTGACCAAGCCTTCTGCCAGGCTGGAACCAGAAAGAGTTTGCATTTCTGAGCAAAAACTATCCCTCGGAGACACATCCATGAGGGTCTGTGAAGACAAGGAGGAGCAAAAGTACAGAGAACTCGGTGCAAAGCCAAAGCAGCGTCTTCAAAGCTGTGTGAAACCGAAAATTCCCAAAGATCACCTCTGGAAAGAGCAGTATGCTGGTTTAGAAGTCGAACAGAGGCAGTTACTTGAAGAGAACAAGGCCTTGGACGAGGATTATAAAAATCTTTGCAAGATAGAAAGGAAAGAGAAAGAATGCGCAGCGATAAAATGGGAGATCGCAGAGTTGAAAAGCCGCAAAAGCGCTGTGCTGGACGAGATTGAACGTGCAAAATGTAGACTGACAAGGCAAGAGGCTTCAAGGGACCGCTACTTTGATTTAGAAGACGTAAAGTGTCAGTTACTTACTGAGACCAAGTCCCTGGACGAGGAATTGGTAAAGCTAAAGGAGCAAGAGATCTCTGAGAAGCAATGTGCAGTGCTGGAAAAGGAGATCGAGGCGTTACAAAGTCAGAAAAACGCTAAACAGGATGAGATCGAACAAGCCAAATCAAGACGGGGAAATCAAGAGGCTTTGAGACAGCGCCATGCCCAGTTAGAGGCGGAAAAGTGTGTCATTAGCTCCAAAAACAAGGTGCTACAAGACGAACTGGAGGAGATTAACAGGAAAACTGATCCACAGTCCAGTGTCAAGCTCACTTCAGAACTTCAGATCGAGATAGTGGGGCTGCAAAGGGAGACTGGAGATCTAGAGGAGTCAATCAAACAAGGTAGATCCAAACTGGCCTCCATGAAACAGAACTGTCTCGAATTGGGAGGTGTGAGAAATGGTCTTCGCGAGGAAAAAGAGACCCTTCAGGCCAAACTCACGCTACTCAGTGACAAACAAGAGCCAGAGACTGTCAAAGAGATGTGTTTGGCAAAAGCTGACATCGAGAAGGAGATCGAGGCGCTAAAAAGTGATAAAAACGCTTTGCAGGACAAGATCGAACACGCCAAATCGAGACAGGAAAGTCAACACGATCTGAGAGAGCATTTCGCCGAGTTAGAGGCGGAAAAGCGTAGCATTTTCTACATAAACAAGATGCTACAAAGCGAACTCGAGGAGATTAACAGTGAATCTGATTCACAGCACAGTGTCAAGCTCTATTCAGAACTTCAGATTGAGGTGGCAGGGATGAGAAGGGAGAGAGGAGTTCTGCAGGAGCAAATCAAACAAGGTAAATCCAAACTGGAACAACAGGCCAACATGAAACACAACTGTCTCGAATTGGAAGGTGTGAGAGATGGTCTTCGTGAGGAAAAGGACGCCCTTAAGGCCGAACTCGCGCTGCTCAGTTACAAACAAGAGCTAGAAACAAATGTGGCAAAAGCTAACGACATCGAGAAGGAGATCGAGGCTTTAAAAAGTCAGAAAAATGCTTTGCAGAACAAGATCGAACACGCCAAATCGAGACAGGAAAGTCAACACGATCTGAGAGAGCATTTCGCCAAGTTAGAGGCGGAAAAGCGTAGCATTTTCAACATAAACAAGAAGCTACAAGACAAACTCGAGGAGATTAACAGGAAATGTGATCCACAGCGCAGCATCAAACTCTCTTCAGAACTTCAGATTGAGGTGGCAGGGCTGAGAAGGGAGACTGGACGTCTGCAGGAGCAAATCAAACAAGCTGAATCCAAACTGGAACAACAAGCTGCCATGAAACAGAACTGTCTCGAATGGGAAGGTGTGAGAAAGGGTCTTCGTGAGGAAAAGGAGGCCCTTCAGGACAAACTCACGCTGCTCAGTGAAAAGCTAGACCCCGAGATTTGCGCAGAGCTTTGTGTGGAAAGGGCTAACGACATCGAGCAGGAGATCGCGGCATTGAGGAGCCACACGAGTGTTTTACAGGGCGAGATGGAGCACGGCAAGGCCAAACTCCAGCAACAAACATCCCTGAAGGAGCGCTGTGTCGAGCTGCAAGCCGAGAGCTGCCACGTTCAAGACGAAAACGAGTCGATACTGCGAGAGATTTCCCAATTGCTCGGGAAACTCGCTCGGGAGAAAAGCTGGAAGCATCAACTCAATGCAACGCGAGTGTTGATGCGCACCTTGGAGAGCGAAAAGGAGCAGCTTCTGAAACACAAGCAGAAGCTGGAGAAAGAGCTCGACGTGCAGAAGATCGGCGCCTTCGAGTACAAGATGCAGATCCAGAATTTGACCAAACTGAGGAGTGAGACTCATCATCTGCAACAGGACGTGAGTAGACTGGTGACCGAGATCAGGAACCAGAAATCAGCACAGGAGAACTGTAAAGACATGGCCAAGGAAGACGCACAGGTGGAGGCGAAGAACAAACAGCTCAGGAAGAATGTGGAGAAGCTTAAGAAGGAGCTGGAGAAGCTCGGACCTGTGGAGATGGAGCATGAGAACTTCACACACGGCCTGGACAAGCTGCGGGAAGAAAACTGCGACCTGCACAATGAAATCCGAACCCTGAATGAGGAAATGGCGAGCAAAAAGATGCTTCAGGCCCGTCTAAAGAGCCTGAAAGCTGAGCAGGAGTGGAGGCTGCAGAGAAGGCATGGCCTGCAGTCGGAGATCTCATGGTTGAAAGGCGTTCGGTGGGAGCAGCTGCCGTTACGTGAGGAGAAAAAGGAGGGGGACGAGAAGAATGAGCGCCTGCACCAGCAGAACATGCAGCTGCGCAGAAATCTGGAGAAGCTGTTTGTGGAAACTTCCAGCAAAGAAATCGACCAGATTTTAACCAGTTCTGCAAAGACACAAAGTGAGGAGATGGACCGGCTGAATCAGCAGCTGGCGGAGGAAATTGAGGAGTTTGGGACCAGCGTTTAGTGAGCTGCTTAAACCCAAGCACTCCAAACCAGGTGAAAGTGGGAAACACCTCCAAAGGTGGTGGAGAATGACCGAGCCAAGATCCTGTGAGACTTCCAGACACAGAGGGACAGAATGGTAATGAACCAACCGGACATTGTGGTGGTGGACAAAGAACAGGGGAAAGGTGTTGTGGTTGACATAGCAGTACCAAGGGATTTCAACATTAGGGAAAAGGAACACTAGAAACTAGAGAAATACCAGGGGCTCAGAGAAGCGCTCGAGAAGCCCTGGAGGCTTTATTTTTTAAAAGAAATATATATATTGTACATATATTGTAATATTATATATATTCATAGAAAAACTACTCCAGTTTGGGGGTCACTGCATCACTGATGCACCCTCCATACCTTCTCCAGCTATTCTCTGAGCCCCTGGTATTTCTCTAGTTTCTCGAGTTCCTTTTTCCTAATGTTTTCCTGGTATTGCTATGTCAACCACAGCAGCTTTCCTCTGCTCTTTGTCCACCACCACAATGTCCGGTTGGTTCATTACCAATCTGTCCGTCTGTATCTCAAAGTCCCACAAGATCTTGGCTTAGTTTAGTTTAGTTTAGTTTAGTTTAGTTTAGTTTAGTTTAAATTTGATTTAATTTTCAGTTCATTTCATTTCATTTCTTCTTCTTTTAAACCTAAAATAAAGTCTACGTATGAAAATAATTTCTTGAGTAGGGATTGACCTTATTGCAGAGTACTTGATTTTATTATTTGACTAACCACCCATACAGCCACTTGGTCACAGAAACGGCAAATAACGCACAAATATCAAGTTTGTTTTGTTGCATAAAAAGTTCCATAATGCACCTTTAATCTTTGTAAAGCCAGTAACACAGATTAAACCCCACATTGCTTTGTATTTAACTAAATTATAAGTGTTTTATTATGTACTGATGAATGTATTGTGATATGTCACGTTAAATTAGCTGTCACCATTATAGAAATAGCAACAGGCTCAGACCACAGCCTGTTGCTAGCTGCTAAATGCCGGACCCGTTTTTAATTGACCGTCCCCTCTCCTTACAAATGAATAGGGAAGCCAGGCGCAATACTGACAGATGGCGCCTGAGATGATGTTTGGAGGCCTGTGGATGCGTATCCAACCCTACAGCAAAGCAGAAACCTATCAGAAATTGAGTAAATGGTCTGTACATTCATAATGATTTCTGACTAGGCTTTGACCTCCCCTACATGTGGTTGATGGGTTAACAACAGCTGAACACATCTGGATCGTTCATAATTTGATGGTTAATGCTAATGGCTAACGGAAAAAATACACTGAGCAGGCTAACGGACTCGGAAAAGTTACATTTACTGATAAGAACTGGAGTAACTGCTTGAGCAAACTGTATTATATAATTCAGTACATTTTACTTCTACTTTACTTCTGAGTAATATTGTGATGAAGTATCTTTACTCTTACGTAGATAAAAAAAAGAAGTTACTTACATTGTGAGTGAATTTAAAGTAACAAAAGCTTCATGTCGACCTAAAATATAAGTAGTTTGTGTTTTGTGCCCCTTTATCTTCAGAAATACGGTATTTTCTTTGAAAATATTAGGATTTTCACAAGTTTTTTTTCTCATAATCAATGTCACAACAGAAAAACAAATCAGACTTTTACAGTTACTCAGGCACAGCACTCACATATTCTCAAGTACTTTTTTACTTATATATATTTGGGTCACTATTTTTTACATGTACTTTCAGAGTAACGTTACTCTTACTTGAGTAAATATGGTTTGGCTAGTCTACCCACCCACCTAAGCCCTTAAACGTTTGATACCAAATAAATTAAAAATATAAAGTATAAAAAAAAAGGTGAAACTCTGTAAATTTTAATATTGTTCAAAAGATAAATTATTTCTGTTATTCAATGTGAAACTAATATATGATATAGACTCATTACATGCAAAATGATATATGTCAAGCCTTTGTTTGTTATAATTTTGATGATTATGGCTTACAGTCCATTTTCAACATATTCAAATGTTTTGAGATTTTTTATTTGGGTTTTTTCCAAGCTGAGCCATAATAAGTCTATACTAGTTTCCCAGTTTAAGTTGAATAACAGAAATGAATGCACTTTTTAATGACATTCTAATTTTCCGAGACACACCAAGCTTTCTCATCTGTATTGCCTGCAAATGTTGGCGTCTGATTTCAGATAACAAGAATACAGAAAGACAACGTTGTTTTACTGCAAGCATATTTTAATACAAAAACAGAACAAAAAAGTTTATAATTTTAGTTTTTACTTTTACACAATTGAGTCGTAGTAACGCCCCCGTCCCCCCCGGCATCTTCACACTGAGATTAGCACAGCATCAAAAGGCGGCGTCACGTCGGCCACAAGCCACCTCCGGACAATAAATAAATAAAAATCACCTAAACAGGTCTTCAATCTGTCAATTCATTCTTCATCTCTTACATTGAGATAACACAGAGACAACCTCCGCCCTGCCACAGTAACAGGGCATTTGAAAAAGCCTAGAAGAAGAAAAGGGGGCGGGACAAGAGGGAGGAAACCTGCTCTCATTGGTCCGCTCGGTCACGCCTCCTGTCAATCATAAGTGTGGTTTCTTGTCTACGGATTAAGGGCAGCCCCCTTTGGTCATGATTTGGAAACAAGAGCTTTTATTATCGAAAACAAAATGGCCGTTGGATCTGCGACCGATGAGTTAACGACGAAGACAAAATTTACACACAAACGCACACATTTCCTTGGTACAAAAAGTCTTGAACCAGTAATACTCAATCTGCCAATGATATGACGTCAAAATAAATAGACTCTTATTATTTATTTACGCTAGATAAACAACAAAATCGGATATAAATTAACCAGAAACAAAAAATGACATTCGCAAATTAAAACGTTTGCATACAGTGACCTCTCGTTTCATGTAACATGTGTCAAAAACACAGCCAGCCTTCTTCTCATCGTGAACAGGCCAGAAGTGAAGGAGGTTAGTGCATGCTGGTTTGGGTTACACTGTCTGTTATGTGCTGTTAGAATAAAAATAGTCCTTCGTGTTATTTGCCAGTTCTGGGTTATTGTTGCACTAGCCTCGTGTTGAAATGCAAATCCGTGGTTTTTGGGAAAGCTCTCTCTCTGCCTCGTAGCCACCGACCGGAGAAAGTATCTAGCCGTGTAAGCAGCAGGAAGCAGCTTGGGTTTTTTCGGCTGAGGCGACACATTTCGACCAGCACGGAGGAAGCGGCATGGCAGTTGTTGCATATTTTCGTATTTATTTTAGCTCATCCTCGAGGCATCTGGGCCCGAAAAACCAAAATGTCTTCCTGAAGTTTTTTTTTTTTTTTTTGTGTGAGTGTGTGTGGTTCAAGATCTTGGCCGTCTCGAATCGGGACAGACGAACAAGTAACACAAAATAAGGCAGCATCAAGTCGATTCCGTTTTGAAGAGCCGCGTCCTGTCTTAAAGGGAAAGTCAGTACGGACGATTGCTCTTCTTTCTTGTGCATGGTTTGATTTAGACATGATTTGAGACAATCTTCCTCATCCCAGTCTTGAGTCTTTTTAGTGCTAAGGCGTTACTCATTTCTTGGTAGCGCTTGTGGTCTTGGGGCTGGGGGCCTTTTTGGAGATGGTGGGGATTTTGGATGGTTTGGCGCCCCCTCCTGGCCTGCGCGGGGTGTCAGAGGTGTCGGAGCAGACGGAGCGGGCGTCCTGGAGCTCCGAGGCGTCCGATGCGTCGCTGCCCCGTCGGCTGCTGGCCCTGCTCCCTGCCCTGCTCCCCGCTCGGCTCGTAGGACCGCTGGGTCCAGCACCGCCGCGCTTCGGGTCTAAAAGGGCCGGGACAAGAAATAGGAGTTAGCATTTTCCTCTGTAAAATTAATGTTTATGTGTAACCCCCGCCTCAACCAAGTGCGTATTCTCCAGTTTAGCCAAATTTAAAAGCTTATAGCCTACAGGGACTGGATAAGGACTGGATTTCTCTGACTTGTTTTCCATTGATATTCAGTACATTGTTTCATGTTATAAAAACCGAGGCAGTGTGCAAAAGTACTCAGAGGTTTTGAAGTTCTTAAAGTGCTGGTACCTTTGGTTTGTTGGTGATCTAACAAACCTCTTAACCCCCGCCTTAAGTGAGGGCATCTTCTCCAGTTCGGCTTTACCCAAATCTAAAAACTTCTCGACTGGAGAGCTTGATCATTGTAAGACCTGCAAAACTATTTGTGACTCTTTTGTCACATTGTCGCTGTGTTTTTAATCACATTTTTAAACAGTTTTTGTTGTGTTTTCGTCCATTTTTCACCACATTTTTTTTTGTGCAACTTTTTTGTTTCCCTTTCATCAAGTTTTCGTCAGGTTTTTGTCAGATTTTTGTCAGATTTTTGCCAGATTTTTTGTGTGTTTTCATCTTAATTTTTGACGCTATTTTGATGCTTTTTTTTTTCATAAAGCTTTTAGATTTGGGTAAAGCTGAAGTGGGGAAAATGTGCTTGGTTCAGATGGGGGTGAAGAGATAAATAAGCCACAGCTAATGATATCAAAAAGCAAAATGGGTCTTCCAGCAATGAGTCTGCTTTAGCGTTTGCATACTGGATATTTGAAGGGACTATACGGAGTTTAAAAATGTTAAAACTAAGTATTTTCCTCTCCCTACATGTTCCAGCCTGTCCTAATGTGCAGAATGAGCCCAGACCTGTTCACCACAGCTGTCTCTAACATCCTGCACTTTGGGTCTGAAGTGCCGTCATGCACGAGCTTAATATAGAAGCTGCAGTTACGCATAAGACCTGAGGTGGCAGTAGTGAGCATAAAATGACCAACTTGCATATAGTCTCTTTAAGCAACGATGTCAAAGCCCTCACCAGTCCGTGTGGTTTTGCTGGTGTGAGTGGTTCCTCCGTTCTCTCCGGTCAGAGATCCTCGGCTCGAGTGGAACGTCGGCCTCTTGAGCTTCGAGCCTGACGCCGCCCCCTACAGGAACATCAGGAGAACATTTCACCAGTGAAGTTAAATGATGCAGAACTGAGCTACAACGTCGCAAAACAGGTATGACAATGGCTCAAATTAATGTGACAACATTTACGGACAGACACCGAGACAAATGTTAAAACTGAATATAACAACTTAAAGCACTCCTCGTTTTTAGTGTTATTAATTGATGATTGTCTTTATTTATTATGGATTGATTTCATCTGCCTGAAGCCCTTTAATTTACCTGGTGTTTAAATTGTTTTCTACCTTGACTTAAATTGATAACATGTCAACCTGATGGATTCCTCAGTTTGTATGTCTAAGTACTCTCACTTTTTACAATCAAGCTACTCTATGATCTTGATAAAAGAAACTCTACATTTATAAGGTAGGTGTAACGTAACCTTTGTGTTACAAACTGAACTCATGAAGGTTTTTCCTCCTTTTAAAATTGCACTACAGTGGCCCGGTAGTGTCAAAATACAACTTATAATAACTGGGTGGCTCGGTACCATTAAACCTTTTTCGAAACCTATACTAAATTATTTGTAATATAGAACCATAAAACAGATTAATAACGTTGTATTTACTTTCCTTCCTTTTAATTTAATTTATTTTGCATTTGTATAATTTGTTTGAGAGGAACAACCAAGAAACTTCATTTGAAGCAGTACTAAGTAACTCATGCCCCTAGAGGCCATAAGCGCCACTGCAGGTGTCGTAGCATGTTGCGTTTTTTTACTCATTAATTGTCCATGAGTAAATACTACGCTGACAGAAAAGACAAAGAGAGAGAGGGATATTGTACATCCAATTACACAATGAAGATATTTTTTTCACTCAAACTTGGCTGTAAATACTGTTTAAGTGGCGGTAGCCCGCAGCTAGCTTTGCCCGTTAGCTTCTTCTTCCTTATTCTATTAGTGTGTATTGGGGCCTCCGACCCGGTGCAGGGAAAGTTGCATTTGTGGTTTTCTGGCCAGAGACACCAGGGGGAGATGAAAGACCCCCCAATCATCCCATTAACACTTGTATTACCCCCAGAGGGACCACGGAAAGGATTTATTAAAGGTACAAAGTTACTTAGTACTGCTTTAACTACAAAAACACTTTCCCAGCTTTTCGGTCATCGATTACTCTAACTTTGTACTTCAAAACACTTCCTCCATTTTATAACACGCTTAACGAGCTTCTGAGCATACTGTTAGTGCATTAGCCTCGATGGGGGCGGGTTTTGGCGGGGCGGTAAAGAGGGGTGTGCATTCGGGGGGTAGCACCGTTAGTCTTACCTCGTGGCTCCCGTCGGGACAGCAGTGGCACTTGGACGGGGTCGGCGTTTTACTGTGAGCCAGCCAGGGTTTGGCGTAGTCGCGGGTGTAGGACGACTACAGGGAGCAAGGAAGGAAGCGAGCGAGGAAACCAGCGAGGAGGCCAAGCAGCAAGGTCAGAGGGAGCATTTATTAAGGGAGAAAGGGAGTTTGATTTTTCCAAGTTTAGGGCCAATCATGAATTAAAGGGTATTTGAAGCCATTTAGGAAGAAGAGGAAGTTGTAAAATGCAACAAAAAAAACAAAGAAAAAAACAAAGACACAAAACAAATTTCACGGTTAAGGATGTGGTGATTGAAGACAAAACTTAAAGACAAACAAATGCACAATTAATAGTCACGTTTGGTCATGGATGGGCTCAGTTCACCAGAATGAGATGATGCAGCATTTCAGATGAAGGGCAGAAGTCAAATTAACTTTATGGACGAGGCACCACTTGAGGAAGAAATATCCAGCCGCAAAAAATCCACAAAAGCTGAAGGATTCACTTCACAAACTATATTAATCAAAGTCTAATCAAACAACAGCAACTTGCAATGGTGTGATTCACTAATACTAGCATATGTTCATATAGACTACAGGAAATGATGCACATACATCATCATCATTCAACTTACCTACATCATGAGCTACTTTTACTTATAAAAGAAATTGATTGCTTATTTGGGAGCTACTGTACTTGGTTGGAGATCCTTGTTCGGGACTCTGAGCCCAAACAAACAACACGTTTCTTAACTTAAAGGGACACTGTGTAACATTTTGGACTAAACTGTTGCCATCAGTACAACACATGCTCCTATTGACCAGCTCAACACAGACAATGCTATTACTACAGTGAATAATCAAAGGATTGGGATGAGGAGCTAGCCTATTTAAACCTCAAATTCTACTGACTTTAGTCACATGTCCATGGAGACGAGCCACTCCCGGTAAAGTTACAGTCATGTCTTAGGAGAGCTGAGCCGCTCACAGCAAAAACACAAGTTTGTTTGTACATTTACTAGGTATTTTTCCAATCATAACATAAATGCTAGTATTTAAATTTTATGTGGCTTTATCTTTCTGTTGCCAGGCTATTGGCTTGGGGGCAAATTATCTGCATACTCTTTACACCATTTTTCTTTTTACATTGACAGGTACAGATGCAGAATTCATAATAATCCACCAATCACCAAGAAAAGCATTTTTAAACTATTGCCTTTTTAGAAGGATCCAAACACTATGAAGTTTAGAGTTTAGATCGGGATAAGGGACCTAACAGAGATTTCTGAAGCACTTGACTTTACAGCACACAGTCATAGTATCGGCATAGTAACAAGATAGACAAAATCTGGTATTTATAGAAATTACATGATAATTTTCCAGGGAAACAGGACATACATCCGTCATTCCACTTTATTATTATTATTTATTATCATTATATTGTTACCGCATTATCCCTTGTTATCTCTTGTTATGAAGCCAAATCCATCCATTATCGTGTTATTACTGAACTGTAAAGTCAAGTACAACCAAAATGTCTAATGAAGTCTCTCTGTCCATCTGACAATGCAGCATCATCTTATTCCAGAGTCTGAAAGTGAACCACTGACCGCTGTCCTTACCCGGGACGATGCCGAGGTGGTGGGTGTAGCAGGGGCAGAGGGGGCGGAGGGTCCCGACGCCCCGCTGTGGGACGCGGATGAAGAGGAGCGGGTCGGGGAGGCGTTCCGTGAGCCCGGTTTGGACCTTCTGCCCCGGGACCTGAACGCAGCCAGCCCCTGGGACGCCCCCTCTGGTAGGATGAACTTCTCCCTTAGCTCCAGGTTGGTCCGTCCACGAGCTAGAAGAAAATGGATATCGAGTTATGAGAGTTTTAGATGGGACGGGTGCAGGTCCCGGGTCAGTGGTGCAGGGGAGCAGAGCAGCGTGCACTTCCCAGTTTGAGGTGTGTGTATTGGGGGGCTGTCTGTGCAGTTTGGTCCAGTGGCAGTGGGACAGTGTTAACATGATACGCAATGAAAACAGCGTCCATTGCGTATTTTTACTGAAACAAGTGAAGCAAGGCACATACTTGGAGATCGGATAAAATATCCTTTATCAGAAATGTACTGCATGTTGACAAAATGTTGCAAAGCGGCATCAGCGGGTTTGTTTTGACCATAGTCTTGCATTGTTATATGGTACATTGCTAATCCATAGTGGCTTTCTGGACGGTCTCAGAAATGACTGAAATTATGCCTATATAATTTATTGTTCCTGTGGCTATAGTTACATGCTACATCAACAGAACAGTGGCTACGTGTACATGTAGACCAAAAATCTGATCTGATTTCCGGAGTTCTCAGATCACTCAAGTGGCATTTGAGATACAGAGGAAATATTTCAAACGTCTGTATGAACTAACCAAGAAAATAAAGCAAAAGGGCCAAACCTATGTCACAAAAACATACTGTAGATCGTAAGATATTATAAAAAAAACTAAAAACTAAAAAGACCTCTTTAATAGAAGTTAAAGCACAGGTTTGTGCCATTTTTCATTTCCTGAAATCACAACAAGTTCTAAACCTGCGCCGTCTCCACTGGGCTTTCATGTCAGGTGGTGCGATGCCACAAGTAGCACTTTGGACTGCAAGGCCAAATATGGAGGTGCAGTCATTTTCAATCTTCACCTGGTGCTGCAGTTGGGCCTGATTGAAGCTACGGGTGGGGAGACAGTCCAGTTGCTCTAAAATCCAAAAGTGCACTGGCACAAGCTGAGTTTTGGATTATGGGATTTCTGAAGTGAATATAAATGCATCAGATCTGATTATTGGCTTTTTCTGATTACCTTAATAATCTGATATTTCTGACCATGTAAACCAAGCCACTGATCATTTACAAAGCCATGTACCTTCTGGCTGACAATTGTATTGGTAAGCTTGTAGTGTATTGCAAATCCATGCTAGTTGCATTAACTGTAGTATTCTCTGATTACTTGAGCTACTTTTCTTCATATACCGTTCCCTTCATCGTGTCCATGCATACTGTGTCCATATAAGCTGCAGTAGTTGTGGGTCATGCCTGTTAATGCCCAAAGCAGGAGACAAACCAAGAGCATCAGCCTCAGCAGACGACCACAAGCCTGCAGCCAGCCACAGCCAGAGCCCGAGTCCCACCAACTAAATGGACATATATGACCGAACCCATGAGGGACAGGGGGGAGCGAGGAGCGAGGGGCGAGTGACGAAATGGAAATTAATAAAAGATGAGAAATGGATGGACTTCGTAGCCGGTTTTAGCAGCTGCACGGCGATCAAACAGGACGGCCAGTTTAATAAACACAAGTGCACCCTGTGGTTAAAGCGTTAGCCTGTAATCATGTCCCGCCAACAGCAGAGCATTAGGGCTGAGGGGATACAACCAGGCTGGCCACGCCCAAGTCCCGGCTTCAGGAGTTGCAAAGCACAAGGCGCTACTTCTCTTTAGAGTAATCGGGTCATTCACTCTTTAACATGTTTAAGAAAATGTGGACATGCTACATTTTCAGTTTACTTTTAGGGGGCAGATAAACAGGCACGTAAACCTGATTACCTTTTGTTACAAGGCATTAATGCAAAAAGCTTCCTGGTAAAGTAAAAGGCTAACTAATTGTCAATAGTAAAACAACTTAAATGATGCTGAATGAACAATACTTTTTTCGATACTTAAACTAAAATATTTGTCATAGAAGAAACATAACATAGATAAATAATGTTAATTTATTCCTTTTTCTTCCATTTAATTTCTTTTACATTTGTATCATTTGTTTGAGGGGAAAGAACCTAGAAACTTCCTTTAACAACAAAAGGGCGAAAAACATTTTTAACAATTTTTTCACGTTTATTTCCCAAATAAATAAAAAAAAATCCCCAAATTTCATTAAAATTTTCCCATCTTTTCTACATGTTTTTCCAAATTTTCCTTCATTTTTTTCTAATTTTTGCCTACATTTTTCCCTAATTTTTTCCTACATTTTCCCCCCCAATTTTTTCCTACATGTTTTTCCACAATTTTCATTTTTTTCCCTCAAATTCCCCCCCCCCCAAAATTTTTACTTGTTTTTCCTTATTTTTTACTTTTTTTTTTCATTTTTTTTTTTTTTTAACTTCACTTTTTTTCTTTAAAATTTCGATGAACATCAGTGTTTCTTTTCGGCACCAAGCCCTAATCCTATAGCAGAACTTCTGTATTTTGGCTTTGCTATTGAAGCTTGTATAGTTCCTACTTTGTCCCAGCAATATTTATAATTAAAAACATGATTTAACTTTTGCCATAGCCAATTTCACATCATTTTAAACACATATTCCATTAAGTAAAAGACGAGGGGCTGGCCAGGTCCTGCTGAAATGAGTAAGAAAAGCAAAGTGCAGCACAGACAGACAGACAACACAGACGCCTGAACGTAACGAGCCTGAAACATATAAAACATGGATAAACATGGGCTGAATGAGTGTTAAAATGAAGGTGAGAGGAGTACGATGGCCGCAGGTGGAGACAGGAGACAGGGGGGAGTAGATATACCTCGGCAGCAGAAATAGCCAGGAGTGACTGCCACTGAGAGACACAGAGGACAATGTGAAAATCCGCATGCTGGAGGTGGGATGAGATCAGAGATACAAACGCTCATTCGCTCACACACTCATTCACAGACAACAGCTTCAGTGAGCCCTGAAACATGGAAAAAACACCTGACTGGATTCTCAAGAGGCAACAGCGAGAGCTACAGGAAGAGGAAGTGAGGGGACAAAGACTGAGGATAAGTCCTAGCCCCTTTAATGTGCAAACTTTGAGACCTTAGCTTTGAAAAATACAACAATCAAGCTAATAGAGGTGGTAAAGTAGTTCTTCGAGACTAGAAAAGTCAATGTTTTTCTATTTTAGAGCAGCCCTCGCTTGCATTAATTCATTGTAATAGATGCTAATATGCTAATAATGCTAAGAAACAAATGTTCTGCTATCCATCTCCTCTTTTGTACACTCTTTCAAAGGTAAGGTCCCATTTTCTAAGGGGAAAGACTTGGCCTCTCAGTGTTGTTAGTCAGGTGTCCACAGTCAGCAAGGCACAGCGACAACAAGCCCAAACCAGACTTAACGACGACCATTAAAAGAGAAAAAATGGCAACAGGCTGGAGAGAGAAGAGGCTTTGACAGTAGTTTTCGGTTTGTTTTTTGTTAGGCAGCGGGTGAAAGATTTAGAGGAGAAACCCAACCTATACGAGATGAGATGGAGCTACTCGAGTCAGAGCGCAGGATCTTAAGTCCAGGGTGTTGCACTGAGGAGAGAGAGAGAAAAGACCAGGGGGGAGAGAGAAGAGAGGAGAGGGATGGGGATGGGAGAGAGAGGAGAGGTCCATGCATCATGCAAAAATTAGTGATTCAAAATTAAGACTCGCCGCCTGGAGATTATACACGGAGACAGAGAGAGGGGGATGTACAGGAACTGAGAGAAGAGAGTGTGACAAAGACGTGACAGAAGATCCTTTAAGACAAGTTCGGTACGAGGGGAGGGACAACAGACGGGAGACACCACTGAAAGAAACTGAAGAGAGGTTTGACACGGGAGGGAGTTCAACTATAGAACTTTGGTAATAGGATATATTTATAGATAAAGCCATTTTGTTTTGTCTTGCCACGCTTTTATCTTGATTATTGGATAGTGTGGTATGTTTCTACTGGGAATGCTATTTCCAATCATTATGAAACCTAATGGACTCAACCTCCTAGAAAAGCTTCAGCTTTACCCAAATCCATAAGGTCTATAAGCCTATAGGCCAGTATAATGCTTCATTTGAAAGCTGAGACCTACAAAACTAATCTAAACAGATCTTTTTCCTGGCATTTTTGCTTTTTTCTTAACTTTTTCATCACTTTTCTGTTACTTCTTTGATGCTTTTTAAATGTATTTAATTTATTGGTTTACAGGTGAAACTCAGAAAACTAGAATATCATGAATAAGTGCATTCATTTCTGTAATTCAACTTAAACTGTGAAACCAATACATGATAGACTCATTACATGCAAAGTGAGCTATGTATAGCCTTTATTTGTAGTAAGTTTGATTATTATGGCTCAGCTTGTAAAACCTGTAAGACAGTAAACCAAAATCATCAAAATTATAACAAATAAAGGTTTGACATATGCCCTTTGTATGTAATGAGTCTAAATTAAATTAGTTTCACATTTTAAGTTGAATTACAGAAATAAATCAGTTTTTGCACGATAGTCTAATTTTTCAAGTTTCACCTGTATTTGGTCGGGACAGTGCATGTTAATGAACATACATGGGTCTCATGCATGTAAACAAGCCACACTGGATTTTAGCCTTGGGCTAATTTCCATCCGTTGTCCCCCTATTCACACTCTCAAACACACTCTTATTCATCCTGACCTATTGTACATGTTTTTAGAGGTAGTGGAAATCCGAGTACCTGTTTTCATTACACATTTTTGTCACTCTTTTGTTGCATTTTCATCCTCGTTTTTGTCTCATTTTGTTGCTAATTTGACACTTTTTTCCAAGAAGTTTATGGATTTGGGTAAAGCCAAACTGGAGAAAATGTGCTCCGTTCAGGTGGGGGTTAACAGGTTAATAAACTGTATTTTCTTCCTAATGTACTCCATTCAATAATCCATTTTACATACCTTCTCCTTTGTATTCACAGTAAAAACGACTTGTTAAATAAAATAACTTGACTTGAATAGTTGTCTGGTAAAATGTAAGCCTTGTGAACACCCGGTTGCCTGTGTGAGTGGTGAAAGAGTGAGGGTTTGTTGCTTCTGTCGACTTCAATGGCAGCTGTGGGGAGACACGCATGGAGCACCTCAAGAGGATGGAATGAATCTAAAATCTGTCTCTTGTGAGGCGCTTTGGGTGATTTGTCTGGTGATTCTCTTCCCTTCAACGCTACATACGAAACAACAAACTTAACACACTCCCAGCTCGAATATAACAAGTGACACAGATGGAAACAAGAGCAGTACTTCATATAAACGTATCTGATGTCTGTGTTTGCTAAAGCAGTAGCCGCTCACCTCGACACGGATCGTTCTTCACCAGGAACTCGTCCAGAGCCATCCAGCCTCCTCCGACTCTCACCATCACCGTGCTGCGCAAAATACGCACCAACCGCAGCTGCTGGGAGTCTCCGAACTACAACGAAAACAAGTTCAATCAAAAACAAATACTCAGAGTGTGCAAAATCTGAAATCTTCCTTATTTTTTTGCAGCCATCTCGCCAAGCAGCCCCAAAAATGACCAAAATCTACGCAAATCTTCATTTCTCTAACATGCAAAACAAATTTCACCAAGACATGCAAGTCTACAGTCTACTACGATCATAGTTTTCTGCACAAAAGATTATTTTATTCATTACTGATGAGAGAAAATGAAAGTTGACCAATGCCCCAAAAAGCAGAACTTTAAAGCAGAGAAATCGTCCATGTCCAAGCAGCTTGATTTGCTCCACAGCTTCAAACGTATATATAATATAAAAGTAACATACAGCTTAAATCTGTCACTAAAACCAAAGAAAAACCACACAAGAGGAGAGAGAAACCTGCTAAACAAGGTCAAGCCCACGATGAAGTGCTTTTCTCCACTTTATTATACATAGTTTGGAGGGTACAGGAGAGCACTTCTGATTGGAGCAAAACCAGGAAGCAGATTTCACTCGCCCAATCACAGCAAAGGAAGTTACTTTACCTGGTTTCCGAGGAAGAACTAAAAAGTCCAGACACGACGCAAAGGAATAAGGGGAGAAAGAGAGAAGGGAAAATGTAACACAATGTATTTAAACATAATAATGTGTATATTTGCTATAAAACTGGATATTGTCATTAAAGACATGGTGAAGTGAGGCGTCACTGTCCAGTAAATTAGTGGTGTCAGCAGCAAATGCAGTGGAGAACGGTGTTAATGTTTTAAAGTGTAAATGGTGATGAACAGTTGGACAAATGGAGAAAGAGAAACACAGATGTTACGACACACACAGGCCAGTAGAGGGCGGCCCATCATTGACCGTGAGGTAATGATGTCAATGCAGGTGGTGACGCTTCCAAAAAGCAGCAGCTAACATGACTTTTGACTCCTGTAAAAGGCTCCACAGATAAAACACAAAGCGCTGAGGGTTTAGCAAAGTCTGTACAATCAAAATAAGTAGGAGGATAAGTAAATGCCAATGTTATTTTAGGTTCAGGCATTACTAGCAAAGATTACATTTAGATTAGATTACAAAGATTACAATTACATCATTCCTTGCCTGATTATTCCAAAAAAATTGTATAATTCTTTGTACGCTAAGCTTAGTTCTGTTTTATTTCTCCCCCAGAAGTCTGTGTTTTATCTGGGCAGCCACATTTACACGGCATATTAATGTGACGAGACACACACAAAGTGGATGGTCAGATGCTGTAAAAATGTCCATTATCATCATGAGGTGACACAGAATGAAGGTTATGAACAGTGAGACAAACAGCCAATGAGTCGTGTTGCATTATATTATTGAAACGGTTAATAATGTCTTTATTTGCTTCATAAAGTTCATTAGGACTTACCCTGTACTTGTTCTCTCCGATCTGCTCCACCTGGAACCTCTTGGCACATTTGCACTGCGCCACCTGCCGAGTCACCTGAGCAAAAGCACAATGTGACACGTTTAGGCTAGTTTTTAGCTCAAATATGACTTACTCTGTTTGGTCCTTTGCTCGTCTATCGTAACTTACCTCGTCTTCGATCTTATCCGCGTCCGTGGTCGGCCTGTACGCGTCTTTGTTCGGATGCAGTGCCGCGACAAACTCGTAGTAGTCGATGTAACCGTCTCCATCGCGATCAAAGATGTCCGCCACGGCCGTCATCTCCAGTTTACTGGTCGGAAACTCTGCCAAAATTAACATTATCGTACGTTAGAGGTGACTTACATCGACACAGTTATTTCACTGAGACGTTACGCACTTGAAGCCAGGATGCCGTCTATAAACTCCTGTCTGGTGATCTTTCCGTCCTGGTCTTTGTCGATTCGTCTGAAGAAGTCCATGACTCTGGACTTCTTATGGTTCATCCAGCGCATGTACTTCTTCCTCCACACGTCAAAGTCGAAGTTGGCGAACTCTTTGAGCTGAAAGCAGAGGAATGTGTTACTGCAAATCATCATATATATGCTGTGGTTTCTTTTACAGAGCGATTCAGTTTGACATTCATTAATCTGAATGTGCTTCATTGTTCATTTAGACAATGTACTTTATTGTTTTATCTGGATTTTTCGGTCTACATTCAGTCAACTAAAAAGTATGTAAATTTAGTCAACAAAAACTCATTAGATTAGTCAATGCTACGTCTATAGAATTTAATTTAAGCAAATTTAATCATGTTCACAGTTTCATGGAGCTTCAGATCTGTTTGTTTTGACGTGAATTTCAAAGATATGAGGCCCTTTGTCAAATTTGTCATTGGACGTTCAGGTGTTTTTAGTTTCTTCTTTTAATTTTTATACAGTTTTTAGTTGACATACCCATCTGGATATTCTAATCATAGTTTTAGTCTCATTAACTACTTTTATTTTAGTTATGCTTTGGCAAAAAATTACTTTATAAATATTACTTTGTCTAAACTTATGACAAAATACTGTAGTCGTTATTTTATTTTACTTTTCTTTGTGTAACTAGGAGCTCTCAAGTGAAATTCAGAATCTCTTTTTCAGGAGAGTCCTGTTCCAAAAGGGGACCTTGTTATACTTCTTTTTAGAGGTAAGGGAAACCGGAGTATCCAGCGGAGAATCAACGGGCAGAGTCCCCATTTAACATTTTTCTTCTACTACAAAAAGGCCACATATTTGCAAGTACCTCCTCCAGCCTGTCGAGGGCGTCGTTGAGTTTGCGTTGTCGGTCCAGAGCCAGGAGCCAGACTTGCTGCCATCGTGCACAGAGCTGGTTTAGTCTGGGGTTTGCTGACGAGACCTGCACCACTGCCTGCTGCTGCTGCGGCTGTTTACCTGAAACACAGTTTAAAGCCACTTTCAGTCATTTTTAATAGTTTAATCTGTAATATTTTATTGGAAAGAAGAAAACATTGCTTATATATTTGTGACGTCAAAGCTAAACAAAATCAAAATAATGAAAAAAGTGAAACGTACGATTCCCCCTTCTCTCCGACAGGTGGCTGTGAGTCTCAGAGGGTTTCCTCTTGTAGGATTTGGTCACTTTGTCGACATCTGGCTGCTTCCTCGTCATCTCCTCCATAAAAGTCTGCAAAACAAAATGCCAAAATTAGTAAGTTCCACGCAAATCCACGCACTTAAACAACCCCACCAGCGAAAAGCTAAGGAGCTACAGGAGTCATTTCCAGAAGTAGACAATGTGGAGCATCTAACCTGGTGTTCAGTGATGAATGTTTTGAGTTGTGAGATGTCCTGAGGAAGGGGCTCCGTGTCCTTCTGGATCAGGGTGGTCTCTGCAAACTGCAGCCAGGACAGGAGCTCCTCCAGAAGGTTAGCGTTGTTCAGCACCTCAGTCAGAGCCGTCTCCAGCCTCTGCTCGTGCTGCTTGGCCCAAGTCAACACCTAAAAACAAGAAGAAAGAGTAAGTCTACGAAAAGCATGTGGTCAACTTTATGCAGTTGCAGCCGTTTATATGGTTTTGTGTTGTTAAATTTAAAGAAAGCTGTTTGTCGTGGCTGTTGATTGGCAAAAATCAAAATAGGAGAACACTATGAAAGTTTCCAAAGGTGTGAATAATCATTCATTCATATATCATTTACATTTTTTTTTTTAAATTTATGCTTGGAAAGTTTAATTCTCTTTGTAATGAAAAAAGAGATGCCTTTTTTTGTGAAGTCTATGGTTCTCAACTGGTGGATCGTGACCCAAAAGTGGGTCCGTCATTGCTCTAGTAGCTAAAACCATATAGCCCATTAGAAACCATTGCACTTTAAAGTTGTTTTTAACGTGTCTAAAGCCTGGTTTCTAATTTTCCTAAACTTTCTACAGCTAGATATTCCTCCTGTGATAACGATGGGTTAGTTACAATTAAAGAAACATTTTAGAAATGTCGTATACTAATGAAGGGCTGACTTTGATTGACAGGCCGCTAGCATTAGAGCTAATGGCGCGGGCGCAGCTACGATCAAACTACGTGGCCCTGAGAGGACTGAGTCTATAGTGAAGATCCCGCTCTTATGCCCTTTTTAGGAACATGCTCCGCCACAGCAGGTTAGGAGGAGTCTGAAAATCCGCCATGATTTCACCCTTGAACGTAGTTATTATGGCAAACGGGGAGGAGTAAGGAGGAGTCGTCTATCATTTTTTACAGTCTATGGTCCCGACGCCACACCAGTTGAGAACCACTGCTTAAAACCATATTGTAGTTGGACAGACATCACATGTATATACTTGATCAAGCTCTTACCTCCTCGAAGCGCGCCCGGATGATGGTGATCCAGTGTTTGATGGTGGTGATGGAGTCGGGGTGGCAGACCGTCAGAATGCCCTCTCCCATCGTGGCCGCCTTGTTGACGTCGGTGCGTTTGTCCTCCACGGAGCCCATGAAGTCTCTGTGCGTGTGCAGCAGAGCCTGGAGAGTCTCCGCCTCCTCCGGCAGGACGCCACGGAAACGCAGGCTCTGCTCCGCCTCCGACAGCCACTCCAGCAGCACCTGCACCGCGCTACGAAACTCCTCGGCCTGAAAACACCGATGTGCAATTTTGAGCCCAGAGGCAATAACAGCTTTTTCTAATCTATCCATCTACTCCAACACAAACCCATCATGTTTATTACTGTGACACTGGGCTCCTCTCACCTGTTTGAAAGCCTGCATCAGTCTGGTCTGCTTGGTCACGGACAGAGCGCACACAGTGTCCCAGCGGTTGCTCAGCTCCTGCACCTGAACTTTGACCCAAGCCGTGTCATCCCGTCCTGTGTCCAACAGGTCCCGCGCCGAACGCTTCAGGGCCTGGATGTTCGTGGTCCTCTTCCCAAGCTCCTTCTGGAAAGCCTGCCCAGACAATAGAGTCGTGTGAGCTCATTTTTTGGATTTACAAGCAATTTTCAACTTTGAATTGATCATGCTTTGAATGACTTGCTTTATTTTGTCGAACTAAAGGAGCACTAACTGGGATGAAATAAAACCAAACTAAGACTAAAACAAGATTAAATCTGACTAATACAAAATATACTTCAACACTACAGAGCTACAGTTGTTCTAGCAGTTTCCAAATCCACTGTGATATTAAATAAATGTAACTGCATTGATTTAACTAAGTCCATATTCTGACCTTGTGTGCGTCCATGAGGTTGGACACCAGGTCTAAGTCTCCGTGCACTGGCTGATCCTCGGCGAGCTGCGGCTCGACTCTGTAGAGCCAGTCCACTAACGCCTGCAGGGCCTCCGTGAACTGACCCGAGAACAGCAGCGCCTCCTCCAGCTTGTGCTGCCTGGAGACAAGAGGAAAAAAACTGTTTATTATTTCGCTCAAACAACCAAACATTCATTTTGGGGAAGCTTTTTTAAGTTGCAGGACTGACACGATGAGCCAAAAATGTAATTCATTGTTTACACAGGTAGCAACAGGCCAAATATAATGCTTTTAATCCTTGTTTTATGCTTAAACACATATTTAAGGCCACAAACAAAACAAATCTATGCAAATATTACTTCTATAGATAGGAACACTTTAGACTAAGCGGAAAAATGAATTAAAATGTGCATATGTTAAAGTATCTGTTCAGTAAAAACATCGTAAAATTACAGAAATGAAAAAAATTTAAGCAAAACATGCAGTTTTTGGAACCGCTTTTGGAACCCTCATTTTTGTATTTATGATAAAATTTATGGCTTGGAGAATGAAGAAATCTGTTTTAAATCTTATGAAAACCAGCATGCATGCACCGCAAACACACAAAAAAATCTGTATTTTCCTGTATTTTCATACCTCTCCACGCTCTTCCCACAGACGGTGTCCCACTTGTCCCGGACCTCTCCGACCAAGTGGTCCAGTTTCTGTTTGTCGTCCGGCAGCTGCGCCTTGTCCCGCATGGCTTTCCCAGAACGCACTGTGGTGTCGTAGACCGGCTGCTTGGAGCCAAGAGCCTTCTGGAACTCCTTCACACCACGGACAAGACGTTTCAAAGTAGAGTTGGAATTATGATAATAAAACATGCTCTTAATGAAAATGTGCTCTGTAATGTTGTACCTTGTGTTTGGCCAGTTGCACTTTGATCTTGTCAGGTTCGTTTGATATCTCCAGCTCCGAGTCCAGTCTTTTCTCAGCTTCCTCCAGCCAGTCGGTCAGCTTCCTCCAGGCCTCGTGGAACTAAATGTCAAAAGGATGAGGTCAAGGACAAATCAGATCATCACCCTGGTGTTTTCTCTGATACAGATAAAACAAGGATTTTTACCAATAATAGAACAGTTTAGATTTAGAGAGTATAGGGAGTTATATGTTATTGGAAAATCTATTTACTTATGAATCGGGTTCCTAAAGGAAGCAGCAAGTCAAATTTAATGCTTTTTAAATGCAAGTTTAACTCCAAAATACTATATTTTCAATGCCTAAAACACAACAAAAACTAATCTTTTTTAATTTCTTAAGAATTGCAAACTTTCCATTTCCTGCAGTTGTATCTTTGTATGTTTGACTAACATTTGCAGTAAACATAGCCGAGCAATGTCATTATTTTCCCCAAAATTTAGATTTAATGCTTATTTGACTCAATTTAAGTCTTTATTAACAACATTTGAGAACATTAATTTTAACACAGTTCATGTAATAACTTTTAAAACTTTTATTGCCCCTTGAAAACCCTGTATTCAATCCACAATTCAAAGCAATTCAGCCGTTTTTAGTTCATTGAATCCTTTTTTAAGCCGTAGCTTTGATCCTAAACCAGGTCCCATTAAACCTGTACCTGTTTGGCTCTCTTCCGAGCTTCGTCCAGGTGTCTCCCTCTGTCCAGCGACCTCTGCACCAGTTTGTCCCATCGCGCCTGGACGCTGAGGAGCAGGTTCTTGATGAGCACCACGTCTTGTTTCAAACTGGCGAATCGCAGCTGAGATCCGGCCTTCTCCAGCGCGAGGACCTGCTCCCTGTGCGTGTTCACCTCGTTCACAAACACCTGAGAGGACGCAGAAGAGATCAGATACGACTTCACCTCCTCCTGAAGACTCACCGCAGCTTCACGTGTCTTTGTTTTACCTTGTGCTCGTCGATCTGAAAGAGCACGGTGTCCAGGATGAGGCTGGGGGGTTGGGCCATGTTCAGGGTCTGTTCGGCCTGAGTGAGCCAGTTAATGGTGTCCTGAAGGGACGTCTGGAAACCTGTGGCCAAAGATACTGCCTCCTCCAACTTCGCCTGGAGACACAGAAGGAGCATATGTTACTTCTGCAGAATTAATGAAATATCAAATGGTAATGCTGTATATAGATATGATAGACCTTAATGCCAGAGTAATTATGAAGAATATATTAAATTTGTTAAGCAAGCATTCACCAATTTATAGTCTAATTATAGGTTTGACAACAATAAAACGTGCATAACTATACAAGCCCATTCATTTCGGTAGTTCAAGACATGAAGGTGGACTTGCCTTGGTTATTAAGTTGCATTTTTCCAACTTAAAACTTTAGTCTGTATTGAACATACTCAGGGTTTATAGAGGAAGAAGCAAATCAGATGTAATTCTTTCTAATGCCATTTTTAATGTCCAAATTCTATATTTTATAGGCATGAACGCAGAAAAAAAATCACGTGTTTCATTATCCACATACAGTATTTCATTTCTTACATTTTGTAAACATTTCATGTTGAGCAATGTCATAATTTTAAAATAAATTCAGATTTAATGCCAGTTTGAATGCAATTGAATGCTTTTTAATAACATTAAAGGCCTTGATTTTGGCACAGTTAATTTAACACCCTTTTTTGCTTTTAATGCAGAAACCCTGATACTTAAATGAGTGAAAGCCGACACAGACAAGGCATGAACTCAGGGTTTCTACAGGTAGCAGAAAGTTTTATACTTTTAATGCTCCTTTTAGTTTGAAAATACAATAAATGTAATGCAACCATTGCAAAAGATCCATGCATTTCCTTCCCCCTCAAGATTTGTGAGCAATTTTGATAAATTTATTGAGAATATATGTTAAAAGGAAAGAATGGGCATAAGAACATTTCAGAAAAAGTTTTTTTAAAGCGTTCATTTTGGCACAATTAATTGAGGACATACTGATTTTTAATGCCCTGTGGAAACCCTCTGACCTGAACAAGCTGCCCTCAGTCTATAACGCACATGTACGAGGTAGAACAACAGTCGTCATCGTACCTTGCGGTCGTCCATCTTGCCGTTCAGACTGGTCCACTTGTTCTGGAGCATGGCGAGGTTCTGCTGGGTCTGAGTTGCCCCGGGACCGGCCTCTTCTCCTCGGGCCAAAAGCATGGACTCCCCCTGGTCCAGAAGTCTGTGGTACTGCTCCGCTCTCTGTGTCAACTGTGCCTGGAGCTCCTGAACGGGACAAAACGAGACGAGGTGAGAGGAGTCTGGGATACTGTGACGTAGGAGAGGTCCCGGGACAAAAGGGGTAAGGTTACGAGACGACTGCCATATGTCTGCCATTATTTGGTGATCACAATAAGGATGTTTAAGGTAGCACTGCTGACAAAGAGCTTAAATAAAGTGCAAGTTTGTGGGGAAAACATTTTGTTTTCTTCATGTGTTTCCCTGTATTGCTGAATAGGCCTATCACAATAAAACCATTTGAAGTTCGATATATTGAGGCAAGATATTATTAATACTGAAGACTTTTTAATGCTGCAGTAAGTAACTCTAAATCTTAAAAATGATTTGTCTGAAAAGTAAACAGGAAATACATGAAAACGCACCTTACTTGGGTGAAAAATAATGTATTAGTTGAGAAAAATTGAGGAAAAAATGCAAATACATGTACAGATGTATTTGTACATTAGAACTCCATAATGTGCTCCATATTGAGCACATAAATGTATTGTTTATCTGTCATTTATTGAACAATAAGTTGATGTAATAATTATTCCTATTGCTGAACAGTATTCCTAAATAGCAAATGTGGTCATTGCAAAGTATAGTCTTCAAAACATTAACACTGCCTTATTGGTATTAAAAACCAAGCCCAATTTGTATTATCCTTCAAAAAACAACATAAAAACACCATAGAAAAAACACTCCTAACTGTAGTTGGACATTCATAAACAGTTTTGCTAAGACTCAATGGAGCACAGGCATAAATCAATAAGTTCCAAAGGAAGTGTAAGCCCGTACCATGTGCTGTTGAAGCTGCTCCCTGGCCGTCTCGGGGAGTCCTCCCGTGGGTTTAGCCGCTGACAGTTGGCTGTCGGTTCTACGCAGCCACTGGAGAAACTCCTCCAGCTCCCCATGGAAACCCTCCGCCTGCACGGGACAGACAGGTGCGGGACGGGAGGACACTCGTTATTCAGGTTCAGGAGAATAAGTAACTTACAGTTCATTTAATGGATCATTCTAGAATAAGCATGACCCCATAGAAAAAAGAGAGTTGATTGATTTGACTTTTGACTTGTCTTTTGTCAATGGGGTAGAAGAGGAGACATTTCCGAACCTGTCTCAGTGCACCCTCCAGTAGTTTCTGCCGCTCCTGGGTCTTGAGGAGCAGACTCTCCCAGCCCTGGTTGAGTTGGTCCAGCTGCTCGCGGAGGTGACTGGCCTCGTCTCCCGGAGAGGACTCCAGGAGCTCGGCCGCCGCGCTGTTCACCGTCTCCACCGTGGAGTGATGGGAAAGCACGTCGTTCCGCAGGACCTACAGCATGGGAGGGTGAGCAGGATGAGAGGGTGTAAAAGGAGGGACAACATAGGGATGACATAATGTTCTTGTGGTGTTCGGGAACAGGACAGTTATATGTATTTGTATATTCATAATGCAAGTTATGTTATTGTATTGCATTGTGTTTGCGTGGATGCCAGGAATGATAAACAATGTTCCTGTACAAAAAATAATCAGTACAATGAGCAATTAAAGCAAATAATAACCTCAGACAAAACCTATCTCAGGGATCTACCAATGGACAAGATAAATAATGGCAAATACTTAAATGGTTTCAATGTGAATGTTTTGTTTTATAATACAAGATGCTAAAAAGCACCATTAAGCATACAATTCTTACTTACTGCCTGTATGTATAACCTACCTCTGCTATTTGAGACACAGTACAGTCAAAATCCCTTGACTAATGCACAATTTGGCTTAAAAACGGAACATTTTGAAACATGTTCCACCCACATAACCTAGAAGGCGATCTGATCTTACCAGACTAAAATGTTACAAAAACACAGGGAGAAAAAAAAAGCAGCAGTTGTTGTATGAGTGAAGCAGTAGAGAGGGGCGTACATGGTGCTTGGCGAGCTCGATCTCGATGGCCTTGGGGTCGGAGCTGACGGGTCTCTGAGTGTCTAAAGTGGCGTGAGTGTGACTGAGCCAGGCCTGGAGCTCCGACAGCGCGTGCTGGAACTGACCCAGAGCCAGAAGAGCCGCCTCCAGTTTGTGCTGCAGCGGGAGACACAGCAGGGTAAAACCAAGCACAGACATAGCACGAATACACTCAGGCGATCTGATAAGTTTAAAGGATAGACGATCTACATTTTGTATAAATTTAGTAACTGACTGGATTATACAAACTTTATGCTGCTGAAATACAGTTATCAGATAAGGAAGAATTGAAAAAATACATGATTTCTGAGCATTTCTAAGCATGTTTTTAGCCAAATACTAAACATAATACAAGAACTACCTATCAAAAGAAAACCATATACTTAAAACTAAATCAATTTTTAATAGTGGCTGGTGAAAAACTCTATAGCAAGCATCTTTACAAGGCAGACAGTAAGTCAAATAAGCAAACAATGACTTCACACAGTTGTTTTAGAAGCGTTAATCACCCAAAGCCGCTTGAGATTTGTCTCCACACGTCTTATCGTTTACCTGTCTCTGTGTGATTTTATCTCCCAGATTTTCCCAAAGGTGCCTGAGTTCTATCAGCGGCTCCTGGATCATGTCTCTGTCGGTCTGGTCTGAGACTTTCTTCAACAGCAGCTCCCCCTGGTGGCACAGCTTCTCCATGTCGATCTGCTGCTGGTACACGTCCACTTTGTACTGCTGCTCAGCGGGAAGAGACAGGCTTGTAATTTAGTATCACGCGAGACAGGAAGTTTAAAATGAAGCTCGGGAGTAATATCCAACCTTGAGTTCTTCTATCTGCTGCTTGACGGTTCCCAGATCAGTTCCCACAGTCGACATGTCACACAGTTTGATCACGGCGTTGTCCAGGTAGTCGAACATGGACTGAAGAACAAGAGAACAGATGCATTTAGACACATTTTCACAAGACCATAATAGAGAGGTGGCTATCAAATAAAAAACTGGACCTAAAACAGCTAAAACACTTTCACTTCCTTTGTCTAAGCGATCTCGCCATAAGCCCCTCCTACCCTCCTCTACCTGCTTATGATGAGTTTTTTTCACTTTGCAATGAGAGGATTGAGCTAAGCTAGAGACTGAGATATGAGGAAAGTATTTCGTGGATATGCAAGACCTCAGGACGAGCTTAGAATAGCCACTAGACAAGATTCAAAGATTACTCAAAGATGCGTTAGTGGCTCCAAATACAACTCCACGTATGTTTTTCATGAGAGCATTGTACCATGGTAAAAAAGCTCCTGCCCTTTCTAAGAACAAACCTGGAGTGCATCTTGATACTGGACAGAGGCGGTCATAGCCTCTTCCAGTCTCTCCATCCGCTCCCTCCATGTTCGGTTCAGTCCTTCCCAGGCTGCGTTCATCTACGATACAAGATACATCACATTAGAAGACAAGCATTTACACCCATCAATCTTATTATTCATACCGTTTGAATATCTCACCTCATCAATAGTTTTCTTGACTTCGGGTTTCTCGGTTTCGCCACAGGCAAAGATGAGGTCAGCCCCGAGGGTCCGGACGAACTCCAGCTCCTCCCTCAGTCCGTCTGTTTCTGCTTTGATGGCCTGAAAGTGAAATAGGAACAGACTGAAACCTTCACAAACTTACACATACGACACAATGTTCAGATACTACATATACTTATTTCTTTTTTTTTAACTGTTTCCGGCATTTTCAGTGTTCATAGCCCGTACCTCCGCAGCCTCGATCTGTTGTTTGATGAGGGACGGGTCGACCCCGGGGTCCTCCAGCTCCCTCACGATGTCTTGGGAGTCTCGGAGGGTGCTGAGCAGAGCGGCCACGTCCGACCAGAACTTCCCCGCCAAATCCAGCACGTCGTTCAGCTTCCCCTCGCGCTCCTCGGCCCGCTGCCGGATCTCGTCCCACAGAGAGCGGAGCCGCAGCAGACGAGAGCGCACGGCTGGAGGGGAGAGGGAGGGAAAGTTTAGAGAGAAAATTAGTTTGAAGCTAATCTAAAGAACTTTTCAAAACAAGTCATTTAGAGACCAAACTATTCGTGTGTCGAGCAATTTTCTGTCTATAGCCTTAAGGACTTGTACATTTTCGTTTTGTGCACTTAAACAGAGACCAATTTCAAACTAAGTATTGCAGTCATATATGGATATCTCTTACCTTGAGCGGCGGGATCATCGTGAGCTGCCCGTCCGATGAGCTCCTCTCCTCGGGCGCACAGAGCGGAGAAACTGGGCAGGAGTTTGTCGAGCTCCAGGCCCTGGCCTCGGTGCTCCGACAGCTGCTCCCGGATCTTGTCCACCTCCGCGGCCACTGGAGGAGGCTGCCTCAGCCTCTGCACCGCCCCCTCCAGGGTCTCCAGCAGAGGGTCCATCTTATCATGGAACTGAGGGGAGCAATGACCAGGGTTAGACCGTCTGATTTGGTGTTGACATTAGCCATGAATAATCAAATACGCTGTTTAGCAGCTACACTTAAGTCAAGTAATTTCGTAAAGTCGGTCTACAGGTTTTAACAAGTTGGTTGATCTTAAACATTTGAGACTTTGAATACAAGGAGGCATGGAGTTAAAAATATTAGCTTTTGTGTGTGTGTGTGTGTGTGTGTGTGTGTGTGTGTGTATAGAGCGCTGAGTATTGGGTATCCCATGCAAAATAAACCTATTCACATTGACTGAAACAAAAGCCCACCTATGAAAATATGCAAAATAACCTGCTCTAAAGTTATTATTATATACTTGATTTAGTCCAGATCTAGACCATGCGGTTCATGATTAATCAGATAATCGATTAATCATCATCATGGGCTTAACTGATTAAATGTAATCGTTATGCTGTATGGGGATCAATTAAGTGATTCTTACTCTGATTCTAAAGATCAAATATCTTATGAGCTGGTAGTGGGAAAGTCAAATACTTTGTGGCATTGAAGTTTGGGGAAACCAACAGCCTAAGCCTAATAATTTAAAAGTACTTTAAAATCTTACTAGAGGTGACTGGGGTGTTTTTTCTTAAGCTATAAAAAGTTCTCTGCAGCCAGTATTTGCAGCAGTGTTTGGAGATAAAAAAAACCTAGCCTAGGAGACGGGTGTTTTGATAAACCCAACACCAAATGACGTCATGTCGCCATAGCCCAGAGTGCCCAGTGTTACCATGGTGATTCTTACCTCCATGAGCTGTTGATGCAGTGAGCAGTGACCAATGGAGAAAATGGTGGTGGAGAAACACACACAGCACATCCACAATCAGTGAAGCAAACAGGGGAGGGGTGGAGTTAGGAGGACGGGGCGGGGTGAGGGTTAAGACGGGACAGGGGTGGAGTTAGGCGAGGTGGGGGGTGAGGTGAAGGTGGTACAAGGAAATAAACGAGTTTGAAATGGGACAGAGGAGGGTGGAGAAACAACAGAATGAGTTAAATCAAAATCATGCGAACAACAAAACATAGTGCCACACGTTATTTAGCGGTGCTGGTGATGGCGTAAAAATCACAAAACGCTTCAAATGTTTATGGCTAACGAACAATATCCTGTAGAGTGCATGTTTAAACACAAGTAATGATCTACTCTAAGTTAAATTCTCACTCATTATTGCAAAACAATTAGTCCAAAATACCAAAAGAAGGATTCAAATTCCAAAGTAGCTGGAGAACTTCGTGCATTGCAAGTTAGTTAGCAAGTAACTAGCTAAGTTAATATGGATTATCAGGCTTTTCATGCAGGATAATTTGCACAAGACCCATAGTTTCCGAGGCGGTCTTGCAATGCACTAAACTCTCTCGGTCATTGAGGACTTGGCACGGAAATTTCTCCACAAATTTCCCATTTAGATGCAGTGCAGTTACCAGAAGCACACGCGGCCCTCACGCTCGTCGTAAATCATAGCAATTTTCTGTCCAGTGTCTGGGAAGCTAACATTAACCAGAGCAGCTACGAACAGACTCGGGCCAAACAGCTTTGAGGACTAATTTATCAGTCTGCAGCAAGGCCCAAATGGATGTAATTAGATAAGATTATGAGCAATGTTTTCATGTCTCAAACTTAAAACATTTGGACTCAATAATTCCTGCTTTGGACAATGAAACCGAACTCAAGATTTTTTATATTTTCTGTATCAGTATAAGCATATGTTTTGGGGTTTTCTTGGACGTACCTGAGCCGACTGGGAAACTGCCTCGTCCAGAGTTGTAGCTCGAGTTTTGACCTCTTCTTTGATGGCGATGTAGCGGCGTTCGGCCTCGCTGTAGCGCCGAGTAACCGATTCTCCTTCGTGAAGACTGAGCTCGGCCAACTGGGGCCCGATCTTCATCAGCTTGTCGATGTGAGGTTTGTGCTCGGCGATGGACTCACGCAACAACTGCAGGAAAACAGAATACAAATGTAGACTCAGAGCTGAGACTTTAATCGCGATGAGGGTATCACACATTTAACTTTTTACAGTTTTCTGAAGATGATACAAGGAAAAACGTTGCCTGTGCAAAAAATATCACCACAATTGCATTTTAGATCCTGTCCCTCTCACCCTCATCTGGTCCTGCTGCAGCCTGAGCGCGTCTGTGTCGATGGCGGGGGGAGGCAGCTGAGCAATCAGAGCCTCGGTCTCTCCGAGCCACGGCTCCAGCTCCTCGAACGTCTCCCAGAACCGAGCCACCAGCACCTGGGCCTGCTCCAGGGCAGAGAACCGCTCACTGTGGGTCTGACTGGCCCCCTCGTACCGCAGGCTGAGGGAGTCGGTCTTCACCTGAGGAGAGGGAAGAAACAGCAACATAATGTGAGAAAAACTGCATTGTCTTTAAGATAATAATCAAACTTTCTGTATGTTTTACTACGTTCTTCTTTCATAACGTTTCCTTTTTTAAATGCTTGCCCCCGCCAAATATATAACACCAAATCAGATGTTTCAAATAAATTAAAGTAATTCCTAGATCAGATTCCTGAACAATATTACTTTACCATTAGAGCGTCTTTCTGTGCGTCGCTGCATGTCTCCAGGATCTCGTCCCGGGTGGACAGGAGCTGATCCACTGTGTCTTTGTGTCTGATGATGTCGATGTTGAACGCCCTCTGGACCTGCATCTGGGCCACGGTCACATCGGGCTCCAAACTCAGGGGCCCCAGAGACGCCAATTTCCGCTCAGTCTCACCCACCCAGGCCAGTTCCGCATCGACGGCCTCCTCGTACTGGGCAGGGAGAGATAAGTCAAAGCATATTCCTTTTTTGGCTCTATACCATGCAATTACACAACATTAAAACAAAAACTATGATGTCACATGGCCCTGCACCACATATTACATTATTTACATTTATTTGCTTGTTTGGTTGCAGTACCTGTTGAGACCTCTGGATGGCGGCCTGCACCAGTTGTACCCTCTGCGTGATGGTCTCGTCTGCCTGTCGGTAGCGCTGGTTGGAGTCGGACACCAGTCGGTCCAGCCCCTCTCTGGCTCTCCAGGGCACCAGGTCCAAAAGAGCACTGCCCACTTCGTTCACCGTGTCCAGGACCAGCCGCTTCTCTGCAGACACCTTCTTCAGCTCCTGCAGCACGCGGACACAAAAAAGATTGATTAGTCTTAAATATTTATGTTTGTTCTTCAAAACTTGAGACCAAATGTCGATGAAATTCTACTTTTTAAAGAAAAATACATGAAGAGGTATGAAGTGGTTTAAATTGAATCCAAAGACATTTTGGTTTTACTGTGGTTAAGAGTAGGACAGAGCACATTTTGAAAAGCCAAAAATAAAGTAGAAAATATTCAAGTTTGTGAACTTCAGATATCTAACATTGTTACTATAGAATACCATTTTTATTCCCTTAAAGGCATAAGGACATACAGTTAGAAAACATACCCAAGTTCTATTACTGTATAGCTATACATTATGGGAAAACGACGCAAGTTGTAATGAAGTGGATCAACAAAAGTCTGGAACTAAGCTGGTAAAAATGTGCTTTTGAAATACCAAACCTATTGTGTAAAAATAATAAGATTTGGTCAGGTTTCTATTAAGTTCTGAGAGGTAGTAGGTAAATAGAGAAGCGGCCCTAGCACTGAACCCTTAGGCACACCATTAGAGTGAGACAGCTTATCGCCATTAACTGAAACAAAAAGCACCTGGCTTAACCTGAAATCAAACTGTAGTCACCGAATTTACAACGACAGCTCTACCTTCTGTCTCTCCTGATAGGCCGGTGTGGCGTCAGGCTCCGTGTTGTTGAGCTCGGCCTCCACCGAATCGAGCCACTGGTTCAGGTCCTCGTTGGCGCTGGAGAACCGCGTTGCCAACTGCAGCGCCTGCTCCAGAGTCCGCAGAGCCTTGCTGCTGCCCGCCGTCATCTCAGCGTAACGGGACTTTATGCCGTCCAGCTTTTCCTGGATCAGAAGCACCTCCTCGCCTACAACAGAGGATGAGACATGTGAGCGCCAAAATACTAAATAACACGGTCTGGCTTGTGTGGGATTTCATTTTTGATGATGGATAATGCGTGTCTTGTGGGTTGAGAAATCGTTCTCAAAAAAATGCACGTTTAGTAATTAATCTTAAATCACAAGGAATAAGTGATATTATTTTGTATCATTATTGAGCTTTAAACAACATTTTATACAATCAAAAATAGTGACTTGCCGGCGTCCAAAGAATGTATAATGTTTGTTATGTGGACAGTATGGACAGTATGGGCCTTATGGATTCAATTACTTAAGACAAACATGTTGCGCCTCAGAATTTAATTAGGATTATCAATCTAATCTATCACATTTGACTAATTACTATTCAGGAGAAGGTGTAGCAACTATGACTGGCAGCAACTTGGCTCAAGGACTCTAACAAAGACATACAGAATAATACTTTATTCAGTGCCATTTTATACTCACCGAAAACTAAATGAAAGCATGCTTTTAAGTTGCATGCAAGAAGAGACAAGCAAAGTGTGTTTAGAGGAAGCAGGAGGGTAGATAAAGTAACATTTTGCACAGATTCCAAGCATGTGGTTTTATTCCAAAGGCTTGCACAACTACAATTATAAGCGTAGTCAGGCTGTATTGTGTCATTGTGTGAGTATCTGGACCAAAGCGTTGCATTTTCAGAAGGATAATTACATTTAGCCTAAGAATTGATTCAAACCCTATGGCACGCCTCTTCTTGCATGAAAATTGTTTAGAGTATAATGTGTTTCTGCCTCTGTAAAATCCCCCTAAGCCCTCGTATCATTTACAACCGCAGCACTGGTCCAAACATTTAAACACACACAGCACACTGACTGAGGGGGTGGTCATGGGGTAGACCAACAATCGCGCCTTTATTAGAAGAAGCAGCAATGTGGTTAATGTCCGACATGAACCGAGAGACCAGATGCTGACGTCTGGTTAGCCACAGATAGAAAAATGTGTGGCTTTGCTTCACAGTGGTTTTCTGTCTTGGCCTGCTCGTTCATTGCTTTCTGTGTAAACATTGTGAGATCCGCGAATGATATGGGCCACACAGGAGGTGATTTTACCTGTTGTCTGTTTGAGTAAAGCCTGTCCGTTTTTGATTGCCTGGTCCACCGTCTTCTTTCTGCTCAAAATCTCCTCATTCAGGGCCTAGAGGGAGAGAGAATTCATTCATGGTGGATAAAAGTAATCAGAAAATCTGTTTGTCATTCTAGTGCGGTTGTTAAAAAGCACAGGTTGATTGCTCAGTCTTTATTTAAGTATGAAAAGCAGACAGAGCCCAGATCACTCATAAGCAGAGTTTTATTTCTATGCTACTTCCTCTTTCTGTTGAAACATTATAGAGAAGCTAATGTAAATCAAAATAAACAGTTGGCTTTACATTTATAGCATCATACAAATATAAAGATGTGCAAACAAAGCTGTTAAAGTTATTGGAGATAGAAAAAGTGAGCACTACAACAGGTCCCAATACAGGTGCCAATACACAAAAGCAGGTGCTATTCCAGGAAACAGGCAATAGGATTGGACTGCTGAAGGGTGACAAGCTGGTATTGTGAAACTAGTAAATATATTGGCAGAAAAATATAGAAAAATTCCTCCTTTATTCCAAATGTTTTTTTTCAGACATTTTGTCCATGTCTGAATAAAGGACTTTTACATGTATTTATTTTTTGTTGTTGTAAACATATATACATGGGGGACCAGCGTACCCCTTACATACAGCCACAGTATAGTATTTTGTTTCTGTGAATATATATGCACACATACATGTACATCCTCTACATGCATACACACATATACATACATAAATATTCATCTACATATATACATGTACATATACCGTACACATACCTGCATGCATTTGCATACCTGTACACATTTTACTACCCGCGGAACTTTTTGTCTGTGTTTACGAGTTAAACATTACCAGCTGGTCACACTACTGCTGTCCAAAGCTGTAAGTTAGATTGACAACTTCTTCTTTGCCAAGAGATCATGTGTTAGTTCCCATTAGTGTTTCTCAATATTTCCCGCAATTAGCCGTCGCTGCTAGATTTCTCTCACACATTTGTTCATACCAACTCCGATAATTTGCATCTCCATGGAGATACTGCCGTTTTACTTTTAGTAGCAAAACAGTTTGGTCCTCTCCCAAATACTTTATTAGCCCTCCACAGAAATAGCATGTTCTGTCTAGCTGATCATTAGGAGCTTTTTCGGCTACTGGTACCCAGCAAACAGACAGTGCTCATGGGAAGAGGCAGTTGAATAAACACAAAAAGAAAAGCACTCAAAATTTGCAAAAAATAAAGATTCATTTTTTTTGCAAATTATGAGTGCCTGGACCTGGATCTTTTTATGCATTTGTTTATAACCAAGAATGTTCTGCAGAGTTCTTTTCTCTTTTTCCAGTTATTTCCCTCAAACCCATACGTTTCCAAATGTAGTTAGTGGCCATGTTAGTTTTCTCTCACACATTTGTTCGTACCAGCGTGTGCTTGTGCCGCTCGCTCAGCTGCTCTGGGTGGTAGGTCTGCACTGAGACCTGCCCCAGCCTCTGAGCCACCTCCGCCAGCCAGTTCATCACCTCCACCTCGTCCTCCCCGAACAGCTGCGCATTGGCCAGGGCCTGCTCCAACATGGCCGCCCTCCTCGCGCACCAGTCAGAGAGATCGGAGTGGCCCGAGTGCACCGCCCCCACGCGCTCGTTCAGCCAATCACGGTCGGCCGAGCAGCTCAGAGGGGTCAAGCTCTGGCTCAGGGACTCGAGGTGGTTCACGTCGCCTTCGTGTGAGGACACTTCCTCTTGGAAAGCCTGGGAGGTGTGTGTGAGTGTGTGTTGAGTGTGTAAAAAGGGTGATTTGTGAAGAGAAGTGAGACAAAAACAAAAATAAAACACAAAAGGATGAGAACATAAGAGTGAATGATGGTGAATGAATTAAAAATCATAAAATATAACATAAAATGAACTTGAAGTCGACAATACGAGACAAATCCAAGAAATGTCGGCGATATCTGACCTTAACAAATCATTTTGCCTTGAAAATCAATATTTATACTTTTTTTTTGTGCCTCATTATTGTTGCAACCATGATAAGGTCTGAAAACTAATGCAACATACAATGAACAAATGACCAGACAGACAAAAAATTAAAACAATACATGCCCGAAAAGTTGAGATAAAAACTGAAATGCAGTGTCAGGGGTTGGTCTCGTCTTGCTGCAACTAAAAACCTCGTGGGTGCAGTTGTTATTTTTCATTTGATCATTTGTGTAACCTCTGATGTTACAAATAGGCTTCCACAATTACCCCGTCGCTGCGGGAGTTGCCTCTGGGCATGAGGATAAGTTACAACGGCTTCGCACCACTTCAGATGTCAGCGTTGAGAACGGCGGTTGCTTTTATGGGACTGTTTGTGAAGATCTTAATCTGACACACTCACCAATGAGGCACAACATTATTACCACCAGCCTGTTTTAGGTACGTATCCATGACAGAAACACCACACGGAACTGCAGATTTTGAGATAGACGTAAACTACGGCATCGCAATTTTTCAATTTTCTACCTTTTAGCCTTGTTTTGGTCCTGATTTCGAATTTATAGGGCCCAGTCTCGTGTTTCTTAATGCAGACTATAGCGTAACCGTTTAGGAAGGAGAGCACTTTGAGATCTTGCAGCTACTAGACCGAGCGCATTAAGTGGGCAGGACAGACTCCCGTGGCCAATGGCGAAGCTACGTAGAACAACCTTTTTGGGAAAGGGAAAGGGGGGGTGAACATGTGCTTTTGCTTGGGTCACATTAACGCAATTATGGCTGAGTGAGTGCCGACCCGCACCACAGCGGGACCGGCTGAACACCGGAGACGGACAGTGTTTAACTTAAGTACTTTGTTTGACTGATAGAGTTTCTAAAAGCCTGTAACGCTAAAGGAAGAACACAAGGCACCGCGATGTAAACGAAGAAAGGAACACAAGAGCAGTCGACCTCTTTCTTTATGTATAGCCTCAGCGACAGCTTCTCGCCAGTGGCACAGTCAAATAGCGCAAGAGCAAGATGACGCCTCTCGAACGATGCGTTTAGGGCAGGGCTGTCCTTGCGCCGGGCACAAGATCTGGCCCTTAAAGGGACTATACCTGATTTTGAACCCTTTTAGTCAAAATGTGACGAAATGGGTAGTATTTTTACCGTCGCTGTTGTCCTTCGGAGTCACTAAGAAGGTAAACCGCTTTAGTCACATATTGACTATTTGGGTTGACCATACACAACATCAACAAATCGAAACACGGTGCAAACGTCACGCATCAGGCTGATTTTTTTCACAAATGACTACTTCTACAAAAAAAGTCAGGTATAGCTCCTTTAAAGTCTTGTTTAGACACCATATCGTGAAAAAAGAACATTTGCTTTTTCCTCATTGATTGATATTTTCTCGGTAAGAGACTTTTTGTCATAGGTTTTGACCACTGTAGACAAGTATCGAGAATCTCATACCAATTTAGCCCGTGGCAACTCGGAAACTATTCACTTGCTGTTTACTCATTTCAGCGAACATCATGCCTCGTTTTATGACATCTTTAGCTCTTTCAGTTTTGCAAATGCTTCTATTATCTCCTCTTAGTGTCTTTTGCACTTGATTGGTGCACAATAACATACCTTTCTATTTCCCCACAGATTTTTGCAAACGTAGCTCCCGTTCGCAGCCAGTTTACCTTATGCTTGGCGATCTGCTGCGTGATTTTGGCGGTCTGCGTTCCCATGGGTTCGGCGGAGCTCAGGCGTCTCTCGGTGGCACTGAGCCATTCTCCCAGCGGCTCCAGCGCTTCGTGAAACTCCAGCGCCAAAACCTGCAGCTCCTCCAACTGCCTCTGCCTAAGGGACAACACGAACACAAACGATGCGCATGAGGAGAAGTTGACAGGCTTTTACAGCTTTGACATGACTGCGGTTTCTTTAATATGATCCTGATTGTGTCATTCAAAAGGCATCTTGTCAACAATTTTAGTTTATGGCGTGAGTGTAAATCATGCACGACAGGTTAATTGCAAAATTCTGGAAATCCGTGGACGACAGCGAAGTGGATTGTTCGGTGTGATAAAATAAAACTTTTTTGCAGCAATTGTCACGGCCAAGAGTTTCCAAATTTTAGTCCTGATTTCGTAAGTCTTTCTTGATAACAAAAATCTAATTGCTCATGACTTTTATTTACATTTTATTGAAGTGTGTTGGGGCAGGCACTCGTGAGCTTCTCGCTTCATCCTCCTCCGTGTGAAACGTTAAACTGTTAAACTTTTACCAGAAAATGGCCTTATTTCTAATCCCTTTTGTTCGGATTACGATAAGACAGCTCTCACAGGGTCAAGAGTTAGGGCTAAACAACAATTTGCCAAACTATTGTTATTTGGTGATGCAACAGGGCTGGGACAAAATATCGGATTGGATCACAATACTTTTTGCTGCAATACTTTGTGTTGTCCCTTCCTTGAACCGCCACCTTAACGTGGTGGAGGGGTTTGAGCGCCCGAATGATCCTGGGAGCTATGATGCCGGGGCTTAAGTGCCCCTGATAGGGTCTTTCCATGGCAGAGCGGTTCAGAAGCCTCATCTGAGAGACCAACAGGCGGATTTAGTTGTGAGGCCGCCCTCCCGTGGACCCACCACCTGCAGAAGGAGCCATAAGGGGCTGGTGCTATCCAACAGCTACCCCCACGACCCGGAAACGGAAAAGTGGAAGAAAATAGATGGATGGATGGACTTTGTGCTGTTATACTTCATCAAATATCGCAGTACTTTAAATATTTGTGTTTGGAGGCATTTTCATCCTGTGCTCCTTTGTTTTCCAATAAAAGTTATGCAGCACTTAGTTATACTGTGTGTTAAAAGGGGCTATACAGAGTTTAGAAATGTTAAAATTATGCATTTTCCTCTCCCTACATGTTCCAGACATGTCTTAGTGTGTAGAATGAGCTCAGACCTGTTCGCCACAACTGCCTCTAAAATCCTGCACTGTCACTCAAAAAGTTGTTACCGAATTGCCGTCATGCATGAGCTTAAAATAGAGACTGCAGTTACACATAAGACCTGAGGTGGCAGAAGCGAGTATAAAATGACCAACTTGCATCCAGTCCCTTTAACACTTCAATAAATGTAATTTTAAGGTAAACATTTCTGATCATAATAACTCACTGTATTGCAATACATATCGGATCGGCCCCTGAGTATCATGATGTGTATCGGATCGTGACCAATTATTATCCAAACCGCAAATAACTGAAATATATTGCAAATAACTTCATCTGAACTGATATTTTCCCGTTTACCCACAGACTAAACAAAACCTCTTGTGAACACAACAATTAGCACAAGTTCTGTTAATTAAAAGAAAAGACATTATTTCTTAATCACTTCTGTTCTGATTACTATAAAACCTGTCTCACTCTGCAAAATTGTGTGATGGTTTTTTTCACCCTGCTGGTTTTCCAATCAACACATGGTGGTCTTCAATCATTAAACACTAAAATTAGATTATTGGGCATCCTCCATGTCTGAAATCCACAGATGTGATAATTAAGTATTGACTGGTGCAGGATAATCTCCGTCTGCCTTCAGTTTCCACAGTCGGGAGGTCATGTGTGGTAGAGATAACCTTCAGGCCACAGATAAAGCCTGCGTTAGTAAACCCGGGCTCAGTACCTGCCGCTGGCCTTGTCCAGGAGGCCGCTCCACCTCTGGGCCAGACTCTGGAGTTGGGTCTTGATCTTGTCCTGGTCCGGGGCGTCGGCGGTGTCTGCGATCCGCTTCCCTTCGGCTCGAATCATCTCCACCGTGGGTCTGCGATCGTCCAGGAGCCTCTGCAGCAACTGGTGAGGAGAAGAAACAGGGATTTAGACGTCGCAGCAGAAAACTCAATGTTTTAGCTCAGTTGACTTCCAGTACCAAGTTGTGACGTCATCTGTGTACCCTCTATATGTATAAACAATACTTTATGATGATACGGGGACCCTTCTTCAGATATTGGAAGGATCACTTTCACTTAAAGGTAATTGCTCTTGAGTAAACCTTCTGTGTGCGTCTCATGTTCTTGATATAAAGCACTTTGTGTTGTCATAAAGTGCACAATAAATACACTTTGATTGATTAGCCACTTGTTCATGACAAGAACATACACACAGGAAGCTCCCTCCAGGAATCAAACGTGGAACTTTGTTCTGGAGAGGAATCGTAAGGTTATTGATTTCTACATTACTAAACTTAAAGTAACTCACCTCTTGTATTTAAATGTGTATACACACATTTTTTTGGGTAATCAGTACATGTAAAGCCCAGGCTAAAATACAATCAGTTGCCATAGGCAACAGTAAAAAGGTGTCCTTTCTACTGCTGCCTATGGCAACTGATTGTATTTTAATGAATTTTTATTTATACATATTTTTAATGTAATTTATGTATGTCATTTTCAATGTCATTTTCTAATATCATTTTTATGTAATTTTTGTGTGTGCTTTTAATTGCATTTTTTATTGTGTTTGGGTGTCTGGTGTTGCTGTGAGGCACATTGAGTTGTCATGTACCGGTACATAAAATCTACCACACAAATACACTTGCCTAAACAAATCTGTATACTGGTATCTATCTTGCTATCTTTCTTCTTACTTCACAGTAAAAAAAAGGCAATGTTATCTTGGATAAATTGCTTAAAATGTGCTTCAACGGAGACAATTTATCCTGATTTTGAGTAGATTTGATCTGTCTTGAAATAAGATTGCCAATGGAACAATCATTAATTTGCTTAAAATAAGGCAAAAGCACAGGAAATGAGACAGAAAAGTATAAGGTAAGACAACATTTTCTTGCTCCATAGGCTGTAGGTTAGTCTGAATCTAACCTAAATCAGCTACAAATCTGCACTTTTCAGTAATTTATATTTTATTATAATTTTGTTGGTGTTTAAGGGTTTGATTTCATTATTAAACTACTGTGTCAACACATTTTCCCTCGAGGATCAAAATACATTGTCTAAGTTGTTTTGTGGAGCGCATTTTGTAATAATATTTGCGCACTTTAGCTAAATTTTAAGAAAGCTTCTCATTGCTTAGTAGATTACAGGCCATTATCTTCATCAAACTCCTATAATACTCATACATCCCTCTTTCTCGAACCCTTTCTGTCCGTGAAGTTAACTTTTCTTCCTGCTCAAAGCGTGACCCGACTCCCTTCTGCTTTGAAATGCTCTCAGCTCAGGAATGCACTTTCTGATTTACTATTTTCTTATCAAAGCAGTGGCACCGTTTTAGTCGGGAGGATGTAAACACGTTTGATTGATCTGTCCGCACCAGAACACCTCCCGTCGCTTCACAATCCCAGGAAGTGAGTGTTAGATAAACAGGAGAGGTGAGAAAGAGAGAGACCTGAGACAATGTAGGCCGTGGAGAAATGTGGCATCTACATATGGGGCCAACGAGGACATTAGGACTTAATACTATCGTTTTTAGCTACAAACTACTCACCAAGTACCACCGACAAAAATACTCGGCCGTCCCAGTAACGCCGGACTTAAACCAGAAAATTAAATATGTCTTTAAGATCAGGTTTAATCCAGGTCAAAATAATAGGAAATCAAGACTTCTAAATTTAGACTGGCCCAAAGCAGAAGAATGAGAAGCCTGAATCAAAAAAAGAAACTAATTTAAAGCAGCAGCAAGTCAAATTTAATGCTTTTAATGCCATTTCAAGGCCCAGATATAATATTCAGGAAAATATTCATGTGTTTATAATATCTAAATATTTAGATCATGGGGAAATTAAACAAATTGGTTGTTAATTTGTTTCTTCTGTTGAACTTCTGAAGCAGCAAAGTGAAGCAGTGCCATTTTTTTTTACGGGAAATGCAGATTTATCGCCTCCTGGGATCAATTTAATTATCATTTTTGTTAAAAGTGTTTTCATCCCCCTACATGTCACTCAAAAAGTTGTTATTTTGGGTTCGAAGTGCCGTCATGCACGAGCTTAATATACAGACTGTAGTTACACGTTAGACCTGAGGTGGCAGTAGTGAGCATAAAATGACCAACTTGCATCGAATCTCTTTAACTTTGGCACAATTCATTCAATGACTTTTACTGTTTTTTAATGCACCATTGAAGCTCTGTCATTTTAAAGAGATAAGACAGTATTTGAAAAATGTTTAAACCAGTTTCTCCTGAGCAAAAAAACATTTTTTAAGCTATTGTAGTTGTAAAATATCCGTGTGTTCCTGTGATACCTTCTGTTCCTGTATTTGTGCCTTCACCACGCGGTACTCGGCCGACGGCGGCTTCTGATTGGCCACCAGCTCCTCGGTGTCGCTGAGCCAACTGAGCAGAGGCTCCAGGGCATCCTGGAACTTCCCACAATGCAGCAGGGCCTCCTGCAGCTGGGCAATGCGCTCGGCCACCTGAGGACAGAGGGGGCAGTAGTGAGAAGGAAGGAAGGACTTTGACAATTCATGTCTGAGAACTTTTGTTACAACTTTATTCAATGATTTTAATAAAACCACATATTAAAATGACATATTTAGAAGCTTATGACAGTGTAGATGCAGTGACAGCTTTGTGTTTTGTGTAATAATGAAATGAGGATCGCCTGTGCCCTCATGGTCTGAGCAGACACTTGTGGGAAACATTGCATCTGCGTATAAAGTTTACGTGAACATTTTGGTTCTGGACCCGTACCCGTTTGTTGAGGGAGTTCCATTTGAGGTTGGTGGTCTCCAGGTCGTGCTCGAGGCCTTGGGTGTCGGTGTGTTTGGCTGCACTCTGGATCAGCCCCTGTCCCACCGCGTTCACGTGCTGCAGCTTCGGCTGGATACTGTCCACCTGCTCCCGCTCCACCGCCTGGAACAGACACACGGAAAGCTTTTTACACACGGTGCTATAAATTAAACGTTAGCCACAAAATAGGAGTCATAGGAAGAATGTTATGACGCAGCACAAAAACATATGAGAAAATGGTGGTTTCAAACAATAATGTAAAGGCCAATGCTTTTGTAGGAGTCTGTAATGTAGAAAAAGAAGCAACAAAACAAAGATCTCGGACATAAATCGCAAATAATTTAAAGTGACGTGAATTAAGGGAGACGGAAGGATTCCTAATTATATTATGAGTGACAAGAGACCAACGAACAAGCTGCAAAAACAGCTGGAAAACTGTGAAGCGCATTCACATTTTTAACTTAAAGGTTTAACCTCTTAACCCCCGCCTGAACAGAGCACATTATCTCCTGTTCGGCTTTACCCAAATCTTAAAGCTTCATGAAAAAAGCCTCAAAATAGCGATGAAAAGAAGACATAAACAAGGATGAAAATGTGACAAACCCCTAAAAAAAAGTGACAAAAAATGATTAAAAAATTACACAAAAAATTACAAAAAAGCAATAAAAATGTGACAAAGTAGTGACAAAAAAATACAAAAAAGTGACAAAAAATGATTAAAAAATTACAAAAAAAATGTATATTAAAAGAAACAAAAATGTGACAAAGTAGTGACAAAAAAATACGAAAAGTGACAAAAAATTACACAAAAAATATTTTAAAAATTACAAAAAAGCAACAAAAAACTAAACAAAAATGTAAAAAACTAAAATAAAATTATAACAAAAAAGCCACAAAAAGTGACAAAAAATAGGAAAAAAAATATTAAAAATCCAAAACAAAACAAGTAACAAAAAAACAACAAATTACAAAAAAGCAACAAAAAAAACATGACAAAAACAACAAAGAAGCAAAAATGATGACAACATGGCAACAACACAAGGAAAAATCTTGGATCAGTTTGTAGGTCTCAGCTTTTAAATCATACCCTTGCCTATAGGCTGTAAGCTCTCGAGTCAAGAAGCTTTTAGATTTGGGTAAAGCCAAACTGTACAAAATAAGCTTGGTTCAGGTGGGGAATAATAGGTTAAAAACATAATGCTTTATTGTTACTGGGAAAAGAACATTGAGACAATCGTTTCTCATCACAACAGTATGTCACTGTCCCGAACCATCAGTCGACTGGAGTGCTTGCTTCGCATTTGCACATTTACGAGGTGGGAGATGGGAACCTCCTCAGACAGAAGAGGAGTGAGGGGGGGGGCAGACGGAGGATTACTGGAGCAGACAGTTTGGGGTCTGACTGGAAAAGGGCTGAGTCGGCAACAGCTAATCGCAAATTTAAACGCTCCCAGCAGCGAAACACCAACACATACATGAACGCACACACGTGTCGGCGGAGGACAGGAGGAGGGCAGGAGCCATCTTGGATCCACAATAGAAGCAGCCAGTCAACACGAGAGAATGAATACTCCCTCCCTGGCAGTACATCACAAGGACTTAACAGGAGAAGAACCTTAAAAACATCCAAAACACTCAAGCGTCCCATCTGGATTTTCAAAATAGCCTCCAGAGGGTTTATTAGTGAACACATAATAGGTTATTGAATGAGAGTGTGGTGCAGAGTAGATGTCTGCCAAGCATTGCAGAACAAAGGGGAAATATTCTTTCAACTAAGAAAAATCATAAAAAGTGTGTTTGTTCAGAAAGGGCAGGGCACCACCAGATAATCACAGAAGTATCTGCAGTTTGAGCTTGATTTGTAAATGTAAGCAAGATGAAACGATTGATATATAACATAAAAAGCTAGACAACTGACTGAAAAGATGGAAACATTTCACACTTTACTGTTCATGAGTAAATATGTATGTGATAATATAAGACTTGAAACAATTATTTGAAAGGAAGAACATTCTGCTCGTTGGGGCACATTAAATAAAATTATTGGTAACTCGGCTCATCTAACCACTACTGCAATGGCTCCCAAAGTGGGGGTCGTAAGTAATCTTGAAATAAGTAAAGTCTTCTTGAAATAAGTACTTTTGTCCTCATTTCACCTTATCCTTAATTTCAAGAAACCTGTCCACAGGGCGAGACATTTACAGTTAAAATAAGATAAAAGAAATCACCGCACTCATGAAAAATCTTAATTTACTTGAAATAAAACTGTTGTTTTATCTTAATTTCGGTGGGTTTATGGACAGATTTCTTGAAATTAGACTCTCAAATCAAGGACAAAAGTATTTTACTTTATTTCAAGAAAATATCACGTGCAGAACATGCAGTTACGCATAAGACCTGAGGTGGCAGTAGTGAGTATAAAATGACCAACTTGCATCTCAAATGCAAACTATTTGAGTGAAAATAAGCCAAATATCAAAATGCAGTATCGAAACTCACAAAACCAGATTTCAAATGTTGTCCACCTGAATTGATTATAAACAGTACTTATATTTTACTGTGGGGGGTCCCCGAGTTGTTGGTCTGGTGATTTTGGGGGTCGTAGCCTGAAAAGTGTGGGAACGCCTGTACTACTACATCTATTATATCCTCCAACACAGGCACCTTTAGGCTAAAAATGACAAGTATACTTTTTCTACTCTCTATGTAATAACAAGGGAAAAGTATTACGTTTAAAAATGAGTGAGGAAAACACCACTGTCCAAATCTTCTCAAGCCGTAACACGCATCAAATCCAAGCAATCGAGCTCCCCCAGTTTTCTCAGCATCCTCTCACCAGCGCCTCTTATTCTGCCTTCTCTGAATCCCCCAGCGTTGCAGAAATGGTGAGAAAGGGTCAAACGGCATTAAACAACCAAGTCCTGACATTCAGAGGCAGGATTTCTCCCAGCGGTTTGTGAAGCTGGAAAAGCCAAGCCTCAAATGCCACACAACGAGAATGAAACACGACCAGACCACGCTGGCTTTCTCGCTTTCTTTCTCCCGAACGGCAGATTTTGGTGAAGCTCAAGCCGGAGGGGAAATTCTGGTGTGACAATTATAACAAACCACGATGAGAATGAAGATTTAAAATGGTGGAAAATACAAGAGAGAAAATACTTGGCTTTCATTTAACGCCCCTGAAGCAAAGTGGGAGCTCTGTAGTAAATAAAAGCAAAACAATACTTTCACATTTTCCTAATTACGGGGAGACTTTGTGACTTTTTTTTTTTTACTCATTAATTGTCCATGAGAGTAAATACTATGCTCACAGAAAAGACAAAGGGAGAGAGGGATATTGTTCATCCAACTACATAATGGGGATGATTCTTTTCACTCAAACTTTGCTGTATTTACTGTTTAAGTGGTGCTAGCCCACAGTTAGCTTTGCCCGTTAGCCTGTTAGCTTCTTCGTGTTTCCATTAGTGTGTATTCGGGCCTCTGACCCGGTGACAGCAAAGTTGCAATTGTGGTTTTCTGGACAGAGACACCAGGGGGAGATGAAAGACCCTCCAATCATCCCATTAACACTTGTATTACCCCCAGAGGGACTACGGAAAGGATTTATTAAGGTAAACAAGTTACCTAGTACTGCTTTAACATGAAAATATGGAAACTGGTGAATATTATTGTAGACATGTGACGAGCGCAGGACATTTCAGATCAAGGAGGGAGACCACAAATGCAATCAATCTGGTCATTTTTCCATCAAACAGAATAATGAGGGGAACATAAATTGGACAAAACAGGCAACTTTCGAGTCAGAACTGCTTGTTTTAAATATAGTTTTTGTGTTTTTGACAAATGTATGCAGTAAAAATAGTTGAGCTATGTCATTGAGAGGGTTTTGTCTCGAAGGGAAAACTATACAATTTAGATTTAATGCCTGTTTTAATCAGATTTAATGCTTTTTAATCACTTTAATTTGGCATAATTGGCATAGCATGGCTGGTGTATTTCGTACACAGGGCAACTCAATTCAACTCAACTCAATTCATTTAATGACGGAAACCCTGCAAGTGCAACAATTACTTTTATTGGTAGATGCGGCCACCGTTACAGTACATTTTAAATAGGAAAGTTAAGTACCGTAACATAACTGAGTTGAATGGATTTCGAATGTCTCTTGAGAAATCAGAAGCAGAAATGGAATTTGAATAAATTACCCGACGTGGACATAAAGTGCAAAAGCGAAGCCTACAATATATGAAATAAATGAAATGAATAAAAGTATTACAGCAAAGACACTTATCAGAAAAAGCATGAATGAAGTCCACAAACCAAACAAAGCCATTCAATATTACAGTAAAGCTCACTATAAAAGCACACGAATGAGGAAAAACACGTTTCTGAAGCAGCGCTAAAAACATGCAGCGATAATGAGGTCGGCTTTGGCGGCGCAATTAGCGACTTTACAACCAGACGCTCTTTTCATTTACAAGACACCTCCTTTTTATTTTAAAACATTTATCACCTAATAATGTTAACTGCACTTGCATAAAAGAGAATGTCCAATTGTAGCTCGTTTTTTTTTTTTTTTACAATGCAGTACCCAAAAACAAGTCATTAAAGCCAAAGGAACAAAAACAAAAGTGCAAGTGTGGAGTTTTAGAAGACAACGTTGGACTTGGATGTAAAATGTATTAAAATATGAAGGTTCTAAGAAATTGTGTGGTGTTTTCAATTGGATACTATAGAAACCAATGCAGAAACACTGGCTCCTGCGCTCATTATTTTAGATTAAAATATGAAACAAACCAATAAAGTAGTGAGGGTGTAAATTCAATTGAGTTCAGTTGTGGTTTTCCTCATATTGCAAGTTCATAATCCAGGCTGTAATGCTCTGAAACAGTAAAAAAGAGGGGGAGTTTTTAAGTTAAAGAGCGTATATATGAAAGTTGTGGCCTTACGTTGAATCCTTGAATGAATGTTTTGCCTGTGATTGTGCAGCGCGCGGTGGAAACAGCTGTGTTGTGGTGACGGGCGTCGGGCCGCCTCAAACAGGAAGTCTGCCGTCGGCCCCAAAAACAATGAGCTACAAGCCCTGACCCGGCTCCACCCAAAAACCTTATCCCTAATCCAGACCTCACATCCTGGACCCTTAAGACCCACAAATGCAGGAGTGGTGCTCGTCATAGGTAGACACTTTAAATTAGCACAGTTCATATCGTGTTGCAGCACTTTCAAATGCAAAAAAAAAAGCAGCTAGAAATATGGTAAAGACTATGCAATTATCACTTTCATTTCACGCTTTGCAACAACTACAGACCCACTTCATTGCTCTCGCTCGTGGTTGTGCAGTTTTGGAACATTCATGAAAGTCTAGGTCTGTTCCTTTCCCGTTATTACCCACGTTACAGACTTGGACATGAAAACAAAGCGCGGTTTGAAGACTTTCTGAACCCACTATATGCATTATCACTGTCTGAGAACTAGGCTGTATGACTTGCTGCAAACAAATGGGTGAAAAAGAGAGATATACAGTAATTAAATGCATTCATTTGAGGCATCAGACACAACTGTAAGTAAACTGAGGCTCCTGGACTCTACACAGCTGACTTTTCACACCAAGTCATGTCAGGTCAAGTCAAACCAGGACTAAGTCGGGTCTAAAACGTTTCTGTGACCCTAAATTAGACTAAATTTGAGCCTCTACAACAGGGGTAGGCAACGTCAGGCCTGTGGGGTCAAATCCGGCCCTCCAGAAAGGAACCTCTGGCCCTCAATATGATTTTGAGAAATATTATTATGCAAATAAGGGATCAAATATCAACCCTTTAATGTTACTCCCTACACCCTTTTTTGCATTTGGAGGACAAACATCAATGTTATTAGTTTATGTTTATTTATTTTTTTGACCTCTGAGTTACCTGCCTTGAACCAGTCCAAACCTGATGTAAACCAGCAAACACAAGTCCAGTCAGACCTGATCTAAACCTAAAATCGAAGCCTCCTCTAAACCAGAGAAAAACAGCTCTAAACCAGCATACACCAGTCCAAACCTGGTCTAAACTGGTCCAAAACTGATTTAAACTAGTCCAAACTAGGTTGGAACAGGCCCAAACCTGCTCTAAACCAGCATAAACCAGCACTAACTAGTCCATCCTCAACCTATAGTCCAAACTGGATATTTTGAGTACTACAAACTTGAACCGAATGGTAGTGATAGGCAGAATTTGAAACAACACATGATTCAATAAAGTGGGCTCTACCAAACGGTTGAGCAAACTATTAAAGGGTTAAAGTACTCTAAAAATGCGAGAAATAGTGTCAGTATTTTTTAAATGTCCTTGCAAAACATCCCACTTGGTCATATATAATGCAACAGTGATTCTCAACTGGTGGGTTGGGACTTTTTTCAATATTACTACACAGAAACACACTGGAGTCTGTCAAAATTAATATTATTGGGTTGTTTTGATCAGAATTTCAGTCTTAAAAGCAAATCTACGGCTTGTTCAATAAAGACATGTGTGGTAAATACAATATTTTATACGATACATGACAAATTACAGTTTTGTTTGGGTCGCAGCTTGTCATTAAAGTAATGGCGGGTCTCGAAGCCAGACCACTTTAGAACCACTGATGTAAAACATTGATATTTGCAGAAAATGGTTCTTTACTTTAGGCTCCAATGGTGAGGTTCGGCCCTTTAAAATCTGCCCTCCGTGACACAAACTTGCCTACCCCTGCTCTACAAGCTGAGGTAAAAGTCTCCGATATAAACATGCGTAAAATCCACATAGACCACTTTTCCCCCTCATATTATTCGACATAAGTCAGTAAGTAACACGATCTGACTTTGTCTTTCTGATATTACACAGTAAAGCTCTCCGTTTCCCTGCACTCTCCACCCTCTCTCGAATCTGGCCGGCTGCACTGAACCCAGAGCTCTGGAGGCTGTCCCGCATACTTGTCATTCTTCTGCACCTCAGCCACGGGACCGTCCTGTCGCAGCGGACCGGCTTAAACCAACCCCACCCCCCCACCCCCCTCTCCTCTTCACACTGTCCCGTGTCAGGCGGCGTCTACACCTCTCTACCGCACTTCACAGCTGCCAGATCTTCCCTCAAATCTTCAAACACCGCCACAAACATAACACTGGCGTTCCCACTTTGGCCGCTGTCCGGTGTCAACATGAGATAAGACTAAAGGCTTGAAATGTGAGTAATGCCATTGGGAATTTTAGTAGAAAAGGCCATTATTCAAATTCACTTCCAAAAAACACTGTGACCTGATTTAGTCTTCTGCTTTCATTTATTTGGTCTATAGAAATCTAATTATTCTATTTATGCTCCCATTAAACATCATTTGTGTGGTTTACAGAGCTTTGTTTATGTGTCTTTTGGACTTGATTATTGAGTAAGTAGAACCATCTCAAAATTATACAGAAGTACAGTACTCATTTTGGAGCTGTTTACGTTTTATAGCAAAACAATAAACCATTTAAAATCTGAAAAAAGCTATTTGGAAACCACATCACCATAACAGCCAGCAGAATATTTAGATCAAATAGTCAATGCTAGACTTGTTACATTGTGGGGACATTAGTGAAGAAACTCTATAAACTCTAAAAAGCACAGTATAGTCACTCATATGCAGTCACAATGCCCTACATTCACTCATCAGCTGGTAAACAAATAGCTAAAGATAGAAAAACAGATGACGCTTCCGACATAAACCCAACTGTATCAACAACGCTGTAAGCTAGATTTACTCTGTCAGCTTCGATTCGTCTTGTGGAGAAAATTCGCTTTAAGGTTTGAAACTTGTCTTTTCTCATTTCCTTGTTTCCTTAAAGGGACTATACGGAGTTTAAAAATGTTAAAACTAAGTATTTTCATCCCCCTACATGTTCCAGCAATGTCCTAATGTGTAGAATGAGCCCAGACCTGTTCACCACAACTGCCTCTAAAATCCTGCACTGTCACTCAAAAAGGTGTTCATTCGGGTCTATATTAAGCACAAGCTTAATATAGAAGCTGCAGTTACACGTAAGACCTGAGGTGGCAGTAGTGAGCATAAAATGACTAACTTGCATCTAGCCCCTTTAAAGAGACTAGATGCAAGTTGGTCATGTTACGCTCACTACTACGAGTAACTGCAGTTTCTATATTAACAGTGCAGGATTTTAGAGGCAGTTGTGGTGAGCAGGTCTGGGCTCATTTACACATTAGGACATGTATGGGGATGAAAATACTTCGTTTTAACATTTTTAAACGGTGTATAGTCCCTTTAAAAGGCACAATACCTGATATTTTTCTAGTGATGGATCGACATTTGTTTGGTCCATCTTTTGTATATTGTAAACTCTTAACATTTGCATCAATTTCATCAAGCTAGTTTTTTAGCACTGCTGTGGAACGTGACGCTGAAAGGAGACCTTGCAGGTTATGAAATGGGAAATTGGGATGCTATAAATATTAGAAACACTAAAAGCAAACCACACTTCAAGTTCAGTTCATGTGAGCAATAGTCAAAGTTTTGTAATTGTATATTGTGTCAGGACCCCAGAAAGACTCGCAACCACTTGTGTGAGCCAATGGGGATCCTAATAAAGAATAAAGAATATGTCAAGAAAGTTAGGAGTGAGTTTGGATGACAATATTTAAATTTAGTGCCTTTCTCTTTCATGGCTTGTCCTTTATTGATCTCACAACGGAGAAATTCACTTGTTACATTCGGCATTCAATTCAATATCACTCAGCTCAAGTCAAACTGTTGCAAACAGTTAAGTAGTAGAAAAAAGAGGTATCTTATGTAAAATAAGTAAAAGCAAAAATCCTAGGGGGCGGAATTATAACAATAAGGAAAAATAATCAATTAAAAAATCTGATCCTTTAATATGATGTGTATTCCAAATGAAGCCTGATGGAATGTGGTTTCTGTAACGCCACTGTCAAAGCCAGAAAACTACACCATTATCCAAAGGAATTCAAAGCAAAGTCAAGTACGAGCACCAGAGAAAATGCAAAATATTCACATATGGCATGCTTTCAGTTAAACCGTGTCAGACTTTCATTGCTATCAGCTCGAGCTGGAAGCCTTTCCATCACCCACTCCCTCTCTTCCTGTCACGACTCTGCCTCCTTTTCCTGTCTTTCAAACCGCCGTCCTTCCTCACTTAGTCCTTTCTCTTTTTCACTAAGATTCAAAGGAAGCAAAAACAGGGCCACTAACAGCATGAACCTGCAACGATTATAGAAAGTTAAATCAAAGTCACATCCACAACCAACAACAAACTCTTTTTAGACATGTTGTGGTGGGAAAACCTCCGCAGAAAGCACCGTAACAAGACACAATACAGAAAAAGCTTTGTACTCGACCGAGAATAATTTCACGCAAACTTAAAGGGATATTTCAGGATTTTTGATATAGGGCCTTATTTCCTAGTGATGCAGAGTGTTTCTGATTTCTGGAGATTTGTTTTTTGTAATTCAAGCAGTTCTTATGTTTGAAGAGTTTCGTGGCGCTAGGCTAATGCAAGGCTAGCACATTTCTATGGTATCAGCTAGCCTGCATTAAAAACAGTCTGACCCGCTCCACAGTGCACCTAATTTTAACCATTTTGCCTTTAAAAAAGCATCAGCTTCGTGGTTGTATAAGCTAAGCAGCGGCGGAGTGATCTGCCAGAAAATAGTCCCTCAAAATGTGATCACTCGTGTGATGCAAGGTCAGTTATATTCCAAAAATTATTCTATCGACACAGACATTTATATCATATGGCGTTATAAGTGATTTGCCTCAGATGCACTGTGGAGCGGGTCAGACTGTTTTTAATGCAGGCTAGCTGATAACATAGAAATGCGCTAGCCTAGGACTAGCCTAGCGCCATGTAACTCTTCAAATATAAGAACTGCATGAATTACAAAAAAAAAAATACCTCCAGAAATCAGCAACACTCTGGATAACTAGGAAATGAGGCCCTATGTCAAAAATCCTGAAATATCCCTTTAACATTATGTTCTCTTATCCGTCGAAATGTGCTGCGTCACACAAACTGGATATGAGCAAATGTATCAGCCTGTGTAGAGTCACAGCCGCAGAGATGAGGGGGTTAACATTTTTGATCCTATTACAGCTCAGTAACATTGTTTGAACTGTGCTGTACAAACAAATGTCATGCAAATGTTCAAAGCATTAAAACCGAGCTGTGCCCGTCTGTTCAACCACTCCATCCTTTATGCCCCAATAAAATCTCACTCTAATGTTGCTCTAATTACAACATACTGTAATATATTCATGAAGGATTTGTTTTCGTCCTCCTTTAAACTTTTCCTAGAAACGATTGCCAACTGGTCCACATCAATCACAGTAAAATAATTCAAATATAGAGTTTGGGCCAATGAATCTAAGGAATTTCCGTGAAAAAAAAAAAAAGTGTTTCTTGTTTATTTATGCTCATCTCTCCATTCCGCCACCGTAAGCTGATGTTCTCGTCCAAAGCTACAATTATCACATCAATCACAGTCTGAAAAGGACGAGCCGGAGACGAGGAGACACCTGCTTCACACAAAACCTGCCACGGTCTGCATCAACAGCTGCCTCTCGAAATCACGGAGACATTTAACACTTCCTGTTGAAATGGCGAGGATGGAGAGACTGCAGGAAACGTATTGAAGGTTTCTGCTTTGAGCCGTTTCCAAACCAACCACATACAGGATTATGAAATTCAACATTTTATTTAGTTAAAGGCATATGAGGGACTACGTGGCAAACACAACACTCCACAGCAACAAAATAAGCCCTTTATGGTTATAGTAACAACATATTTTATCTGTATTATTGCTAATAGCGAAATAGATATTCTATTATGTGATATGTATAACGTTAAGTGTTGTTTTGCACAAGGGTGTGATGAAGGCAAATATCAGTTCAGTTCGCTTTATCGTCTACCACATGCAAATGCACAACAGTCGGAATTGCGTTACTCTCAAAACCTTGGTGCAAGAGACACTATTTATCACTAGATGCAAAGCAATGTCAAAAATATATGCACACAATTGAGGGCAGCAGAGGGAGGGAAGGAACAGCCTTTATGTTATGCAGCTTTTAACACAATGGGTATTCTTATACAGGGTTTATACAGGCAGATGGAAGTCACATTTTATGCTTTCTAGTGCCATTTTTAAAGCCAAATACTATATTTTAATGCCACAAACACAGGGAAAAAATCTGTGCATATTTCATTTCTTAAGATTTGCAAACATTTCATCAAACAGAGGAAAGAGAATTGGACAAAATGGGAAACATTTGAGCAGAAAAAATGTGTTGAAAAAGTGACAACAACACAAGGAAAAATCTTTGATCAGTTTTGTAGGTTTTGTAGGCTCTGCTTTCAAAACCAGGCATTATTCTGGCCTATAGGCTGTAAACTCCTCCAGTCCAGAAGCTTTTAGTTTTGGGTAATGCCGAACTGGAGTAAATTTGACATTTAAGGCCTTGATTTGGGCAAAATTAGACTTTTAATGCTTTTTAATGCTCTGCAGAAACCCTGTAATAACTCCATTTCTTAGTACGTTATGAATTAGCAGCTTAGCATTCGTCTATTTAAAGCTTAAGATGTAGGATTAGTCCTTAAATCCACCGAAAAAATCCACAGCCCAACATTATACATAAAATTGCCCTAGTTTCCTGGCCGTATTGTCCGTCTATTGATAAAAGCATGTGGTTTGGTCCATCTGTCCCGTCTGTGGCACCTTCACAGAGCACAGCCAGTCCAAATGAGCTTCATGTTAAATCCAGGGCCTTCTGCCTGAGCCTGCTGCCAGCTCTGATCAGCGCACAAACCTCCGGGGGGCGCTCAAGGGCGGTCACCACAGCAGACAATGGCTCCGTCCACTCAACCACAAAAAGCTCATTTGAACTTCTGCCTACTCCCTTTTGACTACCCATGATCTTTTCTTTTAAAACGCAAAACAAAACACTTTATTATTCATACCTTGCGGCCCGATAATAAGGCAAAAGTTAAGACATTACACAAAGCCAAAATATCACTCCCGCTTCACACTTGGCTCGGTGTTATCGGAAGTTTGATATTCCCAAGACGGTTTTCAACATGATGTTTGTGTATCCATGTTGTCAGGGGCAAGAGAATTTAGCCTCTCACCTCCTTATCTCTCCAGCACAAGCATCCAAGCAGCACCGAGGGGGGAGAGGGGGGCAGAGGGAGGGGGGGGCAGGGGCAGATAAGAGAGGGAAGGGGAGTTTCACCATATAATTCTGCATAAGCCTCACTTTAGGGCATAGGACCAGCTCCATTTAGATTCTCCAATACGTCAAGTGGGAGTATTGACGAAAAGCTACTGGTTAATCTTTTTTAAAGGGAGCTACTCAAGAATAAGGCGAGCAGAGTAAATGTGGTTGGTGTTATTGGGAAAATATGTCTCCAAAAACATGCTCATTTCACTTCAGACCAGACTCGTAACTTAAATTTGCAGGGAGAGGGACATCACCTGCTCTCCTTCTGTGGTTCTCCCCAAGGTTTCTCTTTTCTCCTGCCGGGTTTTTGAGTTTTTCCTTGCCGTGCTGGAGAGTCTAAGGACGGGGGACGCCCACGCCGCTCGTCGCTACCTCCTATTGGACATTAATTTGCCTGGATTCACCTGAACTTTTAATTGTCATATTTATTGCTCTGTTTTATTGCCTTAATGTTTGGTGCAGCCCTGTGAGGCGACTTCTGTTGTGATATTGGGCTATACAAAACCATTAAACTTAAACTTAAACTCCATGGAGATGTGCTTTGCTTTGACAGCAGGCAGCCAAACATGAGTTTTTAATGCATTAAGTGCTCTTCTAAATGCTTTATTTTCATAGCACGGATTGTCTATGTCCAGCTGACCATTTATGTATTTATTGCATTTTGTTTTCAAGCGTTATAGCACATGAGCTAATTTTCAGCACATGTCCATTGGGGGCTTTTAGGCTACAATAGATAAAACACTATTATCTAACAAGACAAGGCACATTTTACACTTGGTAACAACTCTGACCAGAGTTTAGCCACTGTTTGAGCTCTGTGGTAAAGATGTTGAAGCAGTATTAAGTAACTCATGCCCCTAGAGGCCACAAGCGCCACTGCAGGTGGCTCTTATTAGTTGTCCGTGAGAGTAAATACTACGCTGACAGAAAAAACAAAGGGAAAGAGGGATATTGTACATCCAACAATACAATGGAGATGATTTTTTTCACTCAAACTTGGCTGTAAATACAGTTTAAAGTGGTGCTAGCACGCAGTTAGCTTTGCCTGTTAGCCTGCTAGCTTCTTCTTCGTGATTCCATTAGTGTGTATTGGTGGCTCCGGTCCGGTGGCAGTCAAGTTGCAGTTGTGGTTTTCTGGCCAGACACCAGGGGGAGATGAAAGACCTTCCAATCATCCCATTAACACTTGGATTACCCCTCAGAGGGGGATTTATTAAGGTAAACAAGTTACTTAGTATCGCTTTAATATTAGTCTGCAGTTTTAGTCCAGTGGGAAAAGAGTTCCCCAGTGTAGCCCCCTGAAGGAGAACTGTCCGAAAGATTTTCTGAACTTTTAGGAGCATGTTTGTTATCACTGGCATGCTAAGCTTTTGTGAAATAGCAATATATACTGTATATATGCAGTGAGGATTTAATTTGAGTTTATTTTATACATTTAGTCAAGTCAAGGTTGTACTTTGTATAATATAGAGAGACTGGTGTCAGATTAAGAATTAGGTTGCAACTGGGAAGCAATAAAACCATCTGAATACATACAATTAGATATTGTGATTAAATGCATGTCAGTTTAATGCTATTCAGTCTGTAACAATTTTTCAGGAACTTTTAAACCCAAACAAACAAGACAGCAAGCACATAGACAGTATTAAAGGCATTACACTGTTATCTTACATCTACCTTCATTACATTGACAGTGACCAGCCCTCTCTCTGGGTCTCTTTTTCCTGCACTGATCCGAACGCACTCATCAGCCAGTGAGTAAATGATTCGTGACCGAGGCAGGAGCTGGTTTATGGAAACTGTAATGCAATAAAGGTGCTGCAGCTTAAATAGCCATTAGACGTCAACAAACAACGTCACTGGCATCGCAACCGCCACCCGGACCAGGAAGTGATTCAGGATTTCTTCCATTTTTAAGCAGATTTGATTCGGGCTTGTGCTATTTGATTTTATGCTAAGATGACACCGTCACAAAGGGTCATTTGTTCTCACTGCACCCGCAAAGCCAAGTACACAGTTTACCAAGCGCCAAATGGTCTAAATTGCCGGTAATTGCTATTCCTGTGAGGTTTAGGTCGGTCGGTCTACTGTGCAGTGAGCAATTTAGAGGGTCAAACGTTTTCTTTTACCGTTTTACAGGAGGGCGACAATTTGTGAAATCTACAAAATAGGATTAACTAGATTTGTTCTTTGTCATTTGTCCAGCTCAATACAATCAATTTGTCAAGGAAGAACAATGGAAGGTTAGTTGAAGAAGTGCAATGATTAACCCTAAGTCGACTCACTGTAGATAATCATTCATTGGTTTCAAGTGACGTCATGAGGAAAGAGGAGAGCAAAAAAACATCCTTATAGTGCAAAAATGTTTGGTGTGATATTGGAAGACCCTTTGATCATTATTTCAGATGCTGCATTTTAGCTTTTGGATCTTTACCATTTGGATATGAAACTATAGCATAATTAATGCAGTAAACTGTCTCTTTATCAGTATCACCGTGTGTAACATCACCCCAGTGAAGAGTCTGAAAACAGTCAATTCATGGGTCACTTTTTCCTGTTATTGGGACATTTTCAGAACATTTACCATTCGAAATATGCAACATCTTGTTTTGTACAGTTATGGCTATGGTAACTTAAAGGCCCAATGCCTGATTTTTATTACAAACTATGAAAGCGGAAGCCACTAGATTAAAATGCTAGCTGTGGTAAAAACTCATTCCTAACTTTCCTAAGATTTGTAGCTTCCCAATTCTTCACAGGGGCAAAATTTACAACTTGCAGGGTCATTAACTAGCCTGTAACATTGATACAAATGCTTTATAATTAAATGCAGTCTGTGTTTTCCCCAAAAATCCCCAAAATGTCTAAATTTACAACCACCACTGTGTTAAGCTTTGTGAATCACTTTGGGTGGGTGTCATGTGAAAAGCACTATACAAATAAACTTCAGTTGCAATCCAAAATATTAGAGGAGGACAAAACTAATTATGTTCCACTATGAGAAAGAAATCAGGTGTAGTGCCTTTAAAACTCGAGGAAAACATTTAGCTTTGGACCGAGGCAGAGAACCCAAAGAGATGCCATCAAAGCATTAAGGGGAAAAGTGTATTGCCTCACAGTAAAGACCGTCCCAGGTTCAACTCCAGGACTTCGTAGGGCCTTTTTAATATGGAGCTTTCATGTTCTTCCAATTCCTGTGCAGGTCTTTTCCACTCTACCACTAAAACATGTACAATGTGGGCGAGGGTGAATGACAGTGTGTTGGAGAGTCTGAGTGTGGGACACCGGAGTGAAATGAACCAAATGAAACAAGCAAGATTTCAGTCTTCGATCTTGATGTAACAAAAGAAGTAATAAATTAAAGAGCGTTTGATGATAATTTGATTTAGTAATTCACTTAAGCAAAATAGCTGAAGCAGAAAAGATGACAGTTGTTGCCGTAAGGGGACAAGGAGCGTGACCGCAGGAGTTTCCCAGTAAATGCAGCTTGAGGTAGAAAAAACAGGCTGAGATCACTTCAATCTGAGCCAGAGGGTGAGTCAGTGCAGAGCGTCGCAGGCACCAGGAACCAGCTCAACACAAACTCAGTGCGGTCTCTACATTAACCCCGCAGTAACAGACAGATAAGAGAGTGACACTGCACAAAGACACGATCCAGATGAATGTAAACTGACAACTCTGTCAAACACTCGCGGCTCAGCTCACAATAGGGCTTCACAGGAGACTTTTACTTCTAGTACTAGAAAAATACACATACAACAGTAAGGTATTTAGCTGGCATTAGTCTCTCCTACTGCTGGGTTTCAGATGACGTCACAATATTATGTATAGGCTGAACAAATCTACTTAAAATGGGCGGGCAGCTTTTTGGATACAACAGCAATTTTAAGAGCCATGTGGCTACAATAAATTCACATTTGTGGAAGCATAATATTGTATTTGCTTAAGGGTACAGTTCAATGCACAAAACCCCCAAAGGGAATGTTCAGTTGACAAAATGGTCGGCTGTTGTTCTATTTTTATAGTGGGTTTTGCGTCTGGTAATGTTTTAAATAGGAGCGAGAAATAATTTATGTCTGTTCTGCAATTTTAATAGAGAAGTTTTCACACAAAAGTGCATCCAAGTTCGTCAACTAAATTGTCACTTGAGGAGTAAGAGAGGACTGAATGTGAATTTTTATTTATGTATTTTGTTACCAACATGATTACATGTATTACAGCAACTTTAGCTACAACTACTTGGATTATATTTACTTACGAGGCCATACGTTGCATATATGATGACGCAATATCCATACTGAGAGGCCAAATCACTGATATCTTCCATCTGACTGAGATTTAAACATTTGTTTTGTGTGCAAAGCCTGAAACAATCACACATGGTAGCGTAAAAATATGCAAAAGTTTAGATTCATTAGCTTTGTTTTGGACATGGTTTATTTGCTTTTGAATTTGGACAGAATTTGTGGAAACCCCACCGAAACTGCATATGATTTGTGTTTGAACTCAATGTGTTGGAAAGGTTAAATAAAGACAGACAAATCCTTAAATGATAGCAGTGTTGTCTCATAGTTGTTTACCCTCTGAGCTGAAGCCAAAACACTGCTTAAAGAGCTTTCAATGCTGTGTACAAACAGTGCTTTCTATTAACATACCGCAGACCCTCAGGCACAACCTTCTCTGCAGCGACTGACCAGCCTCACGCACTCTCACGCTAAACACAGCCTGGATGACCCTGAATTTCCCACAAGCCTTTGCTCCCCTCACCCTCCTTTTAAAGAGTCACATTTCAATCATTTAAAGCTCCCCCAAACACAAGCGGCTAATTATGGCGTCTACATAACTTCACCCGGGTGAGTATTTTCCGTGCCAAGCCCACACTCGCCGGCTACCTGACCCAATTCTCTTCTCCACGCCATGTCTCTCCGCGAGTCCGCGTCCAATGCATTCACGACTATAAACAGCATTTTGATCAGCTTTCACACTCGGCTAACAAACCTCCCTCGGTTGGACAAACATTCTTGGGCCTCTCCCTTCCCATAGTCAAGTATATAGGCCTGTCACTAGTTTTATGAATCAACAAAGACACAAAAAGATCGAAAGTGTCGCCCAATAACAGTCTTGTTCACTCAAATGCTTCACAAATGGGACTTACTGTGGTACATACTGAAGTAGTACTAATAATAAAATGTATGTGTTGAAAAGAAGATTGTTGTTGTTGTTTGAAGAGTGCCTAATTCATGCATCATCACAGTTTGAAAAGTTCACTCAGGTTAAGTTGAAGGACCATGAATAAATAGAAGTAATAAGCCAGTAGTTATAGGAGTAATAAAAGTATTTTAACTCTGAGGTGGAACATTTATGAGGCGGCGCTCGGCATCAGAAAGAAATCTGATTGGACATCCCCACAGCAGTGACCGTCAGCTGCAGTGATTCAATAAAAAAGCATTTGGAGTGAACGGGTGCAACATGTGGTTTTATAGAGAATAGTGTTTCCTAAAATAAAAGTAAGTTAATGGCATACCTCGGCAGCTGTGTCCGACTCGGGATGGGGTAATGTTTCAGGTGATTCATGTCCCGCTGGAGAGCTCGGTCCTGATTCTGGGAGGGGGTCTGTGAAGCAAGGTGTGGCCCCCTTTTGGGACTCCACATCCTCCTCGGGTGTTAATGCTGGCGTCTCATTACTTTCAGAAAACAAAAAGTGGAGTAATCCTGGTTCGATGTTGTCCCATACTGGGTCAGTGTTAAACAACGGGAAATCCAAAGTAGATCCTTCCGATTCCCAATCGCTGTCCCCTTCCATGGACCCCAAAACAAAATCCACACCCGAATGCGTCTCTTCGGAAAACGAGTCCAGATCTTGATCCGGGACGTCTTCGCAGGCCGATCCCACGTCGGACCGGCCCGGCTGTGGACGCTCCGGTGCGGCCATGTAAACAAAGCTATCGGGCGAAAGCAGTGCACCATCTTGCTCCTCTGTCCCGTGCGAGGGTTTGGGGATGGGACTGGGGGGAACAGAGTCCTCGCGGAAGGGGGAAGGAGGGCAGTCATGGGGCGATTGAGGAGGCGCTGAAACGGCCAGGTAAACGAAACTATCAGAAACGACAAAGGCTTCAAAAGAGTCTTTAGAGTCCAAACCAGCACCTTCTGAGTTCGGAAGTGGGGAGGAGTGGGACACAGGGTCTGCATTTTGGGGCTTTTCGGGAGAGTTTGTTTGGGATATGGTTGCTGCTACTTCATCTACTGCATCTGGCTCAGAGGGTGCATCTAAAGTCTCTGGAGAACAGGACGTCCCCTCTGCGTCATGCGTTTCCATAGGAACCATTTCACTGGAAGTTTGTTTGTCGACTTCCGGAGTTTTACATTCACTGTCATCCAAAATCTCGTGAGACTGGTCCATGAGAGCGCCCTCGCTGCTGCTGTCCAAACTTGGCTCGGATTGGTCACACACATCCCACTCCGTCTCCTCCTGTTTTGCATCCTGCTCTTGTTTGTCAATGTACGGGTTCAGAGGGCTACAGGACGTCCCGTCAAAGCCAACCTGGTCCTCCGCATCCTCCCCGTCTCCGTGCTCCGATGACGCGCCGCTATCAAGGTCAGTCTCTGTCTGAGCGAGTTTGTCCCCCGCGTCACCGTCCCCTTTGATAACGTCCGTCCCGTCAGGTTGCGAATCGGACTCTAGCTGTTGCCCCAAAGCGGAATCCGTGGGGCAACTCAGCACCTCCTCTTCTTCAATTTTACCGTTTTCATATTGACCCTCATACTCGTCAATTATGCTATGTTCGTTTTCACAGTCTTGCGTTCGCTTCAGGTCAAAATCTTCCAACGTCTCTTCTATGGGCTCATTTGATTCCATATTATTAGTGATCATCTCAACCTCTTCGTCGACTTCATCTAAAGGTAAAGTTCCTTCAAAATCTGCTGTGTCCTCTTCATCTGGACACGGGACGTCATAGGGATCGATGGGGTCAGGGTCTACACACATTTCCACCCCTTCTCCGTAATCGCCTTCATCTTCACATTGCCTCTCCAGCTGAAGGAAAAGGTCATCTGATTCTGCTCCCGAGCTGGGGCAAGGAGAGGCGTTCGCACCCCCGGGCCCGCCAAACCCGGTCGGCGGGGTCAACAGCGGCCAGTGTCCCGAGGAGGCAGTTAAATCCCATTCTTCGGACTCTAGCGTTTCTTTAACCCAACTCTGATCGATAGGGTCCTTATTTTCTAGCTTGAGCACGGCCTCCCACTCGCGCTCCTCTCTTTGGGCCAGATATTCCTCTTCTGACAGTATCCCACACGCTTCGTCTTGTTTCTCCTCTTCTTCAAGCTCTGCAAGTATCCTGCGCTCGTCCTCTTCGAATTTGAGCTCAGAAGCAGTCCGTTCCCTGAGTTGGCTCTCGTCCCATCCCAGCAGACCCTCATCCAAGCCCTCGTGACTGACATAGGGGGACATAGGTAGCCCGCCGTAGACTATCCCATCCTCCTCTATCAAAAACGGAGACGGAGGGTCTAGCAAATAAAGCGATTCTTCATCTGTGTTGTTGTCTTCACTTATGAGCGGCGGCAGGGGCGGCAGGACGGGGAAATTGTGCCTGAGCCCGACTTGAGCTCTCTTCCCCGTTGTGATGCTGCGAGGCCAGGTGCGCGCCTTGGTGGGGGGGCAGAACACCGGTTTGGGTGGGATAAGGGGGGCATTGTCTGCTTGGTCATGCTCCAAAAGAGGAGAATCCCGTTCCGAGTCGGACGTCTTTATCGACTCCGCTGGCTCCTCCGGGATTTGTATAATTGCTGGTTTAGTGGAGCTTGTAGTCCGCCTGTGCGCTGGTCGAGACGCGCCTGGGCTTTGCTGAGGAGGGGCGTCCAAAACCCCCCTCTGAGTCTTTTTGGGCGATTCTTTGGGAGAGGAAGGCAACGCAATAATGGGATGTTTGTGTTGCTTTTGCAGCATCGGGTGAAGTGGCTTTTGCTTGACCTGCTGCAGAGAAGGAGGCACAGGGCTGACAGTGGGCGTGACAGAGGGAGAGGAGACGGGCGGCGTGTGGGGCGCGGAGGACAGCGGAGACGGTGTGTGCGGCAGGAAAGAGGGCGTTGAGGAGGTAGGCGTTGACGGGACGGGGTGAGAGGAAACAACTTGGATAGGAGACAGAGGTCCCGACTGTCTCCTCTCCGCCTCGACCGAAAACTCCAACCTCTCCGCGAACTCGGGGTAACTTGGGGGCATGAAGGCTTTCCACGAGCGGCGATTCGGGTTGTCCTTTTTGTCGCTACCCTGGAGACGCCGCTTAGCAACGGCTGCCACGACACCTGAGCTGGAGGAGGGGGTGATGGGCAAACCTGGTCCGACGATCCCAATAGGAGGGGACATTATTTGCGGATCACCTGTTAGTTTTAAGGCATCAAATATCACCCTCTCATCAAGTTTCTTCACCCCACTTGCATGCTCTGTATTCCGAGATACAAAAACGCTACCCAAATCTGCCCCAATAGTCCCATTGCTGGATAACGTGCTCCCCTCTCCCCTCGCTTCACCCGTAGACCCCAAAGTGCTGCGGGATTGCTGACAAAGTTTGGTCCCCTGGTCTATTTGCTCGTTGATCCGCATTGTATCGTAAATGGATCTTTGCGGGACATAGCAGTCCTCGATGTATGCCTCCTCCTCGTCCCCTTTCCCGAGGCAGCGTGGGTTCTGCCTCAAGCAGTCGGGACGGCTTAGGGGCTTTCCCATTGTGTCCTTTTAAATGTGCCACAGCAATCCCTCACTGTGACAAGGCAGTTGAGAGTAAAGAAAGGCTTAAAGATAAACCCATGTGGAAAAGTCATTCATTTACATTCAAAAGTTTAGTAAAATCCAGAGTGGCATTGTCCAAATCCATATTTCACAGCCTCGGTAACATAATCCGTGCAATGCTGGTGTGCCTTCATTCATTCCTGGCTATGTCACCTCAACAGTTGTGCATTTCTCCAGTCGGTCTGAGATGCAGTGTGGCATTGGAGCGGGACGGGGGGTTAGTGTCCTACCCCCCGGCACCATATTAATCACCAGGCCTGTTTATTTAAAAGGCTGTTGGGAACGAGGGAGAGATGCAGGGGCGAGCGCAGTAGAAAATAGGAGTAGCCGGTGTCCCGAAAGTCCGAAGTCCAAGGTGAGGGGAGAGCCATTTAGATAACATCCCTTTGTCTGGCTGTCACAAAGTAATCCCGGCTACATTAAACAGAGCACAACTTCCATCCCTTGTTCGTGCTCCTTCTGCTCCCTCTCCGTGGCTGTGCGGATGACAGTGAGAGGCAGGCAGGCAAGTGTAAAAGTCTCCTTTTAAGGTGAGAAAACCCACTCCGTTATATAAAAGATGCGCTGCGTGGGGTGGAATAAACAGGAGCGTGCAATACTCCACGGATCGGCATGACTTTCATCTCCGAAATAATGCTTTCAGCAAAAATGAGTAGCAAAAAAATACTTACAAAAAACACATCAGAGGTCGCAAGGCAGCAACTGAACACTATAAACAAAGCTTGGCACTTATCGTCTTCTTTGCATCACTGGCAATTAGAGGATTAGTTCAGTCCACAGGATCTTTCACCATCCAATGTCAAGTCAAAATTAACTTCATCCCATTGCAACAGTCCAGTATCTTAGCAATCCCAAACAAAGGAGTCCACTTCAGAGTAGGAATCCTGTCAGTGTGGTTTAAAACCTCACTTTCATCTCACGGTTCCAGGAGCGAGAGGAGCTACTGTAGACCCGCGGCAGGCTGGGCTGAAAGAGGGCATCTGGGGTGTAGTTGATGGAAAAAGGAGGGGTGGGGGAGACAGGGGGTTGACTCCTCGGGCAGCGCTGCGCGGAGTGGAGCAGTCAGTCTTGGGAGAGTATCCAGAGGGCATAGACTCAGACAGCGATCCAAAAAAAAAAAACAGAAAGACAAAAAAAACCTCTCACACAGAAGCGGGCGATCCCTTTCCCCTTCCTTCAGATGTAAACAAGAATGCCACGCAGCTAACTTCTCTTTTGTTTTACGTCTTTCTCTTCAGTCTCCTCCACTCAAACCACGCTCTGCGCTCCACAGCTGAAATGGTTTGCAGCTGCTAAAAAAAATCCTTTCCTGCTTTCACACTGGCTCTGGTGCGGCCCCCTCCCTTTCTGTTCCCCCGTTGTCCCTCCCCTCCCTCCCTCGCTCGCTCTGCTGCTGCCTTGCCTCGCCTGCCTCGCTTCTCTGTTTGTGTTTGAATCCTGCTCCGTTTTCTCCTGCTTCCTGCACTCGGGCTTAAAACACAGGAAGCGCTCCAATCGTGCCAGTTTCCTCTCTCCCATGGAAAGAAAAAAAAAAAAAAAGATGAAGAGAAAATAATTTGTAGGGTGTCGATAGAGAGGGTGGTGTAAGCGCGATTGAATGGCGTGGAGATGAGGGTGTTGATTGGAGAAAGCAGAGCAGAGGAGTCGTCTTGTGTGTTCAGGCTAAAAGCACATGGGCTGGATAGAGTTGATCAACCCACGCTGTGCAGCAGGCAGCGCTCGGCTCCATCAAAACGCCTCCCGAAATCACAAGGAAACAATGAGACTGAAATTGCGACGGCTGACAGGGCTACGTGGAGTTCTGGCATTCTAAAACTTACTCTGGAGTGTGAACGAGATTCGAAGAGATTGTACAATAATAATCATGCTCCATCGTATCAGATGAACGGAAGATGCGTGATATTTACTCAAAATGTTTACCATAATGTGCAATGTACCATCCTTTTCTAGTCAGTGTATATGTAGACATCTGAGAACTGAGAAGTTAGTCCATATTTACACTTTATACTGTGAGTTGTTATTCTCGGCTGAGTGCATTTCATTGCATCGCCAGTGTGCATTCACCTGAATCAGAAAATGATGAAAAAATGATCAAGAGGCCCACAATGCTGTCAAAAAAATGTAGGTAGCATAAGACAACAGCCATACAATAGTATTGTGGGTAAAGATATGTGGGTATATTTGTCCATTTTCTTCCAGTGCTCCAGTCTCTACACTGGCAATTGATGGTATTTTAACTACTTTTAATATATAGTTTTCATATATCCATATTTGTAATTTTGTATATTGTTATGAGTGTATTGATTGATTTGTTTTATTGTGTCTTCATTGTGTTTTTGGTGTTGCTGTGGGGCACATTGAGTTGCCTTGTGCATGAAATGTGCTGTATAAATAAATTTGCCTTTGCCTTTATGTGTCCAGATAATGGACAATCCCCATTTACAGTAATTCAGACCTAAGACCAGAAGAAGGACTGCAACAGAATAAGATCGCACCAAGGATAACACTTTATTTTGTTCAGTTCTTTGTCATGCAACTAATTAAGTGCTTAAACATACAGTTTCCATATTGAAAACTCAACTGTGGGACAATAACAACGACACACATAATCCAGACTTCACAATCAAGTCTCTGCTGTCAATGTGTATCTTTAATTAAAAGTCAAAAATATTCAGTTCTATCACAGTGCACTTCGCCAATGCCATCGTCAGACTCGACGCTCGCAGCGGAGTGAAATGTCTGCACTCATCGCAGCTTTGTAATCCACTCTTAATTCTCAGAGGGCCCGCTGCCTCCCAGCTTTTCAAGCACAAAAACGCCGTCCGCCGAGAGCAAAATGATACAGTCAAAGAAAGGCAGCCCAAAAGGGGGTGTTCGGAAAGAGCCAGGCAAAGGGAAGGGGGGGTAAAGCGGGGCGGGACTGCTCACTGACAGGAGAAAGAAGCTTATCAGTAATGAGCCCAGCTATTTATTCTTCTCCCTAAAGCTACCGTCCAACCAGACAACCAGGAAGTCTGCGCGGATTCACCACAGCGTGTCTTTGTCTAGGTTTGTCTAGGTTTAACAAGTTAATGTACAGTGCGGCTATGGCAGCGAACCGCTAGTTACAAAAGCTGCAAAGGTATTCACAGAGAGTGCACTTGTGTGTCGCGCTGAAACCCAATCCAGCCCAAAGAGAGTGCGTGTGGGTCGGAGGAGCGAGGGGCTGCGATCAAAAGGCCCCAGGCACAAAACCAGTAAAAGGAGGCCAACGGGGCGGCGGGGTGCAGAGGGTGGATGGGTGGGCGGGTGAGATCCTGTGTCTCTCTCCAGGGTGTCCCACAAACTTCAACACAGCCATTAGTCAAAATATAGGAGGGCAATGTAATCCCCTTCCCTCCTCGTTGGCATTTCAGAGAGTATAAACCAGCGTTAAGTGGTCATCATAAGTCTGTGGATATTTGAGGCGGTCCAGCACCCAAATAAGCAGGATTGTGTTGGAAAGGGTGGAATATGCAAAACACATATGCAAATGGCGACATGGGGGAGGCTGTTGGGGCAACTTCCGGAAAGGAAACAACCACAAAGGGGGGGAAATGTAGTACTTCATTATAACAGGGTTTGTGCAAGATTCTTTCATCTTTACATCCCAATCTGGAGAAGCAGCCAAGAGCAACGTCACAGGCTTATGCGGTACATGGGGCGATGGAGACGACTGATTTAAATGCACATTGTGTCTCCGTGCCAGTAATGAGGCCTCGCCCTCTTTCGTATCTTTGACAGATGTAAACATATCGCAATAAAGCAGAGGTTTTCGAACTTTTGCACACAACATTTGGCTTTCTGCAGCGCCGCCAGATCCAAAACAGGACCACAACAGGACTGAACCAGATCTAAACTCGATTAGATTAAGAAAAAAAGTGCCACCAGGAGCAGCCAATGCACCACACTTAGAGGAACGGTGGTATAAAAGATGTGGTATATTGTAGAACATGGTTAAACCTCTGCAGTGTTGCACCGGTCTGTCTATACTACAAACTTCCCATTCATTGACACTCCTCACCCCCTTTGTTCTCGCCGTACTCAACATTCTGTTTGTCTAAATCCTTGCACTGGCTTTATCTGAATCTTTACCCAACACTCAACAAGAGAAGCAGCCCTCTTTCTCAACTGTTGCACTGCTCCGCCGTGGCCTGCATGTCAAATATGCTAAATACTTCACTCTTTCTTCACCCCCCTCTCTCCCTCCCCCCCCCTCTCTCGGCCCCCTCTCTGTCAGTTGTGCTGCAGCTGTCATTGCCGCGTCCCGAGCAAACGACTCTATCGAAACAAAAGGGGTTTGTCGCTGGCTCCTGCATGCGCACACCCACTCGCATGTGCGCGGCTAACCGACGGCCTGACCGCACCGCGATTTAAATCCAGGAATTCTGCCATGTGGGACGACGGCACAGAGAGAGACGGAGAGAGAGATAGAGACAGAACGGACGGAGCAGAAAAGCATAGCAAAAGGAGACGCATTCAAGTGATTTTTTCTAATAAAGTCAATTATTTCCTCCTCTGTGTCTGCTTTATTGATGGGGTCAAAGACTCTGAATCGGGCCGTAACCTCGTCCATAGTGAAACTCGATTAGTTAGTTCCTCTGTGGATTTGCACATTCATCAATAGCACAAAGGCAATGCTGTTCTGCTCAAGCTTTTATAGAAATTCAAACATTATAACGTCTATTGAATAGGCAGAAGCTCGAGAGAGATTCTTTTCTGGCTGGTATTTAAATTTCAGATTGATACAACCCAATAGAATGGTTTATTTCTTTATTTCCTGTGTCTTTATGCATCTGATTTTGGGCGTACATTCATTTAACACATTCCTAGTTTAGCCCTGGTTTGTTTTGTGCCTCGGCTTAGCAGGGACAGCACTTTATCACATTGCCCATGCTGTTCACATACCAACACACTGCTCCACTTTCCTCATAATTTCCTCTCCTTGGTTTCACCTGCCTTTTAAGCGGCCATTATCTGTGACTAAACTCCTTATAGCCCTCAGCGCAGTCAAGTGACCTAAACCCAAACACAGGTGGGGGGCTGTAACGTGGTTTTATTGACTTTTTCCCAAGTGGTATTTATTTGCACACGGGGAACACCTGTCTGCAAGAGATTTCACCCTCTCCTCCTGTTCACCTCCCTCGTTCTCTCTCCAAGTCTTTCTCAAACACTTCTCCTTTCTAAAGTATCCCTCAACTGGATCTGCACAAATAAGGAAAAAAAAAAGCAATAGTAAACAACAGAAGGCTTTTTAGGCTGCAATGCAATAACACCCTTTTAAACTTGCCTTTCCCTGCCCCAAAAAGCACCTCTGGTTTAAATGATTAATTCCTTGGAGGTCAAGGAACCGCTCCCTTTTCCCTCCTTTCCTCTTTTGACACTCAATAACTCCCTCGAATATGTTTGTGATATAAACCATTTGGAAACCATTCATTTTAAACTAAAAGGTCAAGTACTATTTGTCTCTTAAATATGGAACTAAAATATGACATGAGGTTATATATTATTTTATGTATTTATTTATCATTATCCATTATCCATCTACCCATCTCTTCCACTCTCTGTCTACCCTCCCTTTGTTTCTATTCTCTCCATCTACTGAACAAACCTATAAATCGTCATGTCCAGCCACTGCCTTTCTCTCGCCTCTCCCTGGGGTAGTTTTAGATTAACCAGCAGGGGAGTTTCACCTGTCCCTGTCTCCCCTTTCTCCCCGTGAAAGCAGTTATTGTTCTCAACCTTTTCGCAGCGGACTGGGAGACACCTGGACAACTTCATAAAACTCACCTGTCAGTCACGGCTCATAAAGCTCAGATAAACTCTCAGGAGCGTCAAACATGGGGCAAGTATCGGCCTATTTCTACACATGAAGTGATGGTTAGTGCCCTTTGAAAGCAGACTGTAAAGAGAGAGGGAAAGGGGAGTTCTTTCTGGATAACGCCTGACAAACTGCGGCCTCATTATTATATTGGTTACTATGACGACCGTGGCACATTGTTTTCTCCTTTCACCAAAATCTTCAAAAATCCATGACAAGAAAAATGGAGAAAAGTGGCAGCTAAGAACAATGCGACAGTCTAGTGTCCTTTGTGTGTGCAACAAGCTTTCTAAAACTTTACTTGGCATTATAAAACATCATTTTATTGCAGCTTTTAAAAGGTAATCCGTTTGTTTGCTCACATTTGAGTAATTTGAAAATGCTTTAACCTTAGTGTGTTGTTGTATTCAGAGTGAGTAAACCTCATTTGTCCCATAAAGAGCAGTTTGGTTACTAGTCTCTATGCCAATAAAGACACACAATGCAAAACAGGACTCTATTAAGAAAATCCCTAGACTGCAATTTAAGCCACAAAGCATTTTTGTTGTAGACACTGTGGCAGATCTTCGCTGATTTTGCTGTGATAATAATTTGGTGCCATATTGTGAACTCCTGAATAGACGGAATACTGTATCTTTAAGGGCAGACGGACTCCTCTGCCCATATGCACACAGAAGTCCCAGTTTGTATATTTTCAAAAGTTGGCGTGCGTCCCACAGTCTCGGCTGCAGATGGAGTTTATGACCATGTGTGATTAATGTAGAGCGGACTTTCACATTATCAACACTTTGGAGGTCAATTCTCCACGGCACTTCGCACCATTTGGGGAGTTTCAAAATACTGTGCTGTTCTTCCTCCCACTCTCTCTCACCCTCTCTCTCCCTCCGAAGCTTCTGCACCTGTGTGGAGCCTACCGGGGGTCAATGCGGGAGGTCGCCTCGCAAAAAAACTAACTGTCTCCCACTCGATATATCACACCCGCCCCATTTCTCACAACTGCATAGAAGGACAAAGATTTCAGTTTTATGCACAATTCTCTGTTTGCAGTTAATGTAGTTTTGTTTTCTTTTGGCATTAGTAGAGTTACATCTGCTTCATTTTTATTATTTAAGTGAACATGCAAATTGTGGCTTATAAATCTGCTTTTGGGCACTTCAACATTGAAATCTCTGTGCATCAGGAAAGTATTGGACTTTCACTCAGGGCTATGTTGGATTTGTTAGAGGATTAACAATGTTGTTCGAGAGGATAGATGAAGAATAAGCAGCAGTCTTATACAGGAGAAGTTTATTTACCATTGGTGCGGGACACGGAGACATGAACTCGAGACATTGCGCTAGTCCTACCATTTAAGTCTATCTATGCTTGCACAGTAAAGGGATAAATACCCTCTCGAGTGTCATATGGATACGCAAGCAAGACATTCAGTGGCTGAGAGTGGGCGCCACAGTCAGCGCTTGACCCAGTATGATAAATAGCGATTTAATGTTATCCTCTAACAGGATTGCATCTCAAAGTTTGGCTGGGGCGCCCTCCACTGGCAGAAGGTGAAATCAAACATGCTGAATACAGTACGTGAGCTTGCGTTTTTACCGTTGTAAATGCAGTTTGAGTACAGAATGACTCTGACACTTTTGGATTTCATTTATGACACAACAGGAAATCCAGATCCAATACTATAAATACTTGTAGCATGATTAGAACTTAAAGCAGTAGTAAGTAACTCATGCCCCGAGAGGCCATAAGCGCCACTTTTTTTAAACTTTTTTTAAAAATTGTCCGTGACAGTAAATACTACACTGACAGAAAAGACAAAGCGAGAGAGGGATATTGTACATCCAATTACACAATGGAGATTTTTTTCACTCAAACTTGGCTGTAAATACTGTTTAAGTGGCGCTAGCTCGCAGTTAGCTTGGCCCGTTAGCCTGTTAGCTTCTTCTTTATGATTCTATTAGTGTGTATTGGGGGCTCCAACCCGTAGACAGCAAAGTTGCAATTGTGGTTTTCTGGCAAGAGACACGAGGGGGAGATGAAAGACCCTCCTATCATCCCATTAACACTTGTATTACCCCCAGAGGGACTACAGAACGGATTTAATAAGGTAAAGAAGTTACTTAGTACTACTTTAAAGTTATTGTTTATGTCCCCTTTAAAACATTTCACGTGACGTCAGTAAATTAGTGCATTTTAGATGATTAAATGACCTATATTGTTTTTGGTGTTAATATGTGCTTAATTTTACAATGTCTGTCCTCCAAACTTGCACATGGATCTAAATACCCCACACTCAATGGAGGCACATGGCATATTTTCATCAAGTCTTTAACTTTTCCTTAAACTTAATGATTGCCGGATGGTTTATTATTCCAAGCTCAAAACATATGATTTTAATGCCATATTCTTTGAACTATAGCCACATCTTTTACCTTGAGTCACGCGTTCTAATGATATCTATGACACATTAAGTCAAGGTTCTTTCCCATTGGACGGATGAGTGATTTGAATTCAAAAGAGCTGAGAAAACAAAGTGAAAAGGCGGAGAGAGTGAGCCGCAGCGTGCCTCTCTAATGCACAACAGCTGACACAATATGAGATCTGAGAGAGGAAAGGCCAGTGCGCTGCAGACACTATACAGACGGATGTGTTCGCAAAGCCAGACATAATACACTCTATACGTATCCATGCACTGGGCAAAGGGAACAACATGAAAAACACGGTCCTGTGGGGTAGACGATTTGATTTTAAAGGGGCTTAATCACTTTTTATATGCATCTAAACCTGCTTTGGTCTGGATTTATCCTGCTCGTGTTCCTGGTACACCATGAGTCATGAACATGCATGGTTTGGTCCTAATTTAGACCTGTTAATTCATAGATTAGGTCAAGATAATCCAAGTTTTGTGCTAGTGTAGATCTGCATTAGCCAGTGTATAATCCTGGCATACCATGAGTCATGAACTTGCATGGGTTAGTCCGAATTTAGACTGGTTTAGTTATGGTTTGCACGTAGGTAATGCTGGTTTAGTCCTACAGTAGATTTTCTTAAGCCTTGATTTAGCCTGTATTGACCCGAGTAAACCATTAGTCCTGAACTCGCATGGTTTAGTCAGGATGTAGAACTTTTACATCCTTTTTGTTGGAGATTAGGCTTTGAGACTTTGATAATCCTGGCGTGGTCCTAGGGAAGTGTTTAGTCCTGAGTTAAATTAATGCTTACCTGTGAAGCATTTGAATTGTCTTGTTTAGTTCGATGGTTTAGCCTTAAAGGGACAATAGGGAGTTTAAAAATGTTAAAATTGTGTATTTTCCTCCCCCTACATGTTCCAGCCATTTCCTAATGTGCAGAATGAGCCCAGACCTGTTCACCACAACTGCCTCTAAAATCCTGCTCTGTCAGTCAAAAAGGTGTCACTTCTGGTCCGAATTGCCGTCATGCACGAGCTTAATATAGAAGGTGCAGCTACACATATGGCCTGAGGCGGCAGTAGTGAGTATAAAATGGCGAACTTGCATCCAGCCCCTTTAAGGCGAGACACAGCAGGTGACCACATCGATTTTGGAAGGACTTCATCATGGCAGTGCTCTGGACGCACAGCATCTCCCCGACAAAACTCTGCAATCCATCAATATCTTCATTCCCTTTCTGAAGAGACATCAGCTTCTAAAATTAATCTAAAAGTACATTGCAAAACTTTAGGGCTTACTTTCCTTACACTCTTGCAACAACATCTCAGCTTTGGTAGCAACTACTCACTCTACACCTTCCAGTCTTATACTTTTTTTTTTATTGCTTGCTTGATTTATTGAGTTGAGTTTTGCACCCCAAAAAATGGACAAAATACAGATTTTTTGATAACATAATAACTTAATCAAAAAATAAACAAGACCCAAAATCCCCTCTGAACAAATCCTTGTATCTATAAAACCATGAATTTAAAACTGTCTCTTTTCACTATTCATATTTGAGCATAAAAAATATGCATTACTAAAAAAAATGAAAACATAAAATGACAGAAAAATTTAAATACATTTTCTCATGCTCAGTTTATCTAGAACAAACTTGTCAAATTGATATGTATATCTGAAAAAAACAAAAAATCCTAATTCCAGTGTCTCGCCTTAATTTATTCCTGAATCAGACGTAGTTTTGACCCGGTTTAGCTCCACATACTTGAAAGTAAATATTTGCTTTGTTTGTTTGGGAGACGCTTGAGCACCACTGGTTTATAAGATTACAGAAATGATGTTAGCTTGATCCAATCAGACCCACAGAGACTCAGCAAACCAGAGTCACACACAGAAAAGAGGCCAACGGGGTAAATGCAAAAATAAAGAAACTCAAGTAGAAACAGGAAACTTTTATACGGCGCAGGAGTCCAGATGAGGAATGACTTGGATTAGCTTTGAGTCATGAGACGGTTACTGGGCCTTGACACACTGAACTTTTCCTGTCACGGTGAGGGGGGGGGGGGGGGGGGGGATGTGCGCCGGCAGATGGAAACACACGCAAATACTTGTCATAGTTGACCACGGATAATTAAAAGCAGTGTGACTTTTTTTTTTCCCCCTCCCCAACTTGCAGTGTTTAAGAATCCCTCACAGATTCTTTCCATGTTTGTGTTTTGATTATCTTTATACAATCAGGGCGGCCTTCTCACTGTGAGGCAAGAGCACCAAACACCATGCAACCATTGTGTAAATCAAAGTGGACGTATCATGCAATAATGAGCCTTAAAGCAGTAGTTTGGGTTTTATACATTAAAGGTTTTGAAATAATGTATAAATAAAGACAAGACAGAGAGGACTAAGAGACTGGGATTTGTAATAGGCCTGGAACACCCTCATGCGTTTCCAGTGACATCACACATAGTTCCCGGCTGCCATTTTGAATACCGAAGTAGCATTATGCAGTACTACAACATGTAACAATATCTCTACTCTGGATGAAAATGAAAGACAACTGATTGACAGTGGCATTTGTATGTACTTGTAATCATTGCTCAAGAAGATAACAGAAAAATCACGGACCCCAGAGACGCACATTTATGTGAAGAAACCAGCAAATGTGGCACAGATGTAGCAGCTCTGTCTGTCGAGCAACAGCAGGATTTACTAAAGATCTGCTTCACTGCTCAGAAAGGTTTTCTGTTTCCTCTTTGATGTGTTAATTTAGTCTATGTGATTTTTAAGTTTGTCATGTCAACAGAGTCTTAGTCTGAGTTAGTGTTTAAGCTACTCAAGACAATAGCATGCTACCGGTTAGCAACTGTCAACCAACTGTCGATGGCTTCAACATGTTGAACACATGTGTGACTCACACCTGTAAACACTGAGGAAATACTACAACAGCTCAGCTCTGACCTCTGTCACATGTTTTATCCAAGGTTAGATATTAGGAGTGAGGTTCAGGGTCGGAGCAGAGCTGTTGAAGCTAAATGCTAACCGGTAGCATGCTAACGTCTTAAACACCGACTCATGGGTTTCTTCACACAAACGTGCATCTCTTGGGCCGTGTTTTACTGTTATCTTCTTGAGCAATGATTACGAGTACATAAAAATGCCACTGTCAATCAGTTGTCTTTTTTTAATATCCTGAGTAGAGATAGTGTTACATATTGTAGTACTGCATAATTCTACTTTGGTATTCAAAATGGCCGCCATAACAACAAAAGTCACATGACTAAAAGGCATGTATAGGCAGTAGTGGGAATGACATGCAATAACACAGTGAAAACAAGCTTTCAGCAAACAGCAGGCTAGAAAATCGACACACCATGATGAACACACTTGAGAAATTTGGAGGAGAGTTTCAAGTTTCAGCTATGATGCAAAAAAAATCCTGAAAATACAAATCAGGTGCACCTCCGTAGCAGAGGAACAACCAAAGTGAACACCAGGTCTTAATATATACATCAATCAAATCAAACACACTTACAAATTTGAATGTCATTTGTAATTAAGACATTTGTGAAGGAATGTGTGTTTTCCTACAAAGATGGACTCAATATTGATTCTGCCGAAGATAAAAAGCGGCATCCAGAACCACCTGCTACTAGATTAGATTACATTTAATTCAATCTCCTCTTCATATCAGACTGAAGTCCACATTAGTGCGTAACCTTGTCAGCGACATAACTGCTGAAAAATGAGGCCACGCTGCAGCTTTTCCAACACGAGACTAAAAACGTTCAGTGAGCACGGCCGACATTTTGGATCCGGCCCCGTCAGTGAGGAGGTGCCGACGCGGTGGAGGGAGCAGGACAGTGAGTCAGAGAGGACCGAGATGGAGGAACGGAGGAGGAAATCATATGGAAGGTGTGAAAGAGGAGGCGTGAGCACACAGAAGGGGTGCGTGGTTTTGGGATGGTAGTTTTCTAACCAGGCGACCTACTGGAAAATTTTCCTGTAAAATTACAGTATTGACGAGTACTATGAGTCATTTGAGATTTTGTAATAAAGAACATGTAGGGTGTCAATATGAAACTGCCCTGGACACATTGATATTATGACTTAAAGGTAAGCTTTGTAGGATTTTTTGGTAAATCTTTCAAAAACATTTGTCTCAATAATGAATTTACTAATAACACCTGTCATGTTTATTTAATCACAACAACAAATAAGTGAATTTTTTACTCGGTTCTTACTGCCAAATGTCCAATGAGAAAACCCACGGAGCTAAAAGCCTATAGTTGCCAGATCCTATGGCTAAACCCAGTGGGCGTTCAACTCAAAAATATGTTTCCATTTTAAAACCACAAGTGTGCATAATACATGAACCGAGCACATTTTCTCTGGTTTGGCTTTACCCAAATCTAAAAGCTTCTAGACAAGAAAAAGTGTCAAAACAGCAATAAAAATGAGACAAGAATTATGATGAAAATGCAACAAAAAAGTGATAAAAACGAGAGAAAAATGTGACGCAAATGCAACAATAAAGTGACAAAAAAAAGCAATGAAGAAGTGACATAAGGCCGACAAAAAATGTGACAAAAATGCAATAAAGTGACAAAATGGCAACAATAAAATGACAAAAGAGCAATAAACAAGTGTCAGAAACAAGACAAAAATTTGATGCAACCGCAGCAAAAAAACGCAACAATAAAGTGACAAAAAACGATGAAAAAGTGACAAAAGAGCAACAAAAGACAATCGAAAACGTGACAAAAACGAGACAAAAATGTAGCAAAAATGATCGGTTTAGATACATTTCTTTCTTTTCAAATGAGGAGTTACTCTGGCCTATGGGTTGTAAGTTCCATTCAAGAAGCTTTCAGATTATAAGGCGTAGGTAAAGAACGTATTTTTAATCTGTGCTGACGATTGAAGTAAGAATTGTGTTTGATTGGTAGTGAATGCTGAAGTTTTTCTTCATGTTTCAAAAGAAAACTTGGCTTTTTACTGTCCTCTCGTCATTCGAGTCAGCCCCCCATGTCATATATTAATTCTGAGACAAAGCGAGTTTGAGGCGACACAGTACATTCAGTCATTTGTTGCTTTTCAGATTCAATCATTTCCAAAAGAGGCCACATTAGTTCATAAAAATACTTGCCTAAGTGTCGCCAGGCCTGTAACACCACACACTTGTTGCTTTGGTGTCTAACCAGCTTATTTTTTTTTTTACAAGAATGTCCATTTGCAGCTTTAGCCTCTGTGTCCCGTGTACATTTGTCCCCCGCAGCTGCCCCGGGAGGGTCGAGGAGGGGGAGAGAGGACAGGGGGTATGCAGTGGGATGTTGTGGCCGCGCCCTGTTTGTGTGGGTTTGAAGACAGCAGCTGAGATTCCCAGTGCACCCCTAAAAAAGACCCGGCACGCCAACCATCCCGCGCACAGGCCACAGACGCACACGCCCGGGCGGCTCATAAACGTAAACTCAGTCCACAGCGGCACCCCATATATCCGCAGATGGGACGTTCGGAAACAAGGACATGATAAATGGTGAGCAAGTTCGATGACAGTGAAATTTTCCTGGTCAAAGTCATGCATGTCGTGTGTAACAACATGCTGTGTGCCAACTGCCATGGGCACGGCTCCTATGGGGCTTTGGGGATGCTACAAAGCCAGTCTGTAAGTTATTAAGACTCAAAACATTACCAGATGACACATGAATTCAGGGTATTTTGCTTATCCGACTATTTGCTTTGCAATATTCAATAACTATCCTGTATATTGTGATATGGCAATATTTCAGTAACATTTCACACAAATTCTCAGCAAAGTTTGTAGATAACAGAAGCCTAAACAATACTAAATCAGGACCTAAACAAGTGTAATGGCATGTTTCTCTCCCTGTGTCTGGATGGGTTTCCTTGAGGTGCTCCGTTATCCCTCCCATCAACCAAAAACATGCACAATAGGTTAATCCTATAGCCAGGTGATTCTGACCATTAGCCTGGCTCGACATCAGAAGATAGGCCCTGGACGCTGCACTGTGGTCGCCCACTGCTCTATTTGGGTTTCCCCAGCGGCATCTAAGGATGGGTCAAAGTCCTTGGTAGTCATTGTACATAAGATACCACTATTTAATAGTTTTTTGTATATTTCTCCCACATTTTCTGCCTATTTGCACGCCCTAAGAGCTGAATGTAACAAGTAAATTTCTCCATTGTGAGATCAATGAAGGCAATCTTATCTAATCTTATCTAATCAAATGTAGAGGACACATTTCCCAACAGGGACAATACAGTACGTACCTCAACCTTAACCTACAAGTCGACAAATGTGTCTGTTCTTTGTGCTATACCTCCATAATCTAAAAAGGTACATTTTCAAAAATGTGAGGGTCTCTTGAGGCTTGGTTTTAATTGAAAACCTCAACTAAAAAGAAAAAGCGCTTACACAGAGTGCTGTTGTTGAGACATATGGCTGTCCAACTTTCTTCACCAAACAAAAATCAATCAAGCTACAGGTTTCTACCTCAGCGACCCTTTAAGTCCCTGACGGCAGCTTTGAGAAGTTTAAACAATAATCTTCCTGAAATCCCAGCCCACTCCCATGACCTCTGCACCCCCTTCTCTCCCCCCCCCCCTCTCTAAATTCGTGCAGCCTCTTCTTTCTAAGCACTGGCATGACATCATCTCTGTGGATTGGAAATGGGGTCTGCCGGGGGAGGGGAGCAGGGGCGAGGGGCCAGACAGACATGTTTAGGTTTGAAACGGGATCAGTTACACGGAGGGGAGACGGGACGGAGCGCTCGAGAGAGAGAGAGAGAGAGAGAGAGAGGGGAGACGGCGCGGGGGACGGTGTTGTTTTCATACGGCGTTTAAAATTTAAGGGTGGTTCTACAATTGTCCAGTGCAGTTAAAGTTGAAGCTCAATTTGTATCACCATCTTTGGGACGGGGAGATTTTGGACCAATCCAACCATTATGTACCTACAAGTACTCTTACCCCACATCTTGCCATGAAGAGGTTGAATGAATGATGGTGGTATTTGGAAAGCACGACAACAGAAGCCAAATTAGTGTCGATATTGAACCCATTCAATACAAATTCACACTGAACTGTAAGGAAGAACCACCTGCACACACCATTAACTTCTTGAACGCAATGGATATTAGTTGTACATTAAGGATAAAGATACACTTGAGAGTATAGGGTCATTAAGAGGACAGAATGTCGCCTTTCCCCGTCTCTCTCCGTCTACTCATCGCGTCTTTCTCTCTGCATCTGGCCTCGCAACCCTATAGCCCAATGACATAACTTTTGTGTCTTTTCTTTCACATTTCGCCCCTGATGCCCTTCCTTAAATGCCTCCCTCTTATGTCCACCTCCTCTCGGGTTGCCCCGGGACAGAGTGGCAGACAGGGGATATTCTGACCCAGCAACAGCCAGTCGCCAGCGCTGTCCACACCTCATCAGGGAACGTACGCGCCCGTTTGAGAAATTACTTTGCAGAACACGTGTAGGAACTTAAACGCGGCATTTAAGCAAGGAGCAAAGCTATTAAAATGGAAGGCGTTTCCTGTAGTTCATCCTTTACACAACTTTCAAGAATCAATGATGCAATTGTTGATAATGATTGTTACGTAGGTCTATCTGGACTCCTGTGACATTTTATCACATTTTATCTGTTTATATCCCAGCTACAAACTCAACACTTTAAACTCCAGTAGATTTTGAATGGAAATACATGTGATATGACTGAAGCCAAACTGTAACATTTCACAGAAAACATAATAAAATACAGGCAGCCACTTCATAATTAACTTAATAAATGAAATTGCTGCATATTTCATTTCTTCAAACAGAGGAAAGAGAATTGGACAAAACAGGCAATTTTTTAGAAACTGACCATAATTTTGTTATTTTCGATTAACTTAAACAGTAAAAATAGTTGAGTCATGTCATAATTTCCCAAGAAATTTAGATTGAATGCCAGATTGAATCCAATTTAATGCTTTTTAATGCCCTACGGAAACCTTGATAAACATGTCTTTTCCAATACACTTAATTTACTAAAAGCAGTACTACGTAACTTGTTTACCTTAATAATTCCCTTCCGTAGTCCCTCTAGGGGTAAAAGTGTTAATGAGATGATTGTTGGGTCTTAAACCCCCTCCTGGTGTCTCTGGCCAGAAAACCACACTTTCAACTTCGCTACCACCGGGTCGGAGGCTCCAATACACATTAATAGAATCACAAAAAAGAAGCTAACAGGCTAAAGGGCAAAGCTAGCTGCGGGCTAGTGCCACTTAAACAGTATTCACAGCCAAGTTTAAGTGAAAAAAAAGTATCTACATTGTGCAACTGGATGAACAATATCCCTCTTCCCCTTTGTCTTTTCTGTCAGCGTAGTATTTACTCTCACAGACGATTAAAGAGTAAAAAAAACATGCTACGACAGTGGCGATTATGGCCTCTACGGGTTAATAAGTTTCTTATTTCTGTTTTAAATCCTAGACTGATAACTACACATGAACATCGACATCACCTTTCATGCTTTTTCCTGCAATAAATTAAACAAAATAAGTTTGTGAGCACAAATGAAACGTAAACGCACTGCATTAACATCGGTCTGATCTCCATTCAATAGCAGCTCCGCTCTGCTCCATGTCCTTTGATTTCTAAACACCTTTTAATCTCCTCTGTTTGTTCCCAGCCACAATTTCCACAAGGCATTCTCTAAACTCCAAAGACGACAAACAACTGAGGAGCGGGCTTTCACAGAGGGGTTAGCGGGCCAAGATGAGAGGACTGAGATGAGTCTGTAGTAAATATCTAAATAATGAAATTAACACAGATGAAAAGAAGTAGAAATCGAGGGAAAGTCTTGTTTCCTTTGATCCGCCCACAGACGCAAACACACACAAGTCTCTCTCGGGAACAAGCAGGCCTCAAACCGAAGACGCCAAAGCCACAAGAATGATCAGTTCACATCACATGAGTCATTTCTATCACCGCCACGAAAGCAGCACGGCCGCGTTGGGACGACCGGGAGGGGGAGACCTGGATGCTTTTGGTGCTTTGAAGTGGACAGGAAGTGTTGTCACGGGGCAAAAATGAGAGCTTGGATGTGTAACACTTTTGTGCGAACAAGTATGTGCTTGAATTGGGATTTTCTTTTGCAGTTCTCAGTTTGGATCGAAGAGCTTGATGTATTTTACACCTGATTTAGTCCCTATCATGTTCTTTGTATAATTTTAATAAAAATGTTATCCCCTGGCTTAGATTTGGATCTGCTGAGATCAGTGCAGTCCATTAAAGTTGGAGTTAAGTTTTTCCTAGCATTGTCATCACATTTTTGCCACATTTCGCTTTTTGTCAATTTTTGTTGCTCTTTTTTAGTTTTTTTGTGACATATTTTGGTCACATCGCAGAAAAGGTTAAATCCTCAACTATACTGGGTTTAGGTAAAGTTGAAGATGTTTCGCTTCTTGTCACAGAAGCTTTTTCTTGGCTCTATAAGTCATAAAAGACACTTAAGACCCAAGAAGATGCTTCTGTGACTGATGATTTAACCTTTTCTACGATGGACACGCCCCACAAACATATTTTTGTCACGTTTTCATAACTTTTTTGTCACATATATATTGAATTTCTGTTGCTTTTTCATCGCTTTTTTGGGTCACATTTTCATCGCTCTTTTGTTGCGTTTTCATCTAGTTTTTGTCACTATTTCAACACTTTTTTTCTGAGAAGCTTTTAGATTTGGGTAAAGCCAAACTGGAGAAAATGTGCTCGGTTCAGGTGGGGGTTTAAGAGGTTAAAGGCCCAAAAGAAAACAATCCTGAAGAAAAATCAATTCAACATGAACATTTAACATTAGCTGTGTGCTTTGAGGTTTAAATGGTTCCTATTGGTTCAGTGAGCAGATAACTGTGTGGCTGACCCCGACACATCTGGGTTAAATGTTAAAAGTGGACAGGAAATGACATCACAGAGTAAAAATGCACACTTAGATGACGGTCGTCGAAGTGAAAGGGGAGTCTGTGCTCCTCGAAGTGCAGCAGTAAAACAGTAAGGGGCGCATTCCTGACTCAGCTCCTGAACCACACAACAATAAAGCTCACCGTTTAAGACAGCTGCTTGCAATACATGTACTATACAGTGCAAGGTCTATCACTACAACCATTACTACTATTACGAAAATCCAAGCACTACAATTCCTGTGCCCAAGCATCAGAAAGCCAGGGAAAACTTATATTTCTACTTTTAACCAAATCTTCCACCAAAGAAGCTGCACTCCATCTCAAAAAAGGCAAGATGCCAATTTATAAACCACACAAGCCTCCTGTTCAGAAGTGAGTCAGCGGCGTGACTGAAGCGTTTGAAAAGTGACTCAGCTCATGAGCGTCTGAAAGTCCGACAGCGCGGTGGGGTCCTGAACGCAGCAGCCTTTACCTCACCCTCTCCAGAGCCGTGAGCTGCACCTCCTCGGAGAGAGCAGTGATCGATGACACACGCAGCTGCGTCACGGGTCACGTTACAGCTGACATCAGCAGAAACTACACTCACCATCATCAGAAGCGCTTTTCACTTTAGATTTTTAACTGTCTTTGCAGTATAACAATTCCACATGTTAGCGAAATCTCATGCATGTTGTCGAAAAAGTCCCAAGGTTTTCAGGTGACCCATGACTTAGAGATGTGAGTCCTACCTTGAACTCCTGCAGCTGCTGTTTGATGGTCTCCACCTCGGTGCCCACCACGGCCTGAGCGTCCAGGCCTGCCTCGGCTCGTCCCAGCAGCCCTTGCAGCTCGGACACTTGTCGGTAAAAGTCCCGCACCCGTTCAGACGCATCCTCAATCTGGTCCAACCTGGCCTGACCGCGCTCACTCAGCTGAAAGAGGCGCAGACATGGACATTGACAAAATGCTGCATTGACTCATATCTCAGCTAATATGTTTTAAGTTCTCCGTCACCTTGCCCGCCTGTCGACTCAACGCCTCGGTCTCTCTCCTCAGGGCGAGCAGGTCCGGAGACGAGCCCTCTCTGCGCAGCATGTTGGTGCAGTCGGCGGCGTGCCCCTCCAGCTCGGAGCGGAGGGCGCCCAGGCGGGACAGGAAGCCTCGGAGGGCGTCGGCCTGAGAGGCGAGCGAGTCCGCGTCCCGCCCCACCGGACTGAGGGAGTCCAGCTCGTCGTCCAGGTCGGCCAAACGGGAGAAAACGTCCCGAACGTGAGACTGCACCTCGCCGACCCCCTGCAGCCGGGACTCCAGAGACGAGCAGCATGTTTCAATCTGATGGAAGAGATTAGATTTAGATTTGTGCGCTAAATAGACAAGGGACACCAAAACAATACATACCACAAAACAGCTCATTTAAAGATGTTTAACCATAGATCTGTTTGCATTAGATCTGTCAACACTAAAAACTGTGTTGTGTTGACCCTTCACTCCACAAATACACTTTGATGTTGGTTCTCCACTTTCGAATTTGTATATATATTATTACATGTAGGATTCAAAATGGCTGAATTCTGACACACCATTCATTCAACTTTTGCATCACACTTTTCTTTTAATCCTGAAACTCTGAGTTGTGAAACTCAGAGTTCCTACAGGTACATATAAATTAAGGTTGGGCCATATCGTATCGTATATCGTTATCGCGATATCATTCTCTATATCGTTGTCATTGTTTATATCGCTGGGGACATGATATAATTTATGTTAACCTCAGCTCCATCAGAGCAGCATAAACACTGACTATGTAGGACACAAAGTAAAATGAAATGAAGGATGTAAAATAAATATAAAGAGTGAAATATCTTTGCATTAATCTTCCCAAAAGGCGTAAGGCTGGGATTTGGAAGTAATTTGTCCATTGTCAAATATATCGTCAAATATATCGTTGTTGTGATATTTCTGTTTTTACATCGTGATAGAGATTTAAGGCCATATCGCCCAGCTCTAATATGAATTGTCATGTTATAAGTTTCTACATAAGAAAAATGGTTCAAAATGAGCATGTAGCCATCTTGTGCAACATCCACATCAAATAAATAAACAAATGTTCTAATAATGATACTGTATTCACGTGATAGTTTTATAAGCCTGATTCTTTTTGCACAGTTTTGTCTTCACGAAGTATAAAAAAGCTGTATTAAATAAACTAACCTGGAGCTAATCCTGCAAGCGCAAAATCCCCACTGCATTGGTTTACATTTCAAACTATGACAAATTGCCGCATGTCCACAATGACCATATAAGACTACTGTGCGCCAAAGATCCGACCGCCTCGACAACTGTGGAGCTGCTCTGCTCTCTCTCAGTGCTGGGACACTTAACACTAGGCACCTACACGCAAACATAACCCACACCTTCTCACTTCAACCGCGCGTAAAAATAGCCCGTCTGCCTTTGCATTTCTTCACTCAAGAGCACATAAATTACATTATCTGGACACCGCTGCCACCTGAACCTATGATGTTTCAATTTGTCTCGAGTTTACGTTGGATTCTGAGTAGTTTTCATTGGCAGCGGCTTTGCCCGGAGGAGAGATATTAAGTGCGGTGTTGACAGCTAAAACTGCGCTGCAAAGATGCTTCGACAAAACCGCTTTCTGTGGACGTTTTATTTTTTTGAGGTGCTAAAAGAGTCAGATGCCCCGGGGTATTCGGTGCAAGCCTTTGGCAAATAAAGCTGATTCATCTGTCAACAGAGTGATCATAGATGGATAAGTGTAATAATATTAAAGTGATTTCTGCTTGAAAAAGGAACACACTACTATATTCATATTCCTTACAATAACACTGTTGTTATTTCTACCACTATAGCCATTGTAACCACATGTCTACTGCTACTGCGATTACTAGTATTAAAACTACTACCAATACTAGCTTCATTGTCCTCCCTTTGCCAGGATGTGTTTCCTCTCTGTATTCCAAATTCCCCCATCAAATTAAATATGTATAATGGTGATTCCAATGGCATGCTGGGTAATTGGGATTGTTGTTTCGCAGTGGATTTCCCTGGTGGCACTTTTGGCCGACCAGAACAAATATTTATTAATAACGGACTCTCGATCATTAGGTTATCATATTGCCTGAGCAAGCTCAGTCTAATACAGTGTTTCCCAACCAGAGGTACTAGAGCACTTGGCAGGGGATACTTGGAATTGCCATTGATAAAATAAAAAAAGGTGGAATAGAGTTGAAGCTACTAAGTATTATAAGCTCGTTTTCATTATGTTTTCCAGTAAAAGACTTGACTTTGAGTGTATTTTAGCGATATTTTGAACGTAAAACTCCACTAAATGCTGAATAATCTTTGTAAAGTTGCTCACTTTGCTAAAAATTTTGACAGGATCCTCGAGTTAGGGGCTACTGGGAGTATATCTTCAATGAAGCTTGAGTCATCTTCTGTACTCTGTAGTTGAAGTGTAGAACGGTTTCACCTCTCGGGCTTCGTCATTGACACCAAAGTATCCCGAAATGCTTGAAGCAGAAGGCCTTTAAGCGGGATATACAGCAGAGAAGTTGCAACACAATTGTTGTTTACCCACAGGTGAGAGTGGTCGTTAATAGAGGGGAGGGACTTAACCAAGCTAGACTCGCCCATAGACTGTCTATAGGCTGAGCTTTGACTTTAGTGTCGCTGATGAAGCCTTTTGGAAGAGGCGAAACGTTATACACTTCAACTATAGAGGACAGAAGATGACTCAAGAACCTTCATTGACGATGGACAACTCCTGTACGACTGAAATCCTACACAGACCTACTCCGAGTATAAATTAATGCCTCAAGGCCAAAAAAGGTTGGAAACCAAGCTCTAATATTCTGTTGGACCGCTTTTAGATTTGATTAAGCACTGTGGCGTTGGTTCAATAAGCTTCTGCAACGTCAAAAGATCCAGTGTTGCATTAATTATTCACCAAGATCTTGTTTTGATGTCGGGAGAGTGTGACCACATCCCGAAGACTCTCAAAGGGGTTAAGATCTGGACTTTGTGGCGGGCAATCCATGTGTTAAAGTGATATCTCATGCCCTCCTGAACCACTCTTTCACAATGTGAGCCCGATGATGCCCGAGCCATCAGGGAAGAAGAACCATTGAAAGTATAACCTGGTCATTCAGGACGTTCAGATCTCATTCTTAGGGCTCATAGTGTTACTGAACCTAGACCTGACCTGACTGGCAAGTGTATTTCTCATTATTATTAGCGTTATGACTCACCTTTTCAGTAACACCTTCATAGTCCTTCTCCGTGTTCATGGCCTGTTTCTGGAGTCTGTCGGCCCCCTCGGTGCTGCCCCCTGTTGTCTGCGGGGCGTCCTGCACAAGACCTCGGGCCAAGTCCTTGAGGTAAACCACCTGAGGCTGGAGGGACCTCAGATTGTCCTGCTGGCTGCGCAGTCTCTCCAGGCTCTTAGCACTGCACGCCTACGGGGAACATTATCAGTCATCATCAGCAGTGTTTACGTACACGATAAATCAAAGCCAAGGCCAAAGATAACACATTAAAAAGATCTTTATCAGTTTGGAAGGTTTACTTGGGTTGTACGGTTTGAGAAAAGGAGATAATATTCCATGCAATGTTGATTGTAATGGCCATGTGTGGCAAAAAGTGCATTACAATGAAATACTATGCAAATGTTCAAACAAGCTCAAATGAGGAATGCAAAAGGCAATCGTGGATAGAACTGGACATTTTTAACATTGTATTTAGGCAAAACACATTGTTCAGAGCTTATTATATAAAAATGATTAATTTAGACCTTCCTACAATATGGACAACATTAACTTTCCAACAATGCGATAGTGATACACTGGTGATCCGTGCATGGAGTACCTGCGGCCCCAGTGCCTCCTGCACCTCGATCTGGTGTTTGGCCGCCTCCAATCTCCTCTCCACGGCCTGCCTGCCCTCCTCAAACTCCTTCAGGCGCCCGGCCAGCTCCTCCAGGTGGGACGTCCTGCTGTGGACACTCTCGCCCAGACGGTCTACTCTGCGGTTCAGCTGCGCCTTCTCATCGCGGACCTAAAAGAAGAAGTCGTTTTAACTTTGTACTAAGTTGTATTTGAATCCTTTTCATCTAATTTCTTTTATATTTCTTCACAAACAACCGGCCAGGTGGTAACAGCAGGAGGCGGAACAAAGTGCCTGGTGTAAAATGTAAATAAGGAAATACAAATATGAAGCTACGCCAATGTAGTACTTGATGACAGATGTTTTAGGTGGTGGAACATATCTCAAACTGTGTGACTTTGTGATTCGGCCATTTGTCATCAAACCTGACCGTTAACTTTGCTGAGAGCAGGAAATCACCAGCTCCATGGACAAATATTAGTTTGAAATAAATTATGCAATCATCCAAGAGGTTTATTTTTACAACCCACAGCTTAAATAGCACTATTAGCATCTAGCTGAGAATGAGGAGTGTGTTTGATATCGCTGAGAGTATTTACTTTTGACATAACGGCAACACCTAACCCAGAATGCACCAAAGTGTGAGTAAATGAGCCTGTACCTCTTCGTCCCCGATGCAGCACTGCTCCAGCAGCTGGTCGGCGGCGGTGTTGAAGGCCTCTAGATGTGGCTGCCGTCTTTCCAGCTCCAGCCCCAGAGTCTTGGCCTTCTGCACACATTCATCCAGGGCAGAGGGCTCGAGCCAGGGCTGGATCTCTCTGTCCCTCTCCTCACAACTCGACAGCCACGGCACCAGCTCGGTCTTGTGCTGCTGGTACGCCTCCGCTTTGGCCAGTGTGTTCTTTAGTTTACCCTCCCGCTCCGAGATTTTTTCGTTCAGCCCTTCCCAGTCCCGTTTCAAGGCGGTCAAGCGGCATTGCAGAGCGGTGCGTTCGTCTCCTCCGGAGGGAAGAGAGGCTAACAAGGAAGCGCCCTCAGCCTGGAGGAGCTCATAGGACCCCCTCTGGCTCGCGATGCCCCGCTGCAGCTCATCCGTTTGGGACAGGAGGGAGCGGATGGCCTCGGGTTGACAGGGCAGTGAAACACTAGACGCGTCTCTGACATCGGATTGCTTATCAAGCCACGACCGGAGCTCCTCGAACATTTGCTGGAACTGTTGCGTTGAGGAGAGGGCGGCCTGGAGCTGGGACAGACCATCAGCTGGAGAAGCAAAAACGAAGACGTCATTATGTATATTCTTTAGGATAATAAGATAAGATAAGATAAGATAATCCTTTATTGATCTCACAAAGGAGAAATTCACTTGTTACAGTCGGCGTTCAAGAAGATCACTCAGAGTTAATAAAGTGCAGCTGATACAGAGATTATTGCACATGTTACTTTACAGTCTAATTGTACAATAATGATTGACCGTATTGTTTTTTGAACAAGTCAGTAATCTATTCACGGAAATGCAATCATACTAATTACACATACTATACAATAATTACTATATCGACTTCGTTCACTACATGACAGATAAACATTATATTTTTGGGCTCAATATTTATCAGGACATTTATTTACTTTTTCTTTATTTTTTCATCCTATTTTGTAAAAATGAAACATTTTCACAGAACTAAATTGTGTTTGAGTTTTTTGCAACTCGTGTGTCCTTGAATATATGTTAAAAAGGGCTTTTAGAGCACGAGAGTTTGAGGGTTTTTTGTTGTTTCAGTGCAATCAAGTGGCCCTAAATAATATTGTTTATTGCAATATTTTCCTGCCTCAATAATTATGTCAAATTTCAGATTTTGATATCGTGATAAGCAAAAAATGCAGTTTGAATTTGGACCTTTGCACCTTTTTCTACCCCAACAATTAAATCTTGTTTCAACCATTTGTATACTATTGCCACTTAAAAAACTACAACAACTACAATGATTTTTCGGAGACTCTTTACTTCACAGTGCTGTGATAGAATGGTAATAGGACTGAAATACCACTGCAATAACATGGTAATTATGGTAATTGCAGAGAAGCAGGACACACACAAAATTTTAGGTAAAATGAATGACAATCCGAACTCTGACTATCCTGTAAAGATATAAAGATCAAAGTCCTTCATGATGTGTATTTTTTTGGTATTGTTATAGAAAGAGGTTGCAAAATTAATATTGTCCGTTATCCCAAATGACCAAAGTATGTCAATCCATGTTTTTACTGCACATTTTCTATTCTTTGTTTCCACTCACCGGCGCGCTCCTCCAGACTCCTCAGGGGCACGCTCACACTGTCCAGCCGTTTCTTGAGCTCTTCTTTCAGGTACGGTTCGACCACGATGGTGCTGAGCTCCTGGCACAGCCGCTCAGCCTCGGCCAACTCGCCCCGGCGCCGCTCCAGCTCCGAGCGGATCTCTCCCGTCTCCTGCAGCCTCTGCTTCAGGGCTTCAGGCTGAGCGCTCAGAGAGGCCTGGCCGTCCAGCCGCTCTCCGAGAGCCGACACGCTGGAGGACAGCTCCCTCAGCAAGCCCTTAGGATGAGGAGAGGAAGGTGAGACCATCAGTCGGATTTTATTCTAAAAATTTACTTGAAATGTTAAAAAGTTAGCTGCTGCCCCAAAACAAAGCAAGGGCTCGAAAAAGTACTTGCTTTCACTGATGGACTGATGACAACTATTCGGCACGCAGCCAATGAGAACATCTATTTAATAAAACGCTGCTATGTGCACATGCTAGTAATCAGCCAATGCTTTCTTTATGTGCTCAACAGACTGATGTCATCTAATAAAACCTTTGAAAGTGAACGCTTTATAAAGTGGGTGTAGAGGTCTTGTTTTTCCATCAATCATTCTTAATAAAATACAACTCCATTAGGTGATTAAACATTAAATTCCCTACATTGCATGAACACTGAGGGTCAGATCTTGTGCCTGACGCAAGGACAGCGCAATCTTCAAGCGCTATGGTCATCTTCCATGTGGCGCAGCTGCTGTGCTATGTGCCTGCGCCACTTGGGAGAGGGAGCTTATAAAAAGAGAGAGGACTGAGGCGGGGTTTATTACAAGCAGCACTGAGAGTGGTGCTCTGATGGCAGCCTCATATTCATTCCCTCGTTTACATCGCGTTGCCTTGTGTTGTTCTTTCAGCATTATAGGCTCTCACTGGTGAAACTAAAAACTTTATTGACCCCATTGTGAGCTAAACAATGTTCGTGTCCTGAAAGAAAGAGATGTTGCCTACAGCCAGTACTGCTGTGGCGCAGGTCGGCACTCGCTCGACCATAATTGTGTTATCGCGACCAAAACAAAAGCACATGTTTACCCCCCCACTCCTCCACAACCCCTCGCCAAGAGGAAGAGGCTGTTCTACATAACATTGCCATTGGTCATGGGTGTTTCTTCACCCCAAGTACTTCCCACTTAAATGCGCCCAGTCTGGAGTGGCAAGGTCTGACAGTGAGCTGCTAAACGCTACGCTATAGCCTGCGTTTAGAAACACAAGATCGGGCCCAGAGTCTATATTTTATATATATTTCAGAGCTTTTACCTGGTATCTCTCGCTGGTTCCTTGTGCCTGTTCGATGTGTTGTTCCCTCTGCGTGAGCCGGTCTGTGAGGCCGCCCCACTGCTGACTGATGGAGCCCAGCTCAGACCTCACCTCCGCCAGGTCCTTGGGCTCCTGAGAGGGATCGGACTGGGACAGGATGCCCTCCGCCGACTGGGTCAACTGGTCGAACTGCGGGCGCCTCGTCTCAAACTCGCGCAACATGAACTGAAAATGAAACACAGAGAGTGAAGATTAAAAAAAAAGTGATGGTAACAATGTGTGGAAAAAGATGAATTTAGATCAATTTTGTAGCTTTCAAATGAGGTGTTACTCTGGCCAATAGGGCTGTAAGCTCCAGTCGAGAAGCTTTTAGATTTAGGTAAAGCTGAACTGGAGAAAATGAACTTGTTTAAGGTGGGGGTTAAGAGGTTAAGTCATGGTTTTGTTTAATTTTAGACCAACATGAGTCTTGTTCACTTCTCGCTTCACAGCTAGAAGGTCCGGGTTCGATTCCCACCAGGGACGGGGCCTTTCTGTGTGGAGTTTGCATGTTCTCCCCGTGTCTGCGTAGGTTTCCTCCGGGCACTCCGGTTTCCCCTACCACTAAAAACATGCACAATAGGCCAGGATGAATGATGTGTGTGAGTGAATGGTGGTGGTCAGAGGGTCCGTTGGCGCAGACATGTGTAGTCGCGAAAGCGCCTCTGACAGTCTCCCCCAGGGGAAACTGAAGCTACAAACGTAGCTTTCCACCACCGAGTATGGAGTGAATGTACAACTGTCTCATGTAAAGCGCTTTGTGACTATATGTCTGTGAAAGGCGCTATATAAATAAAGATCTTCTTCTTCTTCTTCTTTTAGACATAGCTTAGTCCGATTATATAGTTTAGATCTGGTGGCCTAGTGCATAGAGTTGACCACTAGGGTTACATGGTAAAAGAAATAAACATTTATGTGGTGGCATTCGTCATATCTTTCTTTCATAACAATATTTATGAAAGATACAATTGTAATCAACTTTTTCAACTTCTACTGATAAAAATTTGTTCTAAATATAACAAAACTCGGTATACTGTCTATACTGACCACTATTGTTTGAAGACATATCATTTGATACCTGTAGGCTGTATGCCGACTGACCTGCACTTGCTGTTTCTGGGTGTTGAGCATGTTGGGGTCTATGCTGAGGGGTCCCAAGACGCTCATCATTAGCTCCTTCTCTCGAAGCCACGGAGCGAGCTGATTGGCCGCTGAGGAGAAGGTGCCCAGCCTATCGGCGCACGTCTCCAGCTCCTTCTGCCTCTGAGCCGCCGTCTGATTGGTCGCCTGCCATCGGGAGTCTGGGGGGAAAAAGGCAAATTAGGGATTTAGGTCATTGTCTTTAACGACAAAAGCGCAATAAAGGTAGTTCCTTGTCGTTACACAGAAAAAATTTAGGTCAAGAGGATGAATTTGCGTTTATCATGGACTTCCTCTACAAAGAAATGCTCTTTTAAAAAACCCTCCTGACACCTTCCAAACTGTATCCTCAACGTGAAGCCCAAACAATACCATCCTTTTCCTATGTCACTCCTACGTTTGCTTTTCTCAGTCTGTGACTCATCCATTGGGCATCCGAATGTGCCATCTGTGCATTATGAAAAATAAAAATCCCCCGTCTAGAATTTCACCTTACATATTTCTGTCGGTGTTACCTCATCGGGACGGATGCTCTGGTGAAAATATCAAATCTAACAGCCCTGGCAGGAACGCGTCCTGCTTTCTCACGGCAAATAACTTCTTTGGGGAAGGCGGCGGAGACATTTAAGAGACGGAAAGCTTTCAAACCGGCTGCAGTTCGGAAAGAACAAGAGATAGGTTTTTAATGAAGCCTGCAGCTCATAATAAAGGTGAGCGATGCTGCAGTGTTATCGGGTTAAAGTCCGGAAATTAAAAGTAGGGTCACGATAATTTGACTAGATCAGTGTTTTTCAACCTTTTTTGAGCCAAGGCACAGTTTTTTCATTGAAAAAATCATGAGGCACACCACCAGCAGATAATGTTAAAAAATGTAACTCTGTAGCCTATATTCAGTCGCTCTCATCAGTGTCTTGAATAGGAACACCGTATAGTCTCTCTAGCCACAATCCCACTGTCACCGCCACCTGTCGCATCCATGCATCACTAATTCTCTTGTCTCAAAGAAATTAGCCATCTGATCTGATATGTACGAGTATTACATGGTTACTCGGCCGATCACTAGACAGCACAGACACTCGAAAACGGTACATTATTTGCGGATAATAATGAATGCATAATTTTTCCCAAGGCACACCAGACAACATCTCACGGCACACTAGTGTGCCACGGCACAGTGGTTGAAAAACACTGGACTAGATGACATATAAACAATACATTTTTGTGCTCAATTGTACATTTATTTGCACCCCCGCACACCATTTTTTTAATGTAATACTTTATTTTTTATCCAAAGCAAGTTTTTGGCTTATTGCGTGTTCACTGTGGGATCTTTTACGATTAAGTACTTTGGAAAAGAGCGTCCCTGTAACTTTTAAGCGTACGGTTTATTGCAATAGTTTCCTGCCTCAGTATATCGAACTGCTGATTTTGCTATCATGCTTTGATTCACCTGCAGTCCAAACTTTTCAAGAGGTCCTGCCTGCAGGCATCCACTGTGAGGTCCCTACCGCCGCAGGCTCCACGATCAAGCCTCCTCCACTGTCAGGACGGGAAATGCACTGGACTATCGACTCCCTGATTGGTCAGATTCATACTAACGCCTGAAATACACCTTTTGTAAACTCCACTATCCTTAAGGTTACGGCTATGGTATGGTTAGGGTTAGTTTGTCCAACACCCCTATCCTTAAGGTTAGGACTAGGGTCAGGTATACGCTTCTGGTGCAGTGGAGCCTCTCCCGGAAGTGACCTCACCGCGGAGGCCTGGAGCCAGGTGCCTCTCAAACTATTTCAAACAGTAAATGTGCAGGCAACATCTTCGTCTCAACTGTCCATTATTTTTAACATTGTGGTAGTAGTTCTATGATTCATTTTAGGCAGAGTATCTTTAACAATTATGCTATACAGAGATTTGACTGTAGACAGCACCTTAAGGCTCACTATATGTCTCCAGGTCCAGTCAAAACAATAATTTTCCTGTATCAACTTTCCTCAAATGGACTCCATGTTTGAATGAGCTCCCAAAGGCGACAGTGGCTTTTCTTTGAGTTGACACACGTCAGCGCCGCATTGCTCCGGGCTTTGAAACCTTAGATCCCATTAATAATGATCACACCCACATGAACGTGTTATATCTCTACCATCTCACTGTCCACAAGCATTAACTAAGCCACTGATCTTGACTTCTAAAAGCAGGCGGAATATTGAGCAGCCCTGCTTCTTCTCAAGTTGTCGTCAAGCAAACACTAATCTCATCTTTTTTGTTGTTTTCAAGCCACTGCTTTCAGTCCACGCAGAGTTCGGTGGGTGTATTAGTTTTGCTGGACACGTACCGATCTCTTGTAGCTGTTGTCTCCAGGTTTCCGCCTCAGGGGAGTCTGGGTTTTCGGCGATTAGTTTCCTCAGAGTGCTCTTCAACTCCTCGACCTTTGCAGAGCGCTCCGCCAGCTCAGACAGCAACGCCTGGACAGGAAAAGTTTTTAATGAATAATGCATTTTTCCTACTTGTAAAAAGAAGAACCAAGCCATACGTTATTATAGCACATACATTTTTTACAGAATGAAAGGGAAACGAATAATGTATGATCCAATATTCCATAATAACCTTGTTCTCCTGTGCCTGAGCGCGGACCACCTCGGTCTTAGACGGGGAAGCGACTTGGGCCTGTGTGAAGCTGCTCTCCTTCTGGGACAGCCAGCCCTTCAGTTCATCCGTGCCCTGGGATGCCTTCTGCCTCAGCTCCAGGGAGGACTGCTGTTTGGACAGACGCTCCTGCAAGTCCGAACCCAGGGCCTCGTATCGGCTGTTCACATCGGACACGGCCACCTGCAGCTCCGTCAGGTCTAAGGAGAGAGGAAAATCCCATTACAATAAGGAACAACAAGCTTAAGAGGTATACGTTTTTAATAGAGCACCACTGTAAAGCTTTGAGTAAAGGGTTGGTAACCTTTTCCCCAAACATTATCTGAATTGACAACCGTATAAAGCTAAAACTAAATATTACACTATGAACATGTGTTGTGTAGCTTATGTTTGGCATGAACCGAAAGCGGACACAGACAGGAGCACAAAATGACAGAAGACAACATATATTTCAACATATAATGCACTACAGTCCTAATTAAGATTTAAGGTAAGTTCATATAAACAATCAGCAACAAAAAAGAGGTAGAAACAGTTTCCTGGAAGAGCAGAACCTTTACCTTTGCACGTGTGAATGCCATTGAGGCTGCTGCGGCCGGACGAGCCATTGATTTGAGGGGCACCTGAAGAAAGACACACAGCTGACTGAGACAAGAGCTCTAGGTGCTACAAGACACAGCAGCTCAAAACAATCAACGATCTCTCAAAGGTTAAAGTCAGATTTAGCACCTATGTAAGATTCAGAAGAATAGAGAGAACACTGAACAGAGGACAAGACAGAAGCCGTGATGAAATGAAGTGAAAGCCACGTGAGTTTTAGATAAATAACAATTAATCTAAAACAATGGAAAAAACTGGCTAAACACTCACATGCAAGTAGTAGATGTTATTTCTCTGCCCAGTCAGTTCAGTATCTTACCCGTTTTCGTTTGTGGAGCCGTGATGTCAATGATAATGGTCTCCAGCTCCGAGCCGTTTTTATTCAGCTCCTGAACTCTGGATCCGTGGGACTCCCAGTCGTTCAACAAGTCCTGAAGAAATGGAATAAATCACAAAATAAATATGTGGTCACCTTTAATGCCTTTGTAAAAGCAGAAAAATCGTACTAACTTTAAGCTGCTGCACCCTCCGCTGCAGCCCGTCAGTGTTCGGGCTGGTCTCTTTGGCGGGAAGCTGGTCCTGCGCCGTCTGCAGCCACCTGAGGAGGGAGCCGGAGAGCCCGCGGAACTGGTGCAGCTGCTGTTCACAGGCCTGGATCGCTGCAAATCTGGAGAGCAGAGAAGAAGAAGTGTTGGATGATGAGTAGGGCTGGGCACCATTAAACAAGACTAGTCTGGTATGGAAAAAAAAAGTTTAGGTACTACTGGAATCAAAAAGATAAACGCATTCAAAGCAGGTACCAAAAAGACATATAAAATCTTCATATTCAAGTTTCGATGCAGTTGGTCATCAACATTTCAAAGAAAAAAAAGTGAAATGCAAGTTAAAGTGGGAAAATTGGGGCAAAATTGGGAAAAAAAAAAGATACAAAATTGAGAAAAATTGAAAAAATAAGGAACACGTGGGAAAAAACTTGGAAAAACATGGTTAAAAATGTGGGGGAAAAATAAGACAAACTTGGAAAGTGCTTTTTTCTGCCCTATTGTAGTTAAAGGAAGATTTTTGGTTGTTTCCCCAAAGAAATACCCAGCACTAAAGATGACTAGTTTAAAGTCGAAATTCAGTTTAAAGCAGTACTAAGTAACTCATGCCCCTAGAGGCCATAAGTGCCACTGCAGGTGTCGTAGCATGTTGCGTTTTTTTACTCATTAATTGTCCGTGAGAGTAAATACTACACTGACAGAAAAGACAAAGGGAGAGAGGGACATTGTACATCCAATTACACAATGGAGATCATTTTTTTCACTCAAATTTGGCTGTAAACACTGTTTAAGTGGCGCTAGCCCGCAGTTAGCTTTGCCCGTTAGCCTGGTAGCTTCTTCTTAGTGATTCTATTAGTGTGTATTGGTTGCTCCAGTCCGGTGGCAGTCTAGTTGCAATTGTGGTTTTCTGGCCAGAGACACCAGGGGGAGATGCAATCATCCCATTAACGCTTGTATTACCCCCAGAGGAACTACGAAAAGGATTTATTTAGGTAAACAAGTCACTTAGTAGTGAAGAGAAAAGTCAGTTTTACGGAGAACATATTGCATTTCAGTGTTTAGTTTCTGCAGTAATTCTGTGGTGGGTTAGAGTGTATTGTGTTTGACATTTCTAGAAATTATCCAAGCATTACATTGTGTGATAATGTTAGAAAACTGGACTGTACAAGGACTGGGCTTGAACTCATACAGACACAGTATAAATAAATTGTGACAAGACCATGAATCAACCGGTTCTAAACCAACTTTCTTGCATTCAGTTTGATTCTATGTATTCCGAGTAATTTCTGGGAAGACGGTGGTAAAAAATAGCCTGTAGTCTCTGCTTTGGCTCAAAACAAATACATTACAGTGACACAAAGCATGCAGTTTTGTTTTTATGATATAATTATAGAAGAAACTACATAAAGTGCTTCTTGGGCTCTGCTGACACAGCCCGGGCCTCTCTGATCCGAGCGTAGACAAAACAGCTCCCACAGAAGTCTCTTGGCATCGGGACAGTGCTGTTATAACGCTGCTGTTTTTTCCCCGTCGGGACACAGAGGCTTATGGGACACAATGAGCCGTGTCCACTCTGCTCATATTAAAACCTCCATGTTCACAGCAGATTTCCGAATACAGCCAGGAAACCCTACACCGGAATCCACATCAGGCTTGGTATGTTGGTAGAACTTTACTGTCGCTCAAATACTTTTACAGTAATCATAACCTTGACCCTGCATAATTAACAGGACATATATTTAGCATTTTTTTGGGAAGGCAACAGGACCGCAAAATGCATTATCCAGGCCTTGCTACCTATTATAATGTTTAAAATGCCTTGTGCGTTTGTCCACAATAATGAATAATTAACAGATTTAAACACATTTCATCCCCACTTCCTCCCGCAGTCCATGATTAAGAAATGAAATGGGATTATCTGTGGGATTAGGCTGTCTGTTTTAAACTCGCCGGTGACTTTGTGTCGAGTGTCTTTCCTGTTGGCATTTCTAAAACTGTATCCTTCGCCGGTTGCCATGCCGACGCACTTCCACTCTGTAGGCAGGCTGTCAGCGGGGGGGGTGGGGGGGCCCGGCACTTTAAAAATACTACAGCGGGCACGAGTGGGATTTGTGGACCGGGTTTATCCGCCACTTAAAAAGCCTTTTATCAACGTGCCCGGGCATATATTGAGTGACGGAGTCTAAAATAATAATGGTCGCCACCTCTGGGACCTTTTAGAGCAGTGGTTCGTAGACTATGGTTTGGCTTAATAGAGATTGAAACTTGCCACGATTCAGTCCTGATTTAGTCTTGGAGTAGTCCTGGTTTAGTTCTAGTTTATTCTTGGTTTAGACCTTATTTAAACCCTGTTTCGACCTGTTGAGTTCAGTGCAGACATAGTTTAGTTCTGATGTATTGTCAATCCAGTTAAGTCAAAAGTTAGTCCGTGTTAGATTATTTTTCGCATCAATATGGGTTCATTATAGCACTAAAAAGATGTGTTTTTCCAGTTAAAAGATACCTGAAGCAATATCTGGTGATAAGCATCTATTTTAATCTGCTAAACCAGAATTTAGGCATTTAAAATAGGATTTTACGGTCTCTAAATCGACTTTACTTGACTCTACTCTGGAGCACAATTTAAGGAGACACTTTGTATCCAGTCTATCCTTTTGTGGATGCCAAGATGGCCTGGAGTTCGCTGATATTGAAAGATGAACCTTGAGGGGGACAAATTACTCAGTCTCATCAGCAAAAAAGCCACCACCAGTTTATTCCATCAATGGATTCTTCTCTTCCTTGACAAAACAGGTATATATGCCAGCATGAGACAACATTTTTACTCATGGATTGGCCACTACAGAGTCCAGACCTTGATACCTTGAGAAGTGCTTAGAGGAGGCTCTCTCCCAGCTCCGTACAAGATCTCAGTGAAAAATGAATGCAACACTGGACTGGAATAAATCTTGTGACATTGCAGAAGCTTCTTGAGACGGTGCCACGGTGAATGTATGACATATTCAATGCTAAAGGCGGTCGAACGGAATGTTAAGAGTGTGACCAATGAGATTTCTCTGCTGAAAGATAATACAAACAAGTATAAAAAGCTTTTAATGAGAGGGTTTACCTTTTATTGACACTCGTTTCCAGCTGGTTGAACTCGTCAGACACCTCTCGTACGTTCTCCAAAAGGCTCTGGGTGTTGGTGAAGGTTTTTGATTGGCTGAGCTCAGAGCCGAGACCACAGAAGGACTTGAGCTGACCGGACTCCTGATCCAGCTCCGACTTTACTTCCTGAAAATCATCATAAATACAAGATCAGTGCATCGGGAAACGAGAGAAAAGGAGAAAATTTAACTGTAATTATCTTATGCCTGACCTCAATAGTTTGCCGGTAGTCCTCCACGCTGCGGTCCGGCTGTCCCACGGGGCTCAGGGCCTTCAGTCGGCTCTGGGTGAACAGCTGGAGGTCCATCCCCAGCCGCTCGTAGCTCTCCAGTCGGGGTAGCAGTGTCTTGAGCTCGGCCTCCCTCTCGGCCTGGGACGCCTGGGCTGCGGAGAACCTCTGGGTGAGCTGGTCCAGGGAGCCCTTCAGACCCGAGGCTGTGGAGGCGTCCGAGCTCTGCAGCAGTTTGGACACAGCGTCCCGAGTGGCGTCAACACTGCCCATCCTTGAGAGCAGCTCCTGACGAAGTTTCTGAGGAACAAGTCATTTTAGATTAGATTTCATAAGGTAAGGGGAACTCATCTTGCCTGTATTAAGTCTAGTATAGCAAAGAGGTTGGCTGTTCTTTAATAAAACTTGCCGGCATAGGTGTACACAAAAAAACAATAAAAAAACAAAAGCAAAAAAGGGTAGGGATGACAAGCTTTTCCCTCAAATGTTTCCCTATCCCCTAATTCCTACCTGGTTCTGTGTGAGGGCGTCCTGTACGGCCTGAGCGGTGGGCTGCACTGGGGCAGGGTTCAGGGGGAGTTGGTCTAACCAGGACAGCAGCGTCCTGAGCCCCTCTTGAACGCTGACCGACTGAGCCACCGCGGTCTGCAGCTGCTCCGCCCGCTCCGACACAGAGGAGGACAGAGAGCCGAAACGCTTCTCCAAACCGTCTACAAAGAAAAATATCATAAAAATGCCAGAGAATGCATGTCTCTATGCAGTGTTTGGATCCAGTTACCTGCGGCACAGAGGATGTCCACAGCTTTGAGGGATGGAGACTCCTCGGTGCTGACCAGATCTTGTCCCGCTCGTTTCACCTTTTCAAGTTGAACAGAGCGCTCGGCCAATTCATCCTGCAGCAGCTACAGAAAAACACAAGATTACCATCAGCACCATTTTTCACTTCTCATATTCTACCAGTGTTTAAACAAGTTGCAGCAATGGCTTTCTAATGTCACAAATACAGTACAGCTATGCAGTAAACAGAGGATAAGCCAGAGGTTCTGTGCTGGGGGGCCGGTTTTGGCCCCCGGGCCTGACGTTGCCTACCCCTGATCTAAGGCCTTAATTTTAGCACAATTCTTTCATTTACTTTTAATGCCACGCTTTCCCCCACTGTGCCTTGGTGTAGGTCTATGCTTTTGGGACAGATGTCTTGAGGGCACCTTCTTTTTCTTTTTCTTAAAGTGCTCTCCAAACATTTTCACTGTGCTGTATACAAAAGCCCTAATCCGCTAACATCTTGTGTAGTTTGTAAAATTCACTCCCCTCTTGTTCTTTCATCTCTGGTGTTCAAAGGTTACCTGGACTTGTCGTAGCGTGTTCTGTAGGTTTTGGGGGTCCGTGTCCACAGTGGATTTGGCGATGCTTTGGTTTTGTTCCTGAGCGCTGAGCCACGAGTGCAGAGAGACCATTTCGTCCTGGTAATGCTGGTATCGCTCCAACAGGCCGGACAGACGACCTCCCAACTCTGTGGACTGAAAGGACGGGACAGGAATTAACTTTGGGCTTCAGACTTTGACACTGTCTCAATTACACAAACCAAGGCTGAATGCTGATGTGACAGTCATGTGGATAAGAGAGCCATTCAGTACAGGGCAAGTGAACCTACCTTAGTATGTAGTGCAGTGTATCTGTGGTTGGCGTCATGTAGCTTGTCTGAGACCAGCTGCTTGGTGCTCTCCATGGCTGGATCCGATCCTCCGAGCTGCTCTAGAGCGCCTTGCACCGAGTCTAGAACCTTCTGACCCGAAATGGACACAAAACGCAGGTCTGCTTTGTGGCAGATCACGTCCTCAGACAGCTATCAAGAAAGATTAAATTCACAAGTCAGTTTGAGGGGGAAATAAAGGGCAAAAACAGCAGCAGTGTAAAAGCACACTGTTACATGTACTTGAATAAGTTCATATCAGTTTCCCATTTTAAAAGCATCACATTGAAAAAGTGAGAATTAAAGCCTAATCCCAGATTTGAAAAACAAAAAAGCCTTTTTAAACTGTGCATCTATTTATAAAGCCCCTTTGTACTCACTGGACAAACCCAGCATAGTACATACAATAGCACAGGTGGCTAAGCAGCTTCAATCAGGATGATGTGAAGTTGACGTAGGGCTGGAAAATACATTTAATTTGATCGAAAATTGCAATCTCTACTTTGGTCAATCTCAATGATCGTCATGGGACTTTCTTTGGCAGAAACAGGTCCTAGTTTTGGAGCTTGGATGAGTCAGTGGAAGGTTTTAGTGCATTAAATTAAGTTCACGAATCAGCTACATGTATTTATTTTATCGTGAAAAACCAAGATCAAATTGAAAATCTTTTGCCATATCGTCCAGTCCTAAATTGTGGCCATAACGCCCTTGCTCTGCCCAATCCAGTCAGACCTTGGACGCTAAGCAGGGAAGGGCCTGGTCGGTACTTGGATGGGAGACTATTTGGGAACACCAAGAAGCCTGGGCGAATGTAGTGTGTGAGTGAGGGGTTGTTGGTGGTCGGAGGGGCCGATGGCACAGACTGGTTGCCTCGCTTTCATCAGTCTACCCCAGGGCAGCTGTGTAAAGTGTCTATGAGTGTCCAGAAAAGCACTATATAAAACCGATGCATTATTATCATTATTATTATCATTAAATTGTCGTCTGCCGAAAACATTAGCACTAACAATACTTTAAGAATATACAAAGTCATGTATAGGGTCTAAGGGTAAGGTGATCTTAACAATCTCCATCAAGGAGTGGGATAAGATTTTTTTGTATATTGCCCACCCTTGGTTAGGACAACACTGTAGGAAGATTAACCAATTATGCAAGTCTGTTATGTTGGAATTCATCAACAGTAAACCATAAAGCAGATGGTGTGTTACGACTACAAATACTGCCGTTACACGAGTGATTATGTGGATGAGTTCTTTTCACCACTTTCGCTTAAAAAGAAATGAGTTGATCATGAAAGCCAACTGTGCAAATACCAGTATGAAATTGGCTGGGAACAAATGCTGAAGAAAACATATGTAAGTCGCTAATGTGGTGCCGAGGGACTCCTAACATGTGAAATCACCCCAGCGGCTCCTTTGTAAAGTGTGACGGTGTAAATCACAGCTCGTACGGGCAAAAGCACAGAAACGGAGTCTGGGAACTGAGGGCTGTTCGGGCAATTAAAGATCAATCAGCCGGAGCAGTTTGTTTTTACTGCAGTTTGAACAATCCCAGACGCTTCCACTGATTGGTTTTCAACGTTTTCTCAGAGCTGGGATTCTCGTTATGATGTAGGAGTGACCATTGCTCTAACTTAAAGGTAGCACTTACTGGTTTATAAAGGCACTACCATCACAACTCAATCGGTTTTGGCTTGAGCTTTTATCTACCTCATTAAATGACTGTAATCATGATCATGCCATTGAGGCTTTATTTAAAAGCATCCATTTCTATATTTATGGTAAAGTTAACTTGTCTGTACCCTCCTGTGCTCCTCCATTCTTCCCTTCAGGCCCTGGGCGTCGGTCTCTCCCTCTCCCAGAGACCTCAGCTCCTGCTCGGACTGATCCAGCCACGACACCAGGCCCCCGTGCTCCTGGAGGAACTTCGTCAGCTCGTCCTTCAAGGCTTCAGACTTTCTCAGACGATCCTGGGTGGAGACAAGGCGGGGGTTAATAATTCTCTGTGTCACAATAAACCTTGGGGTTACAGTGTATGGAAAACATGAGCTTTATGACAAATACTAATGAGAACAGATATAAAAGTCAACATGAAGGTCAACGATGCTCAAAGTCACCTGACAGCTGTGCAGTCGGTCCTGGTGCTGAGCCTGTAGCTGGTCGAGAGCGGCCCGTAGGCGGCGTTTCTCTTCGGGGGGAACAGCGGAGTCGGGCTGCTCCAAAAGAGAGCGCACGGACTGGGACACCTGCATGAGCTGGGCCTGCTGCGACTGGAGCTGCTGCAACTCCGCCTGAGAGAGAAGGCAATGGGTTACGGGATTGTCTAAGTGTATCAAATGACTGGTGATCAATGAGGATTTGCACGCTTATTACATAATAACTTGGATTTCAAAGCACTTTCAAACTAGCCCACCGGTATGATACTATCTAATAAGAACACCAGACCACTAATTCAAATGTGTTGACTTTAAATGTTCAAGAAGGTTCAACTTATTATGCAAGAAAAACAATCGTGTGATATAAATAGTTGTGGGAACTTGTGCTAATCACTTATTTGGATCCTTGGATACTTCTTTTGATTATTAAAATGGTTGTATTTACATCTTCATCTACGTCTGGCTGTTATATTTAAGAATTTCCAACTCAACATTTGCCTGGTACCTTTGACACTGGACTATAAGAACATGCGCCATATTATGCCGTGATAATTGCTCATTCCTGAGGGGATTCGCGCCGCTCCAACTGACATTAACCCAAATGCCACCGGTTGCATTCACAAATGTCTGACCTTTACAGCTCAGTCAACGGCCAGTAATTATTGTGCACAATGAAAACGCTACAAACGTTAGGACTGATGAATTGAAAACAATCCAAATGCTAAACAGACTGCAGTAGTAACAGAAGGAAGTAGTAGTAATAGTAGATGAGAGTGTCTAACCTGCAACTTGTCTGTGTGTGACTCCACAGCGCCCTCTGGTGGTACCATTGCAGCATCACTAACATCCAGTGCTCCATTAAACCCATTTCTTTTTGCTCCTGGTTGACTGAGGCTGGAAAGTTCATTTAGAAGAGAATCTATCTGTCCTTGTGTCTCTTGCAGCTCTTCTTCTGCTTTAGCCTACAGAGAAAAACGTTTTTTTTTTTTAGCATTTTCAGATAAAAAAGCGCCAAAATCCTTCATCTTTTCATCATTTTACCCTCTGCGTGTTTTGCTGAACGGTGGTGCTGATAGCTGTGTCCACCTCAGACAGTGAGGTATTTGCTGTGTCCGTCAATGTGCTGTACTGCTCCTTCATCTTCTCCAGCGCCCCCTGCAGGTTCGCTCTCTCCTCTGGACTCAGACTGTCTCCTTTCTCGGCCAGCAGGTCCTCCACCGTGCGGATGGCCTCTGCGATTCCTTCAGATTTAGACTGGAGGTCCTTTTGTACTTCCTGAATAGAGAAATTGACAAAAAAAAAAATGTGTTACTTACAAACATGGGGTCAATGAGTCAGGACCAAATGGGTGGTATGTAGTTTGGATGAACTGTTGAATACCTTTAGCTTTTTCTGCTTCTCCTGTAAGGCGTTCACATCTCCTGTCTGCCCTCCGGTCACATGACTTGCCAAAAGACTCGCTGCCCCAGCAAGATACATCGCGAGGCTTTCCATTTTCTGAGAGCACTCTGATTTCTGCTGCTGCACCACCTGTTCAACAAGAAACGGATGAGCAAATATGTGAGTTAAGGCTTTTATGAGGCTTATGCAGAATCACGCATAGCAGTTTTTGTTCTTTTGTCTTTCTGCAATTTTGGCAGTGCACATGTAGCTTTAAGCTTTGTTGCATGTTGTGTCCAAAGTCACACGTTTCACATAAAGACATTACGACACACAGACAACACACCGGCAAATGCAATAGAAAAACGAAACAAGTCCCCTTTCACTTTTTATTCAGTTTAGTTTCAAAACCAATATCTTCTCTATAAACCCCTAGCCTCGTTCCATTGCGGTGGCACGAGCGATTTCCGTCGGAAGCATCTGAAAGAGCAAGGCAAACAAGTTAAGAGCACACACGTTAAGTCAAGTCATGCGGAAAGCAGTGCGTGTGTGGCATGTTTACGAATAAGTGACCGTGCTGGTGGTACAGTGAGTGGCAAAAGCTTTAGCATTTGTGGAAAGAGTGCGTGGAAATAGAGTGTAAAAAACAACACGGGACTTAACCTGGGCTTGAGTTTCTAGGGAGCCTGGTATGAGTTGAGATTCAAACTAGGGGACTTGGATTTGTGACGGTTTCAGATCTTAAAGGAGCTATACCTGATTTTACTTCTAGAAATGGAATGACCTTTATTTTGTCCTCCTTTACTGTACTGTAAACTCAAAGCACTTGTGAGAAAACAGCTTGCATCAAATTATAAAACATTTGAATACATTTTATGAACTTTCAGGCTATTTTTCCAGCATTTTTGTGAAAGTGACCCTGCAAGTTGTGAAATAGGTCTATAAACTTGTCTCTGTAAATAATTTGGATGCTACAGATATATTAGGAAAGTTACGAATGAGTTTGGACCACAACTAACATTAAAGTTTAGTGGCTTCCTCTTTCATTGTTTGCAATAAAAAGAAATCAGGTATAGGGCCTTTAAGTCTTCTGTATATGCTTTTGTGAACAACAATTTAAGTTCAGAGGTAATCTTAAAGTGCTAGGATTCAAAGGATTGTCCATTGACTAAACAAAGCCAGGACAAAAATAAGTAAACTCTTGTCTTGGACTTCATGTATTCGTATCATGTTTTAATGACTCAACACTTGGCTCGGACAGACTCAAAATCAAACAATGAGGACTTAAGATTTGGACTGAAAATAACAGTGACTCAACTAAAACACTGTCATACTGTATTTAGTCTGTTACTTTTCCAAAATGACAGTAATTTACATGAAGTCTGGATCAATGGATGTGCTTTATGTCTATAGTTGTAACAGTTCATTTAATCACTCACTCACAACATAACATGCAAGCTACGTTTTTATGATGGATAAATGTCAGAAACTCATGCAAAAGGCAGTTTTGGCGATGATGGCTGATTGTTTTGTTTGCTGTTATGTCATGTTAATGTAACTATCTGTTAAATGGTTTTGTGGGCCTAAAACAATGAAGTGAGATTACACAAAAGCATGGCATTAAGCTATTGGACACAAAGCAGTTGCTCCTCTCGGACCCATCTCGACTTTAATCCAAACCTCTCGCTCTTTGGCACTTTCTCTGCTCCTCTCCTGCTCTTTGCTCCTCTCCTCTCTGTCCCTCTGAGCGGACAGTGCCCCGGCCCAGGCGTGGACATGTCCCGTGGCCTGGTGGAAGGCCCTCTGGAGCTGCTGCAGGTGTCCCAGGACCTGCCTGCTCTGCTCCGGGGCCAAGTCCTGAGCCCGCTCCGAGATAAACATTTGGATGTCAAACGCTACATCATTGACATCACTGGAGCGGGATGTTAGGGAATCCTGAAGCTCCTAAGACATACAAAGAAGACTATTTAGAAAAAATATATATGCAATGTTTATATGATAGGCAGTAATTTCATTAAAATTTTGTACAAAGTAAGTTGAAGAATGCATGTATCTAGATAAAATGATCAGAAATGACTTTGTTGCTTGATAGATGTATTGCTTCCTTTTTTAAACATTGTACTGCAAAGATGTGTAATACAATGTACAACTACATGTGTGTCCCATTACTTTTATGACATAAAAATGCAATTTTCACATTCACACTGACTTACTTTACAGAGTTCTAGCTGCTGTGTGAGCTGATTTGGCCCTGTTTCCTCTCTGTCCTCTGTCCTAGTTGTTTGTTCACTCATTTGAGCCTCGGTCTCTTTAAGCCACGAGAGCAGAGCGTCCACTCGACCTCCCAGAGACTTGAGTTCTGCTGCTACTGCCTCCTGAAAATAGGACAAAATACATTAATATATTTTATCATACATTACAACTTCCCACTTCAGAGACATTACTCAAATTGGCTGGTAATTTTCCATATAGTATACGTTAAGACTGACAATGATGTTTTCAGATTAGATTTGAATCATAAATCAATGGCGTAGTAAAGCACTAAGTACACTAAGATTTATCCATTTTATTTATTTTTATGCCAAATGAAGAAGGAACATTCTTATTCGTTTTGGGTAAGTAGCACACAACAAGAGATGCCAATGGATCATATTGCAGATCATATGGCTTTGAATGGCCGCAAGGGATATAATATTGATTTTTGAAACATGTGTATTAATATAGGGCTAAAACAACACATATAACAAGTAGTAGTTCTGGAAGTAGCAGTAACCTTGTGTGCGTCTCTCTGCTGCAGTAGACTCTTCCGCATATCCTCAGACAGTGCTCTGGCCGCTTCGTATCCTCTGGACAAGCTCCGCACGTCTTTCTCCAGAGCCAATAGAAGCTGAGGAGGAACGTCCTCCGGTTTGGGGCTCAGCAGTCGTTCAGCGGCCTGGAGCCGAGTGTGGATCTGTGGCTCCAAGTCTCGCAGTTCAAGGTCCAATGACTGTGACGCGGATTAGAAAAGAAAAGAGGCTTGAAATGTTTTATACCGGAAGGAGAACATATTTAATCTGATTGATTTACTCAATTTCTTATTAAAGGAATTAGGCTACTGAGATAAACAGCAACACGTTATGTAAAACTCATCCACTGTAAAATACAAAAAGCAACATCTGTATAACATGCATAATTAGCCTCTTGACGATGTATCAATTATAGTAACAATAGCCTAGCCCAATACTAATAAGTAACTAAATATACAACTTTAAGATAATAAACAGCTAATACATTACAATAACACAATGTCTCTGGTGAAAATGAACACAAAATGGTTCTCTCGTAACATAACAGAATCTATATATTTACCTCAGTTTGTCGTATGATGTCATTCAGGGCTATGAGGCTGCGACCTACAGACTGCTGCTGCTGCTGTTTCAGCTGGACTTCAATGTGTCTGACCATTGACACTAGAGCAACAATCTGCTGATCGAGCTCTAAACACTCCTGCTTCTTCAATGATGACTGTAAATCAAACATAAAGCAATGACATGACAACTTTCATGAGCAATTCTCAAAAAGGTAAAAGTTTTGACCACTTACCTTGCTAGTTGAGCCTTGGTTTTTCAATATGGCGACCTCAGGTGCTTTAGTCTCGTCCTCAGTCAAAGGTGTAGCTCCTTTATCTGACTTGAGATCTTGGGACAAAGCGGATGCAACTGTTTCCAAAACCTTTGGAGGCTCAACTGTTTGCTGCTCAATCGTCTCCGTTTTAGGCAAATTTTCTGTTTCAAACTTAGTCTCCATTTCCTTGCCTTTGGTTGTTTCCTCCATATTAAAAGCCTTGGATTTTGTTGCAGTTTGGGCGCATGATTTATTAGCTTCCAGATCAGACTGGCTTAAATCTCCTGCATTTAGGAGGTCAGGTGACAGCACTGGCAGGGTTTTCGTTAACCCAATACTAGATTCCTCCGATTGGGCTAAACCTTTTTGGCAATCAATTTTACTTTCAGAAAGATCTTGAGAATCTTGCGTTTCTTTCAAACATGTCTTTTCAGAAACCATTTTTTCTTTGGCAAGTGGCTTATCTGTATCAAGATGTGCTTTCTCCATCTCGATTTTGGCTTTCTTGTGCTTCTTTTGTTGTTTCTTTGGCTGGGTTTCCTTGACCGGTTCAAGCTGAATTTCAGATACTTCTTTCAATGCTGCAGGAGAAACATTGTCAGCCTTACTTAATGCAACTTCTTTGGCCTCATCCACTTTATCCTTTATTCCACCACTTTCTTGTACAATTACTTTCTTCTTTGTAGGCAATTCACCAACACTTTTCTCCTTCATTTGCATTTGTATGGACTTCGAGATCTCCTCTTTCTCCACTTCGGGCTTAACTGTTTTACCATGTTCATCTTTATCTTTCCTGCCCACTTCTTTCCGTATGGCCTGCAGCTCCTCGGCAGCTTGCTTCTCACTCACTCCCTTCTCAAAAACCTTTTTCAAAATACTCTCTTTAGCTTTCAACACCAAAGCCGCTTTTTCGTTCTCGGGCAGAGCAGACTTTTGAGGCAACTTCCCCTCGCCCTCCTTTTCTTTTCCCTCTTGGACTTCAACTGTATTTTTAGATTGACCGTTTCCATTTGCCTTCTCAGCTTTATTTGTCTTTTTTCTTCCATTCACCAGCTTTGCCTCTGGCTCTTTCACTGTGTGTACGACTGGAGCTGCTTCAACCACTGCAGCTCTATCCCCGACCTCGACTTCTTGAACCTGCTCAGGACCTGTTGCGTTTTCTCTTTCATTAAAGGAAGATGGAGTAGCCGGAGTTTCTATAATATCAGGACATTTTTCAAGATTAGCATCCACTTTGGCCACTTCAGACGTGACTTTTGGCAGCTCCTTTGTACCATCAGCCCCATTACCTTTAGCCTTCTTGTTTCTTCGTTTTTTCTTGCTTATGGTGTCCATATCTTTTGAAGGTGGGGCGACATTTTGGGCAGAAGGCTCAACATCTTGGGAGATTTTGAGTGTTGCTTGTGAAGATGCGACATCTACTTGTTTGTCCTTATTTGTTAATGCTTCGTCTTTAGCTTCTTGAAACTTCTCTTTGCTTTCATAATCCAGCTTTGACACGGCATTACCTTCTGTAGCTGAAGCATCTGTTACCGATTCAGATGGCTTCACCGCTTGGTGGATTTGTAAAGGCTTTTTCATTTCTGATTGTTTAATCTTTTTAACATCTTTAGCTTGTTCACTCCTCTTTGTGCCTTCTTTGGCAGGCTTTGTGATGTCCTCATTCACCCTATCCACTTTAGTTTTGGCTGGTTCTATATTATTAGATGTGGAAGGTACCATGTCAGACTCAGATGGATGAACTTTAGCCCCCAATTTCCCTTTAGCTTTCTTTACCTTCACGTCTCCAGCAAAACTCTCAATTTTAGCTTCTTTAGGCTCGAGAACCTTTTGTACCTTTTCTTCAATCGTCAACCCTTTTGTGTCTATGTTTTTAGAAATTGTTATCTGATCAAATGTGTCACCTGTTTTTGGAATCTCAGCTGATCTACTCTCATTTTCCATTGATGGTTTGCTTATTTCAAAAGCCACATTCTCAGCCATGTGGTCAGGTTGCTCACTGTCTCGGTGTGTCTTGGCAGAAGTCGTTGAATCCTTTATTTCTTTCTCTTTCGTGTCACCTGTTTTTGGCATCTCAGCTGATCTAGTCTCACTTTCCATTGATGGTTTGCCTTCTTCAAATGTCACATTCTCAGCCGTGTGGTCAGGTCGCACACTGGCAGAAGTCGTTGAAGCCTTTATTATTTCTTTCTTTGCTGCATCCTTCTTTTTCTTATCAGCTTTTGCAAATTTGTCTTTCTTTTCTTTTACTGGTTTGGGCATATTTTGGCCATCTTCAATTGCCTTTTCCATTGTTTTCAGGCTCAAATCTTTCACTTTATCTTTGGCTAAAGGAGTCATCTGGTCACGCGCTTTGGTTTTGTCTTCAGTTTCCATTTGTAAAACAATTTCAGCTTCTTTGCCAACATCTTTATGTGTTTCTTGGCTTTCTTTAGCCCCCTTTAAAATATTGGCACTGCCTTGAACTGTCCTCTTCACTGGGTCCATATGTTCTGAGTAGTCCTTTACTCTCTGTTCAGACATTTCAATATTAGTTTTACCTTGAGCTGGCAGTGGTTTTGGAACTACTTTTCCAGTTCCAAAACCATCTTCAATTATTTTCTCCATTGTTTTCAGGCTCAAATCTTTCACTTCATACTCGGCTAAAGGAGTCGTCTGGTCAGGCGCTTTGGTTTTGTCTTCAGTTTCCATTAGTTTAACAATCTCAGCTTCTTTGCCATTCTTGTCTACAATCCCTCTTCCAACATCTTCTTGTGCTTCTTGGCTTTCTTTAGCCCCTTTTAAAATGTTGGCACCGTCATCAGCTGTCCTCCTCACTGTGTCCATATTTTCTGGAAAATGCTTTACTTTTTGTTCAGGAACTCTAGTTTTAGTTTTACCTTGAGCTGGTAGCGATTTTGGAACTGGTTTTCCGGTTCCAAAACCATCATCAATTACTTTCTCCATTGTTTTCAGGCTCAAATCTTTTACTTCATCCTTGGCTAAAGGAGTCGTCTGGTCAGGCACTTTGGTTTTGTCTTCAGTTTCCATCAATATAACAATCTCAGCTTCTTTGCCATTCTCTTCTACAATCCCTCTTCCAACATCTTCATGTACTTCTTGGCTTTCTTTAGCCCCTTTTAAAACGTTGGCACCGTCATGAACAGTCCTCTTCACTGTGTCCATATTTTCTGAAAAATGCTTTACTCTTTGTTCGCGAACTTTAGTTTTAGTTTTACCTTGAGCTGGCAGTGATTTTGGAACTTGTTTTCCAGTTCCAAAACCATCATCAATTACTTTCTCCACTGTTTTCAGGCTCAAATCTTTCACTTTATCCTTGGCTAAAGGAGTCATCTGGTCACGCGCTTTGGTTTTGTCTTGAGTTTCTATTGCTGTAACAATTTCAGCTCCTTTCCTATTCTTTTCTACAATCCCTCTCACAACATCTTCTTGTGCTTCTTGGCTTTCTTTAGCCCCTTTGAAAATAATGGCACTGTCTTGAACGGTCCTCTTCACTGGGTCCATATGTTCTGAGTAATCCTTTATTCTCTGTTCAGAAACTTGAATACTAGTTTTACCTTGAGCTGGCAGTGGTTTTGGAACTCCTTTTCCAGTTCCAAAACCATCTTCATTTACTTTCTCCATTGTTTTCAGACTCAAATCTTTCACTTTATCCTTGGCTAAAGGAGTCCTCTGGTCAGGCACTTTGGTTTTGTCTTCAGTTTCCATTAGTGCAACAATCTCAGCTTCTTTGCCATTCTTGTCTACAATCCCTCTTCCAACATCTTCATGTACTTCTTTTAAAATGTTGGAACTGTCATCAACTGTCCTCTTCACTGTGTCCATATTTTCTGAAAAATGCTTTACTCTTTGTTCGGGAACTTTAGTTTTAGTTTTACCTTGAGCTGGTAGTGATTTTGGAATTGGTTTTCCAGCTCCAAAACCATCATCAATTACTTTCTCCATTGTTTTCAGGCTCAAATCTTTCACTTTATCCTTGGCTAAAGGAGTCATCTGGTCAGGCACTTTGGTTTTGTCTTGAGTTTCTATTGCTGTAACAATATCGGCTTCTTTGCCATTCTTATTTACAATCCCTCTTCCAACATCTTCTTGTGATTCTTGGCTTTCTTTAGCCCCTTTTAAAACATTGACACTGTCATCAACTGTCCTCCTCACTGTGTCCATATTTTCAGAGTAATCCTTTACTATCTGTTCAGAAACTTGAACTTGAATATTGGTTTTACCTTGAGCTGGCAGTGGTTTTGGAACTGGATCTTCAATGAATTTCTTCATTGTTTTAGGGCTCAAATCTTTCACTTTATCCTTGGCTAAAGGAGTCATCTGGTCAGGCACTGTGGTTTTGTCTTGAGTTTCTATTGCTGCAACAATCTCAGCTTCTTTCCTATCCTTTTCAGCAACCCCTCTCCCAACATGATCTTGTGCTTCTTGGCTTTCTTTAGCCCCTTTTATAATGTTGGCACCGTCATCAATTGTCCTCTTCACTGTATCCATATTTTCTGAAAAATGCTTTACTCTTTGCTCAGTAATTTTAGTTTTAGTTTTACCTTTAGGTGGCAGTGGTTTTGGACCTGGTTTTCCAGTTCCTAAACCATCAATGACTTTCTCCATTGTTTTCAGGTTCAAATCTTTCACTTCATCCTTGGCTAAAGGAGTCGTCTGGTCATGCGCTTTGGTTTTGTCTTGAGTTTCTATTGCTTTAACAATCTCAGCTCCTTTCCTATTCTTGTCTACAATCCCTCTTCCAACATCTTGTTGCGCTTCATGGCTTTCTTTAGCATCTTTTAAAATAGTGGCACCGTCATCAACGGTACTCTTCACTGTGTCCATATTTTCTGGAAAATGCTCTACTTTTTGCTCAGGAACTTTAGTTTTAGTTTTACCTTGAGCTGTCAGTGGTTTTGGAACTGGTTTTCCAGTTCCAAAACCATCATCAATTACTTTCTCCATTGTTTTCTGGCTCAAATCTTTCACTTTATCCTTGGCTAAAGGAGTCATCTGGTGAGGCACTTTGGTTTTGTCTTGAGTTTCGATTGCTGCAACAATCCCAGCTTCTTTCCTATTCTTTGTTACAATCCCTCTCCCAACATCTTCTTGTGCTTCTTGGTTTTCTTTAGCTCCTTTCAAAATGTTGGCACTGTTTTGAACGGTCCTTTTCATTGTGTCCATATTGTCTGAAAGATCCTTTACTCTCTGTTCAGCAACTTGAACTTTAGTTTTACCTTGAGCTGGCTGTGGTTTTGGAACTGGTTTTCCAGTTCCAGAACCATCTTCAATTACTTTCTCCATTGTTTTCAGGCTCAGATCTTTCACTTTACCCTTGGCTAAAGGAGGCATCTGGTCAGGCACTTTGGTTTTGTCCTGTGTTTCTATTGCTGTTTCTGAAAAATCCTTTACTTTCTGTTCAGCAACTTGAATATTAGTTTTACCTTGAGCTTGCAGTGGTCTTGGACCTGGTTTTCCAGTAACTTTTACCACACTTTTCTCCAGTATTTCTTTAGTCATTGTGGTATCATTATCGTCTTTCATTGTATTGGAGCTCGCTAGGTCAGAATCCTTATCATTCTGCCTTGGAGTTTGCATGGATAACATTTCATCTTCTCTCACCCTCTCAATCACACCATCTCTTTTCTTGACCAGTGATACAATATCTTTGCGACTTTTGCCATTTTTGTCTAGGTCAAGGTCTCTATTTACAGCAATAGATCCCAGAAGAACATTACCATGACTTGCTTTTGATGACAATTTGTCCTCAGGCCTCGACTCATGCTTTGCCAAGCAAATTTGTTCTTGTGAATTGGCCTGACTTTCTTCCATTCCTGAACCATCTTGAACACACTCTTTAACACCAATCTCAAGTTTTCCATCACCTGCTTTTAAAGTTGATGTCTCTTTAGCATTTGAGTTCAATTCATCATCCTCTTTCTGTGGTACAATTTCTTCAATAGCCTTCTGTATCTTTTTCTCAACATTTACAGCAAATTTTGACAGGACATCCAAAGACTTATCTTGCTCTATTTGCACAACTTCCTCCGTCGACTGTTCTGACCCAGTGGATGTCTTCTCTGGGGCAACGATCAAACTCTTCTCGTAAAGCATGGATCGTGAGTCAGTATTTGAGTCAGACCAGGTTTCAAGGCTGTCTGCGCTGCATATTGACAGTGTAATCGCTGGGCTGTGTGCACTCTCAGAGGAAGCAACAGGAGTAGAGCTACTATCCAAGCTTTCAGTTTCTAAAGTTGGCAAGTTCTCCTCGATATTGAAAGCAATTTCCTTTGTAATGCGTCCCTCAGCATTGGCATCAGAAAAGCTTGGCACACGTCCAGTGAAAGGATCAACTAACCCACTTTTCTTGAGTTGATTGGTGGCTATCGTCTTAACCATATGATCCTCCACTAAATCTTTCTTGATTGCGTCAGCTAAACAAACTCTCTCTCCAGTTTTGATGTCAATTATACCTCCAGTATCTGCTTGGCTTTGGAGGACTCTCAAAGCAGGAATGGGGTCAACTTTATTGGATGCAATCGCTTGAGGAAGTGTAAAAGTGTCACCCGTTTTCTCATCTTTGACACCTCTAAATGGTTTGATTTCAAGGAAGCGCTTTCCAGTTTCAATGTCGATCTTCCCCTGGTTTACAAGATCAGAGTAAGGCACGATTCGAGCTGTTTGAGGATCAATTGCTCCTTGGGCTATGGTGGGAGATGCCATAGCTTTATCGGCCATGCTCTTGTCGAGAAGGCCCTTTGATACAGCTTCAGTCAATGTTAATTTTTGACCAGAACTTGGATCCAAAATGGAGCCAGTAGAAGCTTGCAAAACCACAGCTTCTGGGTTTGACGATTGGCTGATTTTGCCTTGGTAGACCCATTCCAGCTCCTCTAATCCAGGGGCAAAAGATCGATCCACAAGTCCCCTGTCAACTGCATCCGCAACAGACAGCCTCAATCTAGATTCATGATGGACTATCCCGCCTTCAGCGACCTGCTTGGCCAAAACTTTGCACACATCTTCTGGTTTAATAAGCCCTTTTTGAACTGCTCTTTCCAAAGGTACTGGGCATTTTGTTTCTGGATCAACAATGCCCTCAATTTGTAACTGTAATGCAGCTTTAACCATAGCTGTTTCTGGATTTGTCTTTTTGCCTTTGTAAGCCTTTTCCAAAGCAATCAATGGATCTTTTTGCTCCTCTTCAATCAGTCCCATATTGGAAGCTAGAGTTACTGATAACTTCTTGTCCCTGCGAAGGTCCACAATGCCACCAGACACGACTTGCGCTTCCAAAAGTCTATTGCAAGTATTTGCATCAATAAGTCCCTCCTTCGCTGCTTCCGTCACTCCCAAGATCTTTCCCTTTTTGGAGTCAACAACCCCCGAAAGAGTTTTGTCCGATTTGAGGATGCTCCACATGAGATCTTCGCCTTCTAAGCCGTCTTGTGTAAGATCATCCACACTGAATGACTCTCCACTGCTAGCATCAACAAACCCTCCAAAAAGACCAGCCTCAGACATAAGTTTGACTGCAGTCTGGCCGGTGAGGATACCCTGGGCCACTGCCTCATCCGGGAGTAGCCTGTCTCCCTCTGGAGTTTTCAGGCCACCCACTTTAAGCTCTTCAATCAGTCGGGACATTTCTTTCTCATCTTGACTGTCCTCTGTTAGCCCCTTGTCACCACCATCAACTTCTCTCAAAACAGGAGAGAACTGAGGCTTGGTATTTTCTAGTTGAGTAGGAGCAAGATCATATTCACTTCGTATTTGGGTAAAATCAACTTTCTCTGATTGTGAGGACACAGTGGTGGCACCATCAGTTGCCATTGGTTTAGCAACAACTGTATCATCTGAAATGTCTTTCACTTTGCTGGATGACACTATTTCAAAACTTCCAGTTTTGCTTGGTTTATCTTTGACATTGTTGTATTTATCTTCTACATCATCCTTTTCTCTTTTTACAGCTGGTAATTTGATGTCTTTCCCATTGCGCATTTCCTGTAGCCTCACAATCTCACTAGCCTGCCTAAGAACTTTGTCAACTTCCACTGTTGCCAGTCCCTCAATAGATTCATAATTTTCCACCAACTCTTGGCCAAGTTCATCCGCAATTCCTTTTCCTTCAGGCTGGTTTTCACCTTCAACAAATTGGTCAAGAGCTGTGACTAACTCAAGTAACTCTGTATCTAGCAGAACCAAGCGTCTTCCGGTGTGGGCATCCATGTAGCTATGAGTCATTATGTGAAACAATAGCTTTTGTTTAGCTTCCTCTTCAGGGTCTATAGTAGTCATTGACTGGACTTCCCAGACAGGAGGGGCAGGGAAGGTTGAGGCCAGCGGAGAAGATGGTGGAGTAGAGGAGCTAGAAGAGTTCCAGCTCAAACGTGAAGGAGAAATGGACTGATTTGTGTTGGGAATAATGTCTGGTATGTTGACATTTTGAAGGATATGGACAATATTGGGGCCTAGTGTTTCCTTGGCCGTCTGGTTGAAAGGCAGTGCTTGCAAAGTTTCAGGGTTGTATAAGGCTCCTACTGCGTGACGCTGTCTGAGCATATTATTCGCAAGCTCCCCTGAAATCACTCCCTGTTGTATGGCTTCATTGATGGGCAGTATCTCCCCAGATTTAGGCCAAAGCATCCCCATAAAAGACCAAAGAGACTCTAGGACCAACAGGGCAAGACGAGGGGAGAGCAAGCCCCTCTGAATGCTTTCTGCTAAATCCAAGCGTTCGCCGTCACAGAACGGGTCGAGGATGCCGCCGTTTTGGAGCTGTCTGGCAAACAGGGCGCAAGCCAGGTCCTGATCCATAAGCCCATGACGTACCGCCTCTTCTATGGTGAGTCTATGGCCTGAACGGGGATCGGCAATGCCACCTGCAAAAAGCTGCGCCTCTAGAAGTCGCACGGTAACTTTACGGTCAATCAATCCTTCCTGGACTGCTCTGAATATGCCCACTTTTCTTCCAGAGCGCAAGTAGACTGTCCCTCCAGGTTGTTGTTTGACAGGAAGCAGCAAAAACCCAGAATCTTCATCTATAACACAACGTTGTTGAAGCTCGGATAGGCTGAGTTTCTCTGCAGTATTTGGGTCAATAAGATCTTTTGCATTTGACATTGAGTGCAGTTTTTTAGCAAGCCTTGGAGTTAAAATTTTCATGTCTTCTGCTTGCTCTAGAGTGAGTTTTGGCCCGGTTTCATTATTTAGCCCACCGGAGGTCAACTGCAAAGCTAATATGCGAAGACCAAGCTCCTCTCTGATTAAGCCAGCCTCTACTGCATTAACAAATGATGCTACATTTTGCTGCACTGACTTGTCAGCTACAAAGACGGCGCTGTTAAGTTCAGAGAGGCATTCTTGCATATGTTGGTTTACAAGGCCCTCAGTTTCACCCAGCTCCAGAGAAAGAGGGAACCCAGAGTGGGGTTGGAGCAGTCCGCCCCAAACCAGCTGTGCCTCCAGAAGGATCAGGCAGGTGTCTTGGTCGATGAGTCCGCGTTGGGCAGCTCGAAACACAGGGAAAGTCTCCACAGTCCCCAGGTCGATCACTCCAGCAATGACAGGATGAGTCTAGGAGAGAATGAAAAGGGTAAAAATAAGTAGGCAGTTGTTGATATTGATGCAAATAGATTAGTATAGTGTTAATACTAAAATAAAACAACAACTTAATAAAAATACAAAAGGGACCACGCAAAGTAAAAATTATGAAGGAAAAGAAAAACCCACAACCACAAACTCACAAATTAACACCACACCATCCTGAACATAAAATTGGTTTCAATTTTATGTTGAATAAAAATACACATCCACATTCTTGTTGTCAGATTAAACTGCTGACTCAAATGTTTATACTTACCCTGGTCAATCTAAATAAGCACTAAGCATGCAACAAGCAGTAAAAAGCACATAGAGTAAACTGAAGTGCATCTAAAAATAGGAATATTTCAAAATCGATCCTTGCAATGAACTTTTTCACTATATTCCAGTTTTCAGATGCACTTGTATAATTGAAAAACACATAAAGGAAAAGAAGGAAAGAAAACAAGTCGGCTATAAAATACGGTAAGAGAGTAAAGCAAGCACCACTTACCGTTCAGGACTGTCCCAAGACACACACACATTTGGGCCAGTGTTTGGCTCGAGCGACAGGTGAGTAGTTGGTTGTTAGCACTCAACATGCCACTCTCCGCTCTGCACAGCCTGACTTACCCTCTCTACCTACTAAACTTGATAATTACACCTACAAGTTTTGTCAATATAATGTGACTGACTCCTAGGACAACTATCTTTTGCCTTTCTGTCCACTTCTTTGTGAGAGATTGGCGTCGGCACCGCTCTTCTGGCAGCTGTTAGTGATTTTCAAGCAGAATGCTGGTTTAAAGTGTCACACAGTAAAAGTCAATGCATTAGGAAAAAAACGGACATTTTGCGCACACGACACACATAGTTTGGTGATCTGGACACAACATGCTCAAATGGTGAAGTTTTGCAAAGCTGGCCTTTGGTGCACCAAAACTGAACCAATAATTAAGACTGTTGTCATTCATGTTCGTTACCTTTGGATAGCATCGGCGGAAAAACACAGATATGACAGACAATATATAGATCTGTTCTGCAGTATTGGTCAAGCGGCTTTTGAATGCAGTGAAAAGAAATAATAAATAAATGTAAAAATGTAAATGTAACACTTAACATAATATTGTGGACCATTCATGTAGTAAAAGAGAAATGCTTTAAATGCAATCAAAATATCCACTATAAGAACTGCACTTTGTATTGAATAATGGAAAACCAATTACACAATATTAAGGAAAAAAAAAGTGAATATGACTATAGGAGGGGCAATAAATAAATATTATTCATTTTGCCATTGTTACATATCTATACAATTATGTAAGAAAACACAAAACGATGGTATAACTTAAAATGGCAACTAGGAACTACATTGCTGAGGCTAACTGCTAGCATGACTGTAGCAGCAGTGCTCTACTGCGGCACCCCTAGGGCCAAATATTAGCCACGTTAGCAGTTTAGCATTCATGGTGATGACATGATGATAAAATGTGGTGAGGATGGAGTTATAGCTGTTTCAAAAGGTGGATGTGAGATGGACACACCATGCTTAACCCAGTCCAGACGTTGCATTCAGAGAAAACAAAACAAACAAAAAACACTAAACTTCTGTTACCCGGTTCTTATTTAGCCCTTGTAAAAAAAAATTGTCCTGATTTGGATTCAAAACAAAAACATAAGTTTGTCATCTGACTGAATGCATGTCTGAAAAGGGTTGGTGCTCATAAACTAATTGTCAGATACGTGAATTGTGTTGTGACATTATGAAAACAAAACATGCTGTAGAACACACAGGAGCTGCCCACACACATCGCGCTTTTAGCTCGCAAGCAGTTTTGCAACATTATACCACCGTAACCTTTTCTCACAATGGGCCTCAACAATGCCATAACCTTTTGTTAAGCACCTCTTTAGTTCTTTGAACCTCGTTACCTTTCTCTCCTCCTCTTTGGCCAGCTGCTGCTCCAGCTGTTGCAGTTGTTGGTTGGAGCTGGCGCAGAGCTGGCTGTAGGTGGCCTTCAGGTCCGTGAGCTGAGCCTCCACACGAGTTCGCTCCTCAGGGGATAATCTGCAGACCGGGGGAAAGGCAAGACATGAAAAGACATGGTAATAACTACAGAAATGGCTTATGACGTCATTAACCTGTTACTATCTGCCCCGAACAGGGAGTTTGGATTAGGTTTAGGGTCAGGGGGTTCGGGTTATGATTTGGGTTAGAAACAGTAAATGTGATTCAAGTTGTGCTTCACTCACACAGATCTTACACATAGTTTTAGAAACTGGAAGGTCTTGGCTTTCAAATGAGGTATCACACTGGCATAGGCTGTAAACTCTCCTGTCAATACGCTTTGACATTCGGATATGAATAATTGCTAACTCTAACCCCTAAACCTAACCCTGAGCTGGCAGGTAACAGGAAAAAAATAGGAAAAAAGAACTGGACAAAGGTGCTGTTTGGTGTTTGGGGAACTAAGACTCAAAAAAAAAAAAAAAACATGCTGGTGTCTGAATTTACTATGTTTATGTAACAAACCCTTATTGACCAGGAAACTTCAAATGGGATTCAGAATTTCTTAAGGGGAGTCTTGTCACCAGATGTGATTCTTTTGTATGTTTTTACCATGTGCACAATGGTAAAATATATTGCTTCGAACTGTAAACCTTAAAATCACGGGGTAACTGACTCCATAACTGCGCCCCTGCTGCTCAATGCATTTGTATTGTATTCATCTAAGAAGACATACTTGCTGGCTTGTTTTGACATCAGGAAAACTTCTGTGCTACGAATGGCTTCAGCGACATCATCCTTTTTGGACGCAAGTTGTTCAGTGATGGCCTTTGAAGAAATAAATATAAGAGTTTATTTTTGTGTTATTATTATTATCAACAATTCCCACAGATAGGGTGATTATATTAAACCTGTTGAGCAGCGAGAGAGGATTCTGCGTTGGGGCCTCCCGCTCGACCCTGCAGCCCTTTGACCCATCCCAGAAGATCAGACACCTGCCCCACTCTGGCCTGCTTCTCCTCCTCCACCTCTTTCTGCACACATCCAAGTAGAAATGAAGCTTTATAATGAATATGAACAATGTATTGAAGCTTTAGTTGAAAACACACACACACCTCCTCCTCCTCAAGCCTCCTCAGAGCGTCGCTGATGTACTTGACGTGTTGAGTCGTTAAAGTGACCAAGGCTGTGTAACGTGTGCGCAGGTCCATGAACTGCAAAAAGACAAATAATAACTTTAATTATATGGCTATGAAAAGCACAAGCAACAGAGAAGGCATTGTATAAAAACGAGGGAAAATCCACTGTCTTTTGTCCCATTGGCAGCAGATAATGCCAAGCCCCTGGGTTTATGGGCACCTTAATAATAAAACTCTTTGAAGATAAAAGCACTGAGGACATGGTTTGATATTCACCTCCTGAGTGATGGCGTCCGATGAGGAGTGCAACCTCCTCCTTTTGGCGGACGATTTATGAGTGGACTCTACAAAGGCTCTGTACGTCATCAGCTGAAGTTCGTAATCCTTGGAGACAAAAAAACCCATCAGATTGTCTTAAAAACAAACATTTAAACAGTGAAGAAAGTAAACATTAGGCGCATTACCTTCACAGCTGTACAATACTGTTTGGAGTGAGTCTGGCAGTCGTCCAGTTTGGTCTGGTTCTTTTCAATTTCAGCTACTAACGCCTAGAGGAGAATGATAGAATTAATGCAACACTCTCAAGGAAAAGCTATTGTGAAGTTAAAGGGACTATACTGAGTTTAAAAATGCTAAAATTATGTATTTTCCTCCCCCTACATTTTCCAGCAATGTTCTGATGTGTAGAATGAGCCTGTTCACCACAACTGCCTCTAAAATCCTGCACTGTGTCCGAGGTGTCGTCATGCACACGCTTAACCTGCAGTTACACCGAAGACCTGAGGTGGCAGCAGTGAGTATAAAATGACCAGCTTGCATCTAGTCCCTTTAAGGCTGCGTAGACGTAAAATTAACACTTTTTATTTGCCATAAAGGACTATAGTTTAACGCTTTAGACTCATATTGCTTTTATAAAAGGGAACCTGCAGTTATGCGGAAAACCTGAGGTGGCAGTAGTGAGTATAAAAATGACCAACGTGTATGAGCCCTTTAAATAAGACGCGATATAAATCTGATATGGTAGCCGATGGTAGAGTGATCTCTTGGTTTTGCGCTCACCGTCTGCTGGGCCAGTTGTTCAGACAGAGCTTTGCTGTCAGTCTGTCCGGGCTGAGTGTTTTCTTGTCGTTCTGTCGTTTGTTCGATCCACTTGATCAAAGCCGCGTGTCCGTCTCGGTACAGCTGCAGGGACGAGCCCAGAGCCTCTAGGTCTGTTTGTCTGAAAAGCAAAATGCATTTAGATTACATTTTACAGTCCATATACAAGTGTGTACATCATAGTAGAATATGTTTGAAAACCTATATTATACTATTATGATGAAGAGGCACCAATGACTCTTATAGAAATTATTGAGGTTCATCACAGTAGATTAAATCAATGCATTGGATTTTCTCGATATTTGCACTATCATTTTCATACAGAACAACAAACTTTGTACTTTCCAATGAACCGGATTGGTTCCTGCCCACACAAAACCATAAAATATTTAGTTACAACTTTGAAGAGAGAACAAGAGCGATTCAGCCGGATATCATTTACAACACCGCTGCCATAATGTGATCATGACTCATCAGTCAATCATTAACTTAAAATCTCGGTGTGATCAAAGGAAAAGAAAGTTCTGAGACATCAAGAAACGAAGCAGCGATGGAGGCACGTAGACAAAACCGCCGTCAAATTAGTTAAAAGTATAGTTTTTTGGAAAGCAATGCTACAATCAAAATGGCGTCTGCTGCTTCTGAAGACTTTTTGACATGTGCAATGTGCTTGGAGACTTTCAAAGACCCCGTGTCTTTGAGCTGCCACCATAGTTTCTGCTACAACTGTCTAACAAACTTTTGGGAACAAAGGGAAACCAAGACTTGTCCTGTTTGCAAGAGGAGGTCGTCTAAGGAGCTGTTATGGGTAAACTTTGCTTTAAATGAATTGTCCGTTTCATTTCGCGAGGAGCAGAAAGCTACGACACAGGGAGAGGATGAAGTGGTTGGAACATCCCGATGAGAAGCCCGTTTTGTAAAGATGAAGGAACATTAAAATGTCTAAAGGAGAAGAGAGAGGAGGTGATCGAGGAGGAGAAAGTTTATGAAGAAATAAAGCAGCACTCAGAGAGACAAGAGAAGGAGTGTGAACGCCAGCCGGCTGCAGCAGTTTATGGCAAACGAAAAGGAGAAGGTGCTGTCCCAGGTGAGAGAAGAGCAGCAAAGACGGGACCGGATCGTAGGACCGGAGCTGGAGAGGGTCAGAGGGCAGCTGTCCTCACTGTCCCAAAGAATGAAGGCCCTGGAGAGACAACTGCAGAGAGGCACAGGCGCCTTTCTAACTCACTACAGCCGCACTCAGAGGCACGCCAAGATACCACGCCAAGATACCACAGGCTCCATGACAGGTGGGTACAACTGCTCATAGATGTTATCAAATACTTGTGTGTATAAGTTTTAAATTCATGGAAATCCAAATGAAGGTTAACCAAGGATTGAACACAGTGTCTATGGGCAAAGCTGCACAATGTTTTCCAAAGGTTTTAATATTTCTGACTTCACCCACAGCTCCCACCACCAGGACTGCCGAGATAAGTCGCCGAGATCTTGGGAAACCTTGGATTCAGGGTCTGGGAAAGGATGAGGAGGGTGGTCCAACACACCCCTGTCATTTTAGACCCAAATACAGCCAACAGAAGGCTCATCCGGTCTGAGGATCTGACCAGCATATCACTGGGCGAGGCTGTGAATCCCCACCATCAGCCCCTCCAACCACCACCATCACCAGAGGCAGGTGGAACTCAGTTACAACAACTTTTTGAAGAAATTGTACTTCTTAGAATAGTCTTTTCATACGGTATCTTTTACTTCTACTTGAGTGGAATTATAATGATGTATCTGTACTCTTACTTGAGTAAAACTAATTGTTACTCTTTCCAATGTGAGAAAAAAAAAAGTAGTTTATCACCTTGTTCTTTAGAATTATAGGTTTTCTGTATTTTTCTCTGCCATTTCCCAGGATTTTTCTTTGTAAATGTCCTGATTTCCACATGATTTATGTTTTGCTTCACACAATTTATGGTGACTTTGAAAATAAATTTACAGATAGTTAATTGTCTTGATGTGTTGATGGGATTATAAAAAATTAAATGAAGAAATGAATGTCAGTTTCAATCTTTGAATAAATTGTATGCAATCACGCTTGTGTAGTATTGTTGGGGTATTGGTTGATTTAAAATGTGCTTAACTTTTTTTGGTAAAGGGATCTATTACAGTGTCACCTTAAGGGATGATGATGATGATGATGATACCACCAGGTGTAAATCAGATCTACAACTGGCTTAAACTGGGCTAAACTAAGCACTTCTGAACAAGGCTCAAAACAAAAAAATAACTAAGATTAATCTAATTTGATTCAAAACACGGACAAAAGTAGATAAATCAGTTTAGCGTCGCCCCTGGGCACTTTCTCATTCCCAAATTTAAACATGTTTTCATCATAGCTTTATTAACGTGCTCACCTGGTCTCGATCTGCCTCTTGACGCCGGTCCATCTCTCACTCATCTGGTTGGCCTTGTCCTGGTACCGGTCGAGTTCGGGGCTGCGTTCCGGGTGGATCTTGCTCAGCTGGGACCCCGCCTCTTTGGCCCGGACCACCTCGGACTGGAGAGACAGGAGAATGCCCTCCTGGTCTGAAACTTCCGCCTGCCATACCTACAGAGAAAGAAAGAAAGAAAATACACTTCAACACTATAGTAAAGACATGAGAATTAAAATCTAAAAAAAACATCGAAAAGCTAGGTTTTTAGTATAATTTGAGTCATTATTTTGTATTTTACTTGCTCACTTAACATGATTCAATGCCATAACTTACATGAAGCAGCTCCCTGAGGTTTTTAAGCGCGGCCGTATCAGGAGGAACGATGTCTTCTTCACTCAGGCGGCTCTCGTACTTCTTCACCTGGCTCTCCGCTTCATCCAGGCTCCGTATTAAAACGTCAACAGTCTTTAACCTACAGCGGGAATATATTATCACCATTAAGTGAGGTAATTATATATCAAGAGGCAGGAGATTTTGATGTCTGGCAGTGAAATAGTGAGTCATAGTTACAGGATACATTAATCAGTATATATAATACATTTCGCCTAAAAGGAGTTTTAAGGGGATTCTATGGAGAATATGAGAAAGGCAATCAAGCACCAAACAGTCTCCAAAAAGCAGTTCTTGTCAGTGTTCCAAGTTTGCAGTAGCCAGTATCTATAAATAGCATAAAGGAAGGAACAATGGGGGAAACTAACAGATGAGAGAACAGACCCTGCAAGACTACGCATTGCATCCTATTTTGTTCCGTTTGGGGCTGACTGAATGATATGCAAGTGGCTGTAATGTTTCGCCTGATGTTCCATGTCAAATAACACAAGAATGAATTGGTGAAGGAGACAAAGGCGTTACTCACTTTTGCAGGAAGACGGTGGAGAGGTTGTGCAGCTTGTCTGTCTTCTCTACGGCATAGTTGAGCTCGGAGCGGAGGGCGGGGATGCTGGAGGACGAGGGTTTTTCTTCAAAGAAACGAATGCAGCGCCGAGACACGTCGCCCAGGCTGGAGCGCAGGCCGTCCAACTCACACTGCAGTTTCTGGAGAAGGCAATGACGGACAATTGGTCTATTGTATTAAACATAGGAAATGATGATGATAAAGGGACATTGACCATATTGAAGGAACGCTATTCTACTTCTAAAAGCTGTAGTTAAAATGTTATGGATCTTTCTATTATTCGATACAGAATAATGAAGGATTTCTTGTGGGTTATTTCTGAATAGTGAATAAATTGGCCTTTCCATTAACTATTACTATTAAACATGTGTCTCAAAGTCATGGGAATTTAGCCGCTGTGGTCAAGCTGTAATTATTGCCGTTGGCCTGCAGATGGCGCCTCACCTCCTGCTCTGCGATCTGGACTGTGTTGTCGCCCTGGTCTGTGGACAGGAGACCTGGGAGAGGGGTCTGGATGCCCCTCATCAGCCTCTGCTCTGCATCGTTCAGACGCAGGGTGATGTTCTGCAGCTCTGAGAGGTACGAGCGGGACACAGACTCATCCTTCTCCGCTGCAAAGAGAAAGACAGTACATTTACTAAAGGAGTATGTATAACGATAAAGCATAAGTTTGTAAGCAGTAGTGGTGAGACTTTGAGGGTCCTTCATAGCCCAATTTCCCCCATAATAGTGCAAAAAAAAAGGCAGAAAAAGTAAGACATTTTTGCGTCCAAGAAACAGCTAGCTGGATATTACATTAGTGCACATTTGGACTGGTCCCGTGTTCCTCACCTGTCTCCATGTTGAGCAGCAGGTCCTTGCAGTGCTGCTGAGCCTGTAGGACGTCCCGCTCCAGCTCCTGCCTCTCGGTCGCCGTGAACAGAGCGCTCTCTTTACTGTCGCTCACGAAGTCCGACCAGTGCGACTCGAGATGGTCCAAGATCTGCTGCCGCTCCGAGGGGGACTGACAGCGCACCTGAAGCGAGAGGTTAGAGATTGGAACGTTTAAGTATTTTGCAAAGAAGCTGTCTGAAATGGGGTATTTGTTATGGAATGCAGTATAACAAGAAACCTATGTTATTATTACTAAAAGAGAACAAAATCAAATGTGTGGACTGACTGTGTCTAAAGTCCATCCGGAGACCGTTCTGACGTCTTTGAGCAGATAATTCCATGAAACCACACTCTTCATGTTCACGTGGAGCTGGTGCCACAGCGACATCACCTTCTGATACAACTGCTCCGCCCTGTAGAGACAAACCCAAAAGCATTACAGCAATTTAATGTCTCTGTGTAACCAAATTTAACATTACATTAAAGGCCCTATAAGTTAGTTGTGGTTCAAACTTATCCCTATTTTTTCTAATGCATTCCTAAAATCCCATATTCTGCACAGGAATGAAGTTATGCGCATGTGTTTGTAGAACAGAAGAGCCAGAGTGACCGTTAACAACACTAGCCTCCACCAGGCTAATTGTTTTTAGCATTATCGCTACTTTTGGGTAAATTAATGCTCAAAATACACTGCAGATGCTTTGCAGAAATGAGCAGTAATGTAATTTTCCTCACAAATGTCTAGAACACTGTATGCTGCCAGGGACCAACACGGTATTCACTCACTTTCACCACAAGTAGAAAAACTAGGTGTAGCCCCTTAAAAATCTTGACAGCTGTGAACGAATAATCACCAATCTGTCAAAGTGATTCACATGTTTTATGAGTCTGTTCTGTTCATCTTTATCGCCCAATAAAGCATCAATATATAACATTCTATTACTTATGAGACAAACACTAGCACATTCACAACAGATAGCGCTGTTATTACCAAAAATATTAAAATATTCAGTTATGAAAATTCCTGTGGATCTCATTGTTTTAAACGCACACCTTTTGCATTCAATTTACGGTCACTATTTTTGGGTTTATCCAATGTTACAAAGCCATATACTGTGTGTCGTCAAGTTTTGTCTTTCAGAGGGCAATGTTTGGTTCCCCTCATTTTAACAATGTAATGTTTATTCACAGAGCACATTTACCCAGCAACATTGAAATTACAAGCTAAAGCAACCAATAGATACAGATGGCATCTCGTCATAGAAGGGGCGGGGCTTCGCTGAGGGGGAAAACAGAAACTCAAATTTCTTTTTTCACTTTTTAGCCATTTTCTGGTTTATTTATCAGACATAAATAAAGTCAAGTGTAAATCAGGCCCATATGGATATTTTCTCACAGCAGATTGTTCAGTAGTAGTGAAAGAAAAACGGCAGCTGTAGCTAGCGCTAGCTAACCGCACTAGCTAACCGCATTAGCCCGATGCTAAGATGAAGCATCATGTTAGCATTCGCCTTTATTTATGTATTTATCGGCTGTTGAACCACTTTGCTCCTCTCCATGTCTTTGTTTCTTTAGCCTATGTAGTAGAAAACTATATTCATAATTCAACGCTTGTTAAAAGTAGTTTTTGAATAATTAGAGAAAGTTTAGATTCTTCTCCAAATTGTTTTCCCCCTTAGCTGTTTTCAAACATGACCATATATGGGCGATTCCAGAGATGTTGTCTGTATCTATACCAAATATTGGCACATTTAATTTTTATGTAACTGATATCGCGACACAGAAAATGCAGAGGACATGTGAACAACCAGGTATAATTTTTGTCTCTTCTTGTCCAAGCCGTGCCCCTCACCTGCCGGCCGTGTCCATGGCGTCCTGGTTCGGAGGCGGGATGGTGAAACACACTGACGGGACCATGGCCTCGTTCCCCGTGGGGCTGATCACTTTCCACTTGGTCCGGTGAGAGTTGTCCTCCAAAACGCACTCCTCGCCGCTGTTTATGGTGATCTGAGGGGGGGGGCGGGTGGAGCACCAAGGATGGAGGGCACAGGGGCAGAGAGAGGAGAGAGGCAGGGGCAGGACAAGATGGAGCATGAGGATAAATTAGGCGAAGAAGAGAGAGAGGAGTGTTACAGCGGATGGATTAGGAGTAGATTTACGGGAGAGGATGTCAAAGAAAATGAATCGTAGGTTGTAGATGATCATTGCGTGTAGATAAAGATGGGTGGGTGATTAAAATTAAAAAAGCAAGATGAGGGGGAAACAAAAAGACAGAAAAAAGATAAAACAAGTAAATTAAAATCCAATAGCAACAGATATAACAAAAATGCAAAATGCTCATGGATTCTATGAAGGCATTACGCAACTTAAATATTAATATGATGTTAACTCAAATAAAACTGCTTTGCGCGGCACAAGTTTGTTTAGCAAAAGCAGCAAATTCCTTTAGTGCCTCCCTGAGTTTTGAATGAGCCGCATAAAGTCACTTAATAAGCATCAACAAGGGGGTAATTCTGAAGCGACGATGTTAAAATCCCAGCTTCGGGGAGAGCGCATATGATTACAAGTTTGCGAAGCTTTTAAAAATAAATATTGTGTTGGAGAGTTTAGCTGCACATGGATAACTAAAGCAGCAGAACACCAAGCCGCCCTCTCTCACCCCTCACTACACACACGGCAATACGTAAAACACTGTAACATACACGACAGGTACAGGGAAGCTCGCGGCTGAATGACCTCCTTCTGCCCCTATACATCTGCTGATTTCATTCTTTCATTGTTGACTATTTGATCAATACATTGAGTTTTCTTTCTCAAAATATGATGATCTGGCACTTTCCCATATTATGCCACTTTTTAGGTAAAAAAAAACACCTTTGGCACCAAAAGGCACCTCCGCTTTCCCTCACAGTGGCCTCTATGACGCTCCAGAAACAATTGTTTTGAGGGGTTCGTCCAAGAAACTGGCCAGAAAACCCTAAAAAAACATTTGATTCTGGAGCATCATTGAGGCCACTGTGAGGGAAAGCAGAGGTGCCACAATGCCACAGAGTCATTAAAAGGTCAAATACACGAATACAAATATAAAGTCTTTTTTTTGCCACATAAAAAGTTACATAGTGCACCTTTAAAGAGAGAGACCACGACAATAGACAATTGCGAGGAAATTATATTGTGAAATGTTTTTTGGCGGCAGCGGCTCCAAAGACATTTTCTCTTCTCTTTTTCTCAGGACATGTTTAAATCCCAACCAAATGCAGTATTTTCATGTGCATTATGAGCATGTAAACAATGAAAGAAAGAGGCCACACGGACCACACCTCCAACACTTTCATACCGGTCTGCGACAAGTATGTTACACACAGCCTAAAGCTCTAGTCCTGGTCATGTACATTGGCTTTGTAGAGCAGTAGGTTAAGTACATTAAACATTAGATTTTTTTAAAGTCAATAAGCAGTGTTTCTATTGTTGGATTCATTTTCATTGGGTTTTCTTGATCCATCGTGTTCACTTTAGGCCTACATGAAGTTGAACTAGGAGTAGGGGACATTGAATTATCAATTTGAATACACACTTTAGTTCAGGCTACTGACATCATTTGGGATCTAGTCATGTCCTGTGGCCAAAAAACAGAATGTCAAGACCTGCATATCACCCATACCATAGTTTTAAAAACATTAACAATAACTAAAAGAAAAGCAGAGGATCCGAGGCATTCTGATTAATAAAAGTCCTGTATTATGATGGGATGCAGCCTAAGACGCACGTACGTTATCTCCTCCTCATTAACAACAACTAATATGCAAGTTCATAACAACCTGTGACACAATGGGTTTTCTCAAACTATTCTATGAAAACTGGTGTGATCCTATTGTTTCCTCAATTATTCCCACCCACAATGAAGAGCAAAGTCTTCTCTACTCACCTCCCCGGTCAAAGCTTATAATATTATTCCCTGTGGACATGACCATGCACTGCTTTTGTGCTTTTAATTGACCAGTGCATGTGAAACCAGCAGACATCTATAGGGGCAGTACAGTACAGTGTGTGCAGAGTGAGAGCCGGAGGCGAGAGAGGCAGAACATAGGCAGCTATACCTGAACGTTTGTCTTGCCAGCCCGGCCGACAGACGAGGGGGAAAGTGTCGGGGAACGGGGGGAGAGGTGAACGGATGAAGCAAAAACAAGATGGAGGAGGATTGGAGAGAGGGAAAGAGAAGGGGAGTGAAGGAGAGAGAGATTTAAAGTTACAAAAGCTACAGTGCAGAGTGTGTGATTTCTAAACTCAAAAGTCTGGTTGAACAGCGGAGGGGAGACTTCTAATGTATAATGGATGAGCTTTTAGACCAGACCGAGAGAGCCCTGCATAAAAGTATAGCATGAATAGAAAGATGCACTTCAGGAGAGTTACTTTAAAGGCTATTTTTGGTGTGTCCACATGAATTTGTAAAGCGGTCTGGACAGGGGACACGTGCCAAGAGGTTGGAAAGTGCAAGAACTATCTGAACAAAGAAAATAAACCGACTTGGCTGAACTTTCAATAAGTTAGAAATTGCATATGTTCAAAGATTCAGTTTTTTGGAATGCAAAAAACAATATAGCAAAAAGAAGACCACCAGCCTAAACTGCAAACTAGTGTCTATTGAAATCAGGGGACAGGTCATCAACACAGAAAGGCAACATAGTTATTGTGGAAGAGGTTTGGAGAGGAAGTAGGGGTGTCTTTGAAGGTAAGTAGTTATATAAAGGCTGGTTAAGGGTGCACTGGCTTCAATGGGCCTCTATATAGACTAATGTGTCTGGATCGTGTGCCGTTACTATGCGTGTGATGTACCTCTATCTGTCTGTAGTCACATATGGCTTTGATGGGGGTGGTGGTGGATCCCAGGGGCGTCTCCGCACTCCGGGGTCTGAGCTGGACCACAGTCTTGGCCCGTCCCACCAGACTGGCCACCGTGCTCCGGTACTCGATCAGCTGCTCCTTCTCCTCCTGGACAGAGAGGGGAAATAACATTGGTGGCATGTTTGAGAAGCTGTTTTACTATCTAGTTTCTGGGACTCAAAAGGGCGTGTAGAATAATGTCAAAGCATAGGCCGTGCTCTTGGTCTTCACTACATTCCAACTGCTTTTCAACTCCAATGGTATTCAAGGTTGCTTGGCGGAGGGCAGATTTTCTTCATTTTCAAAAGATGGACATCCCATTTTAGGCCGAAGTGACGCCTCACTTTCTACCAATGAGTACATCATATATGGCCTACATGGGTGTTCTGCTAAAAAGTTTAGTATTTATCACATTTCTAAAGCCTTTTAACAGGCATTTGATCCCTGATTTGTGTAACAATATTCATCAAAATCCTCTTGAGTCAGGTCAGAAATTATAATATTTGAGCAAAATAAATGGTCTAAAATCATCAAATATGACTGAGTAAGGACTACAGGTGAATTAAACACTCACATTTCAGTTAATTTGTTTGAAATAAATACTTATTAGCAATTATTTCATTTATATTCATGTTTTGATCATTTGTGGGGGCCTCATTTTTGGGCGGGGTGTGGCCCAACTACAGCACATGCAGGTTGGGAACCACCGCCTTACATAACAAAAGCAGAAAACATTTCTGACAAGGACAAAAACCAAGGCAATGTGTTGAAGCTGTGTTACTTTTTCAAAATTTCACCCAATACGGGTAGAGAGCATTTTTGATATTCAATGCAGTCATCATTTTGATTGAGTGAGTTAATAGTCAGTCGGCACTAAGGTGATGCTCTGCTTTACAAAAAACAAGAATACTCTGGAAAAATCCATGTTAAGGGGGGGACAAATGATCTGCTCACACTAAAATTAAGCCTCATCTTAGCCATAATCCGCCAAACTACAAAAATTAACTATGACTTTGGAGGCAATATGGACATGAATATGAATTTGAGAGCAACAGCAGCCAATGAGAGCATAAAAAGATGAAGTAATGAAGTAATGGAGTGGAAAATTAAAGTGTGTAGACCCAGAAAGGAAGTGAAAAAACCTAAACTTGTTTGTACCACAACAAAGCCATTTTAGGTAATTAGACAGCAAAAGCGAACTCCCAAAGTGGCTGTGTATTGTTATCCCGCTTCACTTTACATGTGTGTCTGTTTATTGGCCTTGTAAAGCTGCTTGTTGTTTGTCCTGTGGAGCACGACCCTCAGCGGCGCCACCATCTGTTTGAAGTCAGGTGCGCGTTAATGCGGCAGTGAACAAATGGCCCAAAGGGGGATGAATCAGCTCACACTTCACTGCTCCACGTTATGAGAGGGGCAACAGCGGCTTGGGGCGGGAGGGCTAAAGCACTGGTAACGCAAACGCTTTCACACTTGTAGACGGTCTGCGGAGCTGCTAAAGGATGGAGTGAAGTCATACTGTTTGTGTTAAGAGAATGAGTCATTGTTGGGCATAATTACAGTGTACACATGTAGAGGGCAGCGCTGTTTGTAAACCTGCAAAGTAAAGGCCACGAAAGGCATAATCTTGAGCAATCTTTCCCTTTCAATGTTATTAGGCAATAGATAGAATAGAGGAATTGGGAGCGACACTACTGCATGTATTTATTTTTATTCTTAATGCAATAGCAATATGAGAAGTCACTAACATCACTGCAACAATGAAGGATGGATCACATTTTTAAAGGGATAGGTATGATGCTTAATCAACTTTTTGGGGTTTTCTATCATGTTACAAAGGTATTCCCAAATCAAAATCGTATTCAAAGTTGTGTTTTTAGTCATTCTAATCTTTGAATTGTTGCTGAAGTAAATATTACACAAAAATGTCATAGTGGCCTCTTATTGTAATATTGTAGTGAAGCTTAAATTGTTGACTGGACTGGGTTAGGTGGAGTTGTGGACATTTTGCTTCTTTTCACAGACGCTTCTCCTTAGCTCTTGTGATCAGAATGTGACTGCAAGAAGAAGCTTCTGTGAATGGAAGCAAAACTTCCTCAACTCAACCTAACCAAGTCCAGTCGATGATTTCAAGCAGTACTGAGTAACTCTTGCCCCTAGAGGCCATAAGCGCAACTGCAGGTGTCATAGCAAGTTGCGATTTTTTAACTTATTAATTGTCTTGGAGAGTAAATACTACGCTGACAGAAAAGGTGAAGGGAGAGAGGGATATTGTACATCCAATTATTAACTGGAAATTTTTTTTTTCACACAAACTTGGCTGTAAATACTGTTTAAAGTGACGCTAGCCCACAGTTAGCTTTGCCCGTTAGCCTGTTAGCTTCTTCTTCGTGATTCCATTAGTGTGTATTGCTTTCTCCGGACCGGGGGCAGTCAAGTTGCAAATATGGTTTTCTGGCCAGAGACACCAGGGGGAGATGAAAGACCCTCCAATCATCCCATTAACACTTATATTACCCCCACAGGGACTACGGAAAGGATTTATTAAGGTAAACACGTTACTTAGTACTGCTTTAAGCTTCACTACGACGAATACTTCCTGGACGAGAGAGAGCCTTCACAAACATATCCTAATGTAATAGCAAAGATGAGCGGCCACAAATTTAACAGCACCAATGAATGCTAATCTTGTTGTTATAGTGTTTTCTCATGTTATTTTACTTCACCCATTTCATGTACAGCACTTTGAATTTTTCATCCGTGAACTTACTAACTTTTTTGTTTTCTACAGAGTTACAATGTTGTCCCCAAGTCAAAATCATACTCAGAGTTTGGTTTTGAGTCATTCTTTACCTCTGAATAGTTGCTGTGGTAAACACTATACTAAAAAGTCATAGTTTTCTTTTACATCACCACCAGGTTTCAAAATAGCTGCACCTGCTTCTGACGAGCTCCCATTTAAAAACATCCGCGAGAGCATCACAAAGCAATACGCTACTATAGTACCTTCTAATACTAGACTGATATTTATAGAACTTAAATATATAAATCCATTCACAAAACTAGAGTATCTCCTGAGAGAGAGATGAAACCATAAATTACCATAGAGTCCTGCAGGAGATCCTCCAGTTTGCTGAGTCTGCTGTTCTTTTCGCACGTGTACTGTCTCTTAATCGTGTCTTGGAGCTGGCGCAGGTACGACTCGCAGTCCCGAGCGTCACCCATGAACTGGAGAAAGAGGTAATAAGTTTAGAAATTTAAAAATAAATGTGTAAAGCAACATTGTCAAGTATAGTAGTCACCTGGAAGTACGCTGTGTTGTCCTTGAGATGTCGCTCCACACAGAGGCACAGTTGGTTCACCCACTGCCACTGGGTTTGGAGAGCAGCGCTGTAGGCCTGGAGATGGAGACGAGTGTGGGCATGAGACAGGGCTGCTCAATTCATCGCAATCTCACTAACAATGTGAATGGTTGCAAGTGGCAAATCACAAAAAAAACGCCATTGATTTATACAGTATATTATCCAAGATATCTTGCTTTGCATAAAACCTGCTTGTCCTGAAGTTTAAAGGGATATTTCAGGATTCATTTCCTAGTTATCCAGAGTGTTGCTGATTTCTGGAGATTTTTTTTTTTTTTCATGCAGTTCTTATATTTGAAGAGTTATGTGGCGCTAGGCTAATGCAAGGCTATAGCGCATTTCTATATTATCAGCTAGCCTACATTAAAAACAGTCTGACCCGCTCCACAGTGCACCTGAGGCAAATCACTTATAACACCAGACTAACCATATAAATGTCTGTGTCAATAGAATACCTTTTGGAATATAACTGACCTTGCATCACATGAATGATCGCATTTTGAGGGACTATTTTCTAGCAGATCACTCCGCTGCTGCGTAGCTTATACAACCACGAAGCTGATGCTGCTCAAATATAAGTTATTTTAAATGCAAAATGGTTAAAATGACTCTATCGACACAGATATTTATATGGTTAGTCTGGTGTTATAAGTGATTTGCCTCAGGTGCACTGTGGAGCGGGTCAGACTGTTTTTAATGCAGGCTAGCTGATATCATAGAAATGCGCTAGCCTTGCACTAGCCTAGCGCCACAAAACTCTTCAAATATAAGAACTGCATGAATTACAAAAAAAAAATCTCCAGAAATCACCAACACTCTGGATAACTAGGAAATGAGGCCCTATGTTAAAAATCCTATATTTAAGCCTCTTGCAGTTCATTCTATTTCTTACTGCTCTAAAATGTTGATGCCCCTAGATGATTTTTAATATATGCAGCTTGGATTGAATCTTGATTTTCAAATATGAATTGCAAATATCACTTTAATCCCTTCAATCATGCAGCCTAAGGGACGCACACATCATACAAAAAGGACGTCACTTGGTATAACTGTGATGGATGATGGATTGAAAATGGGCTTTTTATTTGTGCACAACACAGTGTGGATATTAGACTTCTTGCATGCTAAAGCTGTACCTCTACGGTCTGTTTGGCGGGATGGTTCTCCTGACACAGGCGTCCAGCCGTTTCCTGGAGAGACCGCATCACTTCCTGTTTCTCCTCCAGCTCCAGCCTCATTTCCTACAAACACAACAGGAAATGATACGGCGATTACCACAGGAATAACATGAATTTATTTACATTGAGCAAACAATGTGTTTTCAATTAAAGCGGGAATGTTTCCATTTCCAAAAGAAAAGGAGAGACTGCTACACAATCATGGTAAACCTCTGTTTTGCATCAGGCTTATACAATAACATGCGAGTTACCAGATGGCAGATGGTGACAAAAACAGACGAATTGAAAACACATTTATTTCAAACATTTGGTTTGATAGAGACATTTTTAATAATCCAATCTTATGTACTAAGGATAATAAGGTGAGTAAAGTTTTGGATGTGTATATGCTTCTATACTGCATTTATATATTCGTTTCGCGTTCTATGTCTGCATAATGTTGAAAAATGTATGAGATTAATAATTCTCGACATAGTTATTAACTTTGGTTCCTTAAGAGAAACGTTTCCTTTGGGAAATTAGTCTCTACATTTGAGCCACGCTTCAGTGTTGCTGAGGAAACCTGTCAGGAGCAGGCAGGAGCATCTGGCTGCCATCGATAGAGTGATCAGCCTCCACAGGAAATGATGTCAGCTCCACTTTCCCCACGACATATACAGGGGCTCGTCATATATTTGAATATCATGAAAAAGTGCATTTACTTCTGTTATTCAACTTAAAATGTGAAACTAATATATGATATAGACTCATGACATGCCCTTGTTTGTTATTATTTTGATGATTATGGCATACAGTCCAGTTTTAAAATATTCTAATTTTCTGAGATTTTTAATTTGGGATTTTTACAAGCTGTGAGCCCCCTCCTGGAACCACCACCTTAATGTGGTGGAGGGGTTTGAGCACCCGAATGATCCTGGGGGCTCTGTTGTCGGGGGCTTCGTGCCCCTGGTAGCGTCTCCCATGGCAAACAGGTCCTGGGTGATGGGTCAGACAAAGAGCGGTTCAGAAGCCCCTTATGAGAGACCAACAGGCCCGGTTAAAATCAAGAGGCCGTCCTTCTGTGGACCCACCACCTGCAGGAGGAGCCATAAGGGGCTGGTGCAATGTGATTTGGGCAGCTCCGGCAGCTGCCCCCACGACCCGGAAACGGACAAGTGGAAGAAAATGGATGGATGGATGGATGGACAAGCTGTGAGCCATAACAATCAAAACGATAACAAGGCTATGCATATCTCACTTTGCATGTAATGATTCAGAAGTAAATGCACTTTTTCAAGAGATTCTAATTATATGACGAGCACCTGTATGTATTATATAAGTTAATAAAATGTCTTTCGTACACTCTACTATACTTAAGGTTAGGATTAGGTTTAGGGATCGTTTAGTTTAAGCTGGTGTTGTCCTGCAGAGGTGATGACAGTTCCTGGAGCTCCACTGATCACGTGCCCCTCCCACCCAGGAAGCATTCAAACAGTGACATTGATGAAGTGTTTTCTGTATCATGTAATTTTTGTAATTGTTGGGAATAATAATCGTATTTCCATTAACTTCTTGACCCGATGTCTGGACTCACCGAGTACATCTCCATCTTGGCGCTCATGTTGGGGTTGTTGTGGCTCCAGTCGAAGGCCAGCTCCTCCTCTTCCCTCTCGTTGAGCCCGATCAGCTCGTCGGTGCAGTGTGACACGAAGCTGTGCAGACTCTCCAGGCTCCGCAGGCGCCACGACGACTGTTCCTACGGCAACCAACAACAACACACCATCAGGGGACGCTGCTGCTGCTCGAGTGTTCATTTCTCAATGAGGATGTAGGAGGGCACTTCACTGGACAATTCTAGCACAAATTAAAGTCCTACTGCGGAACATTCAAGGTTATGCTGCTGTGTCACAAGGGCAACTAAACTGTTTTTTCTCTTACTTTCCAAGCATATTTTTCAGATCTGTCCGCTAATGCATATTTCTTATCCAAGTTTGAAAGGAAAGAAAATCCAAAGAGAGCAGCAGATGAATAATTGTGTGAATTTAAATGAGAGCCCTGTCATGCTCTAATTGGATTAGATAAAACGGGGAATGAATGGGGCACAATGAAGAGACGCAGGCGACCAGGTGGCACTGACCAGGAGTTTGCAGTATTGGTGCTCCAGCTTAGCCAGGGTTTCGGAGTAACTGCTCTTGAAATTCGGCGACACTTTGGACTTTGGGAAGAAAGAAAAAAAAAGGTGGTTAGTGTAATGTTAATATATACAAGTGCATGAAAAATTAAATATTGTAGGAAAATCAAATGTAAGCGGCTCAAGGTTTATACAGTATAAAAGTTTTACAATGTTTTATTATGATGGGTTTTAATAAAATGTCAAACAACAGGTCATTTTGCAACATACTAATATCTATATACTGAGAAAACTTAATTTCACTCATTAAAGTCTCTTGTTTGTGACCGGTCTGTACCTCGTAGCTGCGTGCCTCCTGCAGACTGCTCATCAGCTCCTCCACTGCGTTGTGCATGGAGTTGTGCTCCTGAAGGTGTTTCTCCACTGACGGGAGGTCAGCGCCCCACTCCGCCTGTTCCAACAGGTCCTGAAATTAAAGTGAATGAGTACAGCACGTATTTAAGTAAGTCTTGACACTTACATTGGTTAAAATTCAGTTCAATCAGACTTTTTGTGCCATTTTTGAAAGTACAGAAAAAGGTAATAAGGAGGTCATTTTTCATCTGCCCATTTTTCGCCCAATTTCTCTATAAAAACTGTAAATATACAAAGAAAAGCTGTTAATAGTGGTAGGTTTTGTGACGTACTTGTGTCTCCTCGACCCATCCGAGCAGCTCGTAGATGAAGCGCAGACTGCCCTCGTCCTCTGACGACGACATGGCCACTAACTGAGACCGCGACATGGGTCTCCTGAGCAGAGCCGCGCCCATCATCCCCACGGCGCCCACGGCTCCCAGCAGCGTCTGCCCCAGAGAGAGGCCACCGTCCTGGGAGCGCTGGGTTAACTCTGCCCCTGTCCCGCTCAGGGCCTGGGTAAAGTGGCCCTTCCTGTAGAGACTGGAGCACTGCAGCCGGAGGGAGACCAGCTCCTCCTGCAGACACGAGACTCTGGAGAGGGACAGAGGCAGGTTTAGAGGCTTTAACTTTTACACATAGAGCCAGTATTATTTCTAGAAGGAAATAACAAACAACATCTTGCCAAATTGTGCAATTTCGTATATTCCGGAGTATAAGTCGCACCAGCCTTGGCAATGACTAGCGCATGGAGGCGTAACTGCACCATTGACAAGCCTCTCCTAGCAACACGTTGTTCAAGCACCTATTAGCAAACTCGTTCCTCTAGCTGTGGTCATCGAGCTTTAAGGCCACAATAAGCTTTTTTTGTTTTCTTCCTTGCAGCAAGAGTAACCTCCGCTTTTCGCCAGTCCCTCACAAGTTCCTCGCTCACTCCAAACTTTCTTTCTGATGCTTGATTTCCATTTTTTAAATCTTCAGTGGTACAGGAGCAGCAAATACAGGAAACAAAAGCCTAGAGCGCCCTCTAGTGGCTGTCAGTGTGAAAATAACAAGCATGTGGAATTATGTATTTTGATATATAAGTCGCACCTGAGTATAAGTTGCACCTCCCCAGCCAAACTATGAAAAAAAGTGCGACTTATAATCCGGAAGATACCACACTTGATTAATAAAGGAGAATGTGGAAGCAGTAAGCTATATTTGATTCTAAAATGTATATTGAAAACATTGTTGAAATTAGGATGAGCTACTAAACCACATTCAAGTCTGAGCTAAACACTGCAAAACTTTTAGTATATTTAAGTGAAATAGGCAAAATATTTTCTTGAAATGACCATATATTATAAAGACTCTCTCAAACTCACCTAAAGGCCAGCTGCTCCACCTGGTAGTACCGCTCGTCCCGTAGCACTTTGAGCTCCTGGTTCAGATTTCTGATCAGAGACTCACAGTCCTGAAGGTAACAGGCCATTTCTCGCTCACACTGCACCGAGTCGCCACTCTCCACCCGCGACATGTCCTGGAGAACATGCAAAACACCATTACATCATTCAAGTTCAATTTCAGTCTATTTTATCACACGCCTATCCTGATGACTCATATATAAGGTAAGGGAATGACACAAAGTCTACAGTGGTTCTTGTATTTGACTGTAATTTTCTTTTCTACTCGTCTATAATGGCAGAGTCACAAAAAAGTCCATTTAAGGCTTGGACGTGCAGAGAAAGCCTGTTTATTCACCAGAGGCTGAGAAAGTGGTGAGCAAATATTTATTGTGCAAAGTGGTCACCGGCTTTTAAACCGTGTGTCCACATTAGACGATTGTAAAACCTAAATGATCCTTCACAAACCCCAGCCTGTGCGTAAACGTGTGAGACAAATTAAAAGTGCGTGCGGTGGAGGAGCGGCACTCACGGCCTGCAGCGTGTTCTTCGCCAACGTCAGCTTCTCCTCGCAGTCCAGAGCCATGTTTTGGATCTTGTTGGCTCTTTGCAGCAGCAGCTCAAGTCTAAAAAAAAGGAAGGAATAATAGAGTCAAATATAAATCATACAAATGAGATAATAATCAGCTTAGAATCGGTGTGTACCTGTCGACGGCTGGTCTAAGAGCCTTCTCTCGCTCCAGCATTTCCAGGATGAGTTTGCCCCACTCCTCTTCCAGGTCGTTCGGATGGAGGCCCTGAGGAAGCTTAATACGCCCGAACTCTATCCACACCTAAAGCAAACACAGGAGAATTTTCCTTTCAACATTCATAATACAACAATACCATAAATGTTCCCATATCATGCAGCCCTAGAATGAAGTTAAATAGAGTAAACAGAATAGTCAACATTCGTAGCCTTATTGGTTCTACTCTCTAAAAGGTGGTGACGGTGTGGATGCAAGAAAACAGGCCAAACTCTTCCAGTTCCTTTTGTTTTATTTATGGATTTGGACAATCAGGTCAGAAGACTCTTTTCCCAGGAGCCTCGGTGCTTCACCTGCTCGGGCTCTTGAACAGCGTAATGATAACAGGCCCAGAATGATTTCCTACAGGCTTGCTCCAGGTAGAATGCCTAACGTATTTTATTCTATAGTACTAGCTGAGACCCGGCCTTCGGCCGGGCCTCGCTAGTCTCCACATTTGATATTCTGGGATTATGAGTGATTACAAAGAAATGTCAAACCCGTCACACAGTTCAGCTGTAGACCAGTGGTTCCCAACCCATTCCAAAAACTATGGCCACTACAAATGAGTAAAAGAATGAATGCAAAAAAAAAAGTCAAACAAACTGCAATTGGAGTGTTTGAAGCACCCGTACTCCTTTCTTATAAACTACAACGACAATATTTTCGCCAAACTCGGGGAACAGGATTCAAGAGACAGTGGAATAATTATGGAGAAATATTAGGGGTTCAGTTCTAACGCTTTGGTTCACGGTGCAGGACCCGTGGTTTGGTGCATCACGGTAGTGTACAATCCAAAAAAAAGTGAGTAGGTTTTGAAATGAAATAGCCTAATGATCGTTGTTAGACAGTATTTATAACCTTACAATAAAATTGGCAATGCTTTCCAAGCTGCTTTAGAATAAAATGTACCTCTGGGCTCAATACGTGAAAGCAAAATAGAAAGCAAATGGTCCAGCAGCAAAGTAAAAAAAAGATAAAAAGAAAAAAAACTAAGCAGTGCAGGCCATGCGGTCGTTAAGTTGTAGTGTCATTGTCGCTTTTACGCACACGGAGGATAAATCAGTCGGAGCAGCGCGTGTGATTAGAGGCTCGTGTTTGAGCAGGTTTGGGGCGCACACGCACACACATACACACACGCACACACACGCACACATACATACACACACGCACGAACACACACACACACACGCGCACACATACAGACGAACGCACACACGCGCACACAGCGCCCTGTTGGGATGCGCACGCGCACACATACATACACACACGCACGAACACACACACATGCGCGCCCACACACATCGCCCTGTTTGTACGCGCGCACACGCACGGCAGTCAGATCTCGTGCACTCGCGTTTTTGTGACAGCGGGTTGTCCTCGGACAGCAGCACCGCGGTCCATAAGGACCCGTGGCCAATGCACGAGGCCGGTGGGACTCGTCACGTGGGGGCCGGCCGCGGATGTAATAACACCAACCACGCACACACGCAGTACTGTCGCCAGGCTTCCTGGTGTTCCCAAACGGTCTCCCATCCCAGTTCTAACCAGGCACTTTCCTGCTTAGCTTCAAAGTCGGTATGGGGAATAAACATGGCGGCGCCCAGGCGGCGGCCATTGAGTTAGCGTTTTCTATAATAGATGAGCGATCCCAGAGAGATACTTTTGCACAATAAAAAACGATGAATGTATATTGTGCACTGTGCATAATCATTTGTTTTTCCTATATCAAATGTCAATGCGATGGACAAAACAAGCTATGAGGCAAACAGTGTTTCATTATTATCTGAAGTAAACTTGTTTACTGTCTTCCAATCACATTACGTAAGCCTCCGGCGCCTTTCTGAGCAAACTACACGTGTTTCAATTAACTTGAACATCCTATACATACAAACTCAATTACTTCAGTGTTTTTTCCCTTATGTGCGATCACACTTTGGCCTTATCAGCTGAGCGAATAAACAAGTCCATATTTTATCTATCATCATGAGTTCCTTTTAAACAATACAACTCATTGATCGGAGAAGAGGAATATGTCTAATCCAACAACAGCGGTGACATAATTATCGCCGCTCTGAGCTAAACCCATGATGCGTGATGGGACTTGCACATGGGCGAACCAGTGACCACAGTTTCTCTGTTCAAACTCACCTCCAGTAGTTTGTAGAGATGTTCGATGTGACCTTTTTCTTTCTCCTTCGATGGGATTTCTGTCTCTTTAAAATGGACGTATTCATTGTAAAGTGCCTGCACAGAGAGGAGCGCACTGCAGGTTAGAGATGAATGGGCTGTGGTCAAGATCAAGATCAGACCATCTGCAAAAGCTGCAGAATGTAATGATTAAAGACATCATTCAATATGCCTGGGTTTGCAGGGAGTGTTTTTACAACCGCATATTGATTTCATGGTTTAAAAGTCATGAGACAGACAGCATCATGCAGAATCGTCGTAGCGGCGCGGTGTTGGGATTGACTGATACATGTCTTACATAGTGTATTCATAGTATCCTGTTTGTCACATCAGACACTCCTGGTTGATTTGTCCTGTGGATAAGAAGCACTTATATAGTATAATGTACCTTAAGTTCCACAGGGTTTTGAGGGAAGTTCTTGTTGGCCATGAGGGCCATGTGCTGACGGCTCCACTGGAGCAAAGAGGAGAACCGCGCCTGATACTCTGCCCAGCGCTGGTCCACCTCCTGGGAAGATGAGGGCAAAGAGATAAGGGCATTAAGGGCACATTATTATTCAGCATGAAGAACAGTCAGCAAACACCAGCACATATGATCAAGGTTAAGTGTTAGCATCTAAGAGGTAAAAGCATTAAAACTCCATAATGATGAAGTGCTATGTAACATACGTGTGCGGCGATGCCCTCTCCTCCCTCTGGGATCTTTGGAAACGCATCATAGATGGAGGAGACGTATGTGATGACCGACTTCTCATCTGGAGAGGGGACGTCCACATCTGTGCAGAACAAGGTCAGGGAGAAAACGACTTTGAGGAAATGGTCTGATGATAATATACAACAGATGTAAAGGGTTGTAATGTAAATGTAAATGAAAACAAAGTGCTCAAAACGTCATCAAGTGAATATTTTCATTTCAAAATCAACTCTTTGGCCAAATAATGGTGTCGATTGAACTTAAAACATTACAACAGCCCAATGAATATGGCTTCTTTGATTTGATTTATTTTTTCATTTTATTATTTATTTCATTCATTTAAAAACAAATGCAACAACAGAATTTCTCCCACCTTCAGCGTCGAGTAGCCGCGTCACTCCTAAAGACTCTGCGATCTCAAAGGCCTGCTCCAGGTTTTCCCTGTTGCTCTGTCGATCCAACACCTTCATGTCGATCAGGTCGGGCCTACACACAGTAATGCACAGTATTGTATTCATAAATCTTTATTATTTACATGAGCTCCTATGTATTTGTAGGGTACAGAATCTGCAGTCAGCATTAGCATGTCTCTCATGTCTCACTGCTCCACTGTCCTTGTGGTGCCGTGTTTGTTTAAGCTTCTCTATGTTTCTCAAGTAGCTGCAGTGATAGAAATTCTGCCTCTGTGGCACTGTATGATTTATTATATTTATTGTTTCTTTTATTTCCTGATACGTTTTGGAGCGAAACTGGTGATATCAAGCTGGGCGGCACGATGGCGCAGGCGTTAGCGTGAAAGCAAGCATGTTCGATCCCCGGACCGGGCGGGGCTGTTCTATGGAGTTTGAATGTTCTAACCATGTCTGCGTAGGTTTCCTTTGGGTACTTTGGTTTCCCCTAAAAACATGTACAATAAGCCAGGTTGAGTGAGAGTGTGTTTGAGAGTGGGGGACAATGGATGGGAATGAGCCCAACCTGACGTGTTTTACATCCCATGTGTTTTAAACTAGCATTTTCATATACAGTATATTCTTCCACAATGCTACCAAATACATTTTCAAGGTTTTAATAATAAATATGTCCATAAATAAATAAATATTGAAGGAAATTGTAGTTTAGTAAATCACTGAAGTTGCGTTTTTCTTATAATTGATACAATAGATTGCTATTAATAGAGACTATGGTGGCTACTAATCCTATCATAAGTCTTTAAACCAGGGGTAGGCAAGTCTGTGTTGTGGATTTTCTTGTCCATCTGTATGTAGGAAAAAACACCCAGGGCCAAACCTCCTAAGCTTAGCCCAAAGGAAAGTGCCGTTTTCAACAAATGCCAGTTCTTCTTCTAAGTTCTTCTAAGTACATCCTTAATGACCTAATGGGATGTTTTTCCAGGGAAATTTAAAGATATTGAAAGTATTTTAAGTTCTTTAACAGGTATTACGGTAGAGACTTCCCATTTTTTTAATTTGGAAGAGCAAAGTCAGGGCTTTAAAAAAAAATCCTCCAATCCTCCCACACCTCCCCAGGCTTCAGAGGAGGTGAGAAACATCACAATGAAAATTGATTTGCTTCAAGTTTGTTAAACACAAGTTTCACAGATTCACAGTGCAGAATCTGGAATATTCATTTGCTGAGTTAGCTAGTTGCAACCTCCACTATTGTATTTGTGATCGCCGCGCAAAATGCCATGGCTAGAAACAATATGCTAACGCTAAAGACAACTAATCAAAGCTGGAACAGAAACTATGATTGGATCACAGAAAGTAATAAAATAAAATCGGCCAGTGCTGGAGCGGCCAAGTATTTGTTTTTACAAATTATAGACCAGATATTCGGAAAAATCAGCCAAAAATATTGGCCGAGCATATCGACATCGGTCAATTAACCGCCCCCAAAATATTGGCATCGGCCTTAGAAAAACCCATAACGGTCGACCTCTAGTAATAGTATTTCTTCTCTAAATCAACTTGAGGGCCTGAGATCATGTACTGGAAGGCCTGATTCATTACCTACCCCTGCTTTAAAACATATTCTATTGTTGAAAAAATGACTATTGCCACAAGTGACATTTTTAGAATTAGGATTATATTAAAATATTCTAATAAGAAAGCAGGAATCTTACATTACACTGTATTCTAGGACCATATTTTTTCCTATTTTTAGTCTTGTGAGTGTTAAAGCATCACTGTTCACCTGTAACTGTGCAGCAGAGCGTTGAACATACGCCCATCGCTCCATGATGAGGTGAAGTTGGAACAGCGGAGGCCCGGATATCCCTCTGTCGCCTTCTTACTCCAGATCAGCAGCTTCTCTTTGGCCGTCAGGTCTCCAGACTCCCCACTGACGTAGATCTCCGAAATCTGTCAACCAGAGGGAACAACGCCTTTAGTACGAGACTAAAAATACCATCGCTTCACTGTTCACAATTTCATTATGCAATATCCAAAAGGCCAAGGATTAGTAGGTTGCCATGACTATATTTCTCTTCTTATTAAAACTAACAATGTATTAAGACTGCCTGACAACTAAAAAATATATGGGATGTACTACCATTTTAACGGCCTCAGCTTTCTAATGGTTGGAAATAATGGTTGAGTAACACTTTAGTGTTAACTCATCATTTATTAAGGCTAAATAAGGTGTAGTTATGATAAAGTGTTAGCAATGGTTGTATTTCCCTGTTTGCATTAGGATTGTGCCTATTGTGAGTAAATAAAAGCTTCGACAGATTTCAAAAGAGCTATACTTGAAACATTTTTACTGTAAAAACAATAGGAGTCAAAAGAAGTGAAGTGAATGAAGATGATTGTATCTAAGTCAGAGAGTTGAATCTCTTAACCCCCGCCTTAACCAAACGCATATTCTCCAGTTCGGGTTTTTCCAAAACTAAAAAGCTCCTCGAATGGAGAGCAACAGTGTAATGAAAAAAAAAGGATTGTAATGTCATGCTTGTGCTGTGGTGTTTTTGTTTTAGTCTCTCTTTGTGTTGCTTTTTTGCTGTGTTACTTATTTGTTGTGTTACTTTTTTGTTGCTCTTGTCACTTTTTTGTCACTTCATATTTTGCTATTGCTTTTCTGGCACGCTTTGATGTCACATTTTTGTTGCATTTTCATCCTCGGTTTTGTTGCCATTTGACACTTTTTTCGAGTAGCTTTTCGATTTGGGTAAAGCCAACCTGGAGACAATGCGCTCCGTTCAGGTGGGGGTTAAGGGGTTAAGCGACAAAGCACTGATATACAACAACAATTTTTGGCAAGACGACTGATGTAAATCTCTCCTGATCTTTTACTATGTACAAACTAAAGTGGTTAAAGGGGCTAGATGCAAGTTCACCATTTTATACTCACTACTGCCACCTCAGGTCATATGTGTAACTGCACCTTTAAGCTCGTGCATGACGGCACTTTGGACCCAAAATTAACACCTTTTTGAGTGACAGTGCAGGATTTTAGAGGCAGTTGTGACAAGTCTGAGCTCATTCTACACATTAGGACATCGCTGAAACATGTAGGGGGAGGAAAATACATGATTTTAACATTTTTAAACTCTGCATAGTCCCTTTAAGACATTATTCTAAAACGACGCGAAGTAAACAATATAAATGATAGGAGTCTAATACTGAAATAGCATGTTTCTACAACCCACTGGACAAAGATGCCGCATTGTTTTTGACATTGTAACAAATCAAGAAAAGACCAAGCAAGCACAGTTGACACATCGAGCAATAATTTGAAATAAAGCTCAAAGTACCGAGTTAAAATACCTCTGGACACACAATATAACATGCTATGTGTTTAGGATGTATTAAAAGTGTAAAAATGAACAGATATTAAGATATTTCTACATGCTTTATATAAAAACAATGACTAACAGGTTAAAGTTTTATGAATCTGTCTCCATTTCTCCCTCCCTCTGTTATTTGTTCACTCTCTCTCTATCTCTTCTGTCAACTCTGTTTGCCACTTCCTTTCATCTCCCCTTCTCTCAGATGTGGATCAATCTGTTGCCGTCTCATGCTCAGCCTCCTGTAGCTGCTATATCTTTTCACTCAGAGCCAAACAGGCTACTGCAGAGACAACACGTATCAGTAAAAAAAAAGAAAAAAACACACACATCACTATTATACTGCATTGTTTCCATTGGCAACAGTGAATGAGTGCCCTCAAGTATAATGAATCAAAAGATGAAATTGGCGAGTTGTGAAAGGAATGGCATTGACGGGTAAGGCATTTGTCTAGGGCTGTGTGCAAAACCAATCAAGTATGGAAGTCGGCTAATGCTTCTACACAAAAGTGGACACAAGACACAAAAGGAAAATGGCAGGAACACAAACAGATTGAAATTGACTATTGAGACAAAGATTGAAGGCCAGGAATCAAATGCTAGGAGCAAAATCCGCCATGTTCCTTGTTAGAGTTAACCAAAAACGATACAGAAAGAAAAGACAAAGGCAATGAAATGCGATCGCTACCTAGTGTGTCTTCATAACTGGGAAGTTTGGACGAGACAATGGAAGATTTTCGTGAGTTAAATGAAACCGTTAAATGAGCTGAAGTTTGTATAAAAAGTGTGTCTAGGTTCATAAATCAGCTCGCTTCATTTATACATTCCCATGCCCATTCCCAGCTCTTGCTATACAAAGAGTTTGGGTTTGAATTAAGGCGGCACAGTATATAATAATGAATGAATAATACATATATAATAAAATGTGTAGATCCTGATGTGTGTTTTGATGACTTCTGCTCGCTGAAAAACGTTCGATCTGTGTTTATTAAAGCAAAACTAAGTAACTCATGCCCCTAGAGGCCATAAGCACCACTGCAGGTGTTGTAGCATGTTGCGTTTTTTTACCAATTAATTGTCCGTGAGAGTAAATACTACGCTGACAGAAAAGACAAAGGGAGAGAGGGATATTGTACATCCAATTACAGAATGAAAATAATATTTTTCACTCAAACTTGGCTGTAAATACTGTTTAAGTGGCGCTAGCCCGTAGTTAGCTTTGCCAATTAGCCTGTTAGCTTCTTCTTCGTGACTCCTTTAAGTGTGTGTTGGTGACTCCAACCCGGTGGCAGTTGGAAGTTGCAAGCATGGTTTTCTGGCCAGAGACGCCAGGGGGAGATGAAAGACCCGCCAAGTATCCCATCAACACATTCCATATCCCAAGTTACTTAAATACCGAGCAGCCCAACTTTGAATGTTACAAAATAAATAAATTATGAGCAAATTCTGGCCTGTTTTTTTGTAATTTAGATTCACATGAAACATAAAACAAAAACAGAGATGGGGAAGAACTCTTTCAAATGCCTTGTCCTTACTGGTGAAATAAATCTTACACACAATGGCGTCAATATGTTTATGAGTATTTCTATTTCTATTGGGTTAATATTAAGGAAAGCACCAGGAATAGCCGTACAACATGCCCACCTACTTTGCTCCTTAGAAAGTCAACCTAGATAACGACAGTGAGTTATAGCCATTTGCCAACCTATTTACTCTGAATTAGCAATTTAGATTTACCTGCCTGACGATGTACACAAGGGATATGAGGACGGAGCCGACAGCAACACAGGCAGGGCACACAAGCTGGAGATATACTCGCTTTTTACTCGTCATTGACATTTTATCAAATCGTTATCGTGAACATAGCGGCTCATATCATGCCTTTACGACCCCATTACCCACTCTGTACTGTGATATAATGTGTGAGATTCATGCTATGATTATGCAGAGGAGAATTAAAATCTGACATGCGCGAAAGATCAAGGCTTTTATAGTGAAATGTGGAGTCGCTGAACAAATACAACTCATGTAGGAGGTGTCAGGCTTCACAATTAAAGGAAAACTTCTGGAGCCTCCATGGAAACTTTGGGCTTAATCGACCATTCTTTCAGTGCACAAAGCAACAAGCTGGACCTTTTCTCCAAGCATTTGGCACGAGGTGGGTGATATACAGTATTGTGTATTGAATTTGTTGTGAAATATTGTGAATTTGTGACAAGAAATATGCAAAACTGTAGTATAACATCAACCCAATCAACCTAAGATGTGTATTTTATCCGCACATGCTTTGCAAAACTACAGCTCTGATTGTGTTATTGATAGAGCAAGAAAATATTGAGTATTTGAGTGTTTGCCCACAGCAGTTTTTTCCATCAATACTGCGCGAAAGATTGTGTGAGGCACAATTTATAAAAATAGACTTGTTTTTTTCTTTTGTGATATCGAAAATTGCAGGACAGATTGGTAGTGGGCTCATTTTCTCTCTTTTTCCCCAAAGACTTCTCAAAACGCCACATCTGAAAACTATCCTTCATCAGTATTCTGTTGTCATCCCCCTTGCCCTGTTTAATCGTTCAAATCGGCCTCCTGCCCCTCCACTTCCCCCCTGTCCGACACACTCTGCACCGTCCCGGCGGATGATATAGGGTGGAGGAAAGTCCAGCGCTTGCCAGGAGACTGCAGCAGACGCCAAAAAGACGGAATAGGAGGAGAGAGGGGCGGGCGGCCCGCGTGATCGACTGGCCAAGGCTGATGTGGCACCGTGGGCATTCATTCCAGTTAAAAATGACTTGAGAAAACAGCAATGACCTCACTCCAAAGACGAGGGAGGAAGTGAGATAGATAACTGGCTACAGCTGAGATATGCAGTCGTACATCAAAGACCGGCCATGTTTATCCAAGAAAAGTACATGCATTATTATTGATTCTGGCAATGAAAAGGGCAGATCCTGAGTAACCGTCATTGGCCGCTTGTGGAAAAAAATGTATCTTTAACAACATTGAGTTTTTAGCTACATAACATAACTAACGATATGTAAATTGTATGCATGGGTCATTCATTCAATCAATTATTTAGTGGCTACAGGGAATTGCTATCATTATATATAAAGAAAGTGTTTTTTATAGATAATTCGTTCATTCACAAAGGTAATTCTAGCATAAAACTGCCATAATGTTGACAACATTCCACATGAATCTCTTCAGGATTCCCACAATAAAATTGGTTGAGATGAGCCACACGGGTACTAGACATGATGAGGAATAATAATCCAGTGAGTTTCGTGTCGCCTCAAAAGGCATCATTATAATCCCTTTCCAAATGTAGCACATACATTTGGAATAATGATAATTGAAGCCATTTTTAAAAGTCATCTATAGTCATCTATTACTATTGGTGGAGCCTGTGGGATCTTCGGGACAATAATGGGACTATGATGCTCCAAAGTTTGGGCAAGGTCGGTCTCTTTTTCTCCCCCATAATCTCAAAACAAACTACACAATCTATGTGTATTGCACCCGGTATAGTGTTTGTTGCCTGTTCTTACTGTGTATTTCATATGTTGTGGACTGCTATGTTCCCTTCTGCAAACAAATCAACCTGCAGGTATAAGAAAGCTTGATCCGTGACCTTGAAAAGTATACCTTCTCTAGTCCTACACATTTAAAAGTAACTACACTATTGAAGAACAATTAAACAAAGGCAATGAGTGACATTTTAACTCCAGTAATGATTAAATAAAGATGCCCTTTGTCTATGGGAAATACTGCAAAAGGCACTTTGCTGCAGGGCTCCACAAGTATGAATCTTTACATCAGGAGCGGGTTTGTCCTTTACACATCACTTTTTATCTTCCAACGTGACCAACAGAGAGCATCGCCGGTATATTTCCACTGGTATCTCTCTTTGTATGCTCCAACAAACTCCTGTGCAGAGAAACAGCTCTAATCCTCACTGTGAATATTGATGCAGTGCCGTGTGAAGGCTGTGTCAATGCATAATGCACTGGAGTTTTACCCGACAATGCAAGTTTCCAATTCAAATACTTTATAATATGCTTTGCGGCTATATAGGATACAACATGTCCATTCCTGTACTAAAATCGCAGCCATTTAATATGTGTAAAACCTCTGCCAAGGCACTGGTTCTTTCCTGCAATGCAAAAGAGTGCCCAAACATAGCACAATAATGATTTAATGGTCAAACTACAACCGCTACTGCTACCAATACTACTCAGTGTTGTCAATAAAATGTGACTTCAAATCAAATAAACATTATTCAGCGCAGGCCGACCTCTGATAGATTGATTTGAATGAACTTTGACCCAACAGTCTCCCGACGCATCAATGCGAAAACCTTCAAACTCAGCTATTTTAACAGGAGACAGAAGCGGTATGTGCAGATGAGGAAGGGTTAGCCTTGCACCAGAGCAAACGATCCATGCACTAATGAGAAAACGTCAGCTTAGCTTCCGCTGTGCGCTAAATTAGCCTTCTGGGTATTTGCATTGAGTGGGAAAAAAATGTGGACGATTAGTGAACAACCTGCTCCTAAACTTCAACAAGTGGCTTCAGATTAACAGCAAACTTAAAAAGAACTGCTTTCAAGTGAGTTGAGAGTGGTGGATACTTCACTGTTTTTGAATTTAAGAACAAT